>NC_054476.1:95031924-95633795 GCF_017639515.1 Carcharodon carcharias | reverse complement strand
GAGTGCATGAATCAGGATCAACCTTGAGAGTGTGTGGATCAGGATCGATCCTGAGAGTGTGTGGATCAGGATCAATCCTGAGAGTAAGTAGATAAGGATCAATCCTGACAGTGTGTGTGTGGATCAGCAACAATCCTGACAATGTAGGAGAGTGCGTGGATTGAGATGAATCCTGACAACATTTGTGGATCAGGATTAATCCTGAGACGCTAGGAAATCAAGATCAATCCTGTGATTCTTTGGATCAGGATTAGCCTTGAGAGTGCGTGGTTCAGGATTAACACTGAGAGTGCGTGGATGAGGATCAATCCTGAGATTGCGTGGATCAAGATAAATCCTCACAGTACTTGGATCAGGATCAATCCTGAGATTATGTGGGTCAGGATCGTTCCTGAGGGTGTGTGGATTAGTACCAAAACTGAAAATGTTGGGGATCAGGATCAATCGTGAGAGCATTTGGAACAGGATGAATCCTGACATTGTGTGTGGATCAGGATCAATCCTGAGATTATGTGGTTCAGGATCAAACCTTTCAGTGTGTGTGGATCAGGATCAATCCTGGCACTGTGGGAGATCTGGATCAATCATGTGAGTGTGTGGATCAAGATCGATCTTGAGAGTGCGTGGATCAGGATTAATGCTGAGAGAGAGTGGATCCGGATCAATCCTGAGAGGGTGGGGGATCTGGATCAATCATGTGAGTGTGTGGATCAGGATCAATCCTGAGAGTTTGCGGGATCAGGATCGGTCCTGAGAGTGTGTGGATCAGGATAAGGACTGAGAGTGTGTGGATCAGGATCCAACCCAAAAATGTGGGGGATCAGGATCAATCATGAGAGCCTTTGGAACAGGATGAATCCTGATATTGTGTGTTGATCAGGATCAATCCTGAGAGTGTGGGAGATCATGAACAATCATGGCAGTTTGTGCATCAGGAACAATCATGAGAGTGCATGGAACAGGATAAGGCCTGAGAGTTCTTGGATCAGGATCAACCCTAGGAGTGAGTGGATTAGGAATAATCCTGACAGTATGGGGATCCAGATCAATCCTGACACTGTGGGAGATCAGGATCATTCATGTGAGTGTGTGGATCAGGATCGATCCTGAAAGTACATGGATCAAAATCAATGCTGAGAGAGTGTGGATCAGGATCAAACTTGATAGTGTGGGAGATCAGGATCAATTGTGTGACTGTGAGGTTCAGGATCAATCCTGAGAGTGTGTGGGATCAGGATCGATTGTGAGAGTGTGAGGATCTGGATAAGGCCTGAGAGTGCATGGATCAGTATCCACCCTGGGAGTGCATGGATATGGAAAAATCCTGACAATATGGGGATCAGGATCAATGCTGCGTGTGCGTGGATCATGATCAGCCCTGAGAGTGCGTGGTTCAGAATCAGCCCTGAGAGTTCATGGATCAGGAGCAACTCTGAGAGTGCGCAGACCAGAATCAGCCCTGAGAGTGCCTGGATCAGGATGAACCTGAGAGTGCGTGGATCAGGATCAATCCTGAGAGAGCATGTATCAGGATCAGCCCTGAGAGACCGTGGATCAGGATCAACAATAATAGTGTGTAGGCCAGGATCAATCCTGACAGCGTGTGGATCAAGATAAATTCTGAGCATGCGTGGATCAGGATAAAGCCTGGGAGTGTGTGTATTAGGAATAATCCTGACAGTATGGGAACAGGATCAATCCTGAGAGAGCATGTATCAGGATCAGCCCTGAGAGTTTGTGGATCAGGATCAACAATAGTAGTGCGTAGGCCAGGATCAATCCTGATGGTATGCGGATCAGGATCAATTCTGAGCATGCGTGGATCAGGATCTACCCTGGGAGTGTGTGTTATAGGAATAATCCTGACAGTATGGGGAACAGGATCATTCCTGAGAGTGTGTGGATCAGGATCAATCCTGAGAGTATGTGGTTCAGGATCAAACCTTTCAGTGTGTGTGGATCAGGATCAATCCTGACACTGTGAGAGACCAGGATCAATCATGTGAGTGTGTGGATCAGGATCAGCCCTGAGAGTGCATGAATCAGGTTCAACCTTGAGAGTGTGTGGATCAGGATCAATCCTGAGAGTGTGTGGATCAGGATCAATCTTGAGAGTATTTGGATAAGGATCAATTCTGACAGTGTGTGTGGATCAGCAACAATCCTGACAATGTAGGAGAACAGGATCAATCCTGTGAGTGTGTGGATTGAGATGAATCCTGACAACATTTGTGGATCAGGATGAATCCTGAGACGGTTGGAAATCAAGATCAATCCTGTGATTCTTTGGATCAGGATTAGCCTTGAGAGTGCGTGGTTCAGGATCAACCCTGAGAGTGTGTGGATGAGGATCAATCTGAGAGTCTGTGGATCAAGATAAATCCTCACAGTACTTGGATCAGGATCAATCCTGAGAGTATGTGGGTCAGGATCATTCCTGAGGGTGTGTGGGATCAGTATCAAAACTGAAAATGTTGGGGATCAGGATCAAGCATGAGAGCCTTTGGAACAGGATGAATCCTGACATAGTGTGTGGAACAGGATCAATTCTGAGAGTGTGGGAGATCATCTTCAATCATGGGAGTGTGTTGCATCAGGATCTATCCTGAGAGGCGTGGATCAGGATACGGCCTGAGAGCGCGTGGATCATGATGGACACTGGGAGTGCGTGGATTAGGAATAGTCCTGACAGTATGGGGATCAGGATCAATCCCGAGAGTGTGTGGATAAGGATCAATCCTGAGATTATGTGGTTCAGGATCAAACCTTTCAGTATGTGTGGATCAGGATCAATCCTGGCACTGTGGGAGATCAGGATCAATCATGTGAGTGTGTGGATCAAGATCAATCTTGAGAGTGCGTGGATCAGGATCAATGCTGAGAGAGAGTGGATCAGGATCAAACTTGAGAGGGTGGGGGATCTGGATCAATCATGTGAGTGTGTGGATCAGGATCAATCCTGAGAGTGTGCGGGATCAGTATTGGTCCTGAGAATGTGTGGATCAGGATAAGCACTGTGAGTGCGTGGATCAGGATCCAGCCCAAAAATGTGGGGGATCAGGATCAATCATGAGAGCCTTTGGAACAGGATGAATCCTGATATTGTGTGTTGATCAGGATCAATCCTGAGAGTGTGGGAGATCATGAGCAATCATGACAGTTTGTGCATCAGGATCAATCATGAGAGTGCATGGATCAGGATAAGGCCTGAGAGTTCTTGGATCAGGATCAACCCTAGGAGTGAGTGGATTAGGAATAATCCTGACAGTATGGGGATCAGGATCAATCCTGACACTGTGGGAGATCGGGATCATTCATGTCAGTGTGTGGATCAGGATTGATCCTGAAAGTACATGGATCAAAATCAATGCTGAGAGAGTGTGGATCAGGATCAAACCGGATAGCGTGGGGGATCAGGATCAATTGTGTGACTGTGAGGTTCAGGATCAATCCTGAGAGTGTGTGGGATCAGGATCGATCGTGAGAGTGTGAGGATCTGGATAAGGCCTGAGAGTGCATGGATCAGTATCCACCCTGGGAGTGCGTGGATAAGGAAAAATCCTGACAGTGTGTGGATCAGGATTAATCCTGAGTGTGTGTGGATCATGATCAGCCCTGAGAGTGTGTGGATCAGGATGAACCTGAGAGTGCATGGATCAGGATCAACCCTGAGAGAGCATGGAACAGGATCAGCTCTGAGAGTGTATGGATCAGGATCAACAATAGTAGTGCGTAGGCCAGGATCAATCCTGACAGTATGCAGATCATGATCAATTCTGAGCATGCGTGGATCAGGATCAACCCTGGGAGTGTGTGTATTAGGAATAATCCTGACAGTATGGGAAACAGGATCAATCCTGAGAGTGTGTGGATCAGGATCAATCCTGAGAGTATGTGGTTCAGGATCAAACCTTTCAGTGTGTGTGGATCAGGATCAATCCTGACACTGTGGGAGATCAGGATCAAAAATGTGAGTGTGTGGATCAGGATCAGCCCTGAGAATGCATGAATCAGGATCAACCTTGAGAGTGTGTGGATCAGGATCGATCCTGAGAGTGTTGGAACAGGATCAATCCTGAGAGTATGTGGATAAGGATCCATCCTGACAGTGTGTGTGGATCAGCAACAATCCTGACAATGTAGGAGAACAGGATCAATCCTGTGAGTGTTTGAATTGAGATGAATCCTGAAAACATATTTGGATCAGGATGAATCCTGTGATGGTTGGAAATCAAGATCAATCCTGTGATTCTTTGGATCAGGATTAGCCTTGAGAGTGCGTGGTTCAGGATTAACCCTGAGAGTGCGTGGATCAGGATCAACCCTGAGATTGTGTGGATGAGGATCAACCCTGAGAGTGCGTGGATCAGGAACAATCCTCTCAGTACTTAGATCAGGATCAATCCTGAGAGTGTGTGGGATCAGGATCGATCGTGAGAGTGTGTGGGTCTGGATAAGGCCTGAGAGTGCATGGATCAGTACCACCCTGGGAGTGCGTGGATAAGGAAAAATCCTGACAGTATGGGGATCAGGATCAATTCTGAGTGTGCATGGATCATGATCAGCCCTGAGAGTGCGTGGTTCAGAATCAGCCCTGAGAGTTCATGGATCAGGAGCAACTCTGAGAGTGCGCAGACCAGAATCAGCCCTGAGAGTTCCTGGATCAGGATGAACCTGAGAGTGTGTGGATCAGGATCAATCCTGACAATATGTGGATCAGGATCAATCCTGAGAGTGTATGGATCAGGAGCAATCGTGACATTATGTGGATCAGGATCAAACCTGAGAGTGGGGGGATTAGGATCAATCCTGACAGTGTGTGGATCAGGATCAAACCTGACACTGTGTGTTGATCAGGATCAATCCTGACAGTGTGTGAGATCAGTATCAATACTGTGAGTGTATGGATTGGGATCAGTCATGAGAGTGTGGGGGATCTGTATCAATCTTGAGAGTTTGTGGATCGGTATCAATGCTGTGAGTGTGTGGATCAGAATCAGCCCTGTGAGAGCCTGCATCAGGATCAATCCTGTGAGTGTGTGGATTGGGATAAACCCTGAGAGTGCGTGGATCAGGATCAGCCCTGAGAGTGCGTGGATCAGGATCAATAATAGTAGCGTGTAGGCCAGGATCAATCCTGACAGTATGCAGATCAGGATCAATTCTGAGCATGCGTGGATCAGGATCAACCCTGGGAGTGTGTGTATTAGGGATAATCCTGACAGTATGGGGAACAGGATCAATCCTGAGAGTGTGTGGATCAGGATCAATCCTGAGAGTATGTGGTTCAGGATCAAACCTTTCAGTGTTTGTGGATCAGGATCAATTCTGACACTGTGGGAGATCAGGATCAATCATGTGAGTGTATGGATCAGGATCAGCCCTGAGAGTGCATGAATCAGGATCAACATTGAGAGTGTGTGGATCAGGATCAATCCTGAGAGTATGTGGATAAGGATCAATCCTGATCGTGTGTGTGGATCAGCAACAATCCTGACAAAGTAGGAGAACAGGATCAATCCTGTGAGTGTGTGAATTGAGATGTATCCTGACAACATTTGTGGATCAGGATGAATCCTGAGATGGTTGGAAATCAAGATCAATCCTGTGATTCTTTGGATCAGGATTAGCCTTGAGAGTGCGTGGTTCAGGATTAACCCTGAGAGTGCGTGGATCAGGATCAACCCTGAGAGTGTGTGGATGAGGATCAATCCTGAGAGTGTGTGGATCAAGATAAATCCTCACAGTACTTGGATCAGGATCAATCCTGAGAGTATGTGGGTCAGGATCATTCCTGAGGGTGTGTGGAACAGTATCAAAACTGAAAATGTTGGGGATCAGGATTAATCGTGAGAGCCTTTGGAACAGAATGAACTTGACATTGTGTGTGGATCAGGATCAATTCTGACACTTTGGGAGATCACGATCAATCTTGTGAGTGTGTGGATCAAGATCGATCTTGAGAGTGCATGGATCAGGATCAAACCTTAGAGGGTGGGGGATCTGGATCAATCATGTGATTGTGTGGATCAGGATCAATCCTGAGAGTGTGCAGGATCAGGATCGGTCCTGAGAGTGTGTGGATCAGGATAAGGACTGAGAGTGCGTGGATCAGGATCCAACCCAAAAATGTGGGGGATCAGGATCAATCATGAGAGCCTTTGGAACAGGATGAATCCTGATATTGTGTGTTGATCAGGATCAATCCTGAGAGTGTGGGAGATCATAAACAATCATGGCAGTTTGTGCATCAGGATCAATCATGAGAGTGCATGGATCAGGATCAGGCCTGAGAGTTCTTGGATCAGGATCAACCCTAGGAGTGCCTGGATTAGGAATAATCCTGACAGTATGGGGATCAGGATGAATCCTGACACTGTGGGAGATCAGGATCATTCATGTGAGTGTTTGGATCAGGATCGATCCTGAAAGTACGTGGATCAAAATCAATGCTGAGAGAGTGTGGATCAGGATCAAACCTGATAGTGTGGGAGATCAGGATAAATCATGTGACTGTGAGGTTCAGGATCAATCCTGAGAGTGTGCGGGATCAGGATCGATCATAAGAGTGTGTGGATCTGGATAAGGCCTGAGAGTGCATGGATCAGTACCACCCTGGGAGTGCGTGGATAAGGAAAATTCCTGACAGTATGGGGATCAGGATCAATGCTGCGTGTGCGTGGATCATGATCAGCCCTGAGAGTGCGTGGTTCAGAATCAGCCCTGAGAGTTCATGGATCAGGAGCAACTCTGAGAGTGCGCAGACCAGAATCAGCCCTGCGAGTACCTGAATCAGGATCAATCCTGTGAGTGTGTGGATTGGGATAAACCCTGAGAGTGCGTGGATCAGGATCAACCCTGAGAGAGCATGGATCAGGATCAGCCCTGAGAGTTCGTGGATCAGGATCAATTCTGAGCATGCGTGGATCAGGATCAACACCGGGAGTGTGTGTTATAGGAATAATCCTGACAGTATGGGGTACAGGATCAATCATGAGAGTGTGTGGATCAGGATCAATCCTGAGAGTATGTGGTTCAGTATCAAACCTTCCAGTGTGTGTGGATCAGGATCAATCCTGACACTGTGAGAGATCAGGATCAATCATGTGAGTGTGTGGATCAGGATCAGCCCTGAGAGTGCATGAATCAGGATCAACATTGAGACTGTGTGGATCAGGATCGATCCTGAGAGTGTTTGGATCAGGATCAATCCTGAGAGTAAGTGGATAAGGATCAATCCTGACAGTGTGTGTGGATCAGCAACAATCCTGACAATGTAGGAGAACAGGATCAATCCTGTGAGTGTGTGGATTGAGATGAATCCTGACAAAATTTGTGGATCAGAATGAATCCTGAGACGGTTGGAAATCAAGATCAATCCTGTGATTCTTTGGATCAGGATTAGCCTTGAGAGTGCGTAGTTCACAATCAACCCTGAGAGTGTTTGGATCAGGATCAATCCTGAGAGTGCATGGATCAAGATAAATCCTCACTGTACTTGGATCAGGATGAATCCTGAGAGTATGTGGGTCAGGATCATTCCTGAGGGTGTGTGGATCAGTATCAAAATTAAAAATGTTGGGGATCAGGATCAATCATGAGAGCCTTTGGAACAGGATGAATCCTGACATTGTGTGTGGATCAGGATCAATTCTGAGAGTGTGGGAGATCATCTTCAATCATGGGATTGTGTTGCATCAGGATCAATCCTGAGAGTGTGTGGATCAGGATAAGTCCTGAGAGTGCGTGGATCATGATGAACACTGGGAGTGCGTGGATTAGGAATAATCCTGACAGTATGGGGTTCTGGATCAATCCTGAGAGTGTGTGGATCAGGATCAATCCTGAGAGTATGTGGTTCAGGATCAAACCTGATAGTGTGGGTGATCATGATCAATCATGTGAGTGGGTGGATCAGGATCAATCCTGATCATATGTGGATCAGGATCGATCGTGAGAGTGTGTGGATGAGGATCAATTCTGAGAGTGGTTGGATCAGGATCAATCCTGACAGTGTGTGTTGATCAGAAACAATCCTGACAATGTGGGAGATCAGGAGCAAACCAGTGAGGGGGTGGATTGGGATCAATACTGACAATGTTTGTGGATACAAATGAATCCTGAGATGGTTGGAAATCAGGATCAATCCTGTGACTGTGTGGATCAGGATCAATCCTGAGAGTGTTTGGGTCAGGATCAATCATGAGAGTGTGTGGATCAGGATCCAATCCAAAAATGTATGGGATCAGGATCAATCGTGAGAGCCTTTGGAACAGGATGCATCCTGACATTGTGTGTGGATAAGGATCAATCCTGAGAGTGTGGGAGATCATGATCAATCATGGGAGTGTGTGCATCAGGATCAATACTGAGAGTGTGTGGATCAGGATAAGGCCTGAGAGTGCGTGGATCAGAGTCAACCCTGGGAGTGTGTGGATTAGGAATAATCCTGACAGTATTGGGATCAGGATCAATCTCGAGTGAGTGTGGATCTGGATCATTCCTGAGATTATGTGGTTCTGGATCAAACCTTTCAGTGTGCGTGGATCAGGATCAATCCTGACACTTTGGGAGATCAGGATCAATAATGTGAGTGTGTGGATCAAGATTGATCTTGAAAGTGCGTGGATCAGGATCAATGCTGAGCAAGAGTGGATCAGGATCAAACCTGAGAGGGTGGGGGATCTGGATCAATCATGTGATTGTGTGGATCAGGATCAATCCTGAGAGTGTGCAGGATCAGGATCGGTCCTGAGAGTGTGTGGATCAGAATAAGGACTGAGAGTGCGTGGATCATGATGAACACTGGGAGTGCGTGGATTAGGATTAATCCTGACAGTATGGGGTTCTGGATCAATCCTGAGAGTATGTGGTTCAGGATCAAACCTTTCAGTGTGTGTGGATCAGGATCAATCCTCACACTGTGAGAGATCAGGATAATTCATATGAGTGTGTGGGTCAGGATCAATCATGAGAGTGCTTGGATCAGGATCCAATCCGAAAATGTGGGGGATCTGGATCAATCGTGAGAGCCTTTGGAACAGGATAAATCCTGACATTGTGTTTGGATCAGGATCAATCCTGAGAGTGTGGGAGATCAGGATCAATCATGTGAGTGTGTGCATCAGGATCAATACTGAGAGTGTGTGGATCAGGATAAGGCTTGAGAGTGCGTGGATCAGAGTCATCCCTGGGATGCGTGGATTAGGAATAATCCTGATAGTATGGGGATCAGGATCAGTCTCGAGTGTGTGTGGATCAGGATCAATCCTGAGATTATGTGGTTCAGGATCAAACCTTTCAGTGTGTGTGGATCAGGATCAATCCTGACACTGTGGGAGATCAGGATCAATCATGTGAATGTGTGGATCAAGATCAATCGTGAGAGTGCATGGGTCAGGATCAATGCTGAGAGAAAGTGGATCAGGATCAAACCTGAGAGTGTGGGGGATCTGGATCAATCATGTGAGTGTGTGGATCAGGATCGATCATGAGCTTGTGTGGATCAGGATAAGGCCTGAGAGTGCGTGGATCAGGATCCAACCCAAAAATGTGGGGGATCAGGATCAATCGTGAGAGCCTTTGGAACAGGATGAATCCTGACATTATGTGTTGATCAGGATCAATCCTGAGAGTGTGGGAGATCATGATCAATCACGGCAGTGTGTGCATCAGGTTCATTCATGGGACTGCATGGATCAGGATAAGGCCTGAGAGTGCGTGGATCAGGATCAACCCTGGGAGTGTGTGGATTAGGAATAATCCTGACAGTATGGGGATCAGGATCGATCCTGAGAGTGTATGGATCAGGATCAATCCTGAGAGTATGTGGTACTGGATCAAACCTTTCGGTGTGTGTGGGTCAGGATCAATCCTGATACTGTGGGAGATCAGGATCATTCATGTGAATGTTTGGATCAAGATCGTCCTGAAAGTGCGTGGATCCAAATCAATGCTAAGAGAGTGTGTATCAGGATCAAACATGATAGTGTAGGGGATCAGGATCAATCGTGTGACTGTGAGGTTCAGGATCAATCCTGAGAGTGTGCTGAATCAGAATCGATTGTGAGAGTGCTTGGATCAGTATCAATCCTGAGAGTGCGTGGTTCAGGATCAACCCTGGGAGTGCGTGGATCAGGATCAATCCTGGTAGTATGTGTATCAGCATCAATACCGACAGTGTGTAGATCAGGATCAATTCTGAGAGTGTTTGGATCAGGAACAATCCTGACAGTGTATGTGGATCAGAAACAATCCTGACAATGTGGGAGATCAGGAGCTATCCTGTGAGGTTATGGATTGAGATCAATACTGACAATGTTTGTGGATCACGATAAATCCTGAGATGGTTGAAAATGAGGATCAATCCTGTGATTGTGTGGATCAGGATCAATCCTGAATGTGTGTGGGTCAGGATCAATCATGAGAGTGTGTGGATCAGGCTCCAACCCGAAAATGTGGGGGATCAGGATCATTCGTGAGAGCCTTTGGAACAGGATGAATCCTGTCATTGTGTCTTGATCAGGATCAATCCTGAGAGCGTGGGAGATCATGATCAATCATGGGAGTGTGTGCATCAGGATTAATACTGAGAGTGTGTCACTCAGGTTAAGGCCTGAGAGTGCGTGGATCAGAGTCAACCCTGGGAGTGCATGGATTAGGAATAATCCTGACAGTATGGGGATCAGGATCAATTTCGAGAGTGTGTGGATCATGATCAATCCTGAGATTATGTGGTTCAGGATCAAAACGTTCAGTGTGTGTGGATCAGGATCAATCCTGAAACTGTGGGAGATCAGGATCAATCATGTGAGTGTGTGGATCAAGATTGATCTTGAGAGTGCGTGGATCAGGATCAATGCTGAGAGAGAGTGGATCAGGATCAAACCTGAGAGTGTAGGGGATCTGGATCAATCATGTGAGTGTGTGGATCAGGATCAATCCTGAGAGTGTGTGGGATCAGGATCGATCCTGAAAGTGTGTGGATCAGGATAAGGCCTGAGAGTGCGTGGATCAGGAACCAACACAAAAATGTGTGTAATCAGGATCACTCGTGAGAGCCTTTGGAACAGGATGAATCCTGACATTGTGTGTTGATCAGGATCGATCCTGAGTTTGTGGGAGATCATGATCAATCATGGCAGTGTGTGCATCAGGATCATTCATGGGAATGCATGGATCAGGATAAGGCCTGAGAGTGCGTGGATCAGGATCAACCCTGGGAGTGCGTGGGTCAGGATCAATCCTGGCAGTATGTGGATCAGGATCAATACCGACAGTGTGTGGATCAGGATCAATTCTGAGAGTGTTTGGATCAGGAACAACCCTGACAATGTGGGAGATCAGGAGCTATCCTGTGAGGGTATGGATTGGGATCAATACTGACAATGTTTGTGGATCGGGATAAATCCTGAGATGGTTGGAAATGAGGATCAATCTTGTGATTGTGTGGATCAGGATCAATCCTGAATGTGTGTGGTTCAGGATCAATCATGAGAGTGTGTGGATCAGGCTCCAACCCGAAAATGTGGGGGATCAGGATCATTCGTGAGAGCCTTTGGAACAGGATGAATCCTGTCATTGTGTCTTGATCAGGATCAATCCTGAGAGTGTGGGAGATCATGATCAATCATGGGAGTGTGTGCATCAGGATTAATACTGAGAGTGTGTCACTCAGGTTAAGGCCTGAGAGTGCGTGGATCAGAGTCAACCCTGGGAATGCGTGGATTAGGAATAATCCTGACAGTATGGGGATCAGGATCAATTTCGAGAGTGTGTGGATCATGATCAATCCTGAGATTATGTGGTTCAGGATCAAAACGTTCAGTGTGTGTGGATCAGGATCAATCCTGAAACTGTGGGAGATCAGGATCAATCATGTGAGTGTGTGGATCAAGATTGATCTTGAGAGTGCGTGGATTAGGATCAATGCTGAGAGAGAGTGGATCAGGATCAAACCTGAGAGTGTGGGGGATCTGGATCAATCATGTGAGTGTGTGGATCTGGATCAATCCGGAGAGTTTGCGGGATCAGGATCGATCCTGAGAGTGTGTGGATCAGGATAAGGCCTGAGAGTGCGTGGAGCAGGATCCAACCAAAAAATGTGGCGGATCAGGATCAATGGTGAGAGCTTTTGGAACAGGATGAATCCTGACACTGTGTGTTGATCAGGATCAATCCTGAGAGTGTGGGAGATCATGATCAATCATGGCAGTGTGTGCATCAGGATCATTCATGGGAGTTCATGGATCAGGATAAGGACTGAGAGTGCGTGGATCAGGATCAATACTGAGAGTATGTGGATCAGGATAAGGCCTGAGAGTGCATGGATCAGAATCAACCCTGGGAGTGCGTGGATTAGGAATAATCCTGACAGTATGGGGATCAGGATCAATCCTGAGAGTGTATGGATCAGGATCAATCCTGAGACTATATGGTTCATGATCAAACCTTTCAGTGTGTGTGGATCAGGATCCATCCTGACACTGTGGGAGATCAGGATCATTCATGTGAGTGTGTGGATCAAGATCGATCCTGAAAGTGCATGGATCAAAATCAATGCTAAGAGAGTGTGTATCAGCATTAAAACCTGAGAGTGTAGGGGATCAGGATCAATCGTGTGACTATGAGGTTCAGGATCAATCCTGAGAGTGTGCAGGATCAGGATCGATTGTGAGAGTGTTTGGATCAGGATCAGTCCTGAGGGTGCGTGGAACAGGTTCAACCCTGGGAGTGCGTGGATCAGGTTCAATCCTGGCAGTATGAGGATCAGGATCAATCCCGAGAGTGTGTGGATCAGGATCAATCCTGTGAATGTTTGGATCAGGATCAATCCTGACAGTGTGTGTGGATCCAAAACAATCCTGACAATGTGGGAGATCAGGAGCAATCCTGTGAGGGTGTGGATTGGGATCAATACTGACAATGTTTGTAGATCGGTATAAATCCTGAGATGGTTGGAAATGAGGATCAATCCTCTGCTTCTGTGGATCAGGATCAATCCTGAGAGTGTGTGGGTGAGGATCAATCATGAGAGTGCTGGAGATCATGATCAATCATGGGAGTGTGTGCATCAGGATCAATACTGAGAGTGTGTGGATCAGCATAAGGCCTGAGAGTGCGTGGATCAGGATCAACCCTGGGAGTGCCTTGATTATGAATAATCCTGACAGTATGGGGATCAGGATCAATCCCAAGAGTGTGTGGATCAGGATCATTCCTGAGATTGTGTGGTTCAGGATCAAACCTTTCAGTGTGTATGGATCAGGATCAATCCTGGCACTGTTGGAGATCAGGATCAATCTTGTGAGTGTGTGGATCAAGATCGATCTTGAGAGTGCGTGGATCATGATCAATGCTGAGGGAGAGTGGATCAGGATCAAACCTGAGTTTGTGGGGGATCTGGATCAATCATGTGAGTGTGTGGATCAAGATCAATACTGAGAGTGTGCGGGGTCAGGATCGATCCTGAGAGTGTGTGGATCAGGATGAGGCCTGAGAGTGCATGGATCATGAGCCAAACCAAAAATGTGGGGGATCAGAATCAATCATGAGAGCCTTTGGAACAGGATGAATCCTGACATTGTGTGCTGATCAGGATCAATCCTGAGAGTGTGTGGGTCAGGATCAATCATGAGAGTGTATGGATCAGGATCCAACCCGACAATGTGGGGGATCAAGTTCAATCGTGAGAGC
Organism: Carcharodon carcharias; assembly: GCF_017639515.1. Classification (NCBI taxonomy): domain Eukaryota; kingdom Metazoa; phylum Chordata; class Chondrichthyes; order Lamniformes; family Lamnidae; genus Carcharodon; species Carcharodon carcharias. The sequence continues at coordinate 95,620,100 of NC_054476.1, read as the reverse complement.
CTTTGGAAGAGGATGAATCCTGACATTGTGTGTGGATCAGGATAAGGCCTGAGAGTGCGTGGATCAGGATTAACCCTGGGAGTGTGTGGATTAGGAATCATACTGACATTATGAGGATCAGGATCAATCCTGAGAATGTATGGATCAGGATCAATCCTGAGATTATTTTGTTCAGGATCAAACCTTCCAGTGTGTGTGGATCTGGATCAATCCTGACACTGTGGGAGATCAGAGTCATTCATGTGAGTGTGTGGATCAAGATCGATCCTGAAAGTGCGTGGATCAAAATCAATGCTAAGAGAGTGTGTATCAGGATCAAACCTGATAGTGTAGGGCATCAGGATCAATCGTGTGGCTGTGAGGTTCAGGATCAATCCTGAGAGTGTGCAGGATCAGGATGGATTGTGAGGGTATTTGGATCAGTATCAATCCTGAGAGTGTGTGGATCAGGATCAACCCTGGGTGTCTGTGGATCAGGAGCAATCCTGAGAGCGCTTGGATCAGGATCAATCCTGAGAGTCTGTGGATCTGGATCAATACTGACAGTGTGTGGATCAGGTACGATCCTGAGAGTGTGTGGATCAGGATCAATCCTGAGAGTGTTTGGATCAGGATCAATGCTGACAGTATGTGTGGATCAGAAACAATCCTGACAAAGTGGGAGATCAGGAGCAATCCTGTGATGGTGTGGATTGAGATCAATACTGACAATGTTTGTGGATCAGGATAAATCCTGAGACGGTTGGAAATCAGGATCAATCCTGTGATTGTGTGGATCAGGATCAATCCTGAGAGTGTGTGGGTCAGGATCAATCATGAGAGTATGTGGATCAGGATCCAACCCGAAATTGTGGGGGATCAGCATCAATCTTGAGAACCTTTGGAACAGGATGAATCCTGACATTGTGTTTGGATCAGGATCAATCCTGAGAGTGTGGGAGATCTTGATCAATCATGGGAGTGTGTGCATCAGGATCAATACTAAGATTATGTGGATCAGGTTAAGGCCTGAGAGTGCATGGATCAGAATCAACACTGGGTGTGCGTGGATTAGGAATAATCCTGACAGTATGGGGATCATGATCAATTTTGAGAGTGTGTGGATCAGGATCAATCCTGAGATTATGTGGTTCAGGATCAAACCTTTCAGTGTGTGTGGATCAGGGTCAATTCTGGCACTGTGGGAGATCAGGATCAATCATGTGAATGTCTGGATCAAGATCGATCATGAGAGTGCATGGATCAGGATCAATGCTGAGAGATAGTGGATCAGGATCAAACCTGAGAGTGTGGGGGATCTGGAACAATAATGTAAGTGTGTGGATCAGGGTCAATCCTGAGAGTGTGTGGGATCAGGATCGATCCTGAGAGTCTGTGGATCAGGATAAGGCCTGAGAGTGCGTGGATCAGGATCCAACCCAAAAATGTGGGGGATAATGATCAATCGTGAGAGCCTTTGGAATAGGATGAACCCTGACATTGTGTGTGGATCAGGATCAATCCTGAGAGTGTGGAAGATCATGATCAATCATGGTAGTGTGTGCAGCAGGATCAATCATGAGGGTGCATGGATCAGGATAATGCCTGAGAGTGCATGGGTCAGGATCAACACTGGGAGTGCGTGGATTAGGCATAATCCAGACAGTATGGGGATCTGGATCAATTTTGAAAGTGTTTGGATCAGGATCAATCCTGACAATGTGTGTGGATCAGAAACCATCCTGACAATGTGGGAGATCAGGAGCAATCCTGTGAGGGTGTGGATAGGGATCAATACTGACAATGTGTGTGGATCGGAATAAATACTGAGATGGTTGGAAATCAGGATCAATCCTGTGATTGTGTGGATCAGGATCAATCCTGAGAGTGTGTGGGTCAGGATCAATCATGAGAGTATGTGGATCAGGATCCAAACCGAAAATGTGGGGGATCGGGATCAATCCTGAGAGCCTTTCGAACAGGATGAATCCTCACATTGTGTGTGGATGAGGATCAATCCTGAGAGTGTGGGAGATCATGATCAATCATGGCAGTGTGTGCATCAGGATCATTCATGGGAGTGCATGGATTAGGATAAGGCCCTAGAGTGCGTGGATCAGGATCAACCTTGGGAGTGCATTGATTAGGAATAATCCTGACAGTATGGGGATCAGGATCAATTTAGCGAGTGTTTGGATCAGGATCAATCCTGACAGTGTGTGTGGATCAGAAACAATCCTCATTGTGTGGTAGATCAGGAGCAATCCTGTGAGGGTGTGGATAGGGATCAACGCTGACAATGTTTGTGGATCGGAATAAATCCTGAGATGGTTGGAAATCAGGATCAATCCTGTGATTGTGTGGATCAGGATCAATCCTGAGAGTGTGTGGGTCAGGATCAATCATGAGAGTGTGGGGGATCTGGATCAATCATGCGACTGTGTGGATCAAGATCAATACTGAGAGTGTGCAGGATCAGGATTGATCCTGATAGTGTATGGATCAGGATAAGGTCTGAGAGTGCATGGATCATGATCCAAGCCAAAAATGTGGGGGATCAGGATCAATCATGAGAGCCTTTGGAACAGGATGAATCCTGACATTGTGTGTGGATCAGGATCAATCCTGAGAGTGTGGGAGATCATGATCAATCATGGCAGTGTGTGCATCAGGATCAATCATGAGGGTGCGTGGATCAGGATAATGCCTGAGAGTGCATGGATCAGGATCAGCACTGGGAGTGCGTGGTTTAGGCATAATCCTGACCGTATGGGGATCTGGATCAATTTTGAAAGTGTTTGGATCAGGATCAATCCTGACAATGTGTGTGGAGCATAAACCAACCTGACAATGAGGGAGATCAGGAGCAATCCTGTGAGGGTGTGGATAGGGATCAATACTGACAATGTTTGTGGATCGGAATAAATCCTGAGATGGTTGGAAATCAGGATCAATCCTGTGATTGTGTGGATCAGGATGAATCCTGAGAGTGTATGGATCAGAATCAATCCTGAGATTATGTGGTTCAGGATCAAACCTTTCAGTGTGTGTGGATCAGGATCAATCCTGACACAGTGGGAGATCAGGATCAGTCATGTGAGTGCGTGGATCAAATCAATGCTAAGTGAGTGTGTATCAGGATCAAACCTGATAGTGTAGGGGATCAGTATCAATCGTGTGACTGTGAGGTTCAGGGTCATTCCTGAGAGTGTGCAGGATCAGGATCGATTGTGAGAGTGTTTGGATCAGGATCAATCCTGGGAGTGCGTGGATCAGGATCATCCCTGGGAGTGCGTGGATCAGGATCAATCCTGAGAGTGCTTGAATCAGGATCAATCCTGAGAGTGTGTGGATCAGGATCAATCCTGAGAGTGTGTGGATCAGGCTCAATCCTGAGAGTGTTTGGATCAGGATCAATCCTGAAAGTGTGTGTGGATCAGAAACGATCCTGACAATGTGGGAGATCAGGAGCAATCCTGTGAGGGTGTGGATTGGGATCAATACTGACAATGTTTGTGTATCGGGATGAATCCTGAGATGGTTGGAAATCAGGATCAATCCTATGATTGTGTGTATCAGGATCAATCCTGAGAGTGTGTGGATCATGATCCAACCCGAAAATGTGGGGGATCTGGATCAATCGTGAGAGCCTTTGGAACAGGATGAATCCTGACGTTGTGTGTGGATCAAGATCGATCCTGAAAGTGCGTGGATCAAAATCAATGCTAGAGAGTGTGGATCAGGATCAAACCTGATAGTGTAGGGGATCAGGATCAATCGTGAGACTGTGAGGTTCAGGATCAATCCTGAGAGTGTGCAGGATCAGGATCGATTGTGAGATTATTTGGATCAGGATCAATCCTGAGAGTGCGTGGATCAGGATCAACCCTGAGAGTGTGTCGATCAGGATCAATCCTGACAGTATGTGGATCAGGAACGATCGTGTGAATGTGTGGATCAGGATCAATCCTGAGAGTGTTTGGATCAGGATCAATCCTGACAGTGTGTTTGGATCAGAAACAATCCTGACCATGTGGGAGATCAGGAGCAATCCTGTGATGGTGTGGATTGGGATCATTACTGACAATGTTTGTGGATAGGGATAAATCCTGAGACGGTTGGAAATCAGGACCATTCCTGTGATTGTGTGGATCAGGATCAATCCTGAGAGTGTTAGGGTCAGGATCAATAATGAGAGTGTGTGTATCAGGATCCAACCGGAAAATGTGGGGGATCAGGATCAATCTTGAGAATCTTTGGAACAGGACGAATCCTGACATTGTTTGCAGATCAGGACCAATCCTGAGAGTGTGGGAGATCTTGATCAATCATGGGAGTTTGTGCATCAGGATCAATACTGAGAGTGTGTGGATCAGGATAAGACCTGAGAGTGCGTGGATCAGAATCAACACTGGGAGTGCGTGGATTAGGAATAATCCTGACAGTATGGGGATCAGTGTCAATCCCAAGAGTGTGTGGATCATGATCAATTTTGAGATTATGTGGTTCAGGTTCAAAACTTTCATTGTGTGTGGATCAGAATCAATCCTGGCACTGTGGGAGATCAGATTCAATCATGTGTGTGTGTGGATCAAAATTGATCTTGAGAGTACATGGATCAGTATCAATGCTGAGAGAGAGTCGATCAGGATCAAACCTGAGAGTGTTGGGGAACTGGATCAATCATGTGAGTGTGTGGATCAGGATCAAAACTGAGATTGTGCGGGATCAGGTTCGATCCTGAGAGTGTGTGGATCAGGATAAGGCCTGAGAGTGCGTGGATCAGGATCCAACCCAAAAATGTGGGGGATCAGGATCAATCGTGAGAGGCTTTGGAACAGGATGAATCCTGACTTTGTGTGTGGATCAGGTTCAATCCTGAGAGTGTGCGAGATCATGATCAATCATGGGAGTGTGTGCATCAGGATCAATACTGAGAGTGTGTGGATCAGGATAGGATCTGAGAGCGCGTGGATCAGAATCTTCCCTTAGGAGGCCGTTGATTAGGAATAATCCTGACAGTATGGGGATCAGGATCCATCCCAAGAGTGTTTGGTTCAGGATCATTCCAGAGATTATGTGGTTCAGGATCCAGCCTTTCAGTGTGTGTGGATCAGGATCAATCCTGGCACTGTGGGAGATCAGATCAATCATGTGAGTGTGTGGATCAAGATCGATTTTGACAGTGCATGGATCAGGATCAATGCTGAGAGAGAGTGGATCAGGATTAAACCTGAGTTTGTTAGGGATCTGGATCAATCATGTGAGTGTGTGGACCAAGATCAATACTGAGAGTGTGCAGGATCAGGATCAATCCTGAGAGTGTGTGGATCAGGATAAGGCCTGAGACTGCGTGGAAATGATCCAACCCAAAAATGTAGGGTATCAGGATCAATCGTGAGAGCCTTTGGAACAAGATGAATCCTGACACTGTGTGTGGATCAGGATCAATCCTGAGAGTGTGTGGGTCAGGATCAATCATGAGAGTGTCTGGATCAGGATCCAACCCAGAAATGTGGGGGATCAGGATCAATCGTGAGAGCCTTTGGAACAGGATGAATTCTGACATTGTTTGTGGATTAGGATAATGCCTGAGAGTGCATGGATCAGGATCAATGCTGGAAGTGCGTGGATTAGGAATAATACTGAAATTATGGGGATCAGGATCAATCCTTAGAGTGTATGGATCAGGAACAATCCTGAGATTATGTGGTTCAGGATCAAAACGTTCAGCGTGTGTGGATCTGGATCAATCCTGACACTGTGGGAGATCAGGATCATTCGTGTAAGTGTGTGTATCAACATCGATCCTGAAAGTGCGTGGATGAAAATCAATGCTAAAAGAGTGTGGATCAGGATCAAACCTGAAAGTGTAGGGGATCAGGATCAATCGTGTGACTGTGAGGTTCAGGATCAATCCTGAGAGTGTGCAGGATCAGTATCGATTGTGAGAGTGTTTGGATCAGGATCATCCCTGGGAGTGCATGGATCAGGATCAATCCTGAGTGTGCTTGGATCAGGATAAATCCTGAGAGTGTGTGGATCAGGATCAATCCTGACAGTATGTGGATCAGGAACGATCCTGAGAGTGTGTGCATCAGGATCAATCCCGAGAGTGTGTGGATCAGGATCAATTTTGAGATTATGTGGTTCAGGATCCAACCTTTCAGTGTGTGTGGATGCGGATCAATCCTGGCACTGCGGGAGATCAGGATCAATCATGTGAGTGTGTTGGTCAAGATCGATGTTGAGAGTGCATGGATCAGGATCAATGCTGAGAGAGAGTGGATCAGGATCAATCCTGAGAGTGTGGGGGATCTGGATCAATCATGTGAGTGTGTGGATCAGGATCGATCCTGAGAGACAGTGGATCAGGATCAACCCTGAGAGTGGGTGGATCAGGATCAATCCTGACAGTATGTGGATCAGGAACGATCGTGTGAATGTGTGGATCAGGATCAATCCTGACAGCGTGTGTGGATCAGAAACAATCCTGACAATGTGGCAGATCAGGAGCAATCCTGTGAGGGTGTGGATTGGGATCATTACTGACAATGTTTGTGGATCGGGATAAATCCTGAGATGGTTGGAAATCAGGACCATTCCTGTGATTGTGTGGATCAGGATCAATCCTGAGAGTGTTAGGGTCAGGATCAATAATGAGAGTGTGTGTATCAGGATCCAACCGGAAAATGTGGGGGATCAGGATCAATCTTGAGAATCTTTGGAACAGGATGAATCCTGACATTGTTTGCGGATCAGGATCAATCCTGAGAGTGTGGGAGATCTTGATCAATCATGGGAGTTTGTGCATCAGGATCAATACTGAGAGTGTGTGGATCAGGATAAGGCCTGAGAGAGTTTGGATCAGAATCAAACCTGGGAGTGCGTGGATTAGGAATAATCCTGACAGTATGGGGATCAGTATCAATCCCAAGAGTGTGTGGATCATGATCAATTTTGAGATTATGTGGTTCAGGATCAAAACCTTCAGTGTGTGTGGATCAGAATCAATCCTGGCACTGTGGGACATCAGGATCAATCATGTGATTGTGTGGATCAAGATTGATCTTGAGAGTGCATGGATCAGTATCAATGCTGAGAGAGAGTCGATCAGGATCAAACCTAAGAGTTTTGGGGATCTGGATCAATCATGTGAGTGTGTGGATCAGGATCAAAACTGAGATTGTGGGGGATCAGGTTCGATTCTGAGAGTCTGTGGATCAGGATAAGGCCTGAGAGTGCGTGGATCAGGATCCAACCCAAAAATGTGGGGGTTCAGGATCAATCGTGAGAGGCTTTGGAACAGGATGAATCCTGACTTTGTGTGTGGATCAGGTTCAATCCTGAGAGTGTGCAAGATCATGATCACTCATGGGAGTTTGGGCATCAGGATCAATACTGCAAGTGTGTGGATCAGGATAAGATCTGAGAGCGCGTTGATCAGAATCTTCCCTTAGGAGGCCGTTGATTAGGAATAATCCTGACAGTATGGGGATCAGGATCAATCCCAAGAGTGTTTAGTTCAGGATCATTCCGGAGATTATGTGGTTCAGGGTCCAGCCTTTCAGTGTGTGTGGATCAGGATCAATCCTGGCACTGTGGGAGATCAGGATTAATCATGTGAGTGTGTGGATCAAGATCGATCTTGACAGTGCATGGATCAGGATCAAACCTGAGTTTGTGAGGGATCTGGATCAATCATGTGAATGTGTGGACCAAGATCAATACTGAGAGTGTGCAGGATCAGGATCGATCCTGTGAGTGTGTGGATCAGGATAAGGCCTGAGACTGCGTGGATCATGATCCAACCCAAAAATGTGGGGTATCAGGATCAATCGTGAGAGCCTTTGGAACAAGATGAATCCTGACACTGTGTGTGGATCAGGATCAATCCTGAGAGTGTGTGGGTCAGGATCAATCATGAGAGTGTCTGGATCAGGATCCAACCCGAAAATGTGGGGGATCAGGATCAATCGTGAGAATCTTTGGAACAGGATGAATCCTGACATTGTGTGTGGATCAGGATAAGGTTTGAGAGTGCGTGGATCAGGATCACCCCTGGGAGTGCGTGGATTAGGAATAATACTGAAAGTATGGGGATCAGGATCAATCCTTAGAGGGTATGGATCAGGATCAATCCTGAGAGTATGTGGTTCAGGATCAAAACTTTCAGTGTGTGTGGATCTGGATCAATCCTGACACTGTGGGAGATCAGGATCATTCGTGTGAGTGTGTGTATCAAGATCGATCCTGAAAGTGCGTGGATGAAAATCAATGCTAAGAGAGTGTGGATCAGGATCAAACCTGAAAGTGTAGGGGATCAGGATCAATCGTGTGACTGTGAGGTTCAGGATCAATCCTGAGAGTGTGCAGGATCAGTACCGATTGTGAGAGTGTTTGGATCAGGATCATCCCTGGGAGTGCATGGATCAGGATCATCCCTGGGAATGCATGGATCAGGATCAATCCGGAGAGTGCTTGGATCAGGATAAATCCTGAGAGTGTGTGGATCAGGATCAATCCCGACAGTATGTGGATCAGGATCGATCCTGAGGTTATGTGGATCAGGATCAATCCTGAGAGTGTGTGGGTCAGGATCAATTATGAGAGTGTGTGGATCAGGATCCAACCGAAAAATGTGGGGGATCAGGATCAATCGTGAGCGCCTTTGGAACAGGATGAATCATGACATTGTGTGTGGATCAGGATAAGGCCTGAGAGTGCGTGGATCAGGATTAACCCTGGGAGTGCGTGGATTAAGAATAATTCTGAAAGTATGGGGATCAGGATCAATCCTTAGAGTGTATGGATCAGGATCAATCCTGAGAGTATGTGGTTCAGGATCATTCCTGATAATATGTGGATCAGGATCAATCCTGAGAGTGAGTGGATCAGGATCAATCCTGATAATATGTGGATCAAGATCAATCCTGAGATTGTGTGGATCAGGAGCAATCATGACAGAATTTGGATCAGGATCAATCGTGAGATTCTGTGAGTCAGGATCAATCCTGAGAGTGTATGGATCAGGATCAAACCTGACAGTGTGTGCGGTTCAGGATCAATCCTAACTCTGTGGGATATCAGGATCAATCCTGTGAGTGTATAGATCTGGATCAATAATGTGAATGTGTGAATCAGGATCAATGATGACAACGCTTGTGGATCAGCTTCAATCCTGACTCTGTGGGAAATCACGATTAATCCGGTGAGTGTGTGGATCAGGATCAGCCCACTGAGTGTGTGAATCAGTATGAATCCCAACAACGTTTGTGGATCAGGATCAATCCTGACACTGTGGGAGATCAGGATCAATTCTGTGAGTGTATGGATCAGGATCAGCCCTAAGTGTCCATGTATCAGGATCAATCCTGAGAGTGTGTGGATCAGGATCAACTCTGGGAGTGCATGGATCAGGAAAAATCCTGACAGTATGGGGATCAGCATCAATCCTGAGTGTGTGTGGATCAGGATCAGCCCTGAGAGTGCATGGATCAGGATCAACCCTGAGAGTGCGTTGATCAGAATCTGCCCTGAGAGTGCGTGGATCAGGATTAACTCTGAGAGTGGGGTAATCACGATCAATCGTGCGATTGTGTGGATCAGGATGAATCCTGACAGTGTGTGTGGATCAGGAACAGTCCTGACAATGAGGGAGATCAGGATCAATCCTGTGATTGTGTGGATCGGGATCAATCCTGACAATGTTTGTGTATCAGAATCAATCCTGACACAGTGGGAGATCAGGATCAATCCTGTGATTGTGCGGACCAGGATCAGCCTTGAGAGTGCGTGAATCTGTATCAATGCTGAGAGTGTATGGGTCAGGATCAGCCCTGAGAGTGCTTGGTCAGGATCAACCCTGAGAGTGCATGGATCAGGATCAATCCTGATAGTATGTGGATCAGGATCAATCCTGAGATTATGTTGATCAGGAGCAATCCTGACAGTGTTTGCATCGGGATCAATCTTGAGAGTGTGCATTTCAGGATCAATGCTGAGAGTGTGTGGATCAGGATCAAACGTGAAATTGTGGGGGATCAGGATCAATCGTGAGAGTCTTTGGAACAGGATGCATCCTGACATTGTGTTTGGATCAGGATAAATCCTGAGAGTGTGGGAGATCTTGATCCGTCCTGAGAGTGTGTGCATCAGGATCAATGCTGAGAGTGTGTGGATCAGGGTCAATCCTGAGAGTGTGTGGATCAGGATAAGGCCTGAGAGTGCATGGATCAGGATCAACCCTGGGAATGCGTGGATCAAGAAACATCATGACAGTATGGGGATCAGGATCAATCCTGAGAGTGTATGGAGCAGATTCAATCCTGAAAGTGTGTGGATCAGGATCAAAACTGTCAGTGTGTGCAGATCAGGATCAATCCTACCTCTGTGGGATATCAGGATCAATCCTGTGAGTGTGTAGATCTGGATCAATACTGTGAATGTGTGGATCAGGATCAATGATGACAAAGCTTGTGGATCAGGTTCAATCCTGACTGTGGGAAATCACGATTAATCTGGTGAGTGTTTGGATCAGGATCAGCCCTCTGAGTGCGTGGATCAGGATGAATCCCGACAAAGTTTGTGGATCAGGATCAATCCTGACACTGTCGGAGATCTGGATCTATCCTGTGAGTGTGTGGATCAGGCTCAGCCCTGAGTGTGCGTGGATCAGGAACAACCCAAAGTGTGCGTGATGCAGGATCAATCCTGACAGTATTTGGATCAGGATCAATTCTGAGAGAGTGTGATCAGGAGCAATCCTGACAGTATTTGGATCAGGATGAATCGTGAGAGTGTGTGTGTCAGGATCGTTCCTGAGAGTGTGTGGTTCAGGATATAACCTGAGAAGGTGAGGGATCAGGATTAATTGTGAGAGTGTGTGGATCAGGATCAATTCTGAGAGTGTGGGGGATCAGGATCGATCTTGAGAGTGTGTGAATCTGGATCAATCCTGAGAGTCTGTGGATCTGGATCCATACAGAGAGTGTGTGGATCAGTATCAATCCTGACAGTGTATGTGGATCAGGACCACTCCTGACAATATGGGAGATCAGGATCAATCCTGAGAGGGTCAGGGATCAGTATCAATCCTGAGAGTGTGCGGATCGGGATCAATCCTGTGAGTGTATGGATCAGGAACAGCTCTGAGAGTGCGTGGATCAGAATCAATCCTGTGAGTGTGTGGATAAGGATGAATCCTGTGAGTGCATGGATCAGGATCAATCCTGAGAGTCTTTGGATAAAGAACAATCCTGAAAGTTTTTGGATCTGGATCAATCGTGAGAGTGTGTGGATCAGGATCAAACCTGAGAGTGTGTGGATCAGGATCAACCATGTGAGTGTGTGGATCATGATCAATCCTGAGTGTGTGCGGGATCAGGATCGATCCTAAGAGTGAGTGGATCAGGATAAGGCCTGAGAGTGCGTGGATCAGATAATATCATGACAGTATGGGAATCAAGATCAATCCTGAGATTGTGTGGATCAGGATCAACACTGAGTGTGCATGGATCAGAATCAGCCCTGTGAGTGCATGGATCAGGATCAACCCTGAGAGTGTGTGGATCAGAATCAGCCCTGAGAGTGCATTGATCAGGATCAACACTGAGAGTGCGTGTGTCAGGATCAATCCTGTGAGTGTATGGATCAGGATCAATCCTGACAGTATGTGGATCAGGATCAATCCTGAGAGAATGTGGATCAGGAGCAACACTGACAGTATGTGGATCAAGAGCAATCCTGAGAGTGTGTGGATCAGGAGCACTCCTGACAGTATTTGGATCAGGATTAATCGTGAGAGTGTGTGGTTCAGGATCAATCCTGTGAGTGTGTCAATCAAGAGCAAACCTGACACTGTGGGAGATCAGAATCAATCCTGCGAGTTTGTGGATCAGGATCAGCCCTGAAAGTGCTTAGATCAGAATCAACACTGTGAGTGTGTGGGAGATCATGATCAATCCTGGGGGTGCATGGATCAGGAAACATCGTGACAGTATGGGGATCAGGATCAATCCTGAGATTGTGTGGTTCAGGATCAACTTTGAGAGTGTGTGGATCAGAATCAGCCCTGAGAGTGCGTGGATCAGGATCATCACTGAGAGCGCATGTGTGAGGATCAATCCTGTGAGTGTGTGGATCAGGATCAATCCTGACAGTATGTGGACCAGGATCAATCCTGAGAGTGTGTGGATCAGGAGCAATCCTGACAGTTTGTGGGTCAGGATCAAATCTGAGAGTGTGTGGATCAGGAGCACTCCTGACAGTATTTGGATCAGGATCAGTCATGAGAGTTTGTGGTTCAGGATCAATCCTGAGAGTGTGTCGATCAGGAGCAAATCTGACACAATGAGAGATCAGGATCAATCATGTGTGTTTGTGGATCAGGATCAGCCCTGAGAGTGCATGAATCAGGATCAACATTGAGAGTGTGTGGATCAGGATCAGCCATGAAATTGCTTAGATCAGAATCAACATTGAGAGTGTGTGGATCAGGATCAGTCATGAAAGTGCTTAGATCAGAATCAACACTGTGAGTGTGTGGATCAGAATCAATCCTGACAGTATTGTTGATCAGGATCAATCCTGAGATTGTGTGGATCAGGAGCAATCCTGATAGTATTTGGATCAGGATAAATTGTGAGAGTGTGTGGTTCAGGATCAATGCTGATAGTGTGTGGATCAGGAGCAAACCTGAGAGTATGGGGGATCAGGATCAATCATGAGTGTTTGTGGATCAGCATGAATCCTGAGAGTGTGGGGGATCAGGATCGATCTTGAGAGTGTGTGGATCTGGATCAATTTTTGAGAGTTTGTGGATCATGATCATTCCTGAGAGTGTGTGGATCAGGATCAATACTGAGAGTGTGTGGATCAGGATCAATGCTGACAGTGTGTGTGGATCAGGAACAATTGTGACAATGTGGCAGATCAGGTTCAATCATGTGAGTGTGTGGATCGGGATCAATCCTGAAACATTTGTAGATCAGGATGAGTGCTGTGACTGGGAACTCCGGATAAATCTATGATTGTGTGGATCAGGAGCAGCCCTGAGAGTGCGTGGATCAGGATGAACCCTGAGTGTGCATGGTTTAGTATCAATCCTGACAGTATGTGGATCAGGATCAATCCTGAGAGTGTGTGGATCAGGAGCAATCCTGACAGTATTTGCATCAGGATCAATCGTGAGAGTGAGTGGGTCAGGATAAATCCAGAGTGTGTGTGTATCAGGATAAAACCTGAAAATGTGGTGGATCAGTATCAATCGTGAGAGTCTTTGGAACATGATGGATCCTGACATTGTGTGTGGTTCAGGATCAATCCTGGGTGTGTGGGAGATCATGATCAATCCTGGGAGTGTGTGCATCAGGATCAATCCTGAGAGTGCGTGGATCAGGATCAGCCCTGGAAGTGCATGGACCAGGAAACATCGTGACAGTATGGGGATCATGATCAATCCTGAGATCATGTGGATCAGGATAAACCCTGATAGTGCGTGGATCAGATTCAGCCCTGAGAGTGCAATGGATCTGGATCAACCCTGAGAGTGTGTGGATCAGAATCAGCCCTGAGAGTCCATGGATCGGGATCAACACTGAGAGTGCATGTGTCAGGATTAATCCTGTGAGTGTGTGGATCAGGATCAATCCTGACAGTATGTGGATCAGCATCAATCATGAGAGTGTGTGGATCAGGAGCAATCCTGACAGTATGTGGATCAGGATCAATCCTGAGAGTGTGTGGATCAGGAGCAATCCTGACAGTATTTGCATCAGGATAAATCATGAGAGTGTGTAGGTCAGGATCAATCCAGAGTGTGTGTGTATCAGGATAAAATCTGAAAATGTGGTGGATCAGTATCAATCGTGAGAGTCTTTGGAACAGGATGAATCCTAGCATTGTGCATGGATCAGGATCAATCCTGAGAGTATGGGGGATCAGGGTCAATTGTGAGTGTTTGTGGATGAGGATCAATCCTGAGAGTGTGGGGGATCAGGATTGATCTTGAGTGTGCGTGGATCTGGATCAATTTTTGCGAGTGTGTGGATCATGATCATTCCTGAGAGTCTGTGGATTAGGATCAATCCTGACAGTGTGTGTGGATCAGGAACAATCCTGACAAAGTGGGAGATCAGGATCAATCCTGTGAGTGTGAGGATCAGGATCAATCCTGACAACATTTGTGGATCAGGAACAATCATAAGGCTGGGGGAACTCTGGATCAATCCTGTGATTGTGTGGATCAGGATCAACCCTGAGAGTGCGTGTATCATGCTCAACCCTGAGATTGCGAGGATCAGGATGTACCCTGAATGTGTGTGGATCAGGATCAATCCTGAGAGAAGGTGGATCAGGATCAAACCTGAATATGTCATGGATCAGGATCAATCGCGAGTGTCTTCAGAACAGGATGAATCGTGACTTTGTGTGGGGATCAGGATCAATCCTGAGAGTGTGGGAGATCATGATCAATACTGGGAGTGTACGTATCATGATCAATCCTGAGAGTGTGTGGATCAGGGTCAATCCTGAGAGTGTTTGTATCAGGATAAGGCAAGAGAATGCGTGGATCACGATCAACCCTGGGAGTGCGTGGATAAGGAGGATTCCTGACAGTGTGGGTATCAGGATCAATCCTGAGAGGGTGTGGATCAGGATAAATCCTGTGAGTGTGTGCATCAGGATCAATCCTGAGAGTGTGTGGATCAGGATCCATCCTGAAAGTGTGTGGATCAGGAGAAACCTGTGAGTGTGTGGATCTGCATCAATACTGTAAGTGTGTGGATCAGGATCAGTGCTGACAATGTTTGCAGATCAGGATCTATCCTGACACTGTGGGAAATCATGATCAATCTTGTGAGTGTGTGGATCGGGATCAGCCATGAGAGTGTGTGGATCAGGATCAATCCTGACAACGATTGTGGATTAGGTTCAATCTTGGCACCGTGGGAGATCAGGATCAATCCTGTGAGTGTGTGGATCAGGATCAGCCCTGAGAGTGCATGGATCAGGATCAGTCCTAAGATTGCATGGGTCAGGATAAATCCTGACAGTATGGGGATCAGGATCAATCCTGAGAGTGCGTGGATCAGAAGCAATCCTGACAGTATTTGGATCAGGATGAATCGTGAGTGAGTGTGGGTTGAGATCACTCCAGAGAGTGTGTGGATTGGGATATAACATGAGACTGTGGGGGAATCAGGATTAACCGTGAGAGTGTGTAGATCAGGATCAATTCTGAGAGTCTGGGGGATCAGGATCAATCTTGAGAGTGTGTGGATCTGGATCAATCCTGAGAGTGTGTGGATCATGATCAATCCTGAGAGTGTGTGGATCAGGATCAATACTGCGAGTGTGTTGATCAGGCTCAGTCCTCACAGCGGGTGTGGATCAGGATCAATCCTGACAACGTTTGTGGATCAGGTTCAATCTTGACACCGTGGAAGATCAGGATCAATCCTGTGAGTGTGTGGATCAGCATCAGCCCTGAGAGTGCATGGATCAGGATCAGTCCTAAGATTGCATGGGTCAGGATAAATCCTGACAGTATGGGGATCAGGATCAATCCTGAGAGTGCGTGGATCAGAAGCAATCCTGACAGTATTTGGATCAGGATGAATCGTGAGTGAGTGTGGGTTGGGATCACTCCAGAGAGTGTGTGGATTGGGATATAACATGAGACTGTGGGGGAATCAGGATTAATCGTGAGAGTGTGTAGATCAGGATCAATTCTGAGAGTCTGGGGGATCAGGATCAATTTTGAGAGGGTGTGGATCTGGATCAATCTTGAGAGTGTGTGGATCATGATCAATCCTGAGAGTGTGTGGATCAGGATCAATACTGCGAGTGTGTTGATCAGGCTCAGTCCTCACAGCGGGTGTGGATCAGGATCAATCCTGACAATGTTTGTGGATCAGGACTAATCCTGAAACTGTGGGAGATCAGTATCAATCCTGTTAGTGTGTGGACCAGGATCAGCCCTGAGAGTGCGTGGATCAGGATCAATACTGAGATTGTGTCAAACTGGATCAAATCTGAGAGTGTGTGGATCATGATTAATCCTGAATGAGTGTGGGTCATGATCAATACTGAGAGTGTGTTTGGATCAGGAACTATCCTGACAATGTTGGAGATCAGGATTAATCCTGAGATTGTCTGGGATCAGTATTAATCCTGAGAGTGTGTGGATCGGGATTAATCCTGTGAATGTGTAGACCAGGATCAGCCCTGTGAGTGCCTGGATCAGGATCAGTCTTGTGAGTGTGTGGATCCGGATCAATCCTGTGAGTGTGTGGATCCAGATTAGCCCTGAGAGTTTGGTTGCTCAGGATTAATTGTGAGAGTGTATGGATCATGAGCAATTCTGAGAGTGTGGGGGATTAGGATCGATCTTGAGAGTCTGTGGATCTGGAGCAATACTGATAGTATTTGGATCTGGATAAAATGTGTATCAGGATTAGTCCTGAGAGTGTGTGGATCTGGATATAATCTGAGAGTGTGGTTGATCAGAATGAATCATGAGAGTGTGTGGATCAGGATCAATTCTGAGAGTGTGGGGGATCAGGATCAATCTTGAGAGTGTGAGGATCAGGGTCAATCCTGAGAGTGTGTGGATCAGGGTCAATACTGAGAGTGTGTGGATCAGGATCAATCCTGATATTGTGTGTGGATCAGGAACAATCCCGACAATGTGGGAGATCTGGATCAATCCTGGGAGTGGCGGGGATCAGTATCAATCCTGAGAGTGTGTGGATCAGGGTCAATCCTGAGAGTGTTTGTATCAGGATAAGGCCTGAGAGTGCATGGATCAGGATCAATCCTGGGAGTGCGTGGATTAGGAGTCATCCTGACAGTATGGAGATCAGGATCAATCCTGAGAGGGTGTGGATCAGGATCAATTCTGAGAGTGTGTGGTTCAGGACCAAACATTTCATTGCGTGTGGATCAGGATCAATCCAGACACAGTGGGAGATCAGGATCAATCATGTGAGTGTGTGGATTAGGATCGATCCTGAGAGTGTATGGGGATCAGTATCATTCCTGGGAGTGTGAGGACCAGGATCGATGCTGAGAGTCTGTGTATCAAGATCAATCCTGAGAGTGTGAGGATCAGGATCAAACCTGTGAGTGTGTGGATCTGCATCAATACTGTGAGTATGTGAATCAGGATCAATGCTGACGATTTTTGTGGATCCAGATCTATCCTGACTCTGTGGGAAATCACGATCAATCTTGTGAGTTTCTGGATCAGGATCAGCCATGAGAGTGCTTGGATCAGGATCAATCCTGACAACGATTGTGGATCAGGATCAATCTTGACACTGGGGGAGATCAGGATCATTCCTGTGAGTGTGTGGATCAGGATCAGCCCTAAGATTGCATGGGTCAGGATAAATCCTGACAGTATTTGGATCAGGATCAATCCTGAGTGTGTGTGGATCAGGAGCAAGCCTGACAGTATTTGGATCAGGATGAATCGTGAGAGAGTGTGGGTCAGGATCACTCCTGAGAGTGTGTGGATCGGGATATAACCTGAGAGTGGGTGGATCAGGATCAATCCTGACAGTGTGTTTGGATCTGGAACTATCCTGACAATGTGGGAGATCAGGATCAATCCTGAGAGTGTGTGGATCAGGATTAATCCTGTGAGTGTGTGGATCAGGATCAACCCTGAGAGTGTATGGATCAAGATCAACTCTGAGAGTTCGAGGATCAGGATCAATCATGACATTATGTGGATCAGGATCAGTCCTGAAGGTGTTTAGATCTGGATCATTCATGAGAGTGTGTTGGTAAAGATCCATCCTGAGAGTGTGTGGATCAGAATCAATCATGAGAGTGTAAGGAACAGGATCAATGCTGACAGTATGGAGGATCATGATCGATCCTGAGAGTGTGTAGATCAGGATGAATTCCAATAGTGTGGGGGTCAGGATAAATCCTGAGAGTGTGTGGATCATGATCAATGCTGAGAGTGTAGGAGATCAGTATCACTCATGAGAGTGTGTGGATCAGCATCAATCCTGTGAGTGTGTGCATGAAGATCAATCCTATGAGTGTGTGGATCAGGATCAACCCTGAGAGTACGTGGATCAGGATCAATCCTCATATTATGTGGATCAGGATCAATCCTGAAAGTGTTTGAATCTGATTCAATCGAGGGAGTGTGTTGGTCAGGATCCATCCTGAGAGTGTGTGGATCAGGATCAATCATGAGAGTGTATGGAACAGGATCAATGCTGATAATGTGGGGGATCATGACCGAATCTGAGAGTGTGTAGATTAGGATGAACCCTGAGAGTGTTAGGGATCAGGATCCATCCTGAGAGTGAGGGGATGTGGATCAATCCTGAGAGTGTGTGCATCAGGGTCAATCAAGAGAGTGTGTGTATCTGGATCAATCCTGAGATTGTGGGTATCAGGATCAATCCTGAGAGTGAGGTGATCAGGATCAATCCTGAGAGTATGGGGGATCAATGTCAATCATGAGGGTGTGTGCATCAGGATAAATGCTGGGAATGTGTGGATCATGATCAGCCCTGAGAGTGGGTGGATCAGGATCAACCTTGAGAGTGCATGGTTCAGGATCAATCATGACAGTATGTGGATCAGGATCAATCCTGAGAGTATGTGGATCAGCATTAATCCTGAGAGTGTGTGAGATCAGAATCAAGCCTGAGACTGTGTGGATCTGGATCAATCCTGACAGTGTGAGGATCAGGATCAATCCTGAGAGTGTGTGGATCAGGTTCAGCCCTGAGAGTGCATGAATCAGGATCAACCTTGAGAGTGCGTGGATCAGGTTCAATACTGACAGTATGTGGATCAGGATCAATCATGTGAGTCTGTGGATCACGATCAAAGTTGAAAGTGTATGGATCAGCATCAATCATGAGAGTGTGTGGATCAGGATGAATCCTGAGAGTATGGCTGATCAGGATCGATCTTGAGAGTGTGTGGATCAGGATCAATTTTTGAGAGTGTGTGAATCATGATCTTACCTGAGAGTGTGTGGGTCAGGATCAATCCTGACAGTATGTGTGGATAAGGAACAATCCTGACAATGTGGGAGATGAGGATCAATCCTGTGAGTGTGTGGATCGGGATTAATCCTGACACTGTGGGAGATCACAATCAATCCTGTGAATGTGTGTATCAAGATCAGCCTTGAGAGTGTGTGGATCATTATCAACCCTGAGAATGCGTGGGTCAGGATCAATCCTGAGAGTGTGTGAATCAGGATCAATCCTGAGAGTTTTTGCATCAGGATCAATCCTGAGAGTGTGTGGATCAGGATAAGGACTGAGAGTTCGTGGATCAGGATCAACCCTTGGAGTGCATGGATGAGGAAAATCCTGACAGTATGGGGATCAGGATCAGTCATGAGAGTGTGTGGATCAGGATCAATCCTGAGAGTGTGTGGTAAAGGATCCAACCTGTCAGTGTGGGTGGATCAGGATCAATCCTGACAGTATTTGGATCAAGATCAATCCTGATAACATTTGTAGATCAGGATCAATCCAGAAACTGTGGGAGATGAGGATCAATCCTGTGAGTGTGTGGATCAGGATCAATCCTGATAGTATTTGGATCAGGATCAATCCTGAGAGTGTGTGGATCAGGAGCAATCCTGACAGCATGTGGATCAGGATCATTCATGACACTGTGTGGATCAGGATCAAACATGAGGGTGTGGAGGATCAGGATCTATCGTGAGAGTGTGTGGATCAGGATCGATCCTGCGAGTGTATGGGGATCAGGATCAATCCTGAGAGTGTGTGGATCATAATCAATCCTGAGAGTGTGAGGATCAGGGTCAATACTGAGAGTGTGGGAGATCAGGATTAATCATGAGAGTGTATGGATCAGGATCAATTCTGAGAGTGTGAGGGATCAGGATCAATCTTGTGAGTGTGTGGATCTGAAGCAATCCTGACAGTATTTGGATCAGGATGAATTGTCAGAGTGTGTGTGTCAGGATCACTCCTGAGAGTGTGTGGATCATGATATAACCTGACAGTGTGGGTGATCAGGATTAATCATGAGATTGTGTGGATCATGATCAATTCTGAGAGTGTGTCAATCAGGATCAATACTGAGAGTGTGTGGATCAGGATCAATTCTGACAATGTGGGAGATCAGGATCAATACTGAGAGTGTGTATATAAGTATCAATCATGAGAGTGTGTGGATTTGGATGAATCCTGTGAGTGTGTAGATCAGGATCAGCCCCTAGATTGCTTGGATCAGGGTCAATTCTGTGAGTGTGTGCATTGGAATCAATCCTGTGAGTGTGTGGATCAGGATTAGCCCTGAGAGTGCATGGATCAGGATCAACCTTGAGAGTGCATGGATCAAGATCAACCCTGAGAGTTTGTGGATCAGGATCAATCATGACATTATGTGGATCAGGATCAGTCCTGAAAGTGTTTGGATCTGGATCATTCGTGAGAGTGTGTTGGTCAGGATCCATCCTGAGAGTGTGTGGATCAGAATCAATCATGAAAGTGTCAGGAACAGGATCAATGCTGATAGTGTGGAGGGTCATGATCGATCCTGAGAGTGTGTAGATCAGGATGAATCCTGAGAGTTCGGGGGTCAGGATCCATCCTGAGAGTGATTGGATCTGGATCAATCCTGAGAGTGTGTGGATCATGATCAATCCTGAGTGTGTGTGGATCAGGATCAATACTGAGAGTGTGTGGATCATGATCAATCCTGAGAGTGTTGGAGATCAGTATCAATCATGAGAGAGTGTGGATCAGGATCAATCCTGTGAGTTTGTGCATCGGGATCAATCCTGTGATTGTGTGGATCAGGATTAGCCCTGAGAGTGCATGGATCAGGATCAACCCTGAGAGTTCGTGGATCAGGATCAATCCTGACATTATGTGGATCAGGATCAATCCTGAAAGTGTTTGAATCTGATTCAATCGAGGGAGTGTTTTAGTTAGGATCCATCCTGAGAGTGTGTTGATCAGGATCAATCATGAGAGTGTATGGAACAGGATCAATGCCGATAGTGTGGGGGATCATGATCGATCCTGAGAGTGTGTAGATTAGGATGAATCCTGAGACTGTTGGAGATCAGGATCCATCCTGAGAGTGAGGGGATGTGGATCAATCCTGAGAGTGCATGGATCAGGATCAACCCTGAGAGTTCGTGGATCAGGATCAATCCTGACATTATGTGGATCAGGTTCAATCTGAGAATGTGGGGGGCCAGGGGCAATCATGAGGGCTTGGGAATCATGATCAATCCTCAGAGTGTGGAGGAATATGATCAATCCAGACAGTGTGTGTGTCAGGGTCAATCCTGAGAGTGTGTGTATCAGGATCAATCCTGAGGGTGTGTGGATCATGATCAATCCTGAGAGTGTCTGGGATCAGTATCAGTCCTGAGAGTGTGTGGATTGGGATCAATCCTGTGAGTTTATGGATCCGGATGAGCCCTAAGAGTTTGATTGCTCAGGATTAATCATGAGAGTGTATGGATCAGGAGCAATTCTGAGAGTGTGGGGGATCAGGATCGATCTTGAGAGTCTGTGGATCTGGAGCAATCCTGACAGTATTTGGATCTGGATCAATCGTGATTGTGTGTATCAGGATTACTCCTGAGAGTGTGTGGATCGGGATATAACCTGAGAGTGTGGGTGATCAGAATGAATCATGAGAGTGTGTGGATCAGGATCAATCCTGAAAGTGTTTTTGGATCTGGAACTATCCTGACAATGTGGGAGATCAGGATCAATCCTGAGAGTGTCTGGGATCAGTATCAGTCCTGAGAGTGTGTGGATTGGGATCAATCCTGTGAGTTTGTGGATCCGGATGAGCCCTAAGAGTTTGATTGCTCAGGATTAATCATGAGAGTGTATGGATCAGGAGCAATTCTGAGAGTGTGGGGGATCTGGATCGATCTTGAGAGTCTGTGGATCTGGAGCAATCCTGACAGTATTTGGATCTGGATCAATCGTGATTGTGTGTATCAGGATTACTCCTGAGAGTGTGTGGATCGGGATACAACCTGAGAGTGTGGGTGATCAGAATGAATCATGAGAGTGTGTGGATCAGGATCAATTCTGAGAGTGTGGGGGAGCAGGATCAATCTTGAGAGGGTGAGAATCAGGGTCAATCCTGAGAGTGTGTGGATCAGGATCAATCCTGATATTGTATGTGGATCAGGAACAATCCTGACAATGTGGGAGATCAGGATCAATCCTGTTAGTGGCGGGGATCAGTATCAATCCTGAGAGTGTGTGGATCAGGGTCAATCCTGAGAGTATGTGTATCAGGGTAAGGCCTGAGAGTGCATGGATCAGGATCAATCCTGGGAGTGTGTGGATTAGGAGTAATCCTGACAGTATGGGGATCAGGATCAATCCTGAGAGGGTGTGAATCAGGATCAATCCTGAGAGTGTGTGGGGATCAGGATCAATCCTGAGATTGTGTGGATCAGGATGAATCCCAACAGTATGTGGATCATGACCAATCCTGACAGTATGTGCATCATGATCAATCATAAGAGTGTGTGGATCAGGATGAAACCTGAGAGTGTGGGGGATCAGGAACAATTGTGAGAGTGTGTGGATCAGGATGAATTCTGAGAGTTTGGGGGATCACGCTCGATCTTGACAGTGTATGGATCTGGATCAATTTTTGAGAGTGTGTGGATCATGATTATTCCTGAGAGTGTGAGGATCAGGATGATTGCTGAGAGAGTGTGGATCCGGATCAAACCCGAGGGTGTATGTGGATCAGGATCAATCTTGACAGTGTGGGAGACCATGATCAATCCTGTAAGGTTGTGTAAATCAGGATCAATCTTGAGAGTGTGTGGATCAGGATCAATCCTGAGAGTGTGTGGATCAGGATCAAACCTGACAGTATGTTGGATCAGGAACAATCCTGACAATGTGGGAGATCAGGATCAATCCTGTGAGTGTTTAGACTGGGATCAATCCTGACAATATATGGGGATCAGGTTCAATCCTGACAATGTGGGAGATCAGGATCAATCCTGTGATTGTGTGGATCAGGATCAGCCTTGAGAGTGCGTGGATCAGTTTCAACCCAGAGAGTGTGTGGATCAGAATCCGCCCTGAGAGTGCATGGCTCAGGATCAATTCTGAGATTGTGTGGATCAGGAGCAATCCTGAATGTATTTGAATCAGGATCAGTCATGAAAGTCTGTGGGTAAATATCCATCCTGAGAGTGTGTGGATCAGGATCAAACCTGAGAGTGTGGGGGAACAGGATCAATATTGAGAGTGTGTGGATCAGGATCAATCCTGGGAGTGTGTAGTGTCAGGATCAATATTGCGAGTGTGTGGATCTGGATCAATCCTGACAGTCTGTGGATCATGATCAATCCTGACAGTATGTGGATCATGATCAATCATGAGAGTGTGTGGATCAGGATCAAACGTGAGAGTGTGGGGGATCAGGATCAATTGTGAGAGTGTGTGGATCAGGATGAATTCTGAGAGTGTGGGGGATCACGCTCGATCTTGATAGTGTGTGGATCTGGATCAATTTTTGAGAGTGTGTGGATCATGATTATTCCTGAGGGTGTGTGGATCAAGATGATTGCTGAGAGAGTTTGGATCAGGATCAATTCTGAGAATGTGGGGTTCAGGATTGATCATGAGAGTCTGTGGATCTGGATCAATCTCGAGAGTGTGTGGATCATGATCAATCAGGAGAATGTGTGGATCCGGATCAAACCCGAGGGTGTATGTGGATCAGGATCAATCTTGACAGTGTGGGAGATCATGATCAATCCTGTAAGGTTGTGTAAATCAGGATCAATCCTGAGAGTGTGTGGATCAGGATCAATCCTGTGAGAGTGTGGATCAGGGTCAATCATGAGAATGTGGGGGACCAGGGGCAAAAATGAGGGCTTGGGAATCAGGATCAGTCTTCAGATTGAGGGAGATCATGATCAATCCGAAGAGTGTGTGCATCAGGATCAATCCTGAGACTGTGGGAGATCAGGATCAATCCTGTGATTGTGTGGATCAGGATCAGCTTTTTGAGTGCGTGGATCAGTATCAACCCAGAGAGTGCGTGGATCAGGATCATCCCTGAGAGTGCATGAATCAGGATCAATCCTGACAATATGTGGATCAGGATCAATCCTGACAGTATTTGAATCAGGATCAGTCATGAGAGTGTGTGGGTAATTATAAATCCTGAGAATGTCTGGATCTGGATCGAACCTGAGAGTGTGGGGGATCAGTGTCAATCCTGAGAGTGTGTGCATCAGGGTAAATGCTGAGAACGTGTGGATAAGCATCAGCCCTGAGAGTGGGTGGAGCAGGATCAACCTTGAGAGTGCGTGGATGAGGATCAGTCGTGACAGTATGTGCATCAGGATCAATCATGAGAGTGTGTGGACAGGATCAATGCTGTGAGTGTGTGGATCAGGATCAATCCTGACAGTTTGTGTGGATAAGGAACAATCCTGACAATGTGGGAGATCAGGCTCAATCATGTGGGTGTGTGGATTGGGATCAATCCTGACAACGTTTGTGAATCAGAATCAATCCTGAGACTGTGGGAGATCAGGATCAATCCTGTGATTGTGTGGATCAGGATCAGCTTTTTGAGTGCGTGGATCAGTATCAACCCAGAGAGTGCGTGGATCAGGATCATCCCTGAGAGTGCATGAATCAGGATCAATCCTGACAATATGTGGATCAGGATCAATCCTGACAGTATTTGAATCAGGATCAGTCATGAGAGTGTGTGGGTAATTATAAAGCCTGAGTATGTCTGGATCTGGATTGAACCTGAGAGTGTGAAGGAACAGGATCAATCATGAGAGTATGTGGATCAGGATCAATCCTGAGAGTTTGGTGCATCAGGACCAAATCTGACAGTGTGTGGATTTGGATCAATCCTGACAGTGTGTGGATCAGGATTAGACCTGAGAGTGCGTGGATCAGGATCAACCCTGAGAGTGCATGGATCAGGATCAATCCTGATATTATGTGGATCAGGATCAATCCTGAGTGTGTTTGGATAAGGAGCAATCCTGACAGTATTTGGATCTGGATCAATCATGAGAGTGTGTGGATCAGGTTCAATCCAAAGAGTGTGGGGGATCAGGATTGATGCTGAGAGTGTGTGGATCTGGATCAATCCTGAGTGTGTGTGGACAGGATCAATGCTGTGAGTGTGTTGATCAGGGTCAATCTGAGATTGTGGGGGTCCAGTGGAAAACACGAGGGCTTGGGAATCAGCATCAGTCCTCAGAGTGTGCGGGATCATGATCAATCCTGAGAGTGTTTGCATCTGGGTCAATCCTGAGATTATGTGCATCAGGTTCAATCCTGAGATTGTTTGTATAAGGATCAATCCTGACAGTGAAATGCTCAGGTACAATCCTGAGAGTGTGGGGGATCAGTGTCAATCCTGAGAGTGTTTGCATCAGTGGAAATGCTGAGAATATGTGGATCAGGATCAGCCTTGAGAGTGGGTGGAGCAGGATGAATCTTGAGAGTTGTGGATCATGGTAAATCATGACAATATGTGGATCAGGAGCAATCCTGACAGTTTTTGGATCAGGATCAATCGTGAGTGTATCTGGGTCAGGATCAATCCTGAGAGTATGTGGATCAGGAACAAAGCTGGGAGTGTGGGGGATAAGGATCAATCATGAGAGTGTCTGGATCAGGATCAATCCTGACAGTGTGTTGGATCAGGAACAATCCTGACAATGTAGGAAATCAGTATCAATCCTGTGAGTGTGTGGACTGGGATCAATCCTGACAATGTATGTGGATCAGGTTGAATCCTGACAATGTGGGAGATCAGGATCAATCTTGTGATTGTGTGGATCAGGATCAGCCTTGAGAGTGCTTGGATCAGTTTCAACCCAGAGAGCACATGGATCAGGACCTGCCCTGAGAGTGTGTGGCTCAGGATCAACCCTGAGAGTGCGTGGATCAGTACCAATACTGACAATATATGGTTCAGGATCAATTTTGAGATTGTGTGGATCAGGAGCAATCCTAACGGTATTTGAATCAGGATCAGTCATGAACGTCTGTGGGTAAATATCCATCCTGAGAGTGTGTAGATCAGGATCAAACCTGAGAGTGTGGGGGAACAGGATCAATATTGAGAGTGTGTGGATCAGGATCAATCCTGGGAGTGTGGAATATCAGGATCAATATGGTGAGTGTGGATCTGGATCAATCCTGACAATGTGTGGATCATGATCAATCCTGACAGTATGTGGATCATGATCAATCATGAGAGTGTGTGGATCAGGATCAAACCTGAGAGTGTGGGGGATCAGGATCAATTGTGATAGTGTGTGGATCAGGATGAATCCTGAGAGCGTGGGGGATCACGATCATCTTGATAGTATGTGTGGATCTGGATCAATTTTTGAGATTGTCTGGATCATGATCATTCCTGAGAGTGTGTGCATCAGGATGATTGCTGAGAGAGTTTGGATCAGGATCAATCCTGAGAACGTGGGGTTCAGGATTGATCATGACAGTCTGTGGACCTGGATCAATATTGAGAGTGTGTGGATCATGTTCAATCCAGAGAATGTGTGGATCTGGATCAAACCCGAGACTGTATGTGGATCAGGATCAATCTTGACAGAGTGGGAGATCATGATCAATTCTGTAAGGTTGTGTGCATCAGGATAAATCCTGAGAGTGTGTGGATCAGGATCAATCCTGTGAGAGTGTGGATCAGGGTCAATCATGAGAATGTGGGGGACCAGGGGCAAAAATGAGGGCTTGGGAATCAGGATCAGTCTTCAGATTGTGGGAGATCATGATCAATCCAAAGAGTGTGTGCATCAGGATCAATCCTGAGAGTGTGGGGGACCAGTGTCAATCCTGAGAGTGTGTGCATCAGGGTAAATGCTGAGAATGTGTGGATAAGCATCAGTCCTGAGAGTGGGTGGAGCAGGATCAACCTTGAAAGTGCATGGATGAGGATCAGTCATGACAGTATGTGCATCAGGATCAATCATGAGAGTGTGTGGAGCAGGATCAATCCTGAGAGTGTGTGGACAGGATCAATCCTGACAGTGTGTGCATAAGGGTCAGTACTCAGTGTGTGTGGATCAGGATCAATCCTGTGATTGTGGTGGATCAGGATCAGCCTTTTGAGTGCGTGGATCAGTATCAACCCAGAGAGTGCGTGGATCAGGATCATCACTGAGAGTGCATGAATCAGGATCAATCCTGACAATATGTGGATCAGGATCAATCCTGAGATTGTGTGGATCAGGAGCAATCCTGACAGTATTTGAATCAGGATCAGTCATGAGATTGTGTGGGTAAGTATAAATCCTGAGAATGTCTGGACCAAGATCAAACCTGAGAGTGTCGGGGAACAGGATCAATCATGAGAGTATGTGGATCAGGATCAATTCTGAGAGTTTGGTGCATCAGGACCAAACCTGACAGTGTGTGGATTTGGATCAATCCTCACATTGTGTGGATCGGGATCAATCCTGTGAGTGTGTGGATCGGGATGAATCCTGTGAGTGTGTGGATCAGGATTAGACCTGAGAGTGCGTGGATCAGGATTAGACCTGAGAGTGCGTGGATCAGGATCAATCCTGTGAGTTTGTGGATCAGGATGAGCCCTGAGAGTTCGTGGATCAGGATCAACCCTGAGAGTGTTTGGATCAGGATCAATCCTGATATTAAGTGGATCAGGATCAATCGTGAGACTGTTAGGATCAGGATCAATCCTAAGACTGTGGGGGATCAGGATTGATCCTGAGAGTGTGTGGACAGGATCAATGCTGTGAGTGTATTGATCAGGGTCAATCTGAGATTGTGGGGGTCCAGTGGAAAACACGAGGGCTTGGGGATCAGCAGCGGTCCTCAGAGTGTGCGGGATCATGATCAATCCTGAGATTGTTTGTATAAGGATCAATCCTGACAGTGAAATGCTCAGGTACAATCCTGAGAGGGTGGGGGATCAGTGTCAATCCTGAGAGTGTTTGCATCAGTGGAAATGCTGAGAATGTGTGGATCAGGATCAGCCTTGAGAGTGGGTGGAGTAGGATGAACCTTGAGAGTTTGTGGATCATGATCAATCATGACAGTATGTGGATCAGGAGCAATCCTGACACTATTTGGATCAGGATCAATCGTGAGTGTATCTGGGTCAGGATCAATCCTGAGAGTATGTGGATCTGGAACAAAGCTGAGAGTGTGGGGGTAAGGATCAGTCATGAGAGTGTCTGGATCAGGATCAATCCTGACACTGTGTTGGATCAGGAACAATCCTGACAATGTGGGAAATCAGGATGACTCCTGTGATTGTGTGGATCAGGATCAGCCTTGACAGTCTGTGGATCAGTTTCAGCCCAGAGTGCATGGATCAGGACCTGCCCTGAGAGTGCTTGGCTCAGGATCAACCCTGAGAGTGCGTGGATCAGGACCAATCCTGACAATATATGGATCAGGATCAATTCTGAGATTGTGTGGATCAGGAGCAATCCTGACAGTATTTGAATCAGGATCAGTCATGAAAGTCTGTGGGTAAATATCCATCCTGTGAGTGTGTGGATCAGGATCAAACCTGAGAGTGTGGGGGAACAGGATCAATATTGAGAGTGTGTGGATCTGGATCAATCCTGACAGTGTGTGGATCATGATTAATCCTGAGAGTGTGTGGATCAGGATCAATCCCGACAGCATGTGGATCAGGATCAATCCTGACAATATGTTGATAAGGATCAATCCTGAGAGTCTGTGGTTCAGGATCAATCCTGAAAATGTGGGGTTAAGGATTGATCATGGGAGTCTGTGGATCTGGATCAATCTTGTGAGTGTGTGGATCATGATCAATCCTGAGAATGTGTCGATCCAGATCAAACCTGAGATTGTATGTGGATCAGGATCAATCCTGACAGCCTGGGAGATCAAGATCAATCCTGAGAATGTGTGTGCATCAGGATCAATCCTGAGAGTGTGTGGATCCGGATCAATCCTCTGAGTATGTGGATCAGGGCTAATCATGAGAATGTGGGGGATCAGGGGCAAAAATGAGGGCTTGGTAATCAGGATCAGTCTTGAGAGTGTGGGGGATCATGATCAATCCTGAGAGTGTGTGGAGCAGGATCAATGCTGAGAGTGAGGTGATTAGGAACAATCCTGAGAGTGTGGGGGATCAGTGTCAACCCTGAGTGTGTGTGCATCAGGGTAAATGCTGAGAATGTGTTGATAAAGATCAGCCCCGAGAATGGGTGGAGCAGGGTCAACCTTGAGTGTGCATGGATGAGGATCAGTCGTGACAGTATGTGCATCAGGATCAATCATGAGAGTGTGTGGAGCAGGATCAATCCTGAGAGTGTGTTTACAGGATCAATGCTGTGGAGTGTGTGGATCAGGATCAATCCTGACAGTGTGTGCATAAGGGTCAGTCCTCAGAGTGTGTATCAGGATCAATCCTGAGACGGTTTGGTTCAGTGCCAATTCTGAGAGTTTGTGGATCAGGGTCAATCTGGTGAGTGCATGAATTAGGCTAAATCCTGAGAGTGTGTGGATCAGGATCAATCCTGAGTGTGTGTGGAACAGGAACAACCCTGAGAGTGTGTGGATTAGGATCAATCCTGATAGAATTTGAATCAGGAGCAATCCTGAGAGTTTGTGGATCTGGACCAAACCTGAGAGTGTAGGGCATCAGCATCAAAACTGAGAGTGTGTGGATTTGGATCAATCCTGACAGTGTGAGCGGTTCAGGATCATTCCTGAGAGTGTCGGGGAACAGTATCAATCCTGAGAGTGTGTGGATCGGGATCAGCCCTGAGAGTGCCTGGATCAAGATAAATGTTGTGAGTGTGTGGATCTGGATCAATACTGTGAGTGTGTCGATCAGTATTAGCCCTGAGAATGTGGATCAACCCTGAGAGTGCATTGATCAGGATCAGCCCTGAGAGTGCTTGGATCAGGATCAATCCTGTTAGTGTGTAGTTCAAAGTTAGCTCTGAGAGTACATGGATCAGGATCAACCCTGCGAGTGCAAGGATCAGGAGCAGCCGTGAGAGTGCATGGATCAGGATCAACCCTGCGAGTGTATGGATCAGGATCAATCCTGACGTTATGTGGATCAGGATCAATCCTGAGAGTTTTTGTATAAGGTGCAATCCTGACAGTATTTGGATCTGGATCAATTGTGAGAGTGTGTGAGTGAGGACCAATCCTGAGAGTTTGTGGATCAGGATCAATCGAGAGAGTTCAGGGGATCAGGATCAATCATGAGAGTGTGTGGATCAGGATCAATCCTGATAGTTTGTTGATCAGGAGCAATCCTGACAGTATGTGTGGATCAGGAACAATCCTGATAATTTGGGAGACCAGGATCAATCCACTCAGAGTGTGGATCGGGATCAATCCTGACAATGTTTGTGGATCAGGAGCAATCCTGACACTGTGGGAGATGAGGACCAATCCTGTGAGTGTGTGGTTCAGGATGAATCCTGAGAGTGTTTGGATAGGGAGCAATCCTGACAGTATTTGGATCTGCATCAATCATGAGAGTGTGTGGATCTGTATCAATCCTGAGAGTGTGTGGACAGGATCAATGCTGTGAGTGTGTGGATCAGGGCCAATCTGAGAATGTGGGGGTCCAGTGGAACACACGAGGGCTTGGGAATCAGGATCAGTCCTCAGAGTGTGGGAGATCATGATCAATCCTAAGATTGTGTGCATGTGGGTCAATCCTGAGGGTTTGTGTATCAGGATCAATCCTGAAATTGTTTGCATAAGGATGAATCCTGAGAGTGAAGGGCTCAGGTAAAATCCTGAGAGTGTGGGGGATCACTGCCAATCCTGAGAGTAATTGCATCAGGGGAAATGCTGAAAATGTGTGGATCAGAATAAGTCTTGAGAGTGCGTGGAGCAGGACCAACTTTGAGAGTGCGTGGATCTTGATCAATCATGACAGTATGTGGATCAGGAGCAATCCTGACAGTATTTGGATTAGGATCAATCGTGAGTGTGTCTGGGTCAGGATCAGTCCTGGGAGTGTTTGGATCAGGATCAAAGCTGAGAGTATGGGGAATCAGGATCAATCATGAGAGTGTGTGGATAAGGATCAATCCTGAGAGTGTGGGGGTTCAGGATTGATCTTGAGAGTGTGTGGCTCTGGATCAATCCTGAAAGTGTTTGGATCATGATCAATCCTGAGAGTGTGTGGATCAGAATCAATCCTGACAGTGTGTGTGGATCAGGAACAATCCTGAAATTTGGGAGATTTGGATCAATCCATTGAGTTTGTGGATCGGGATCAATCCAGACAATGTTTGTGGATCAGGATAAATTCTGACACTGCGTGAGATCAGGATCGATCCTGTGATTGTGTGGATCAGGAGCAGCCTTGAGAGTTCATGGATCAGTATCAACCCAGCGAGTGCGTGTATCAGGATCAGCCCTGAGAGTGCATGGATCAGGATCAACCCTGAGAGTACGTTGATCAGGATCAATCCTGACAATATGTGGATCAGGACAATTCTGAGATTGTGTGGATCAGGATCAGCCTTGAGAGTGTGTGGGTAAGTATCAATCCTGAGAGTGTGGGGGAACAGAATCAATCCTGCGAGTATGTGGATCTGGATCAATCCTGAGAGTGTGTGGCTCAGGATCAATCCTGAGATTATGTGTATCCGGATCAATCCTGAGGGTGAGGTGATCAGGAGCAATCCTGAGAGTGTGGGGGATCAGTGTGAATCCTGAGAGTGTGTGCATCAGGTTAAATGCTGAGAATGTGTGGATAAGGATCAGCCTTGAGAGTGTGTGGGTAAGTATCAATCCTGAGAGTGTGGGGGAACAGAATCAATCCTGCGAGTATGTGGATCTGGATCAATCCTGAGAGTGTGTGGCTCAGGATCAATCCCGACCTTATGTGGATCAGGATCAATCCTGACAGTATGTGGATCAGGATCATTCATGAGAGTCTGTGGATCAGGATCAATCCTGCGAGTGTGTGGATCAGGATCAAACCTGAGAGTGTATGTATATCAGGATCAATCCTGATAGTGTGAGAGATCATGATCAATCCTGAGAGTGTGTGGATCAGGATCAATCCTGAGATTATGTGTATCCGGATCAATCCTGAGGGTGAGGTGATCAGGAGCAATCCTGAGAGTGTGGGGGATCAGTGTGAATCCTGAGAGTGTGTGCATCAGGTTAAGTGCTGAGAATGTGTGGATAAGGATCAGCCCTGATAGTGGGAGGAGCAGGATCAACATTGAGAATATGTGGATTAGGATCAATCGTGACAGTATGTGGATCAGGATCAAACCTTAGAGTGTGTGGATCAGGATCAATCCTGAGAGTGTGGGAGATCAGGATCAAACCTGAGAGTGTGTGGATCAGGATCAATCCTGAGAGTGTGTGAATCAGGATCACTCCTGTGAGTGTGTGGATCAGGATCAATGTGACAGTCCGGGGGAACAGGGACAATCATGAGGATGTGTGGATCAGGATCAATCCTGAGAGTGTGTGGATCAGGGTCAATCCTGAGAGTTTGTGGATCAGGGTCAATCCAGCAAGTGTGTGAATTAGGCTAAATCCTGAGAGTGTTTGGATCAGGATCAATCCTGAGAGTGTGTGGAACAGGATCAACCCTGAGAGTGTGTGGATCAGGATCAATCCTGACAGTATGTGGATTAGGATCAATCCTGAGAGTGTGTGGATCAGGATCAAGTCTGAGAGTTTGGGGCATCAGGATCAAACCTGAAAGTGTGTGGATTTGGATCAATCCTGACAGTGTGTGGATCAGGATCAATACTAAGAGTGTGTGGATCAGAATCAATCCTGACAGTTTGTGTAGATCAAGATCAATCCTGACTGTGTGAGGGGTTCAGTATCAATCCTGAGAGTGTCAGGGAACGTTATCAATCCTCAGAGTGTATGGATTGGGATCAATTCTGTGAGTGCGTGGATCAGGATCAACCCTGAGAGTGCTTGGATCAGGATCAGCCTTGAGAGTGCATGGATCAGGATCAACCCTGACATTATGTAGATCAGGATCAATGCTGAGAGTGTTTGGATAAGGAACAATCCTGAGAGTGTCTGGGATTAGTATCAATCTTGAGCGTGTGTGGATCGGGATTAATCCTGTGAGTGTTTGGATCAGGATCTGCCCTGAGGGTGCTTGGATCAGGATCAAACTTGTGAGTGTGTGGATCGAGATCAATTCTGTGAGTGTGTGGATCCGGATTAGCCCTAAGTGTTTGGTTGCTCAGGATTAATCGTGAGAGTGTATGGATCAGGAGCAATTCTGAGAGTGTGGGGGATCAGGATCGATCCTGAGAGTCTGTGGATCTGGAGCAATCCTGACAGTATTTGGAACTGGATCAATCATGACGGTGTGTGGGTCAGGACCAATCATGAGACTATGTGAATTAGGATCAAACCTGAGAGTGTGGGGAATCAGGATCAATTGTGGGAGTGTGTGGATCACGATCAATCCTGAGAGTGAGGGGCATCAGGATCGATCATGAGAGTGTGTGGATCTTGATCAATCCTGAGAGTGTGTGGACAGGAACAATGCTGTGAGTGTTTAGATCAGGGTCAATCTGTGAATGTGGAGGTCCAACGGAAGACATGAGGGCTTGGTGATCAGGATCAGACCTCAGAGTGTGGGGATCATGATCAATCCTGAGAGTGTGTGCATCTGGGTCAATCCTGAGATTATGTGTATCAGGTCAATCCTGAGATTGTTTGTATAAGGACCAATCCTGAGAGTGAAGTGCTCAGGTACAATAATGAGACTGTGGGGGAATCAGTGTCAATCCTGAGAGTGTTTGAATCAGGGGAAATGCTGAGAATGTTTGGATCAGGATCAGCCTTGAGAGTGTCTGGAGCAGGATCAACCATGACAGTGCGTGGATCATGAGGAATCCTGACAGTATTTTGATCAGGATAAATCATGAGTGTGCCTGAGTCAGGATAAATCCTGAGAGTGTGTGGATCAGGATCAAAGCTGAGAGTTTAGTTAATCAGGATCAATTGTGAGAGTATGTGGGTAAGGATCAAACCTGTGAGTGTGGGGGTTCAGCATTGATCTTGAGAGTGTGTGGATCTGGATCAATCCTGAGAGGGATTGGATCATGATCAATCCTGAGAGTTTGTGGATCAGGATCAATCCTGAGAATGTAAAGTTCAGGATTGATCATGATAGTCTGTGGATTTGGTTCAAACTTGAGAGTGTCTGGATCATGATCAATCCTGAGAATGTGTAGATCTAGACCAAACCTGAGTGTGTATGTGGATCCAGATCAATCTTGCCAGTGTGAGAGATCAAGATCAATCCTGAGAATGTGTGTGCATCAGGATCAAACCTGAGAGTGTGTGGATCTGACCAATCCTGTGAATGTGTGGATCAGGGTTAATCATGAGAATGTGGGGGCCCAGGGGAAAAAATGAGGGCTTGGGTATCAGGATCAGTCTTCAGTGTGTGGGGGATCATGATCAATCTTGAGAGTGTGTGCATCAGGGTCAATCCTGAGAGTGTGTTGATCAGAATCAATCCTGAGATTGTGTGTATCAGGATCAATTCTGAGAGTGTGGGGCATCAGGATCGATCCTAAGAGTGTGTGGATCTGGATCAATCCTGAGAGTGTGTGGACAGGAACAACGCTGTGAGTGTATAGATCAGGGTCAATCTTAGAATGTGGGGGTCCAATGGAAAACATGAGGTCTTGGTGATCAGGATCAGACCTCAGAGTGTGGGGATCATGATCAATCCTGAGAGTGTGTGCATTTGGGTCAATCCTGAGATTATGTGTATCAGGATCAATCCTGAGATTGTTTGTATAAGGACCAATCCTGAGAGTGAAGTGCTCAGGTACAATCCTGAGAGTGTGGGGGATCAGTGTCAATCCTGAGAGTGTTTGCATCAGTGGAAATGCTGAGAATGTTTGGATCAGGATCAGTCTTGAGAATGGGTGGAGCAGGATCAACCTTGAGAGTGCATGGATCATGATCAATCATGACAGTATGTGGATCAGGAGCAATTCTGAGAGTGCGTGCATCATGATCAATCATGACAGTATGTGGATCAGGAGGAATCCTGACAGTATTTGGATCAGGATCAATCATGAGTGTGCCTGAGTCAGGATCAATCCTGAGAGTATGTGGATCAGGATCAAATCTGAGAGTGTAGCTAATCAGGATAAATTGTGAGAGTATGTGGATAAGGATCAAACCTGTGAGTGTGGGGGTTCAGCATCGATCTTGAGAGTGTGTGGATCTGGATCAATCCTGAGAGGGATTGGATCATGATCAATCCTGACAGTGTGTGTGGATCAGGAACAAACCTGACAATGTGGGAGACCAGATCAATCCTGTGAGTGTGTGGATTGGGATTAATCCTGACAATGTTTGTGGATCAGTATCAATCCTGACACTGTGGGAGCTCAGGATCAATCCAGTGATTGTGTGGATCGGCATCAGCCTTGAGAGTACATAGATCAAAGTCAACCCTGAGAGTGCATGGATCATGTTCAAACATGAGAGTGCGTGGATCAGAATCAATCCTGACAATATGTGGATTATGATCAATTGTGACAGCATGTGGATCAGGAGAAATCCTAACAGAACTTGGATCAGGATCAGTCATAAGTGTGTGTGGGTCAGGATCAATCCTGAGAGTGTATGGATCAAGATCAAAGCTGAGAGTGTGGGGGATCAGGATCAATCGTGAGCGTGTGTGGATAAGGATCAATCCGGAGAGTGTGGGGATTCAGGATCGATCTTGAGGGTGTGTGGATCTGGATCAATCCTGAGAGTGTGTAGATCAGGATCAATACTGAGAGTGTGTGGATCAGGATCAATCCTGACAGTGTGTGTGGATCAGGAACAATCCTAACAATGTGGGAGATGAGGATCAATCTTGAGATTGTGTCAATCAGGATCAGCCTTGAGAGTGCATGGATCAGTAACAACCCAGAAAGTGCGTGGATCAGAATCTGCCCTTAGAGTGCATGGATCAAGATCAACCCTGAGAGTGTATGGATCAGGACCAGTCCTGACAATATATGGATCAAGATCAATTCTGAAATTGGATCAGGAGCAATATATGGATCAGGAGCAATCCTGACGGTATTTGAATCAGGATCAGTTGTGAGATTCTGTGGGTAAGTTTCAAACCTGAGAGTGTGTGGATCAGGATTAAACCTGAGAGTGTGGGGGAACAGGATCAATATTGCGAGTGTGCAGATCTGGATCAATCCTGACAGTGTGTGGATCATGATCAATCCTGAGAGTGTGGATCAGGATCAATCCTGAGAGTTTGTGGATCAGGATCAATCCTGAGAATGTGGGGTTCAGGATTGATCAAGAGAGTCTGTGGATCTGGATCAAACTTGAAAGTGTGTGGATCATGATCAGTCCAATGAATGTGTAGATCTGGACCAAACCTGAGTGTGTATGTGGATCCAAATCAATCTTGCCAGTGTGGGAGATCAAGATCAATCCTGAGAATTTGTGTGCATCAGTATCAAACCTGAGAGTGTGTGGATCTGATCAATTCTGTGAATGTGTGGATCAGGGTTAATCATGAGAATGTGGGGGCCCAGGGGAAAAAATGAGGGCTTGAGTATCAGGATCAGTCTTCAGAGTGTGGGGGATCATGATCAATCTTGAGAGTGTGTGCATCAGGGTCAATCCTGAGAGTGTGTTGATCAGAATCAATCCTGAGATTGTGTGTATCAGGATCAATCCTGAGAGTGTGGGGCATCAGGATCGATCCTAAGAGTGTGTGGATCTGGATCAATCCTGGCAGTGTGTGGACAGGAACAATGCTGTGAGTGTGTAGATCAGGGTCAATCTTAGAATGTGGGGGTCCAACGGAAAACATGAGGTCTTGGTAAGCAGGATCAGACTTCAGAGTGTGGGGATCATGATCAATCCTGAGAGTGTGTGCATCTGGGTCAATCCTGAGATTATGTGTATCAGGATCAATCCTGAGATTGTTTGTATAAGGACCAATCCTGAGAGTGAAGTGCTCAGGTACAATCCTGAGAGTGTGGGGGATCAGTGTCAATCCTGAGAGTGTTTGCATCAGTGGAAATGCTGAGAATGTTTGGATCAAGATCAGTCTTGAGAGTGGGTGGAGCAGGATCAACCTTGAGAATGCATGGATCATGATCAGTCATGACAGTATGTGGATCAGGAGCAATCCTGAGAGTGCGTGCATCATTATCAATCGTGACAGTATGTGGATCAGGAGGAATCCTGACAGTATTTGGATCAGGATCAATCATGAGTGTGCCTGAGTCAGGATCAATCCTGAGAGTATGTGGATCAGGATCAAATCTGAGAGTGTAGTTAATCAGGATAAATTGTGAGAGTATGTGGATAAGGATCAAACCTGTGAGTGTGGGGGTTCAGCATCGATCTTGAGAGTGTGTGGATCTGGATCAATCCTGAGAGGGATTGGATCATGATCAATCCTGAGAGTGTGTGGATCGGGATCAACACTGAGAGTGTGTGGATCAGGATCAATCCTGACAGTGTGTGTGGATCAGGAACAAACCTGACAATGTGGGAGACCAGGATCAATCCTGTGAGTATGTGGATTGGGATCAATCCTGACAATGTTTGTGGATCAGTATCAATCCTGACACTGTGGGAGATCAGGATCAATCCTGTGATTGTGTGGATCGGCATCAGCCTTGAGAGTACATAGATCAAAGTCAACCCTGAGAGTGCATGGATCAAGATCAACCCTGAGAGTGCCTGGATCAGGATCAATCCTGACAATATGTGGATTATGATCAATTGTGACAGCATGTGGATCAGGAGAAATCCTAACAGAATTTGGATCAGGATCAGTCATAAGTGTGTGTGGGTCAGGATCAATCCTGAGAGTGTATGGATCAAGATCAAAGCTGAGAGTGTGGGGGATCAGGATCAACCGTGAGCGTGTGTGGATAAGGATCAATCCGGAGAGTGTGGGGATTCAGGATCGATCTTGAGGGTGTGTGGATCTGGATCAATCCTGAGAGTGTGTAGATCAGGATCAATTCTGAGAGTGTGTGGATCAGGATCAATCCTGACAGTGTGTGTGGATCAGGAACTATCCTAACAATGTGGGAGATGAGGGTCAATCCTGCGATTGTGTCAATCAGGATCAGCCTTGAGAGTGCATGGATCAGTAACAACCCAGAAAGTGCGTGGATCAGGATCCGCCCTTGGAGTGCGTGGATCAAGATCAACCCTGAGAGTGTATGGATCAGGACCAGTCCTGACAATATATGGATCAGGATCAATTCTGAGATTGGATCAGGAGCAATATATGGATCAGGTGCAATCCTGATGGTATTTGAATCAGGATCAGTTGTGAGAATCTGTGGGTAAGTATCAATCCTGAGAGAGTGTGGATCAGGATCAAACCTGAGAGTGTGCGGGAACAGGATCAATCTTGAGATTGTGTGGATCAGGATCAATCCTAAGAGTGTGGAGTATCAGGATCAATATTGTGAGTGTGCGGATCTGGATCAATCCTGACAGTGTGTGGATCATGATCAACCCTGAGAATGTGTGGATCAGGATCAATCCCGACAGTCTGTGGATCAGGATCAATCCTGAGAGTTTGTGGATCAGGATCAATCCTGAGAATGTGGGGTTCAGGATTGATCATGAGAGTCTGTGGATCTGGATCAAACTTGAGAGTGTGTGTATCATGATCAATCCTGAGAATGTGTAGATCAGGTACAATCCTGAGTGTGTGGGGGATCAGTGTCAATCCTGAAAGTGTTTGCATCAGGGCAAATGCTTAGAATGTTTGGATCAGGATCAGCCTTGAGAGTTGGTGGAGCAGGATCAACCTTGAGAGTGCGTGGATCATGATCATTCGTGGCAGTATGTGGATCAGGAGCAATCCTGACGGTATTTGGATCGGGATCAATCGTGAGTGTGTTTGGGACAGGATCAATCCTGAGAGTGTGGGGGTTCTGGATCGATCTTGAGAGTGTGTGGATCTGGATCAATCCTGAGAGGGTTTGGATCATGATCAATCTTGAGAGTGTGTGAATCAGGATCAATACTGAGAGTGTGGGGGTTCTGGATCGATCTTGAGAGTGTGTGGATCTGGATCAATCCTGAGAGGGTTTGGATCATGATCAATCTTGAGAGTGTGTGAATCAGGATCAATACTGAGAGTGTGTTGATCAGGAGCAATCCTGACACCGTGTGTGGATCAGGAATAATCCTGACAATGTGGGAGATCAGGATCAATCTACTGAGTGTGTGGATCTGGATCAATCCTGAGAGTGTGTGGACAGGATCAATGCTGTGAGAGTGTGGATCGGGGCCAATCTGAGAATCTGGGGGTCAAATGGAAAACATGAGGGCTTGGGAATCAGGATCAGTCCTCAGAGTGTGGGGGATCATGATCAATCCTGAGATTGTGTGCATCTGGGTCAATCCTGAGGGTATGTGTATCAGGATCAATCCTGAGATTGTTTGTATTAGGATGAATCCTGAGAGTGAAGTGCTCAGGTACAACCCTGAGAGTGTGGGGGATCAGCGTCAAACCTGAGAGTGTTTGCATCAGGGCAAATGCTGATAATGTTAGGATCAGGATCAGTCTTAAAGTGGGTAGAGCAGGATCAACCTTGAGAATGCATGGATCATGATCAATCATGACAGTATGTGTATCAGGAGCAATCCTGAGAGTGTGTGGATCAGGAGGAATCCTGACTTATTTGCATCAGGATCAATCGTGAGTGTGTGTGGGTCAGGATCAAACCTGAGAGTGTGTGGATCAGGAGCAAACCTGAGATTGTGCATGATCATAAATCGTGACAGTATGTGGATCAGGAGCAATCCTGACAGTATTTGGATTAGGATCAATCGTGAGTGTGTCTGGGTCAGGATCAATCCTGAGAGTGTGTTGATCAGGATCAAAGCTGAGAGTGTGGGGGATCAGGAACATTTTTGAGAGTGTGTAGATAAGGATCAATCCTGAGAGTGTTGGGGTCAGCATCGATCTTGAGAGTGTGTGGCTCTGGATCAATCCTGAGAGTGTTTGGATCATGATCAATCCTGAGAGTGTGTCGATCAGGATCAATACTGAAAGTGTGTGGATCAGGATCCATGCTGACAGTGTGTGTGGATCAGGAACAATCCTGAAATTTGGGAGATCAGGATCAACCAACTGAGTGTGAGAATTGGTATCAATCTTGACAACGTTTGTAGATCAGGATCAATCCTGATACTGCAGGAGATCAGGATCAATCCTGTGATTGTGTGGATCCAGATAAGCCTTGAGAGTGCATGGATCAGTATCACCCCTGAGAGTACGTGGATCAGGATCAATCCTGACAATATGTGGATCAGGATCAATTCTGAGATTGTGTGTATCAGGATCAGCCTTGAGAGTGTGTGGATAATTATCAATCCTGAGATTGTGTGGAACAGGATCAAACCTGAGAGTGTGAGGGAACAGGATCAATACTGCGAGTGAGTGGATCTGGATCAATCCTGACAGTGTGTGGATCAGGATCAATCCTGAGAGTTTGTGGACAGGATAAATGCTGTGTGTGTTGATCAGGTCAATCTGAGAATGTGGTGTTCCAGGGGAAAACATGAGGGCTTGGGAATCAGGATCAGTCCTCAGAGTGTGGGGATCATGATCGATCATGAGAGTGTGTAGATCTGGGTCAATCCTGAGAGTATGTGTTTCAGGATCAATCCTGAGATTGTTTGTATCAGGATCAATCCTGAGAATGAAGTGCTCAGGTGCAATTCTGAGAGTGTGGGGGATCAGTGTCAATCCTGAGAGTGTTTGCATCAGGGGAAATGCTGAGAATGTTTGGATCAGGATCAGCCTTGAGAGTGGGTGGAGCAGGATCAACCTTGAGAGTGCATGGATCATGATCAATCATGACAGTATGTGGATGAGGAGCAATCCTGAGAGTATTTGCATCTGGATCAATCGTGAGTGTGCCTGGGTCAGGATCAATCCTGAGAGTGTGTGGATCAGGATCAATCATGAGATTGCGCAGATAAGGATCAATCCGGAGAGTGTGGGGGTTCAGCATCGATCTTGAGAGTGTGTGGATCTGGATCAATCCTGGGAGGGTTTGGATCATGATCAATCCTGAGGGTGTGTGGATCAGGATCAATACTGAGAGTGCGTAGATCAGGAGCAATCCTGACACTAGGTGTGGATCAGGAACAATCCTGACACTGTGGGTGATCAGGATCAATCCTTTGAGTACGTGGATCAGGATTAGCCCTGAGAGTGCATGGATCAGGATCAGCCATGAGAGTGTGTATATCAGGATTAACCCTGAGAGTGCATGGATCAAGATCAGTCTTGACAATATGTGGATTATGATCAGTATGTGGATAAGGAGCAATCCTAACAGTAATTGGGTCAGGATCAATTGTGAATGTGTGTGGAAAGGGATCAATCCTGAGAGTGTGGAAATTCAGGATCGATCATGAGAGTGTGTGGATCTGGGTCTATCCTGAGAGTGTGGGGCATCAGGATCAAACCTGAGAGTGTGTAGATTTGGATCAATCCTGACAGTGTGTGGATCAGGATCAATACTGAGAGTGTGTGCATCAGGATCAATCCTGAGTGTGTGTGAATTAGGATCAACTCTGAGTGTATGTGTGTCAGGATCAATTTTGAGAGTGAGGTGATCAGGATCAATCCTGAGAGTGTTCTGATCAGGACAAATCCTGAGATTGAGTGGATCAGTATCAATCCTGACAGTACGTGGATCAGAAAGAATCCTGCGAGTGTGTGGATCAGGTTCAATCCAGAATGTGTGTTGATCATGATGAAGCCTGTGACTGTCGGGTATCAGGATCAATCTTGAGAGTGCGTGCATCAGGGTCAATCCTGATGGTGTGTGGATCAGGATCAATCCTGACAGTGTGTGTGGTTGTGGATCAATCCTGAGAGTGTGGGAGATCAGGATCAATCATGTGAGGGTGTGTATCAATTTCAATGCTGAGAGTGTGTGGATCAGTATCAATCCTGTGAGTGTGTGGATAAGGATCAACCGTGAGAATGTGGGGGATCAGGCACAGTCATGATGGCATGGGAATCAGCATC
Organism: Carcharodon carcharias; assembly: GCF_017639515.1. Lineage (NCBI taxonomy): Eukaryota > Metazoa > Chordata > Chondrichthyes > Lamniformes > Lamnidae > Carcharodon > Carcharodon carcharias. The sequence continues at coordinate 95,578,046 of NC_054476.1, read as the reverse complement.
AATCCTGAGAGTGAGGTGATCAGGATCAATCCTGAGAGTGTGCTGATCAGGTTAAATCCTGAGAGTGAGTGGATCAGTTTCAATGCTGAGAGTGTGTGGATCAGTATCAATCCTGTGAGTGTGTGGATCAGGATCATTCCAGAGAGTGTGTTGCTCATGATGAAACCTGTGACTGTGGGGTATCAGGATCAATCTTGAGAGTGCGTGCATCAGGGTCAATCCTGAGGGTGTGTGGATCAGGATCAATCCTGACAGTGTGTGTGGCTGTGGATCAATCCTGAGAGTGTGGGAGATCAGGATCAATCATGTGAGGGTGTGGATCAGTTTCAATCCTGTGAGTGTGTGGATAGGGATCAACCGTGAGAATGTGGGGGATCAGGCACAGTCATGATGGCATGGGAATCAGCATCAATCCTGAGAGTGAGGTGATCAGGATCAATCCTGAGAGTGTGCTGATCAGATTAAATCCTGAGACTGAGTGGATCAGTATCAATCCTGACAGTATGTGGATCAGGAAGAATTCTGCGAGTGTGTGGATCAGGATCAATCCAGAGAGTGTGTTGCTCATGATGAAACCTGTGACTGTGGGGTATCAGGATCAATCTTGAGAGTGCGCGCATCAGGGTCAATCCTGAGAGTGTGTGGATCAGGATCAATCCTGACAGTGTTTGTGGTTGTGGATCAATCCTGAGAGTGTGGGAGATCAGGAGCAATCATGTGAGGGTGTGAATCAGTTTCAATGCTGAGAGTGTGTGGATCAGTATCAATCCTGTGAGTGTGTGGATAAGGATCAACCCTGAGAGTGTGGGGGATCAGGGACAGTCATGATGGCATGGGAATCAGCATCAATCCTGAGAGCATGGTGGATCATGATCAATACTGACAGTGCCTGTAACAGGTCCAACCATGAGCATGCGGGAATCAGGAGCACCTCTAACAGTATTCTGATCAGAATCAATCCTGAGAGAGTATGGATCAGGATCGATCCTGACAGTGTGTTTGGATCAGGATCAATCCTGAGAGTGTGTGGATCAGGATCAATCCTGAGGGTGTTTGGATCAGGATCAATCCTGAGAGTGTGTGAATCAGGATCAAACCTGAGATAGTGTCTATCAGGATCAATCCTGACAGTGAGGTAATTGGGATCAATCCTGAATGTGGGGGATCAAGGTCAATCCTGAGAGTGTGGGGGTCAGGGGCAAACATGAGGGCATGGGAATCAGGATCAGCCCTCAGATTCTGGGTGATCTTGATCAATCCTGAGTGTGTGTGCATCAGGGTCAATCCTGAGAGTGTGTGGATGAGGATCAAACCTGAGATTGGGGGATCAGGATCAATCGTAAGACTTTGTGAAACAGAATCAATCCTGAGAGAGTTTGGAACAGGATAAATTCTGATAATGTGTTAGCATCAGGATCAATCCTAGGAGTGTTTGGATCAGGGTCAATCCTGAGAGTGTGAGGGAGCAGGGACAAACATGAGGGCATGGGAATCAGGATCAGTCCACAGATTGTGGGTGATCATGATCAATCCTGAGTGTGTGTGCATCAGGGTCAATCCTGAGCATGTATGGGACAGGAAAAATCCTTAGAGTGTGTGGATCAGGATCAATCCTGAGAGTGTGTGGATCAGGATCAATCCTGAGAGCGTGTGTTTCAGGGTCAATCCTGAGAGTGTGTGAATCAGCATCAATCCTGAGATTGTGTCAATCAGGATCAATCCTGAGAGTGTCAGGGATCAGGGACTATCATGAGGACATGGTGAACAGGATCAATGCTGAGAGTGTGGCGGATCATGATCAATCCTGAGAGTGTGTGAATTAGGCTCAATCCTGAGAACACGTAGATGAGGGTCAATCCTGAGAGTGTGTGGATCAGGGTCAATCCTGAGAGTGTGTGGGATCATGATCAATCCTGAGAGTGTTTGGGATCATAATCAATCTTGAGAGTGTGTGAAACAGGATCAATCCTGAGAGTGTGTGGATCATGTTCAATCCTGAGAGTGTGTTGGGCAGGATCAATCGTGAGACTTTGTTGATCAGGATCAATCAAGACTGCATTTGGATCAGGATCAATCATGAGACTGTGTCTATCAGGATCAATCCTGAGAGTGTGTGTTTCTGGGTCAATCCTGAGAGTGTGTGAATCAGGATCTATCCTGAGACTGTGTCTATCAGGATCAATCCTGAGAGTGAGGTGATTAGGATCAATCATGTATGGGGAGGGAGGGGGGGGGGGGGCGCGGGGGGGTGTCAGAGACCATCCTGAGAGTTTGTGCATCAGGGTAAATGCTGAGAATGTGTGGATCAAGATCAGCCCTGAGAGTGGGTGCATCAGGATCAATCCTGAGAGTGTTTGGATCAGGATCAATCCTGTGAGTGTGTGAATCAGGATCAACTCTGAGTATATGTGTATCAGTATCAATCCTGAGAGTGAGGTGATCAGGATCAATCCTGAGTGTGCGTGCATCAGGGTCAATCCTGAGATTGTGTGGATCAGGAAGAATCCTGCGATTGTGTGGATCAGGATGAAACCTGTGACTGTGGGGTATCAGGAGCAATCTTGAGAGTGCGTGCATCAGGGTCAATCCTGAGGATGTGTGGATCAGGATCAATTCTGACAGTGTGTGTGGTTGTGGATCAATCCTGAGAGTGTGGGAGATCAGGTTCGATTATGTGAGTGTGTGGATCAGGATCAATCCTGACAGTGTGTTTGGATCAGTATCAATCCTGAGAGTGTGTGGATCAGGATCAATCCTGAGATTGTGTCTATCAGGATCGTTCATGAGAGTGAGGTGATTAGGATCAATGCTGAGTGTGGGGATCAGAGTCAATCCTGAGAGTGTGTGCATCAGGGTAAATGCTGAGAATGTGTGGATCATGATCAATCCTGACAGTGCCTGGATCAGGACCAACCCTGATCATGCACGGATCAGGAGCTACTCTGACAGTATTTCGACCAAGATCAATCCTGAGAGAGTGTGGATCAGGATCAATCCTGACAGTGTGTTTGGATCAGGATCAATCCTGAGAGTGTGTGGATCAGGATCAATCCTGAGATTGTGTCTATCAGGATCAATCCTGAGAGTGAGGTGATTAGGATCAATCTTGAGTGTGGGGGATCAGAGTCAATCCTGAGAGTGTGTGCATCAGGGTAAATGCTGAGAATATGTGGATCAGGATCAGCCCTGAGTATGGGTGGATCAGTGTCAATCCTGAGAATGTGGGGGACCAGGGACAAACATGAGGGCTTGGGAATCAGGATCAGTCCTCAGATTGTGGGTGATCATGATCGATCATTAGTGTGTGTGCATCAGGGTCAATCCTGAGAGTGTGTGTTTCTGGGTCAATCCTGAGAGTGTGTGTTTCAGGTTCAATCTTGGGAGTATGTGAATCAGGAACAATCCTGAGATTGTGTCTATCAGGATCAATCCTGAGAGTGAGATGATTAGGATTAATCCTGAGTCTGGGGGATCAGATTCAATCCTGAGAATTAGTGCAACAGGGTAAATGCTGAGAATGTGTGGATCAGGATCAGCCCTGAGAGTGGGTGAATCAGTGTCAATCCTGAGAATGTGGGGGACCAGGGACAAACATGAGGGCTTGGGAATCAGGATCAGCCCTGAGTGTGTGTGCATCAGGGTCAATCCTGAGAATTTGTGTTTCTGGGTCAATCCTGAGAGTGTGTCTATCAGGATCAATCCTGAGACTGAGGTGATTAGGAGCAATCCTGAGTGTGGGGGATCAGAGTCATCCCGTGAGTCTGTGCATCAGGGTAAATGCTGAGAATGTTTGGATCAGGGTCAGCCCTGAGAGTGTGTGGATCAGGATCACTCCTTTGAATGTGTGGATCAGGATCAATCCTAAGAGTATGGGTGTCCAGGGGCAATCATGAGGGTGTGGTGAACAGGATCAATGCTCAGAGCGTGGCGGCTCATGATCAATCCTGAGATTGTGTGAATTAGGCTCGATCCAGAGAACGCGTGGATCAGGATCAATCCTGATAGTGTGTGGATCAGGGTCAATCCTGAGAGTGTGTGGGATCATGATCAATCCTGAGAGTGTGGGAGATCAGGATCAACCCTGAGAGTGTGTGCATCAGGGTCAATCCTGAGTGTGTGGGTGATCAGGTTGAATCCTGTGAGTTTGTGGATCAGGATCAAGCCTGAGAGTGTGTGGATCAGTCCTGGCAGTATGTGGATCAGCATCAATACTGAAGCCTGTGGATCAGGATCAATCCTAAGGGTGTGAGAGATCGTGATCAATCCTGAGAGTGTAAGGATCAGGCTCAATCCTGAGAGTGAGGGAGACAAGGGACATATATGAGGGCTTGGGAATCAGGATCATTCCTCAGAGTGTGGCAGATTATGGTCAATCCTGAGAGGGTGGGTATCAGGTTCAATCCTGAGAGTGTGTGGATCAGGATCAATTCTGAGAGTGTTTGGAACAGAATTAATCCTAATAGTGTGTGTGGATCTGGATCAATCCTGAGAATGTGTGAGATCATGATCAATCCTGAGAGTGTGAGCATGAGGAAAAATTCTGAGAGTGTGTGGATCAGGATCAATCTGTGATTGTTTGGATCAGGGTCATTCCTGAGAGTGTGGGGTTCAGGCACAAATATGAGGGTATGGGAATCAGGATCAGTCCTCAGATTGTGGGGGATCATGATCAATCCTAAGAGTGTGTGCATCAGTGTCAATACTGAGAGTTTGTCGACCAGGATCAATCCTGAGAGAGTGCGAATCAGGATCAATTGATAGAGTGTGTGGATAATGATCAACGCTGGGTGTATGTATATCAGGATCAGTCCTGAGAGTGAGGTGATCAGGATCAATCCTGAGAGTGAGTGGATCAGTATCAATCCTGACAGTATGTGGATCAGCAACAATCCTGCATGTGTGTGAATCAGGATCAATCCAGAGCATGTGTTGATCAGGATCAAAACTGTGACTGTGGGGTATCGAGATCAATCTTGAGAGTGCGTGCATCAGGGTCAATCCTCAGGGTGGGTGGATCAGGATCAATCCTGACAGTGTGTGTGTTTTTGGATCAATCCTGAGAGTGTGGGAGAACAGGATCAATCATGTGAGGATGTAGATCAGTTTCAATCCTGAGAGTGTGTGGATCAGTATCAATCCTGTGAGTGTGTGGATCAGGATCAACCCTGAGAGTTTAGTGGACCAGGGACAGTCATGAAGGCTTAGGAATTAGCATCAATCCTCAGCATCTGGTGGATCACGATGAATCCTAAGAGTGCCTGGATCAGGACCAACCATGAGCATGAGTGGATTAGGAGCTACTCTGACAGTATTTCAATCAGGATCAATCCTGAGAGAGTGTGGATCAGGATCAATCCTGAGAGTCTGTGGATCAGGATCAATCCTGAGAGTGTGTTGATCAGGATAAGCCCTGAGTGTGCATGGATGAGGATCAACTCTGGGACTGCATGGAAAAGGAGAAATCCTGACAGTATGTGGATCAAGATCAATCCTGAGAGGGTGTGGATCAGAATCAATACTAAGAGTGTGGGAATCAGGATGAAACCTGACAGTGTGTGTGGATCAGGATCAATCCTGACACTGTGGGAGATCAGGATCAAAATATGAGTGTGTGGATCAGGATCATTCCTGAGAGTGTGTGGGATCATGATCAATCCTGAGAGTGTGGGAGATCAGGTTCAATCCTGAGAGTTTGTGGATCAGGATAAGCCGTGAGTGTGCATGGATGAGAATCAATTCTGGGAGTGCGCGGATCAGGTAAAATCCTGACAGTATGTGGATCAGGATTAATCCTGAGAGTGTGTGGATCAGGATCAAACCTGACAGTGTGTGTGGATCAGGATCAATACTGACACTGTGGGAGATCAGGATCAATTCTGAGAGTGCGTGGATCAGGATCAATCCTGAGAGTGTTCGGAACAGAATCAATCCTGACACTGCGGGAGATCAGGATCAATCCTGTGAGTGTGTGGATCAGGATCTAACCTGAGAGTGTCGGGGATCAGGATCAATCATGAGAATGTGTGAATCAGAATCAATCCTGAGAGTGTTTGGAACAGGATCAATTCTGACATTGTGTGTGGATCAAGTTCAGTCCTGAGAGTGTGTGAGATCATGATCAATCCTGAGAGTGTAGGGGACCAGGGACAAACATGAGGGCATGGGAATCAGGATCAGTCCTCAGATTGTGGGGGATCATGATCAATCCTGAGAGTGTGTGCATTAGGGTCAATCCTGAGTGTGTGCGGATCAGGATCAATCCTGAGAATGTGTGTTTCAGGGTCAATCCTGAGAGTGTGTGGATCAGGATCAATCCTGAGATTGTGTCTATCAGGATCAATCCTGAGAGTGAGGTGATTAGGATCAATCCTGAGTATGGTGGATCAGAATCAATCCTGAGAGTGTGTGCATCAGGGTAAATGCTGAGAATGTGTAAATCAGGATTAGCCCTGAGAGTGGGTGGATCAGGATCACTCCTGTGAGTGTGTGGATCAGAATCAATCCTGTGAGTCTGTGGATCAGAATCAAAGCTGAGAGTGTGTTGATCAAGATCAATCCTGAGAGTGTCAAGAATCAGGATCAATCCTGAGAGTGTGTGGATCAGGATAGGCCCTGAGTGTGCATGGATGAGGATCAACTCTGGGGATGCGTGGAACAGGTGAAATCCTGACAGTATGTGGATCAAGATCAATCCTGAGAGGGTGTGGATCATGATCAATGCTGAGAGTCTGGGAATCAGGATGAAACCTGACAGTGTGTGTGGATCAGGATCAATCCTGACACTGTTGGAGATCAGGATCAAAATATGAGTGTGTTGATCAGGATCATTCCTGAGAGTATGTGGGATCATGATTAAACCTGTGAGTGTGGGGCATCAGGTTCAATCCTGAAAGTGTGTGGATCAGGATCAATCCTGAGAATGCGGGGGATCAGGATCAATCCTGAGAGGTTGTGGATCAGGATAAGCCCTGAGTGTGCATGGATGAGAATCAGTACTGGGAGTGCGTGGATCAGGTAAAATCCTTACAGTATGTGGATCAGGATCAATCCTGACAGTGCCTGTGGATCTGGATCAATCCGGACACTGTGGGAGATCAGAATCAATTCTGTGAGTGTGGATCAGGATCAATCATGAGAGTGTGTGGATCAGGATCAATCCTGAGAGTGTGTGCATGATGATGAATCTTGACAGTGCCTGTGGATCAGGATCAGTCCTGAGAGATTGGGAGATCATGATCAATCCTGAGAGTGTATGGATCAGGATCAATCCTGTGAGTATGTGGATCTGGCTCAATCCTGAGAGTGAGGGAGGCCAGCGACAAATATGAGGGCTTGTGAATCAGGACCAGTCCTCAAATTTTGGGGATTATGGTCAATCCTGAGAGCATGTGTATCAGGATCAATCCTGAGAGTGTGTGTTTCAGGGTCAATCCTGAGAGTGTGGGAGATCAGTGTCAATCCTGACAGTGCATGCATAAGGGCAAATGCTGAGAATGTGTATTTCAGGATCAGCCCTGAGATTGCGTGGATCAGGATAAACCTTGAGACTGCATGGATCAGCATCAATCATAACAGTATGTGGATCAGGAACAATCCGGAGACTGTGGGAGTTCAGAATCAAACCTGAGAATGTGTGGATTAGGATCAATCCTGAGAGTGTGTGGATAAGGAACACTCCTGTGAGTGTGTGTATCAAGATCAATCCTGAGAGTGAGGTGATCAGGATCAATCCTGAGAGTGAGGTGATCAGGATCAATCATGACAGTGCGTGGATCAGGATCAAACCTGAGACTGTGTTGTATCAGGATCAATCTTGAGAGTGCTTGCATCAGGGTTAATCCTGAGAGTGTGTAGATCAGGATCAAGCCTGACAGTGTGTGTGGATCAGGATCAATCCTGTGAGTGTGGGAAACAGGATCAATTGTGTGAGTGCATGGATCAGCATCAACCCTGAGAGTGTGTGTGCAGCATGATCAATCCTGACAGTATGTGGATCAGGATCAAACCTGAGAGTGTGGGGGATCAGGATCAATCCTGAGAGTGTGTGAGTTCATGATCAATCCTGAGAGTGTGTGGATCAGGGTCAATCCTGAGAGTGTGTGGATCAGGATCAATTCTGAGAGTGTGTGGATCAGGGTCAATCCTGTGAATTTTGGAACAGGATGAACCCTGACATCTTTTGTGGATCAGGATGAATCCTGTTGTTGTATGGATCAGGATCAGCCTTGAGAGTGCATGGATCAGGATGAACCTTGAGATTGCGTGGATCATGATGAACCCTGAGAGTGCGTGAATCAGGATCAGCCCTTTGTTGATCTGGATCAATCCTGAGCATGTTCAGGATTAGGATCAATCCTGAGAGTTTGTGGATCAGGATCAATCTTGTGAGTTTGTGGATCAGGATCAACCCTGAGAGTCTGTGGATCAGGATCAATCCTGTGAGTTTGGGGATCAGGATCAATCCTGATAGTATGTGGATAAGGATCAATACTGAGAGTGTGTGGTTCAGGATTAGCCCTGAGAGTGCATGGATCAGGATCAACTCTGTGAGTGCGTGGATCAGGAAAAATTCTGACAGTATGTGGATCACGATCAATCCTGAGTGTCTGTGGATCAGGATGAATCATGAGAGTTTGTGGATCAAGATCAAACCTGACAGTGTGTGTGGATCAGAATCAATCCTGATGCTGTGGGAGATCATAATCAACCCTGAGAGTGTGTGGGATCAGGATCAATCCTGAGAGTTTGTGAATATGGATCAAATATGAGAGTGTGTGAATGAGGATCAATCCTGAGAGTGTGTTGATCAGGATCAACCCTGATAGTGTCAACTCTTTACTCCGCAATGCTGCCAGACCTGCTGAGTTTTTCATGAGAGTTTGTGGATCAGGATCAATCCTGAGAGTGTGTGCATGAGGATGAATCTTGACAGTGCCTGTGGATCAGGATCAACCCTGAGAGTGCGTGGAGCATGATGAATCCGGACAGTATGTCGATCAGGATGAAACCTGAGAGTGTGGGGGTTCAGGAACAATCCTGAGAGTGTGTGAGAGCATGATCAATCCTGAGATTGTGTGGATCAAGGTCAATCCTGAGAGTGTGTGGATCAGGATCAATTCTGAGAGTGTGTTTGGTAAAGGATGAATACTGAGAGTGTGGGAGATCAGGATCAATCATGTGAGTTTTGGATCAGGATCAACCCTGACATCTTCTGTGGATCAGGATGAATCCCGTTGACATATGGATCAGGATCAGCCTTGAGAATGCATGGATCAGGATGAACCTTGAGAGTGCGTGGATCAGGACGAATCCTGAGAGTGCGTGGATCAGGATCAGCCCTTTGTTGATCTGGATCAACCTGAGAGTGTGTAGGATCATGATCAATCCTGAGTGTGTTCAGGATTAAGATAAATCCCTGACTGCGAGCATCAGGATCAATCCTGAGTGTGTTGATCTGGATCAACCCTGATAGTGTCAACTCTTTACTCCGCCGATGCTGCCAGACCTACTGAATTTTTCCAGGTAATTCTGTTTTTGTAAATGCTATACGTGGTTTGATCAGGATCAGTCCTGTGAGTTTGTGGATCAGGGTCAATCTGGAGAGCGTATGGATCAGGATCAACCCTGAGAGCATGTCGGATCAGGATAAATCCTGAGAGTGTGGAAGATAAGGGTCAATCCTGAGAATGTGTGGATCAGGAAAAATCCTGTGAGTGTGTTGATCAGGATCAATTCTGACAGTGTGTGGATAAGGGTGAAAACTGAGAGTGTGTGTGTAATTATCAATTCTGAGAGTGTGTGGTTCAGGTTAAATGGTATGAGTGTGTGGATCAGGATCAATCATGACAGTGTGTGGATCAGGGTCAATCCTGAGAGCGTGGGGGATGAGGATCAATCCTGACAGTGTGTGAATCAGGGTGAAACTTGAACATATGTGTGTCATTATCAATTCTGAGGTTGCGTGGATCAGGATAAATGGTATGAGTGTGTGGATCAGTATCAAACTTGAGAGTGTCTGGATCAAGATCAACCCTGAGAGTGTGTGCATCAGGATCAATACTAAGAGTGTGTGGATCAGGTTAAATCCTGAGAGTGCGGCATATCAGGATCAATCCTGAGAGTGTGAGGATCAAGATCAATCCTGAGAGTGTGTGGATCAGGATAATGCTGACAGTGTCTGGATCAGTGTCAACCATGAGAGCGTTTGGGTCAGGATAAATCCTGAGAGTGTGTGGAAAAGGATGAATCATGAGAGTGTCTGAATCAGTGTCAATCCTGAGAGTATGTGGATCAGGATCAATGCTGAGAGTGTGTGGATCAGGATCAAACCTGATAGTGTATGGATCAGGATCAATCCTGAGTGTGTGTGAATCAGGATCAATCTTCAGAGAAGATGGATCATCATCAATCCTGAGAGTGCGTGTATCAGGATCAATCCTGAGAGTGTGTGGATCAGGATAAATCCTGACAGTGTGTGGTAAAGGGTGAATCCTGAGAGTGTGTGAATCAGTGACAATCCTGAGAGTGTAGGAGATCAGGTCAAACCTGAAAGTGTGTGGAGCAGGATCAACCATGATAGTGTGTGGATCAGGATCAATCCTGAGTGTGTGTGGATCAGGATTAATACTGAGGGTTTGTGGATCTGAATCAATCCTGTGAGTGTCTGGATCAGGATCAATCCTGAGAGTGTGGGGGTAAGGGTAAATCCTGAGAGTGTGTGATCAGGATCAAACCTGTGAGTGTGTTGGTCAGAATCAATCCTGACCGTGCCTGGTTCAGGGTGAAACCTGAGAGTGTGTGTGTCATTATGAATTCTGAGAGTGTGTGGATAAGGATAAATGCTTGATGTGTTTGGATCAGGATCAATCCTGCGAGTGTGTGGATCATGATCAACCCTGAGAACATGCTGAATCAGGATAAATCCTGAGAGTTTGGAAGATAAGGGCCAATCCTGAGAATATGTAGATTAGTAAAAATCCTGTGACTGTGTTGATCAGGATCAACCCTGAGAACATGTTGAATCAGGATAAATCCTGAGAGTTTGGAAGATAAGGGCCAATCCTGAGAATATGTAGATTAGTAAAAATCCTGTGAGTGTGTTGATCAGGATCAATTCTGACAGTGTGTAGATCAGGGTGAAACCTGAGAGTGTGTGTGTCATTATCACTTCTGAGAGTGTGTGGATCAGGTTAAATTGTATGAGTGTGTGGACCAGGATGAATCCTGAGAGTGTGTGGATCAGGATGAATCCTGAGAGTGTAGGAGATGAGGGTCAATCCTGAGAGGGTGTGGATCAGGATCAATGCTGTGAGTGCATTGATCAGGATCAATCTTGATGGTGTGTGAATCAGGGTGAAACCTGAACGTGTGTGTGTCATTATCAATTCTGAGATTGCATGGTTCAGGATAAATGTTATGAGTGTGTGGATCAGGAACTATCTTGAGAGTGTCTGGATCAGGATCAACCCTGAGAGTGTGTACATCAAGATCAATCCTGAGAATGTGTGGATCAGGATCAACCCTGAGAGTGTGTGCAGTGGATCAATCCTGAGAGTGTGCTGATCAGGTTCAATCCTGACAGTATGGGGTATCAGGATCAAACCTGAGAATGTGAGGATCATTATCAATCCTGAGAGAATGTGTTTCAGTGTCAATCCTGAGAGTGTGTGGTTCAGGATAATCTTCACAGTGTCTGGATCAGAGTCAATCATTAGAGCGTTTGGATCAGGATAAATCCTGAGAGTGTGTGGAAAATGGTGAATCCTGAGAGTGTGTGAATCAATGTCAATCCTGAGAAGGTGTGGATTCAGATCAATTCTGATAGTGTGGGAGATCAGGGTCAAAGATGAGAGTGTGTGGATCGGGATCAATCCCGAGAGTGTGTGGATCAGGATCAACAATGATAGTGTGTGGATCAGGATCACTCCTGAGAGTGTGTGGAGCAGAATCAATGCTGAGATTTTCTGGAACAGGATCAATTCAGAGAGTGTGTGGATCAGGATCAATCCTGAGATTGTGTAGGATCAGGGTCAGTCCTGAGGATGACGGGATCAGGATCAATGATCACAGTGTGTGGATTGGGTTCCATCCTGTGAGTGTTCGGATCAGGATTAAACATGAGAATGTGAGGGATCAGGATCAATCCTGACAGTGTCGGGGATAATGATCAATCCTGAGAGAGTGTAAGTCAGGAGCTATCCTGAGAGTGTGTGGATGAGGATCAATCCTGAGAATGTGTGAATCAGTTTCAATCCTGAGAGTGAGGGGGACCAGGATCAGTCCTCAGAGTGTTTGGATCAGAATCAATCTTTTGACTTTGTGGATTGGGATCAACCCTGAGAATGCATGGATCAGGATCACTCCTGAGAGTGTGTTGATCAGGATCAATCCTGCCAGTGTTTGGATCAGGATCAATCTTGTGAGTGATTGGATCAGGATTACGCCTGAGAGTGTGTGGATGAGGATCAATCCTGAGAGTGCATGTATCAGTTTTAATCCTGAGAGCGAGGGGAATCAGGATCAGTCCTGAAAGTGTGTGGATCAGAATCAATCTTTTGACTTTGTGGATCGGGATCAACCCTGAGAGTGCATGGATTGGGATCACTCCTGAGAATGTGTTGATCAGGATCAATCCTGCCAGTGTGTGAATCAGGATCAATCTTGTGAATGTGTGGATCAGGATTACTCCTGAGAGTGTGTGGATAAGGATCAATGCTGAGAGTTTTTGGATGAGGATCAATGATGAGAGTGTGTGGATCAGGTTCAATCCTGAGATTGTGGGGGAACAGGGTCAATCCTGATGGTGATGGCATCAGGATCAATCCTCAGAGTGTGTGGTTCACGATCGTTCCTGAGAGTGTTTGGATAAGGATCAATCCTCAGATTGGGGGAATATTGGTCAATCATGAGAGAGTGTGATTCAGGATCAATCCTGAGAGTGTGTGGATGATGGTGAATCCTGAGAGTGTGTGGATCAGCTTCAATCCTAAGAATGAGGGGGATCTGGATCAGTCCTGAGATTGTGTGCATCAGAATCAATCCTTTGATTGTGTGGATTCTGGAACAACCCTGAGAGTGTGTGGATCAGTTTCAATGCTAAGAGTCAGGGGGATCAGGATCAGTCTTGAGAGTGTGTGGATCAGAATCAATCCTGTGAGTGTGTGCATTGGGATCAATCCTGAGACTGTGACAATCAGGATCAATCCTGAGAGTGTGTGGATCAGGAAAAACACTGAAAGTGTTGGAGATCAGGGTCAATCCTGAGAGTGTTGAGGATAAGGGGCAATCCTGAGAGTGTGGTGATAAGGGGCAATCCTGAGAGAGTGTGGATCAGGATTACTCCACAAATTGTTTGGATCAGAATCAACCTTTTGACTTTGTGGATCAGGATCAACCCTGAAAGTGCATGGATCAGGATCACTCCTGAGAGTGTGTTGATCAGAATCAATCATTCCAGTGTTTGGATCAGGATCAATCTTGTGAGTGTGTGGATCAGGAGTACTCCAGAGAGTGGGTGGATGAGGATCAATACTGAGAGTGCATGGATCAGTTTTAATCCTGAGAGTGAGGGGGATCAGGATCAGTCTTGAGAGTGTGTGGATCAGAATCAATCTTTTGACTTTGTGGATCGGGATCAACCCTGAGAGTGCATGGATCAGGATCACTCCTGAGAGTGTGTTGATCAGGTTCAATCCTGCCAGTGTGTGGATCAGGATTAATCTTGTGAGTGTGTGGATCAGGATTACTCCTGAGAGTGTGTGTATCAGGATCAATGCTGAGAGTTTTTGGATGAGGATCAATTCTGAGAGTTTGTGGATCAGGTTCAATCCTCAGATTGTGGTTCAGGATCCGTCCTGTGAGTGTTTGGATGAGGATCAATCCTCAGATTGTGGGAAATAATGGTCAATGATGAGAGAGTGTGATTCAGGATCAATCCTGAGAGTGTGTGGACGATGATCAATCCTGAGAGTGTGTGGATCAGTTTCAATCCTGAGAATGAGGGGATCAGGATCAGTCCTGATAGTGTGTGGATCAGAATCAATGCTTTTGATTGTTTGGATCGGGATCAACCCTGATAATGTATGGATCAGGATCACTCCTGCCAGTGTGTGGATCAGGATTAATCTTGTGAGTGTGTGGCTCAGGATTACTCCTGAGAGTGTGTGTATCAGGCTCAATGCTGAGAGCTTTTGGATGAGGATAAATTCTGAGAGTTTGTGGATCAGGTTCATTCCTGAGATTGTGGGGGATCAGGGTCAATCCTCAGGGTGGTGGGATCAGGATCATTCATCACAGTGTGTGGATCGGGATCCATCCTGTGAGTGTTTGGATCAGGATTAATCCTGAGAAGGTCGGGGATCAGGATCAATCCACAGAGTGTCAGGGATAATGATCAATCCTGAGAGAGTGTGACTCAGGATCAATCCTGAGAGTTTGTGCATCGGTTTCAAACCTGAGAGTGAGGGGATCAGGATCAGTCCTGAGAGTGGGTGGATCAGAATCAATCTTTTGATTTTGTGGATCTGGATCAACCCTGAGAGTGCATGGATCAGGATCACTCCTGAGAGTGTGTTGATCAGGTTCAATCCTGCCAGTGTGTGGATCAGGATTAATCTTGTGAGTGTGTGGCTCAGGATTAATCCTGAGAGTGTGTGTATCAGGCTCAATGCTGAGAGTTTTTGGATGAGGATCAATTCTGAGAGTTTGTGGATCAGGTTCAATCCTGAGATTGTGGGAGATCAGGGTCAATCCTGACAGTGATGGGATCGGGATCAATCCTCAGACTGTGGTTCAGGATCCGTCCTGTGAGTGTTTCGATGAGGATCAATCCTCAGATTGTGGGAAATAATGGTCAATCATGAGATAGTGTGATTCAGGATCAATCCTGAGAGTGTGTGGACGATGATCAATCCTGAGAGTGTGTGGATCAGTTTCAATCCTGAGAATGAGGGGATCAGGATCAGTCCTGATAGTGTGTGGATCAGAATCAATGCTTTGATTGTGTGGATTGGGATCAACCCTGAGAGTGTATGGATCAGGATCAATCCTGACAGTGCGTGGATTCTGGAACAACCCTGAGAGTGTGTGGATTAGTTTCTATGCTAAGAGTCAGGGGGATCAGGATCAGTCTTGAGAGTGTGTGGATCAGAATCAATCCTGTGAGTGTGTGCATTGGGATCAATCCTGAGAGTGTGACAATCAGGATCAATCCTGAGAGTGTGTGGATCAGGAAACATGCTGAAAGTGATGGAGATCAGGGTCAATCCTGAGAGTGTTGAGGGTAAGGGGCAATCCTGAGAGTTTGGTGATAAGGGGCAATCCTGACAGTTTGTGGATCAGGATTACTCCTGAGAGTGTGTTGATCAGAATCAATCCTGCCAGTGTGTGGATCAGGATCAATCCTGCCAGTGTATGGATCAGGATCAATCTTGTGAGTGTGTGGATCAGGATTACTCCTCAAATTGTTTGGATCAGAATCAATCTTTGACTGTGGATCGGGATCAACCCTGAAAGTGCATGGATCAGGATCACTCCTGAGAGGGTGTTGATCAGAATCAATCCTGCCAGTGTTTGGATCAGGATCAATCCTGAGAGTGTGTGGATCAGGATCAATCCTAATAGTGTGTGGGATCAGGTTTAATTGTGAGATTGTGTAGATCAGGATCAATCTTGTGAGTGTGTGGATAAGGAGTACTCCTGACGGTGGGTGGATGAGGATCAATACTGAGAGTGCATGGATCAGTTTTAATTCTGAGGTCGAGGGGGATCAGGATCAGCCCTGAGAGTGTGTGGATCAGAATCAATCTTTTGACTTTGTGGATCGGGATCAACCCTGAGAGTGCATGGATCAGGATCACTCCTGAGAGTGTGTTGATCAGGTTCAATCCTGCCAGTGTGTGGATCAGGATTAATCTTGTGAGTGTGTGGCTCAGGATTACTCCTGAGAGTGTGTGTATCAGGATCAATGCTGAGAGTTTTTGGATGAGGATCAATTCTGAGAGTTTGTGGATCAGGTTCAATCCTGAGATTGTGGGGGATCAGGGTCAATCCTGACGGTGATGGGATCGGGATCAATCCTCAGATTGTGGTTCAGGATCCGTCCTGTGAGTGTTTGGATGAGGATCAATCCTCAGATTGTGGGAAATAATGGTCAATCATGAGAGAGTGTGATTCAGGATCAATCCTGAGTGTGTGTGGACGATGATCAATCCTGAGAGTGTGTGGATCAGTTTCAATCTTGAGAATAGGGGATCTGGATCAGTCCTGATAGTGTGTGGATCAGAATCAATGCTTTTGATTGTTTGGATCGGGATCAACCCTGAGAGTGCATGGATCAGGATCACTCCTGCGAGTGTGTTGATCAGGATCAATCCTGACAGTGTGTGGATTCTGGAACAACCCTGAGAGTGTGTGGATCAGTTTCAATGCTAAGAGTCAGGGGGATCAGGATCAGTCTTGAGAGTGTGTGGATCAGAATCAATCCTGTGAGTGTGTGCATTGGGATCAATCCTGAGACTGTGACAATCAGGATCAATCCTGAGAGTGTGTGGATCAGGAAAAACACTAAAAGTGTTGGAGATCAGGGTCAATCCTGAGAGTGTTGAGGATAAGGGGCAATCCTGAGAGTGTGGTGATAAGGGGCAATCCTGAGAGAGTGTGGATCAGGATTACTCCTGAGAGTGTGTTGATCAGAATCAATCCTGCCAGTGTTTGGATCAGGATCAATCCTGCCAGTGTGTGGATCCGGATCAATCTTGTGAGTGTGTGGATCAGGATTACTCCTCAAATTGTTTGGATCAGAATCAATCTTTGACTGTGGATCGGGATCAACACTGAAAGTGCATGGATCAGGATCACTCCTGAGAGTGTGTTGATCAGAATCAATCCTGCCAGTGTTTGTATCAGGATCAATCCTGAGTGTGTGTGTATCAGGATCAATCCTAACAGTGTGTGGGATCTGGTTTAATCATGAGATTTTGTAGATCAGGATCAGTCCTGAGAGTGTTAATCAGGATCACTCCTGAGACTGTTTGGCCCAGGATCAATCCTGAGATTAAATGGATCAGGATAAACATTAGGCTCTGTGGATCATGATCAATCTTGCTCAGTCCTGATCAAGGGGGATAAGGATCAATCGTGAAAATGTAGTCATCAGGATCAATCCTGAGAGTGTGTTGATCAGGTTCAATCCTGACAGTATGTCGATAAGGGTGAATCCTGAGAGTATATGGGACAGGATCAATTCTGAGTCTGTGTGGAACAGGATAAATTCGATGAGCGTGTGGATCAGGCTCAATCCTGAGAGTGTGTGGATCAAGATCAATGCTGTGTTTGTGTGTATCACGGTCACCCCAGAGAGTGCGTGGATCAGGATCAATCCTGACAGGGTGTGGATCGGGATCAATCCTGAGCGTGTGTGAATCAGGATCAATCCTGTGACTGTGTGGATCAGGAACATTCCTGAGAATGTTTTTATCAGGATGAATCCTGAGAGTCTGGGGCATCAGGGACCATCCCTAGGGAGTGTGTATCATGGTCAATCCTGAGAGTGTGTGGATCAGGTTCAATCCTGACAGTATGTCGATAAGGGTGAATCCTGAGGGTATATGGGTCAGGATCAATTCTGAGTCTGTGTAGAACAGGATAAATTCGATGAGCGTGTGGATCAGGCTCAATCCTGAGAGTGTGTGGATCAAGATCAATGCTGTGTTTGTGTGTATCACGGTCACCCCAGAGAGTGCGTGGATCAGGATCAATCCTGACAGGGTGTGAATCGGGATCAATCCTGAGCATGTGTGAATCAGGATCAATCCTGCGACTGTGTGGGTCAGGAACATTCCTGAGAATGTTTGTATCAGGATGAACCCTGAGAGTATGGGGCATCAGGGACCATCTCTAGGGAGTGTGGATCAGGGTCAATCCTGAGAGTGTGTGGATCAGGGTCAATCCTGAGCGTGTGTGATTCAGGAAATAATCCTGAGAGTGCGTGGATCAGGACCAACCCTCAGAGTGCGGGAGATCAGGGTCAAACCTCAGGACGTGGGGATCTGGATCAATCCTGAGAGTGTGGGGGAACAGGAACTATCCTAAGAGTGTATGCATCAGGGTCAATGCTGAGAGTGTTTTGGTCAAGATCAACCCAGAAAGCGTGGGGGATGAGGATCAATCCTGAGAGTGTGTGAATCAGGATCAATCATGAGAGTATGTTGATCACGATCAATCCTGCCAGTGTGTGGATCAGGATCATTCCTGAGAATGTTTGGATCAGGATCAATGCTGAGATTTTTTGGAACAGGATCAATTCTGAGAGTGTGTGGATGAGGATCAATCCTGAGATTGTGGGGGATCAGGGTCAATCCTCAGGGTGATGGGATCAGGATCATTCATCACAGTGTGTGGATCGGGATCCGTCCTGTGAGTGTTTGGATCAGGATTAACCCTGAGAATGTGGGGGATCAGGATCAATCCTCAGAGTGTTGGGGATAATGATCAATCCTGAGAGAGTGTGAGTCAAGATCAATCCTAAGAGTGTGTTGATGAGGATCAATCCTGAGAGTGTGTGGATCGGTTTCAATCCTGAGAGTGAGAGTGATCAGGATCAGTCCTGAGAGTATGCGGTTCAGAAGCAATCTTTTGACTGTGTGGATTGGGATCAACCCAGAGAGTGCGTGGATCAGGATCACTCCTGAGAGTGTGTTGATCAGGATCAATCCTGCCAGTGTGTGGATCAGGATCAATCTTGTGAGTGTGTGGATCAGGATTACTCCTGAGAGTGTGTGGATCAGGATCAATGCTGAGAGTATTTAGATGAGCATCAATATTGAGAGTGTGTGGATCAGGTTCAATCCTGAGATTGTGGGGGATCAGCATCAATCCTGACCGTGATAGGATCAGGATCAATCCTCAGAGTGTGGGGAATAATGGTCAATCATGAGAGAGTGTGATTCAGGATCAATCCTGAGAGTGTGTGGATGATGATCAATCCTGAGAGTGTATGGATCAGTTTCAATCCTGAGAGTGAGGGGCATCAGGATCATTCCGGAGAGTGTGTGGATCAGAATCAATCCTTTAATTGTGTGGATCAGGATCAACTCTGAGAGTGTATGGATCAGAATCAGTCCTGCGCGTGTGTTGATCAGGATCAATCCTGACAGTGTGTGGATTCTGGAACAACCCTGAGAGTGTGTGGATCAGTTTCAGTCATGAGGGTCAAGGGGATCAGGATCAATCTTGAGAGTATGTGGATCAGAATCAATCCTGTGAGTGTGTGCATTGGGATCAATCCTGAGAGTGTCACAATCAGGATCAATCCTGAGACTGTGTGGATCAGGAAAAACACTGAAATTGTTGGAGATCAGGGTCAATCCTGAGAGTGTTGAGGATAAGGGGCAAACTTGAGAGTGTGGTGATAAGGGCAATCCTTAGAGTGTGTTGATCAGGATCAATCCTCACAGTGTGTGGGATGTGGATACACCCTGAGAATGTGTGGATCAGCATTACTGAAGTGAGTGTGTTGATCAGGATCAACCCTAAGAGTGCGTGAATCAGGATAAATCCTCATAGCATGAGGGATCTTGGTCAATCCTGAGGATGTGGGGATCAGGGTCAATCCTGAGCGTGTGTGATTCAGGAAATAATCCTGAGAGTGCGTGGATCAGGACCAACCCTCAGAGTACGGGGGATCAGGGTCAACCCTCAGGACGTGGGGATCAGGATCAATCCTGAGAGTGTGTGAATCAGGATCAATCATGAGAGTATTTTGATCACGATCAATCCTGCCTGTGTGTGGATTAGGATCATTCCTGAGAGTGTTAGGATCAGGATCAATGCTGAGATTTTTTGGAACAGGATCAATTCTGAGAGTATGTGGATGAGGATCAATCCTGAGATTGTGGGGGATCAGGGTCAATGCTCAGGGTGATGGGATCAGGATCATTCATCACAGTGTATGGATCGGGATCCGTCCTGTGAGTGTTTGAATCAGGATTAGCCCTGAGAATGTGGGGGATCAGGATAAATCCTCAGAGACTCGGGGATAATGATCAATCCTGAGAGAGTCTGAGTCAAGATCAATCCTAAGAGTGTGTGAATGAGGATCAATCCTGAGAGTGTGTGGATCGGCTTCAATCCTGAGAGTGAGGGTGATCAGGATCAGTCCTGAGAGTGTGCTGATCAGAAGCAATCTTTTGACTTTGTGGATCGGGATCAACCCTGAGAGTGCGTGGATCAGGATCACTCCTGAGAGTGTGTTGATCAGGATCAATCCTGTCAGTGTGTGGATCAGGATCAATCTTGTGAGTGTGTGGATCAGGATTACTCCTGAGAGTGTGTGGATCAGGATCAATGCTGAGAGTATTTAGATGAGCATCAATATTGAGAGTGTGTGGATCAGGTTCAATCCTGAGATTGTGGGGGATCAGCATCAATCCTGACCGTGATGGGATCAGGATCAATCCTCAGAGTGCGGGGAATAATGGTCAATCATGAGAGAGTGTGATTCAGGATCAATCCTGAGAGTGTGCGGATGATGATCAATCCTGAGAGTGTATGGATCAGTTTCAATACTGAGAGTGAGGGGCATCAGGATCATTCCGGAGAGTGTGTGGATCAGAATCAATCCTTTAATTGTGTGGATCAGGATCAACTCTGAGAGTGTATGGATCAGGATCAGTCCAGCGCGTGTGTTGATCAGGATCAATCCTGACAGTGTGTGGATTCTGGAACAACCCTGAGAGTGTGTGGATCAGTTTCAATCATGAGAGTCAGGGGGATCAGGATCAGTCTTGAGAGTATGTGGATCAGAATCAATCCTGTGAGTGTGTGCATTGGGATCAATCCTGAGAGTGTGACAATCAGGATCAATCCTGAGACTGTATGGATCAGGGAAAACACTGAAATTGTTGGAGATCAGGGTCAATCCTGAGAGTGTTGAGGATAAGGGGCAATCCTGAGAGTGTGGTGTTTAGGGCAATCCTGAGAGTGTGTTGATCAGGATCAATCCTCACAGTGTGTGGGATGTGGATACACCCTGAGAGTGTGTGGATCAGCATTACTGAAGTGAGTGTGTTGATCAGGATCAACCCTGAGAGTGCATGAAACAGGATAAATCCTGATAGCATGAGGGATCATGGTCAAGCCTGAGGATGTGGGGATCAGGGTCAATCCTGAGCGTGTGTGATTCAGGAAATAATCCTGAGAGTGCGTGGATCAGGACCAACCCTCAGAGTGTGGGGGATCAGGGTCAACCCTCAGGACGTGGGGATCTGAATCAATCCTGAGAGTGTGGGGTAACAGGAACTATCCTAAGAGTGTATGCATCAGGGTCAATGCTGAGGGTGTTTTGGTCAAGATCAACCCAGAAAGCGTGGGGGATGTGGATCAATCCTGAGAGTGTTAGGATCAGGATCAATGCTGAGATTTTTTGGAACAGGATCAATTCTGAGAGTATGTGGATGAGGATCAAGCCTGAGATAGTGGGGAATCAGGGACAATCCTCAGGGTGATGGGATCAGGATCATTCATCACAGTGTGTGGATCGGGATCCGTCCTGTGAGTGTTTGGATCCTGATTTGCCCTGAGAATATGGGGGATCAAGATCAATCTTCAGAGTGTCGGGGACAATGATGAATCCTGAGAGAGTGTGAGTCAGGATCAATCCTGAGAGTGTGTGGATGAGGATCAATGCTGAGAGTGTGTGGATCGGTTTCAATCCTGAAAGTGAGGTGATCAGGATCAGTCCTGAGAGTGTGCGGACCAGAATCAATTTTTTGACTTTGTGGATCAAGATCAACCCAGAGAGTGCGTGGATAAGGATCACTCCTGAGATTGTGTTGATCCGGATCAATCCTTCCAGTGTGTGGTTCAGGATCAATCTTGTGAGTGTGTGGATCAGGATTTCTCCTGAGAGTGTGTGGATCAGGATCAATGCTGAGAGTATTTGGATGAGCATCAATTTTGAGAGTGTGTGGATCAGGTTCAATCCTGAGATTGTGGAGGATCAGCGTCAATCCTGTCCGTGATGTGATCAGGATCAATCCTCAGAGTGCGGGGAATAATTCACAGTCATGAGAGAGTGTGATTCAGGATCACTCCTGAGAGTGTGTGGATGATGATCAATCCTGAGAGTGTGTGGATCAGGAAAAACACTGAAAGTGTTGGAGATCAGGGTCAAACCTGAGAATGTTGAGGATAAGGGGCTATCCTGAGAGTGTGGTGATAAGGGGCAATCCTGAGAGTGTGTTGATCGGGATTACTCCAGAGAGTGTGTTGATCAGGATCAACCCTGAGAGTGCGTGAATCAGGATAAATCCTGATAGCGTGAAGAATCATTGTAAATCCTGAGGATGTGGGGATCAGGATCAATCCTGATAGTTTGTCGATTCTGGAACAACCCTGAGAGTGTGTGGATCAGTTTCAATCGTGAGAGTCAGGGTGATCAGGATCAATCTTGATAGTATGTGGATCAGAATAAATCCTGTGAGTGTGTGCATTGCAATCAATCCAGATAGTATGACAATCAAGATCAATCCTGAGAGTGTGTGGAGCAGGAAAAACACTGAAAGTGTTGGAGATCAGGGTCAATCCTGAGAATCTTGTGGTTTAGGGGCAATCCTGAGAGTGTGTTGATCAGGATCAATCCTCACAGTGTGTGGGATGTGGATACACCCTGAGAGTGTGTGAATCAGGATTACTCCAGAGAGTGTGCGGACCAGAATCAATCTTTTGACTTTGTGGATCAAGATCAACCCAGAGAGTGCGTGGATAAGGATCACTCCTGAGAGTGTGTTGATCAGGATCAATCCTGCCATTGTGTGGATCAGGATCAATCTTGTGAGTGTGTGGATCAGGATTACTCCTGAGAGTGCGTGAATCAGGATAAATCGTGATAGCATGGGGGATCATGGTCAATCCTGAGGATGTGGGGATCAGGATCAATCCTGGGATGTGGGGGTTCCAGGTGAATCCTGTGAGTGGGTGCTTCAGGGTCAATGCTGAGAGTGGAGGATCATGATCGTTGCAGACAGTGTGTTGATCATGATCATTCCTTAGATTTTGCTGATCAGGATCAGTCCTGAGAGTGTGCGGATCAGAATCAATCTTTTGACTTTGTGGATCGGGATCAACCCTGAGAGTGCTTGGATCAGGATCATTCCTGAGAGTGTGTTGATCAGGATCAATCCTGCCACTGTGTAGATCAGGATCAATCTTGTGAGTGTGTGGATCAGGAATACTCCTGAGAGTGTGTGGATCAGGATCAATGCTGAGAGTATTTAGATGAGCATCAATATTGAGAGTGTGTGGATCAGGTTCAATCCTGAGATTGTGGGGGATCATGGTAAATCCTGAGGATGTGGCAATCAGGATCAATCCTGAGAGTGTGAGGATTCTGGAACAACCCTGAGAGTGTATGGATCAGTTTCAATCGTGAGAGTCAGGGGGAACAGCTTCAATCTTGAGAGTATGTGGATCAGAATCAATCCTGTGAGTGTGTGCATTGGGATCAATCCTGAGAGTGTGACAATCAGGATCAATCCTGAGAGTGTGTGGATCAGAATCAATGCTGAGAGTTTTTGGATAAGGATCAATTTTGAGAGTGTGTGGATGAGGTTCAATCCTGAGATTGTGAGGGATCAGCGTCAATCCTGACGGTGATGGGATCAGGATCAATCCTCAGAGTGTGGTGAATAATGGTCAATAATGAGACAGTGTAATTCAGGATCAATCCAGAGAGTGTGTGGATGATGATCAATCCTTAGAGTGTATGGATCAGTTTCAATCCTGAGAGTGACTGGGATCAGGATCAGTCCTGAGAGTGTGTGGATCAGGATCAATCCTTTAATTGTGTGGATCAGGATCAACCCTGAGAGCGTATGGATCAGGATCAATCTTGCAAGTGTGTGGATCATGATCATTCCTGAGAGTGTGTTGATCAGGATCAATGCTGAGATTTTTTTGAACAGCATCAATTCTGAGAGTTTGTGGATGAGGATAAATCCTGAAAATGTGGGGGATCAGGGTCAATCCTCAGGGTGGTGGGATCAGGATCATTCATCACAGCGTGTGGATCGGGATCCGTCCTGTGAGTGTTTGGAACAGGATTAATCCCGATAATGTGGGGGATCAGGATCAATTCTCAGACTGTTAGGGATAATGATCAATCCTGAGAGAGTGTGAGCCAGGATCAATCCTGAGAGTGTGTGGATGAGGATCAATCCTGAGAGTGTGTGGATCGGTTTCCATCCTGAGAGTGAGGGGATCAGGATCAGTCCTGAGAGTGTGTGGATCAGAATCCATGTTTTGAATTTGTGGATCGGGATCAACCCTGAGAGTGCGTGGATCAGGATCACTCCTGAGAGTGTGTTGATCAGGATCAATCCTGCCAGTGTGTGGATCAGGATCAATCTTGTGACTGTGTGGATCAGGATTACTCCTGAGAGTGCGTGGATCAGGATCAATGCTGAGAGTAAATGCATGAGCATCAATTTTGAGAGTGTGTGGATCAGGTTCAATCCTGAGATTGTGGGGAATCAGCGTCAATCCTGACGGCGATGGGATCATGTTCAATCCTCAGCGTGTGGGGAATAATGGTCAATCATGAGAGAGTGTGATTCAGGATCAATGCTGAGAGTGTGTGTTTCAGGATCACTCCTGAGAGTGTGTTGATCAGGATCAATCCTGCCAGTGTGTGGATCAGGATCAATCTTGTGAGTGTGTGGTTCAGGATTACTCCTGAGAGTGCGTGGATCAGGCTCAATCCTGACAGTGTTTGGATCGGGATCAATCCTGAGCATGTGTGAATCAGCATCAATCCTGTGACTGGGTGGATCAGGAACATTCCTTAGAATGTTTGTATCAGGATGAATCCTGAGAGTCTGTGGCATCATGGACCATCCCTAGGGAGTGTGGATCATGGTCAATCCTGAGAGTGTGTGGATCAGGGTCAAATTGAGCATGTGTGATTCAGGACATAATCCTGAGAGTGCATGGATCAGGACCAACCCTCAGAGTGTGGGGGATCAGGGTCAACCCTGAGGATGTGGGATCTGGATCAATCCTGAGAGTGTGGGGGAACTGGATCTATCCTAAGAGTGTATGCATCAGGGTCAATGCTGAGGGTGTTTTGGTCAAGATCAACCCAGAAAGCGTGGGAGATGAGGATCAAGCTGAGAGTGTGTGAATTAGGATCAATCATGAGAGTATGTTGATCACGATCAATCCTGCCCGTGTGTGGATTAGGATCATTCCTGAGAGTGTTTGGATCAGGATCAATGCTGAGATTTTTTGGAACAGGATCAATTCTGAGAGTGTGTGGATGAGGATCAATCCTGAGATTGTGGGGGATCAGGGTCAATCCTCAGGGTGATGGGATCAGGATCATTCATCACAGTGTGTGGATCGGGATCCGTCCTGTGAGTGTTTGGATCAGGATTAACCCTGAGAATGTGGGGGATCAGGATCAATTATCAGAGTTTCGGGGATAATGATGAATCCTGAGAGAGTGTGAGTCAGGATCAATCCTGAGAGTGTGTGAATGAGGATCAATCCTGAGAGTGTGTGGATCGGTTTCAATCCTGAGAGTGAGGGGATCAGGATCAGTCCTAAGAGTGTGCAGAGCAGAATCAATCTTTTGACTGTGTGGATCGGGATCAACCCAGAGAGTGCGTGGATAAGGATCACTCCTGAGAGTGTGTTGATCAGGATCAATCCTGTCAGTGTGTGGATCAGGATCAATCTTGTGAGTGTGTGGATCAGGATTACTCCTGAGAGTGTGTGGATCAGGATCAATGCTGAGAGTAGTTGGATGAGCATCAATTTTGAGAGTGTGTGGATCAGGTTCAATCCTGAGATTGTGGAGGATCAGCATCAATCATGACCGTGATGGGATCAGGATCAATCCTCAGAGTGTGGGGAATAATGGTCAATCATGAGAGATTGTGATTCAGGATCAATCCTGAGAGTGTGTGGATCAGTTTCATTCCTGAGAGTGAGGGGGACCAGGATCAGTCCTGAGAGTGTGTGGATCAGAATCAATCCTTTAATTGTTTGTATCAGGATCAACACTGAGACTGTATGGATCAGGATCACTCCTGCGAGTGTGTTGATCAGGATCAATCCTGACAGTGTGTGGAATCTGGAACAACCCTGAGAGTGTGTGGATCAGTTTCAATCATGAGAGTCAGGGGGATCAGGATCAGTCTTGAGAGTATGTGGATCAGAATCAATCCTGTAAGTGGGTGCATTGGGATCAATCCTGAGAGTGTGACAATCAGGATCAATCCTGAAAGTTTGTGGACCAGGAAAAACACTGAAAGTGTTGGAGATCAGGGTCAAACCTGAGAGTGTTGAGGATAAGGGGCTATCCTGAGAGTGTGGTGATAAGGGGCAATCCTGAGAGTGTGTTGATCAGGATTACTCCAGAGAGTGTGTTGATCAGGATCAACCCTGAGAGTGCATGAATCAGGATAAATCCTGATAGCGTAGGGGATCATAGTAAATCCTGAGGATGTGGCAATCAGGATCAATCCTGATAGTGTGTGGATTCTGGAACAACCCTGAGAGTGTATGTATCAGTTTCAATCGTGAGAGTCAGGGGGATCAGCTTCAATCTTGAGAGTATGTGGATCAGAATCAATCCTGTGAGTGTGTGCATTGGGATCAATCCTGAGAGTGTGACAATCAGGATCAATCCTGAGAGTGTGTGGATCAGGTAAAACACTGAATGTGTTGGAGATCAGGGTCAATCCTGAGAATGTTGAGGATAAGGGGCAATCCTGAGAGTGTGTTGATGAGGATCAATCCTCACAGTGTGTGGGATGTGGATATACCCTGAGTGTGTGTGGATCAGGATTACTCCAGGGAGTGTGTTGATCAGGATCAACCCTGAGAGTGCGTGAATCAGGATAAATCCTGATAGCGTGGGGGATCATGGTCAGTCCTGAGGACGTGGGGATCAGGATCAATCCTGTGATGTGGGGGTTCCAGGTCAATCCTGTGAGTGAGTGCTTCAGGGTCAATGCTGAGAATCGAGGATCATGATCGTTGCAGACAATGTGTTGATCATGATCATTCCTTAGATTTTGCTGATCAGGATCATTCCTGAGAGTGTACTGATCAGAATCATTCTTTTGAAGTTGTGGATCAGGATCAACCCTGAGAGTGCGTGGATCAGGATCACTCCTGAGAGTGTGTTGTTCAGGATAAATCCTGCCAGTGTGTGGATCAGGATCAATCTTGTGAGTGTGTGGATCAGGAATACTCCTGAGAGTGTGGGAACGGAATCAATGCTGAGAGTTTTTGGATGAGGATCAATTTTGAGAGTGTGTGGATGAGGTTCAATCCTCAGATTGTGAGGGATCAGCGTCAATCCTGACAGTGATGGGATCAGGATCAATCTTCAGAGTGTGGGGAATAATGGTCAATCATGAGACAGTGTGATTCAGGATCAATCCTGAGGGTGTGTGGATGATGATCAATCCTGAGAGTGTGTGGATCAGTTTCAATCCTGAGAGTGAGGGAGATCAGGATCAGTCCTGAGAGGGTGTGGATCAGAATCATTCCTTTAATTGTGTGTATCAGGATCAACTGTGAGAGTGTATGGATCAGGATCAATCCTGCCATTGTGTGCTTCAGGATCATTCCTGAGAGTGTGTGGATCAGGATCAATGCTGAGATTTTTTGGAACAGAATCAATTCTGAGTGTGTGTGGATTAGGATCAATCCTGAAATTGTGGGGGATCAGGATCAATCCTCAGGGTGGTGGGATCAGGATCATTCATCACTGTGTGTGGATCGGGATCTGTCCTATGAGTGTTTGGAACAGGATTAATCCTGAGAATGTGGGGGATCAGGATCAATCCTCAGAGTGTCAGGGATAATGATCAATCCTGAGAGAGTCTGAGTCAGGATCAATCCTGAGTGTGTGTGGATGAGGATCCATCCTGAGAGTGTGTGGATCGTTTTCAATCCTGAGAGTGAGGGGATCAGGATCAGTCCTGAGAGTGTGCGGATCAGAATCAATCTTTTGTCTTGGTGGATCAGGATCAACCCTGAGAGTGCGTGGATCAGGAGCACACCTGAGAGTGTTTTGATCAGGATCAATCCTGCCAGTGTGTGAATCAGGATCAATCTTGTGAGTGTGTGGATCAGGATTACTCCTGAGAGTGTGTGGATGAGGATCAATGCTGAGATTATTTGGATGAGCATCAATTTTGAGAGTGTGTGGATCAGGTTCAATCTTGAGTAAGTGGGGGATCAGCGTCAATCCTGACGGTGATGGGACCAGGATCAATCCTCAGAGTGTGGGGAATAATGGTCAATCATGAGAGAGTGTGATTCAGGATCAATCCTGAGAGTATGTGGATGAAGATCAATCCTGAGAGTGTGTGGATCAGTTTCAGTCCTGAGAGTGAGGGAGAACAGGATCATTCCGGAGAGTGTTTGGATCAGAATCAATCATTTAATTGTGTGTACCAGGATCAACTCTGAGAGTGTATGGATCAGGATCACTCCTGCGAGTGTGCTGATCAGGATCAATCCTGACAGTGTGTGGATTCTGGAACAACCCTGAGAGTGTGTGGATCAGTTTCATCATGAGAGTCAGGGGGATCAGGATCAGTCTTGAGACTATGTGCATCTGAATCAATCCTGTGAGTAATTACATTGGGATCAATCCTGAGAGGTGACAATCAGGATCAATCCTGAGAGTGTGTGGATCAGGAAAAACACTAAAAGTGTTGGAGATCAGGGTCAAACCTGAGACTGTTGAGGATAAGGGGCAATCCTGAGAGAGTGTTTTTCAGTTTACACCAGAGAGTGTGTTGATCAGGATCAACACTGAGAGTGCGTGAATCAGGATAAATCCTGATAGCTTTGGGGATTATGGTCAATCCTGAGGACGTGGGGATCAGGATCAATCCTGGGAGTGTCGGGGTTCCAGATGAATCCTGTGAGTGTGTGCTTCGGGGTCAATGCTGAGAGTGGAGTATCATGATTGTTGCAGACAGTGTGTTGATGATGATCTTTCCTTAGATTTTGCTGATCAGGATCAGTCCTGAGAGTGTGCGGATCAGAATCAAAATTTTGACTTGTGGATCAGGATCAACCCTGAGAGTGCGTGGATCAGGATCACTCCTGAGAGTGTGTTGATCAGGATCAATCCTGCCAGTTTGTGGATCAGGATCAATCTTGTGAGTGTGTGGATCAGGATTACTCCTGAGAGTGTGTGGATCAGAATCAATGCTGAGAGTTTTTGGATGAGGATCAATTTTGAGAGTGTGTGGATGATGTTCAATCCTGAGATGGTTAGGGGTCAGCATCAATCCTGACGGTGATGGGATCAGGATCAATCCTCAGAGTGTGGGGAATAATGGTCAATCATGAGACAGTGTGATTCAGGATCAATCCTGAGGGTGTGTGGATGATGATCAATCCTGAGAGTGTGTGGATCAGTTTCAATCCTGAGAGTGAGGGAGATCAGGATCAGTCCTGAGAGGGTGTGGATCAGAATCAATCCTTTAATTGTGTGTATCAGGATCAACTGTGAGAGTGTATGGATCAGGATCAATCCTGCCATTGTGTGGATCAGGATCATTCCTGAGAGTGTGTGGAACAGGATCAATGCTGAGATTTTTTGGAACAGAATCAATTCTGAGTGTGTGTGGATTAGGATCAATCCTGAAATTGTGGGGGATCAGGATCAATCCTCAGGGTGGTGGGATCAGGATCATTCATCACTGTGTGTGGATCGGGATCCGTCCTATGAGTGTTTGGAACAGGATTAATCCTGAAAATGTGGGGGATCAGGATCAATCCTCAGAGTGTCGGGGAAAATGATCAATCCTTAGAGAGTCTGAGTCAGGATCAATCCTGAGTGTGTGTGGATGAGGATCCATCCTGAGAGTGTGTGGATCGTTTTCAATCCTGAGAGTGAGGGGATCAGGATCAGTCCTGAGAGTGTGCGGATCAGAATCAATCTTTTGTCTTGGTGGATCAGGATCAACCCTGAGAGTGCGTGGATCAGGATCACACCTGAGAGTGTTTTGATCAGGATCAATCCTGCCAGTGTGTGAATCAGGATCAATCTTGTGAGTGTGTGGATCAGGATTACTCCTGAGAGTGTGTGGATGAGGATCAATGCTGAGATTATTTGGATGAGCATCAGTTTTGAGAGTGTGTGGATCAGGTTCAATCTTAAGTATGTGGGGGATCAGCTTCAATCCTGACGGTGATGGGATCAGGATCAATCCTCAGAGTGTGGGGAATAATGGTCAATCATGAGAGAGTGTGATTCAGGATCAATCCTGAGAGTATGTGGATGATGATCAATCCTGAGAGTGTGTGGATCATTTTCAGTCCTGAGAGTGAGGGGGATCAGGATCAGTCCTGTGAGTGTGTGGATCAGAATCAATCCTTTAATTGTGTGTATCAGGATCAACACTGAGAGTGTATGGATCAGGATCACTCCTGCGAGTGTGTTGATCAGGATCAATCCTGACAGTGTGTGGAATCTGGAACAACCCTGAGAGTGTGTGGATCAGTTGCAATCATGAGAGTCAGGGGGATGAGGATCAGTCTTGAGACTATGTGCATCTGAATCAATCCTGTGAGTATGTACATTGGGATCAATCCTGAGAGGTGACAATCAGGATCAATCCTGAGAGTGTGTGGATCAGGAAAAACACTAAAAGTGTTGGAGATCAGGGTCAAACCTGAGACTGTTGAGGATAAGGGGCAATCCTGAGAGAGTGTTTTTCAGTTTACACCAGAGAGTGTGTTGATCAGGATCAACACTGAGAGTGCATGAATCAAGATAAATCCTGATAGCTTTGGGGATTATGGTCAATCCTGAGGACGTGGGGATCAGGATCAATCCTGGGAGTGTCGGGGTTCCAGATGAATCCTGTGAGTGTGTGCTTCGGGGTCAATGCTGAGAGTGGAGTATCATGATCGTTGCAGACAGTGTGTTGATCATGATCTTTCCTTAAATTTTGCTGATCAGGATCAGTCCTGAGAGTGTGCGGATCAGAATCAATCTTTTGACTTTTTGGATCAGGATCAACCCTGAGAGTCCATGGATCAGGATCACTCCTGAGAGTGTGTTGATCAGGATCAATCCTGCCAGTGTGTGGATCAGGATCAATCTTGTGAGTGTGTGGATCAGGATTACTCCTGAGAGTGTGTGGATCAGAATCAATGCTGACATTTTGAATGAGGATCAATTTTGAGAGTGTGTCGATGATGATCAATCCTGATAGTGTATGGATCAGTTTCAATCCTGATAGTGAGGGGGATCAGGATCAGTCCTGAGAGTGTGTGGATCAGAATCAATCCTTTAATTGTGTGTATCAGGATCAACTGTGAGAGTGTATGTATCAGGATCAATCCTGCCATTGTGTGGATCAGGATCATTCCTGAAAGTGTGTGGATCAGGATGAATGCTGAGATTTTTTGAACAGGATCAATTCTGAGAGTGTGTGGATGAGGATCAATCCTGAGATTGAGGAGGGATCATGGTCAATCCTCAGGGTGGTGGGATTAGGATCATTCATCACAGTGTGTGGATCGGGATCCGTCCTGTGAGTGTTTGGAACAGCATTAATCCTTAGAATGTGGGGGATCAGGATCAATCCTCAGAGTGTCAGGGATAATGATCAATCCTGAGAGAGAGTGAGTCAGGATCAATCCTGAGAGTGTGTGGATGAGGAACAATCCTGAAAGTGTGTGGATCGGTTTCAATCCTGAGAGTGAGGGGATCAGGATCAGTCCTGAGAGTATGCAGATCAGAATCAATCTTTTGACTCTGTTGAGCGGGATCAACCCGGAGAGTGCATGGATCAAGATCACTCCTGAGAGTGTGTTGATCATGACCAATCCTGCCAGTGTGTGGATCAGGATCATTCCTGAGAGTGTGTGGATCTGGATCAATGCTGAGATTTTTTGAAACAGGATCAATTCTGAGAATGTGTGGATGAGGATCAATCCTGAGATTGTGGGGGATCAGGGTCAATCCTCAGGTTGATTCTGATCAGGATCACTCATCACAGTGTGTGGATCGGGATCCGTCCTTTGAGTGTTTGGATCAGGATTAATCCTGAGAATGTGGGGGATCAGGATCAATCCTCAGAGTGTTGGGGAGAATGATCAATCCTGAGAGAGTGTGAGTCAGGATCAATCCTGAGAGTGTGTGGATGAGGATCAATCCTGAGAGTGTGTGGATCAGTTTCAATCCTGAGAGTGAGGTGGATCAGGATCAGTCCTGTGAGTGTGTGGATCAGAATCAATCCTTTAATTGTGTGGATCAGGATCAACCCTGAGAGTGTATGGATCAGGATCACTCCTGCGAGTGTGCTGATCAGGATCAATCCTGACAGTGTGTGGATTCTGGAACAACCCTGGGAGTGTGCGGATCAGTTTCAATCATGAGAGTCAGGGGGATCAGGATCAATCTTGAGAGTATGTGGATCAGAATCAATCCTGTGAGTGTGTGCACTTGGATTAAACCTGAGACTGTGATGGTCAGGAACAATCCTGAGAGAGTGTGGATCAGGAAAAACACTCGAAGTGTTGGAGTTCAGGGTCAATCTTGGGAGTGTTGTTGATAAATGGCAATATTGAGAGTGTCGTGTTACGGGGCAATCCTGAGAGTGAGTGGATCAGGATCAATCCTGACAGTGTGTGGATTCTGGAACAACCCTGAGAGTGTAAGGATTAGTTTCAATCATGAGAGTCAGGGGGATCAGCTTCAATCTTGAGAGTATGTGGATCAGAATCAATCCTGTGAGTGTGTGCATTGGGATCAATCCTGAGAGTGTGACAATCAGGATCAATCCTGAGAGTGTGTGGATCAGGAAAAACACTGAAAGTGTTGGAGATCAGGGTCAAACCTGAGAGTGTTGAGGAAAAGGGGCAATCCTGAGAGTGTGGTGATAAGGGGCAATCCTGAGTGTCTGTTGATCAGGATTACTCCAGAGAGTGTGTTGATCAGGATCAACCCTGAGAGTGCATGAATCAGGATAAATCCTGATAGCATGGGGGATCATGGTAAATCCTGAGGATGTGGCAATCAGGATCAATCCTGAGAGTGTGAGGATTCTGGAACAACCCTGAGAGTGTATGGTTCAGTTTCAATCGTGAGAGTCAGGGGGAACAGCTTCAATCTTGAGAGTATGTGGATCAGAATCAATCCTGTGAGTGTGTGCATTGGGATCAATCCTGAGAGTGTGACAATCAGGATCAATCCTGAGAGTGTGTGGATCAGGTAAAACACTGAATGTGTTGGAGATCAGGGTCAATCCTGAGAATGTTGAGGATAAGGCGCAATCCTGAGAGTGTGGTGATAAGGGGCAATCCTGAGAGTGTGTTGATGAGGATCAATCCTCACAGTGTGTGGGATGTGGATACACCCTGAGTGTGTGTGGATCAGGATTACTCCAGAGAGTGTGTTGATCAGGATCAACCCTGAGAGTGCGTGAATCAGGATAAATCCTGATAGCGTGGGGGATCATGGTCAGTCCTGAGGATGTGGGGATCAGGATCAATCCTGTGATGTGGGGGTTCCAGGTCAATCCTTTGAGTTTGTGCTTCAGGGTCAATGCTGAGAGTCGAGGATCATGATCGTTACAGACAGTGTGTTGATCATGATCATTCCTTAGATTTTGCTGATCAGGATCAGTCCTGAGAGTGTGCGGATCAGAATCATTCTTTTGACTTTGTGGATCAGGATCAACCCTGAGAGTGCGTGGATCAGGATCACTCCTGAGAGTGTGTTGTTCAGGATAAATCCTGCCAGTGTGTGGATCAGGATCAATCTTGTGAGTGTGTGGATCAGGATTACTCCTGAGAGTGTGGGAATGGAATCAATGCTGAGAGTTTTTGGATGAGGATCAATTTTGAGAGTGTGTGGATGAGGTTTAATTCTCAGATTGTGAGGGATCAGCGTCAATCCTGACAGTGATGGGATCAGGATCAATCCTCAGAGTGTGGGGAATAATGGTCAATCATGAGACAGTGTGATTCAGGATCAATCCTGAGGGTGTGTGGATGATGATCAATCCTGAGAGTGTGTGGATCAGTTTCAATCCTGAGAGTGAGGGAGATCAGGATCAGTCCTGAGAGGGTGTGGATCAGAATCAATCCTTTAATTGTGTGTATCAGGATCAACTGTGAGAGTGTATGGATCAGGATCAATCCTGCCATTGTGTGGATCAGGATCATTCCTGAGAGTGTGTGGATCAGGATCAATGCTGAGATTTTTTGGAACAGAATCAATTCTGAGTGTGTGTGGATTAGGATCAATCCTGAAATTGTGGGGGATCAGGATCAATCCTCAGGGTGGTGGGATCAGGATCATTCATCACTGTGTGTGGATCGGGATCCGTCCTATGAGTGTTTGGAACAGGATTAATCCTGAAAATGTGGGGGATCAGGATCAATCCTCAGAGTGTCGGGGAAAATGATCAATCCTTAGAGTGTCTGAGTCAGGATCAATCCTGAGTGTGTGTGGATGAGGATCCATCCTGAGAGTGTGTGGATCGTTTTCAATCCTGAGAGTGAGGGGATCAGGATCAGTCCTGAGAGTGTGCGGATCAGAATCAATCTTTTGTCTTGGTGGATCAGGATCAACCCTGAGAGTGCGTGGATCAGGATCACACCTGAGAGTGTTTTGATCAGGATCAATCCTGCCAGTGTGTGAATCAGGATCAATCTTGTGAGTGTGTGGATCAGGATTACTCCTGAGAGTGTGTGGATGAGGATCAATGCTGAGATTATTTGGATGAGCATCAGTTTTGAGAGTGTGTGGATCAGGTTCAATCTTAAGTATGTGGGGGATCAGCTTCAATCCTGACGGTGATGGGATCAGGATCAATCCTCAGAGTGTGGGGAATAATGGTCAATCATGAGAGAGTGTGATTCAGGATCAATCCTGAGAGTATGTGGATGATGATCAATCCTGAGAGTGTGTGGATCATTTTCAGTCCTGAGAGTGAGGGGAATCAGGATCAGTCCTGTGAGTGTGTGGATCAGAATCAATCCTTTAATTGTGTGTATCAGGATCAACACTGAGAGTGTATGGATCAGGATCACTCCTGCGAGTGTGTTGATCAGGATCAATCCTGACAGTGTGTGGAATCTGGAACAACCCTGAGAGTGTGTGGATCAGTTTCAATCATGAGAGTCAGGGGGATCAGGATCAGTCTTGAGACTATGTGCATCTGAATCAATCCTGTGAGTATGTACATTGGGATCAATCCTGAGAGGTGACAATCAGGATCAATCCTGAGAGTGTGTGGATCAGGAAAAACACTAAAAGTGTTGGAGATCAGGGTCAAACCTGAGACTGTTGAGGATAAGGGGCAATCCTGAGAGAGTGTTTTTCAGTTTACACCAGAGAGTGTGTTGATCAGGATCAACACTGAGAGTGCATGAATCAGGAAAAATCCTGATAGCTTTGGGGATTATGGTCAATCCTGAGGACGTGGGGATCAGGATCAATCCTGGGAGTGTCGGGGTTCCAGATGAATCCTGTGAGTGTGTGCTTCGGGGTCAATGCTGAGAGTGGAGTATCATGATCGTTGCAGACAGTGTGTTGATCATGATCTTTCCTTAAATTTTGCTGATCAGGATCAGTCCTGAGAGTGTGCGGATCAGAATCAATCTTTTGACTTTGTGGATCAGGATCAACCCTGAGAGTCCATGGATCAGGATCACTCCTGAGAGTGTGTTGATCAGGATCAATCCTGCCAGTGTGTGGATCAGGATCAATCTTGTGAGTGTGTGGATCAGGATTACTCCTGAGAGTGTGTGGATCAGAATCAATGCTGACATTTTGAATGAGGATCAATTTTGAGAGTGTGTCGATGATGATCAATCCTGAGAGTGTATGGATCAGTTTCAATCCTGATAGTGAGGGGGATCAGGATCAGTCCTGAGAGTGTGTGGATCAGAATCAATCCTTTAATTGTGTGTATCAGGATCAACTGTGAGAGTGTATGTATCAGGATCAATCCTGCCATTGTGTGGATCAGGATCATTCCTGAAAGTGTGTGGATCAGGATGAATGCTGAGATTTTTTGAACAGGATCAATTCTGAGAGTGTGTGGATGAGGATCAATCCTGAGATTGAGGAGGGATCATGGTCAATCCTCAGGGTGGTGGGATTAGGATCATTCATCACAGTGTGTGGATCGGGATCCGTCCTGTGAGTGTTTGGAACAGCATTAATCCTTAGAATGTGGGGGATCAGGATCAATCCTCAGAGTGTCAGGGATAATGATCAATCCTGAGAGAGAGTGAGTCAGGATCAATCCTGAGAGTGTGTGGATGAGGAACAATCCTGAAAGTGTGTGGATCGGTTTCAATCCTGAGAGTGAGGGGATCAGGATCAGTCCTGAGAGTATGCAGATCAGAATCAATCTTTTGACTCTGTTGAGCGGGATCAACCCGGAGAGTGCATGGATCAAGATCACTCCTGAGAGTGTGTTGATCATGACCAATCCTGCCAGTGTGTGGATCAGGATCATTCCTGAGAGTGTGTGGATCTGGATCAATGCTGAGATTTTTTGAAACAGGATCAATTCTGAGAATGTGTGGATGAGGATCAATCCTGAGATTGTGGGGGATCAGGGTCAATCCTCAGGTTGATTCTGATCAGGATCACTCATCACAGTGTGTGGATCGGGATCCGTCCTTTGAGTGTTTGGATCAGGATTAATCCTGAGAATGTGGGGGATCAGGATCAATCCTCAGAGTGTTGGGGAGAACGATCAATCCTGAGAGAGTGTGAGTCAGGATCAATCCTGAGAGTGTGTGGATGAGGATCAATCCTGAGAGTGTGTGGATCAGTTTCAATCCTGAGAGTGAGGTGGATCAGGATCAGTCCTGTGAGTGTGTGGATCAGAATCAATCCTTTAATTGTGTGGATCAGGATCAACCCTGAGAGTGTATGGATCAGGATCACTCCTGCGAGTGTGCTGATCAGGATCAATCCTGACAGTGTGTGGATTCTGGAACAACCCTGAGAGTGTAAGGATTAGTTTCAATCATGAGAGTCAGGGGGATCAGCTTCAATCTTGAGAGTATGTGGATCAGAATCAATCCTGTGAGTGTGTGCATTGGGATCAATCCTGAGAGTGTGACAATCAGGATCAATCCTGAGAGTGTGTGGATCAGGAAAAACACTGAAAGTGTTGGAGATCAGGGTCAAACCTGAGAGTGTTGAGGAAAAGGGGCAATCCTGAGAGTGTGGTGATAAGGGGCAATCCTGAGTGTCTGTTGATCAGGATTACTCCAGAGAGTGTGTTGATCAGGATCAACCCTGAGAGTGCATGAATCAGGATAAATCCTGATAGCATGGGGGATCATGGTAAATCCTGAGGATGTGGCAATCAGGATCAATCCTGAGAGTGTGAGGATTCTGGAACAACCCTGAGAGTGTATGGTTCAGTTTCAATCGTGAGAGTCAGGGGGAACAGCTTCAATCTTGAGAGTATGTGGATCAGAATCAATCCTGTGAGTGTGTGCATTGGGATCAATCCTGAGAGTGTGACAATCAGGATCAATCCTGAGAGTGTGTGGATCAGGTAAAACACTGAATGTGTTGGAGATCAGGGTCAATCCTGAGAATGTTGAGGATAAGGCGCAATCCTGAGAGTGTGGTGATAAGGGGCAATCCTGAGAGTGTGTTGATGAGGATCAATCCTCACAGTGTGTGGGATGTGGATACACTCTGAGTGTGTGTGGATCAGGATTACTCCAGAGAGTGTGTTGATCAGGATCAACCCTGAGAGTGCGTGAATCAGGATAAATCCTGATAGCGTGGGGGATCATGGTCAGTCCTGAGGATGTGGGGATCAGGATCAATCCTGTGATGTGGGGGTTCCAGGTCAATCCTGTGAGTTTGTGCTTCAGGGTCAATGCTGAGAGTCGAGGATCATGATCGTTACAGACAGTGTGTTGATCATGATCATTCCTTAGATTTTGCTGATCAGGATCAGTCCTGAGAGTGTGCGGATCAGTATCATTCTTTTGACTTTGTGGATCAGAATCAACCCTGAGAGTGCGTGGATCAGGATCACTCCTGAGAGTGTGTTGTTCAGGATAAATCCTGCCAGTGTGTGGATCAGGATCAATCTTGTGAGTGTGTGGATCAGGATTACTCCTGAGAGTGTGGGAACGGTATCAATGCTGAGAGTTTTTGGATGAGGATCAATTTTGAGAGTGTGTGGATGAGGTTTAATTCTCAGATTGTGAGGGATCAGCGTCAATCCTGACGGTGATGGGATCAGGATCAATCTTCAGAGTGTGGGGAATAATGGTCAATCATGAGACAGTGTGATTCAGGATCAATCCTGAGGGTGTGTGGATGATGATCAATCCTGAGAGTGTGTGGATCAGTTTCAATCCTGAGAGTGAGGGAGATCAGGATCAGTCCTGAGAGGGTGTGGATCAGAATCATTCCTTTAATTGTGTGTATCAGGATCAACTGTGAGAGTGTATGGATCAGGATCAATCCTGCCATTGTGTGCTTCAGGATCATTCCTGAGAGTGTGTGGATCAGGATCAATGCTGAGATTTTTTGGAACAGAATCAATTCTGAGTGTGTGTGGATTAGGATCAATCCTGAAATTGTGGGGGATCAGGATCAATCCTCAGGGTGGTGGGATCAGGATCATTCATCATTGTGTGTGGATCGGGATCTGTCCTATGAGTGTTTGGAACAGGATTAATCCTGAGAATGTGGGGGATCAGGATCAATCCTCAGAGTGTCAGGGATAATGATCAATCCTGAGAGAGTCTGAGTCAGGATCAATCCTGAGTGTGTGTGGATGAGGATCCATCCTGAGAGTGTGTGGATCGTTTTCAATCCTGAGAGTGAGGGGATCAGGATCAGTCCTGAGAGTGTGCGGATCAGAATCAATCTTTTGTCTTGGTGGATCAGGATCAACCCTGAGAGTGCGTGGATCAGGAGCACACCTGAGAGTGTTTTGATCAGGATCAATCCTGCCAGTGTGTGAATCAGGATCAATCTTGTGAGTGTGTGGATCAGGATTACTCCTGAGAGTGTGTGGATGAGGATCAATGCTGAGATTATTTGGATGAGCATCAATTTTGAGAGTGTGTGGATCAGGTTCAATCTTGAGTAAGTGGGGGATCAGCGTCAATCCTGACGGTGATGGGATCAGGATCAATCCTCAGAGTGTGGGGAATAATGGTCAATCATGAGAGAGTGTGATTCAGGATCAATCCTGAGAGTATGTGGATGATGATCAATCCTGAGAGTGTGTGGATCAGTTTCAGTCCTGAGAGTGAGGGAGAACAGGATCATTCCGGAGAGTGTTTGGATCAGAATCAATCATTTAATTGTGTGTACCAGGATCAACTCTGAGAGTGTATGGATCAGGATCACTCCTGCGAGTGTGCTGATCAGGATCAATCCTGACTGTGTGTGGATTCTGGAACAACCCTGAGAGTGTGTGGATCAGTTTCATCATGAGAGTCAGGGGGATCAGGATCAGTCTTGAGACTATGTGCATCTGAATCAATCCTGTGAGTAATTACATTGGGATCAATCCTGAGAGGTGACAATCAGGATCAATCCTGAGAGTGTGTGGATCAGGAAAAACACTAAAAGTGTTGGAGATCAGGGTCAAACCTGAGACTGTTGAGGATAAGGGGAAATCCTGAGAGAGTGTTTTTCAGTTTACACCAGAGAGTGTGTTGATCAGGATCAACACTGAGAGTGCATGAATCAGGAAAAATCCTGATAGCTTTGGGGATTATGGTCAATCCTGAGGACGTGGGGATCAGGATCAATCCTGGGAGTGTCGGGGTTCCAGATGAATCCTGTGAGTGTGTGCTTCGGGGTCAATGCTGAGAGTGGAGTATCATGATCGTTGCAGACAGTGTGTTGATCATGATCTTTCCTTAAATTTTGCTGATCAGGATCAGTCCTGAGAGTGTGCGGATCAGAATCAATCTTTTGACTTTGTGGATCAGGATCAACCCTGAGAGTCCGTGGATCAGGATCACTCCTGAGAGTGTGTTGATCAGGATCAATCCTGCCAGTGTGTGGATCAGGATCAATCTTGTGAGTGTGTGGATCAGGATTACTCCTGAGAGTGTGTGGATCAGAATCAATGCTGACATTTTGAATGAGGATCAATTTTGAGAGTTTGTCGATAATGATCAATCCTGAGAGTGTATGGATCAGTTTCAATCCTGATAGTGAGGGGGATCAGGATCAGTCCTGAGAGTGTGTGGATCAGAATCAATCCTTTAATTGTGTGTATCATGATCAACTGTGAGAGTGTATGTATCAGGATCAATCCTGCCATTGTGTGGATCAGGATCATTCCTGAAAGTGTGTGGATCAGGATGAATGCTGAGATTTTTTGAACAGGATCAATTCTGAGAGTGTGTGGATGAGGATCAATCCTGAGATTGAGGAGGGATCATGGTCAATCCTCAGGGTGGTGGGATTAGGATCATTCATCACAGTGTGTGGATCGGGATCCGTCCTGTGAGTGTTTGGAACAGCATTAATCCTTAGAATGTGGGGGATCAGGATCAATCCTCAGTGTGTCGGGGATAATGATCAATCCTGAGAGAGTCTGAGTCAGGATCAATCCTGAGTGTGTGTGGATGAGGATCCATCCTGAGAGTGTGTGGATCATTTTCAATCCTGAGAGTGAGGGGATCAGGATCAGTCCTGGAGTGTCCGGATCAGAATCAATCTTTTGTCTTGGTGGATCAGGATCAACCTTGAGAGTGCATGGATCAGGATCACACCTGAGAGTGTTTTGATCAGGATCAATCCTGCCAGTGTGTGAATCAGGATCAATCTTGTGAGTGTGTGGATCAGGATTACTCCTGAGAGTGTGTGGATGAGGATCAATGCTGAGATTATTTGGATGAGCATCAATTTTGAGAGTGTGTGGATCAGGTTCAATCTTGAGTATGTGGGGGATCAGCGTCAATCCTGACGGTGATGGGATCAGGATCAATCTTCAGAGTGTTGGGAATAATGGTCAATCATGAGACAGTGTGATTCAGGATCAATCCTGAGGGTGTGTGGATGATGATCAATCCTGAGAGTGTGTGGATCAGTTTCAATCCTGAGAGTGAGGGAGATCAGGATCAGTCCTGAGAGGGTGTGGATCAGAATCATTCCTTTAATTGTGTGTATCAGGATCAACTGTGAGAGTGTATGGATCAGGATCAATCCTGCCATTGTGTGGATCAGGATCATTCCTGAGAGTGTGTGGATCAGGATCAATGCTGAGATTTTTTGGAACAGAATCAATTCTGAGTGTGTGTGGATTAGGATCAATCCTGAAATTGTGGGGGATCAGGATCAATCCTCAGGGTGGTGGGATCAGGATCATTCATCACTGTGTGTGGATCGGGATCTGTCCTATGAGTGTTTGGAACAGGATTAATCCTGAGAATGTGGGGGATCAGGATCAATCCTCAGAGTGTCAGGGATAATGATCAATCCTGAGAGAGTCTGAGTCAGGATCAATCCTGAGTGTGTGTGGATGAGGATCCATCCTGAGAGTGTGTGGATCGTTTTCAATCCTGAGAGTGAGGGGATCAGGATCAGTCCTGAGAGTGTGCGGATCAGAATCAATCTTTTGTCTTGGTGGATCAGGATCAACCCTGAGAGTGCGTGGATCAGGAGCACACCTGAGAGTGTTTTGATCAGGATCAATCCTGCCAGTGTGTGAATCAGGATCAATCTTGTGAGTGTGTGGATCAGGATTACTCCTGAGAGTGTGTGGATGAGGATCAATGCTGAGATTATTTGGATGAGCATCAATTTTGAGAGTGTGTGGATCAGGTTCAATCTTGAGTAAGTGGGGGATCAGCGTCAATCCTGACGGTGATGGGATCAGGATCAATCCTCAGAGTGTGGGGAATAATGGTCAATCATGAGAGAGTGTGATTCAGGATCAATCCTGAGAGTATGTGGATGATGATCAATCCTGAGAGTGTGTGGATCAGTTTCAGTCCTGAGAGTGAGGGAGAACAGGATCATTCCGGAGAGTGTTTGGATCAGAATCAATCATTTAATTGTGTGTACCAGGATCAACTCTGAGAGTGTATGGATCAGGATCACTCCTGCGAGTGTGCTGATCAGGATCAATCCTGACTGTGTGTGG
Organism: Carcharodon carcharias; assembly: GCF_017639515.1. Taxonomy (NCBI): domain Eukaryota; kingdom Metazoa; phylum Chordata; class Chondrichthyes; order Lamniformes; family Lamnidae; genus Carcharodon; species Carcharodon carcharias. Next base: position 95,535,888 of record NC_054476.1, on the reverse strand, counting down.
ATTCTGGAACAACCCTGAGAGTGTGTGGATCAGTTTCATCATGAGAGTCAGGGGGATCAGGATCAGTCTTGAGACTATGTGCATCTGAATCAATCCTGTGAGTAATTACATTGGGATCAATCCTGAGAGGTGACAATCAGGATCAATCCTGAGAGTGTGTGGATCAGGAAAAACACTAAAAGTGTTGGAGATCAGGGTCAAACCTGAGACTGTTGAGGATAAGGGGCAATCCTGAGAGAGTGTTTTTCAGTTTACACCAGAGAGTGTGTTGATCAGGATCAACACTGAGAGTGCGTGAATCAGGATAAATCCTGATAGCTTTGGGGATTATGGTCAATCCTGAGGACGTGGGGATCAGGATCAATCCTGGGAGTGTCGGGGTTCCAGATGAATCCTGTGAGTGTGTGCTTCGGGGTCAATGCTGAGAGTGGAGTATCATGATTGTTGCAGACAGTGTGTTGATGATGATCTTTCCTTAGATTTTGCTGATCAGGATCAGTCCTGAGAGTGTGCGGATCAGAATCAAAATTTTGACTTGTGGATCAGGATCAACCCTGAGAGTGCGTGGATCAGGATCACTCCTGAGAGTGTGTTGATCAGGATCAATCCTGCCAGTTTGTGGATCAGGATCAATCTTGTGAGTGTGTGGATCAGGATTACTCCTGAGAGTGTGTGGATCAGAATCAATGCTGAGAGTTTTTGGATGAGGATCAATTTTGAGAGTGTGTGGATGATGTTCAATCCTGAGATGGTTAGGGGTCAGCATCAATCCTGACGGTGATGGGATCAGGATCAATCCTCAGAGTGTGGGGAATAATGGTCAATCATGAGACAGTGTGATTCAGGATCAATCCTGAGGGTGTGTGGATGATGATCAATCCTGAGAGTGTGTGGATCAGTTTCAATCCTGAGAGTGAGGGAGATCAGGATCAGTCCTGAGAGTGTGTGGATCAGAATCAATCCTTTAATTGTGTGTATCAGGATCAATTGTGAGAGTGTATGGATCAGGATCAATCCTGCCATTGTTTGGATCAGGATCATTCCTGAAAGTGTGTGGATCAGGATCAATGCTGAGATTTTTTGGAACAGGATCAATTCTGAGAGTGTGTGGATGAGGATAAATCCTGAGATTGAGGAGGGATCATGGTCAATCCTCAGGGTGGTGGGATTAGGATCATTCATCACAGTGTGTGGATCGGGATCCGTCCTGTGAGTGTTTGGAACAGCATTAATCCTTAGAATGTGGGGGATCAGGATCAATCCTCAGAGTGTCAGGGATAATGATCAATCCTGAGAGAGAGTGAGTCAGGATCAATCCTGAGAGTGTGTGGATGAGGAACAATCCTGAAAGTGTGTGGATCGGTTTCAATCCTGAGAGTGAGGGGATCAGGATCAGTCCTGAGAGTATGCAGATCAGAATCAATCTTTTGACTCTGTTGAGCGGGATCAACCCGGAGAGTGCATGGATCAAGATCACTCCTGAGAGTGTGTTGATCATGACCAATCCTGCCAGTGTGTGGATCAGGATCATTCCTGAGAGTGTGTGGATCTGGATCAATGCTGAGATTTTTTGAAACAGGATCAATTCTGAGAATGTGTGGATGAGGATCAATCCTGAGATTGTGGGGGATCAGGGTCAATCCTCAGGTTGATTCTGATCAGGATCACTCATCACAGTGTGTGGATCGGGATCCGTCCTTTGAGTGTTTGGATCAGGATTAATCCTGAGAATGTGGGGGATCAGGATCAATCCTCAGAGTGTTGGGGAGAATGATCAATCCTGAGAGAGTGTGAGTCAGGATCAATCCTGAGAGTGTGTGGATGAGGATCAATCCTGAGAGTGTGTGGATCAGTTTCAATCCTGAGAGTGAGGTGGATCAGGATCAGTCCTGTGAGTGTGTGGATCAGAATCAATCCTTTAATTGTGTGGATCAGGATCAACCCTGAGAGTGTATGGATCAGGATCACTCCTGCGAGTGTGCTGATCAGGATCAATCCTGACAGTGTGTGGATTCTGGAACAACCCTGGGAGTGTGCGGATCAGTTTCAATCATGAGAGTCAGGGGGATCAGGATCAATCTTGAGAGTATGTGGATCAGAATCAATCCTGTGAGTGTGTGCACTTGGATTAAACCTGAGACTGTGATGGTCAGGAACAATCCTGAGAGAGTGTGGATCAGGAAAAACACTCGAAGTGTTGGAGTTCAGGGTCAATCTTGGGAGTGTTGTTGATAAATGGCAATATTGAGAGTGTCGTGTTACGGGGCAATCCTGAGAGTGAGTGGATCAGGATCAATCCTGACAGTGTGTGGATTCTGGAACAACCCTGAGAGTGTAAGGATTAGTTTCAATCATGAGAGTCAGGGGGATCAGCTTCAATCTTGAGAGTATGTGGATCAGAATCAATCCTGTGAGTGTGTGCATTGGGATCAATCCTGAGAGTGTGACAATCAGGATCAATCCTGAGAGTGTGTGGATCAGGAAAAACACTGAAAGTGTTGGAGATCAGGGTCAAACCTGAGAGTGTTGAGGAAAAGGGGCAATCCTGAGAGTGTGGTGATAAGGGGCAATCCTGAGTGTCTGTTGATCAGGATTACTCCAGAGAGTGTGTTGATCAGGATCAACCCTGAGAGTGCATGAATCAGGATAAATCCTGATAGCATGGGGGATCATGGTAAATCCTGAGGATGTGGCAATCAGGATCAATCCTGAGAGTGTGAGGATTCTGGAACAACCCTGAGAGTGTATGGTTCAGTTTCAATCGTGAGAGTCAGGGGGAACAGCTTCAATCTTGAGAGTATGTGGATCAGAATCAATCCTGTGAGTGTGTGCATTGGGATCAATCCTGAGAGTGTGACAATCAGGATCAATCCTGAGAGTGTGTGGATCAGGTAAAACACTGAATGTGTTGGAGATCAGGGTCAATCCTGAGAATGTTGAGGATAAGGCGCAATCCTGAGAGTGTGGTGATAAGGGGCAATCCTGAGAGTGTGTTGATGAGGATCAATCCTCACAGTGTGTGGGATGTGGATACACCCTGAGTGTGTGTGGATCAGGATTACTCCAGAGAGTGTGTTGATCAGGATCAACCCTGAGAGTGCGTGAATCAGGATAAATCCTGATAGCGTGGGGGATCATGGTCAGTCCTGAGGATGTGGGGATCAGGATCAATCCTGTGATGTGGGGGTTCCAGGTCAATCCTGTGAGTTTGTGCTTCAGGGTCAATGCTGAGAGTCGAGGATCATGATCGTTACAGACAGTGTGTTGATCATGATCATTCCTTAGATTTTGCTGATCAGGATCAGTCCTGAGAGTGTGCGGATCAGAATCATTCTTTTGACTTTGTGGATCAGGATCAACCCTGAGAGTGCGTGGATCAGGATCACTCCTGAGAGTGTGTTGTTCAGGATAAATCCTGCCAGTGTGTGGATCAGGATCAATCTTGTGAGTGTGTGGATCAGGATTACTCCTGAGAGTGTGGGAATGGAATCAATGCTGAGAGTTTTTGGATGAGGATCAATTTTGAGAGTGTGTGGATGAGGTTTAATTCTCAGATTGTGAGGGATCAGCGTCAATCCTGACAGTGATGGGATCAGGATCAATCCTCAGAGTGTGGGGAATAATGGTCAATCATGAGACAGTGTGATTCAGGATCAATCCTGAGGGTGTGTGGATGATGATCAATCCTGAGAGTGTGTGGATCAGTTTCAATCCTGAGAGTGAGGGAGATCAGGATCAGTCCTGAGAGGGTGTGGATCAGAATCAATCCTTTAATTGTGTGTATCAGGATCAACTGTGAGAGTGTATGGATCAGGATCAATCCTGCCATTGTGTGGATCAGGATCATTCCTGAGAGTGTGTGGATCAGGATCAATGCTGAGATTTTTTGGAACAGAATTAATTCTGAGTTTGTGTGGATTAGGATCAATCCTGAAATTGTGGGGGATCAGGATCAATCCTCAGGGTGGTGGGATCAGGATCATTCATCACTGTGTGTGGATCGGGATCCGTCCTATGAGTGTTTGGAACAGGATTAATCCTGAAAATGTGGGGGATCAGGATCAATCCTCAGAGTGTCGGGGAAAATGATCAATCCTTAGAGAGTCTGAGTCAGGATCAATCCTGAGTGTGTGTGGATGAGGATCCATCCTGAGAGTGTGTGGATCGTTTTCAATCCTGAGAGTGAGGGGATCAGGATCAGTCCTGAGAGTGTGCGGATCAGAATCAATCTTTTGTCTTGGTGGATCAGGATCAACCCTGAGAGTGCGTGGATCAGGAGCACACCTGAGAGTGTTTTGATCAGGATCAATCCTGCCAGTGTGTGAATCAGGATCAATCTTGTGAGTGTGTGGATCAGGATTACTCCTGAGAGTGTGTGGATGAGGATCAATGCTGAGATTATTTGGATGAGCATCAGTTTTGAGAGTGTGTGGATCAGGTTCAATCTTAAGTATGTGGGGGATCAGCTTCAATCCTGACGGTGATGGGATCAGGATCAATCCTCAGAGTGTGGGGAATAATGGTCAATCATGAGAGAGTGTGATTCAGGATCAATCCTGTGAGTATGTGGATGATGATCAATCCTGAGAGTGTGTGGATCATTTTCAGTCCTGAGAGTGAGGGGGATCAGGATCAGGCCTGTGAGTGTGTGGATCAGAATCAATCCTTTAATTGTGTGTATCAGGATCAACACTGAGAGTGTATGGATCAGGATCACTCCTGCGAGTGTGTTGATCAGGATCAATCCTGACAGTGTGTGGAATCTGGAACAACCCTGAGAGTGTGTGGATCAGTTTCAATCATGAGAGTCAGGGGGATGAGGATCAGTCTTGAGACTATGTGCATCTGAATCAATCCTGTGAGTATGTACATTGGGATCAATCCTGAGAGGTGACAATCAGGATCAATCCTGAGAGTGTGTGGATCAGGAAAAACACTAAAAGTGTTGGAGATCAGGGTCAAACCTGAGTCTGTTGAGGGTAAGGGGCAATCCTGAGAGAGTGTTTTTCAGTTTACACCAGAGAGTGTGTTGATCAGGATCAACACTGAGAGTGCATGAATCAGGATAAATCCTGATAGCTTTGGGGATTATGGTCAATCCTGAGGACGTGGGGATCAGGATCAATCCTGGGAGTGTCGGGGTTCCAGATGAATCCTGTGAGTGTGTGCTTCGGGGTCAATGCTGAGAGTGGAGTATCATGATCGTTGCAGACAGTGTGTTGATCATGATCTTTCCTTAAATTTTGCTGATCAGGATCAGTCCTGAGAGTGTGCGGATCAGAATCAATCTTTTGACTTTGTGGATCAGGATCAACCCTGAGAGTCCATGGATCAGGATCACTCCTGAGAGTGTGTTGATCAGGATCAATCCTGCCAGTGTGTGGATCAGGATCAATCTTGTGAGTGTGTGGATCAGGATTACTCCTGAGAGTGTGTGGATCAGAATCAATGCTGACATTTTGAATGAGGATCAATTTTGAGAGTGTGTCGATGATGATCAATCCTGAGAGTGTATGGATCAGTTTCAATCCTGATAGTGAGGGGGATCAGGATCAGTCCTGAGAGTGTGTGGATCAGAATCAATCCTTTAATTGTGTGTATCAGGATCAACTGTGAGAGTGTATGTATCAGGATCAATCCTGCCATTGTGTGGATCAGGATCATTCCTGAAAGTGTGTGGATCAGGATGAATGCTGAGATTTTTTGAACAGGATCAATTCTGAGAGTGTGTGGATGAGGATCAATCCTGAGATTGAGGAGGGATCATGGTCAATCCTCAGGGTGGTGGGATTAGGATCATTCATCACAGTGTGTGGATCGGGATCTGTCCTGTGAGTGTTTGGAACAGCATTAATCCTTAGAATGTGGGGGATCAGGATCAATCCTCAGAGTGTCAGGGATAATGATCAATCCTGAGAGAGAGTGAGTCAGGATCAATCCTGAGAGTGTGTGGATGAGGAACAATCCTGAAAGTGTGTGGATCGGTTTCAATCCTGAGAGTGAGGGGATCAGGATCAGTCCTGAGAGTATGCAGATCAGAATCAATCTTTTGACTCTGTTGAGCGGGATCAACCCGGAGAGTGCATGGATCAAGATCACTCCTGAGAGTGTGTTGATCATGACCAATCCTGCCAGTGTGTGGATCAGGATCATTCCTGAGAGTGTGTGGATCTGGATCAATGCTGAGATTTTTTGAAACAGGATCAATTCTGAGAATGTGTGGATGAGGATCAATCCTGAGATTGTGGGGGATCAGGGTCAATCCTCAGGTTGATTCTGATCAGGATCACTCATCACAGTGTGTGGATCGGGATCCGTCCTTTGAGTGTTTGGATCAGGATTAATCCTGAGAATGTGGGGGATCAGGATCAATCCTCAGAGTGTTGGGGAGAATGATCAATCCTGAGAGAGTGTGAGTCAGGATCAATCCTGAGAGTGTGTGGATGAGGATCAATCCTGAGAGTGTGTGGATCAGTTTCAATCCTGAGAGTGAGGTGGATCAGGATCAGTCCTGTGAGTGTGTGGATCAGAATCAATCCTTTAATTGTGTGGATCAGGATCAACCCTGAGAGTGTATGGATCAGGATCACTCCTGCGAGTGTGCTGATCAGGATCAATCCTGACAGTGTGTGGATTCTGGAACAACCCTGGGAGTGTGCGGATCAGTTTCAATCATGAGAGTCAGGGGGATCAGGATCAATCTTGAGAGTATGTGGATCAGAATCAATCCTGTGAGTGTGTGCACTTGGATTAAACCTGAGACTGTGATGGTCAGGAACAATCCTGAGAGAGTGTGGATCAGGAAAAACACTCGAAGTGTTGGAGTTCAGGGTCAATCTTGGGAGTGTTGTTGATAAATGGCAATATTGAGAGTGTCGTGTTACGGGGCAATCCTGAGAGTGAGTGGATCAGGATCAATCCTGACAGTGTGTGGATTCTGGAACAACCCTGAGAGTGTAAGGATTAGTTTCAATCATGAGAGTCAGGGGGATCAGCTTCAATCTTGAGAGTATGTGGATCAGAATCAATCCTGTGAGTGTGTGCATTGGGATCAATCCTGAGAGTGTGACAATCAGGATCAATCCTGAGAGTGTGTGGATCAGGAAAAACACTGAAAGTGTTGGAGATCAGGGTCAAACCTGAGAGTGTTGAGGAAAAGGGGCAATCCTGAGAGTGTGGTGATAAGGGGCAATCCTGAGTGTCTGTTGATCAGGATTACTCCAGAGAGTGTGTTGATCAGGATCAACCCTGAGAGTGCATGAATCAGGATAAATCCTGATAGCATGGGGGATCATGGTAAATCCTGAGGATGTGGCAATCAGGATCAATCCTGAGAGTGTGAGGATTCTGGAACAACCCTGAGAGTGTATGGTTCAGTTTCAATCGTGAGAGTCAGGGGGAACAGCTTCAATCTTGAGAGTATGTGGATCAGAATCAATCCTGTGAGTGTGTGCATTGGGATCAATCCTGAGAGTGTGACAATCAGGATCAATCCTGAGAGTGTGTGGATCAGGTAAAACACTGAATGTGTTGGAGATCAGGGTCAATCCTGAGAATGTTGAGGATAAGGCGCAATCCTGAGAGTGTGGTGATAAGGGGCAATCCTGAGAGTGTGTTGATGAGGATCAATCCTCACAGTGTGTGGGATGTGGATACACCCTGAGTGTGTGTGGATCAGGATTACTCCAGAGAGTGTGTTGATCAGGATCAACCCTGAGAGTGCGTGAATCAGGATAAATCCTGATAGCGTGGGGGATCATGGTCAGTCCTGAGGATGTGGGGATCAGGATCAATCCTGTGATGTGGGGGTTCCAGGTCAATCCTGTGAGTTTGTGCTTCAGGGTCAATGCTGAGAGTCGAGGATCATGATCGATACAGACAGTGTGTTGATCATGATCATTCCTTAGATTTTGCTGATCAGGATCAGTCCTGAGAGTGTGCGGATCAGAATCATTCTTTTGACTTTGTGGATCAGGATCAACCCTGAGAGTGCGTGGATCAGGATCACTCCTGAGAGTGTGTTGTTCAGGATAAATCCTGCCAGTGTGTGGATCAGGATCAATCTTGTGAGTGTGTGGATCAGGATTACTCCTGAGAGTGTGGGAATGGAATCAATGCTGAGAGTTTTTGGATGAGGATCAATTTTGAGAGTGTGTGGATGAGGTTTAATTCTCAGATTGTGAGGGATCAGCGTCAATCCTGACAGTGATGGGATCAGGATCAATCCTCAGAGTGTGGGGAATAATGGTCAATCATGAGACAGTGTGATTCAGGATCAATCCTGAGGGTGTGTGGATGATGATCAATCCTGAGAGTGTGTGGATCAGTTTCAATCCTGAGAGTGAGGGAGATCAGGATCAGTCCTGAGAGGGTGTGGATCAGAATCAATCCTTTAATTGTGTGTATCAGGATCAACTGTGAGAGTGTATGGATCAGGATCAATCCTGCCATTGTGTGGATCAGGATCATTCCTGACAGTGTGTGGATCAGGATCAATGCTGAGATTTTTTGGAACAGAATCAATTCTGAGTGTGTGTGGATTAGGATCAATCCTGAAATTGTGGGGGACCAGGATCAATCCTCAGGGTGGTGGGATCAGGATCATTCATCACTGTGTGTGGATCGGGATCCGTCCTATGAGTGTTTGGAACAGGATTAATCCTGAAAATGTGGGGGATCAGGATCAATCCTCAGAGTGTCGGGGAAAATGATCAATCCTTAGAGAGTCTGAGTCAGGATCAATCCTGAGTGTGTGTGGATGAGGATCCATCCTGAGAGTGTGTGGATCATTTTCAATCCTGAGAGTGAGGGGATCAGGATCAGTCCTGAGAGTGTGCGGATCAGAATCAATCTTTTGTCTTGGTGGATCAGGATCAACCCTGAGAGTGCGTGGATCAGGAGCACACCTGAGAGTGTTTTGATCAGGATCAATCCTGCCAGTGTGTGAATCAGGATCAATCTTGTGAGTGTGTGGATCAGGATTACTCCTGAGAGTGTGTGGATGAGGATCAATGCTGAGATTATTTGGATGAGCATCAGTTTTGAGAGTGTGTGGATCAGGTTCAATCTTAAGTATGTGGGGGATCAGCTTCAATCCTGACGGTGATGGGATCAGGATCAATCCTCAGAGTGTGGGGAATAATGGTCAATCATGAGAGAGTGTGATTCAGGATCAATCCTGAGAGTATGTGGATGATGATCAATCCTGAGAGTGTGTGGATCATTTTCAGTCCTGAGAGTGAGGGGGATCAGGATCAGGCCTGTGAGTGTGTGGATCAGAATCAATCCTTTAATTGTGTGTATCAGGATCAACACTGAGAGTGTATGGATCAGGATCACTCCTGCGAGTGTGTTGATCAGGATCAATCCTGACAGTGTGTGGAATCTGGAACAACCCTGAGAGTGTGTGGATCAGTTTCAATCATGAGAGTCAGGGGGATGAGGATCAGTCTTGAGACTATGTGCATCTGAATCAATCCTGTGAGTATGTACATTGGGATCAATCCTGAGAGGTGACAATCAGGATCAATCCTGAGAGTGTGTGGATCAGGAAAAACACTAAAAGTGTTGGAGATCAGGGTCAAACCTGAGACTGTTGAGGGTAAGGGGCAATCCTGAGAGAGTGTTTTTCAGTTTACACCAGAGAGTGTGTTGATCAGGATCAACACTGAGAGTGCATGAATCAGGATAAATCCTGATAGCTTTGGGGATTATGGTCAATCCTGAGGACGTGGGGATCAGGATCAATCCTGGGAGTGTCGGGGTTCCAGATGAATCCTGTGAGTGTGTGCTTCGGGGTCAATGCTGAGAGTGGAGTATCATGATCGTTGCAGACAGTGTGTTGATCATGATCTTTCCTTAAATTTTGCTGATCAGGATCAGTCCTGAGAGTGTGCGGATCAGAATCAATCTTTTGATTTTGTGGATCAGGATCAACCCTGAGAGTCCATGGATCAGGATCACTCCTGAGAGTGTGTTGATCAGGATCAATCCTGCCAGTGTGTGGATCAGGATCAATCTTGTGAGTGTGTGGATCAGGATTACTCCTGAGAGTGTGTGGATCAGAATCAATGCTGACATTTTGAATGAGGATCAATTTTGAGAGTGTGTCGATGATGATCAATCCTGAGAGTGTATGGATCAGTTTCAATCCTGATAGTGAGGGGGATCAGGATCAGTCCTGAGAGTGTGTGGATCAGAATCAATCCTTTAATTGTGTGTATCAGGATCAACTGTGAGAGTGTATGTATCAGGATCAATCCTGCCATTGTGTGGATCAGGATCATTCCTGAAAGTGTGTGGATCAGGATGAATGCTGAGATTTTTTGAACAGGATCAATTCTGAGAGTGTGTGGATGAGGATCAATCCTGAGATTGAGGAGGGATCATGGTCAATCCTCAGGGTGGTGGGATTAGGATCATTCATCACAGTGTGTGGATCGGGATCCGTCCTGTGAGTGTTTGGAACAGCATTAATCCTTAGAATGTGGGGGATCAGGATCAATCCTCAGAGTGTCAGGGATAATGATCAATCCTGAGAGAGAGTGAGTCAGGATCAATCCTGAGAGTGTGTGGATGAGGAACAATCCTGAAAGTGTGTGGATCGGTTTCAATCCTGAGAGTGAGGGGATCAGGATCAGTCCTGAGAGTATGCAGATCAGAATCAATCTTTTGACTCTGTTGAGCGGGATCAACCCGGAGAGTGCATGGATCAAGATCACTCCTGAGAGTGTGTTGATCATGACCAATCCTGCCAGTGTGTGGATCAGGATCATTCCTGAGAGTGTGTGGATCTGGATCAATGCTGAGATTTTTTGAAACAGGATCAATTCTGAGAATGTGTGGATGAGGATCAATCCTGAGATTGTGGGGGATCAGGGTCAATCCTCAGGTTGATTCTGATCAGGATCACTCATCACAGTGTGTGGATCGGGATCCGTCCTTTGAGTGTTTGGATCAGGATTAATCCTGAGAATGTGGGGGATCAGGATCAATCCTCAGAGTGTTGGGGAGAACGATCAATCCTGAGAGAGTGTGAGTCAGGATCAATCCTGAGAGTGTGTGGATGAGGATCAATCCTGAGAGTGTGTGGATCAGTTTCAATCCTGAGAGTGAGGTGGATCAGGATCAGTCCTGTGAGTGTGTGGATCAGAATCAATCCTTTAATTGTGTGGATCAGGATCAACCCTGAGAGTGTATGGATCAGGATCACTCCTGCGAGTGTGCTGATCAGGATCAATCCTGACAGTGTGTGGATTCTGGAACAACCCTGGGAGTGTGCGGATCAGTTTCAATCATGAGAGTCAGGGGGATCAGGATCAATCTTGAGAGTATGTGGATCAGAATCAATCCTGTGAGTGTGTGCACTTGGATTAAACCTGAGACTGTGATGGTCAGGAACAATCCTGAGAGAGTGTGGATCAGGAAAAACACTCGAAGTGTTGGAGTTCAGGGTCAATCTTGGGAGTGTTGTTGATAAATGGCAATATTGAGAGTGTCGTGTTACGGGGCAATCCTGAGAGTGAGTGGATCAGGATCAATCCTGACAGTGTGTGGATTCTGGAACAACCCTGAGAGTGTAAGGATTAGTTTCAATCATGAGAGTCAGGGGGATCAGCTTCAATCTTGAGAGTATGTGGATCAGAATCAATCCTGTGAGTGTGTGCATTGGGATCAATCCTGTGAGTGTGACAATCAGGATCAATCCTGAGAGTGTGTGGATCAGGAAAAACACTGAAAGTGTTGGAGATCAGGGTCAAACCTGAGAGTGTTGAGGAAAAGGGGCAATCCTGAGAGTGTGGTGATAAGGGGCAATCCTGAGTGTCTGTTGATCAGGATTACTCCAGAGAGTGTGTTGATCAGGATCAACCCTGAGAGTGCATGAATCAGGATAAATCCTGATAGCATGGGGGATCATGGTAAATCCTGAGGATGTGGCAATCAGGATCAATCCTGAGAGTGTGAGGATTCTGGAACAACCCTGAGAGTGTATGGTTCAGTTTCAATCATGAGAGTCAGGGGGAACAGCTTCAATCTTGAGAGTATGTGGATCAGAATCAATCCTGTGAGTGTGTGCATTGGGATCAATCCTGAGAGTGTGACAATCAGGATCAATCCTGAGAGTGTGTGGATCAGGTAAAACACTGAATGTGTTGGAGATCAGGGTCAATCCTGAGAATGTTGAGGATAAGGCGCAATCCTGAGAGTGTGGTGATAAGGGGCAATCCTGAGAGTGTGTTGATGAGGATCAATCCTCACAGTGTGTGGGATGTGGATACACCCTGAGTGTGTGTGGATCAGGATTACTCCAGAGAGTGTGTTGATCAGGATCAACCCTGAGAGTGCGTGAATCAGGATAAATCCTGATAGTGTGGGGGATCATGGTCAGTCCTGAGGATGTGGGGATCAGGATCAATCCTGTGATGTGGGGGTTCCAGGTCAATCCTGTGAGTTTGTGCTTCAGGGTCAATGCTGAGAGTCGAGGATCATGATCGTTACAGACAGTGTGTTGATCATGATCATTCCTTAGATTTTGCTGATCAGGATCAGTCCTGAGAGTGTGCGGATCAGAATCATTCTTTTGACTTTGTGGATCAGGATCAACCCTGAGAGTGCGTGGATCAGGATCACTCCTGAGAGTGTGTTGTTCAGGATAAATCCTGCCAGTGTGTGGATCAGGATCAATCTTGTGAGTGTGTGGATCAGGATTACTCCTGAGAGTGTGGGAACGGAATCAATGCTGAGAGTTTTTGGATGAGGATCAATTTTGAGAGTGTGTGGATGAGGTTTAATTCTCAGATTGTGAGGGATCAGCGTCAATCTGACAGTGATGGGATCAGGATCAATCCTCAGAGTGTGGGGAATAATGGTCAATCATGAGACAGTGTGATTCAGGATCAATCCTGAGGGTGTGTGGATGATGATCAATCCTGAGAGTGTGTGGATCAGTTTCAATCCTGAGAGTGAGGGAGATCAGGATCAGTCCTGAGAGGGTGTGGATCAGAATCAATCCTTTAATTGTGTGTATCAGGATCAACTGTGAGAGTGTATGGATCAGGATCAATCCTGCCATTGTGTGGATCAGGATCATTCCTGACAGTGTGTGGATCAGGATCAATGCTGAGATTTTTTGGAACAGAATCAATTCTGAGTGTGTGTGGATTAGGATCAATCCTGAAATTGTGGGGGATCAGGGTCAATCCTCAGGGTGGTGGGATCAGGATCATTCATCACTGTGTGTGGATCGGGATCCGTCCTATGAGTGTTTGGAACAGGATTAATCCTGAAAATGTGGGGGATCAGGATCAATCCTCAGAGTGTCGGGGAAAATGATCAATCCTTAGAGAGTCTGAGTCAGGATCAATCCTGAGTGTGTGTGGATGAGGATCCATCCTGAGAGTGTGTGGATCGTTTTCAATCCTGAGAGTGAGGGGATCAGGATCAGTCCTGAGAGTGTGCGGATCAGAATCAATCTTTTGTCTTGGTGGATCAGGATCAACCCTGAGAGTGCGTGGATCAGGAGCACACCTGAGAGTGTTTTGATCAGGATCAATCCTGCCAGTGTGTGAATCAGGATCAATCTTGTGAGTGTGTGGATCAGGATTACTCCTGAGAGTGTGTGGATGAGGATCAATGCTGAGATTATTTGGATGAGCATCAGTTTTGAGAGTGTGTGGATCAGGTTCAATCTTAAGTATGTGGGGAATCAGCTTCAATCCTGACGGTGATGGGATCAGGATCAATCCTCAGAGTGTGGGGAATAATGGTCAATCATGAGAGAGTGTGATTCAGGATCAATCCTGAGAGTATGTGGATGATGATCAATCCTGAGAGTGTGTGGATCATTTTCAGTCCTGAGAGTGAGGGGGATCAGGATCAGTCCTGTGAGTGTGTGGATCAGAATCAATCCTTTAATTGTGTGTATCAGGATCAACACTGAGAGTGTATGGATCAGGATCACTCCTGCGAGTGTGTTGATCAGGATCAATCCTGACAGTGTGTGGAATCTGGAACAACCCTGAGAGTGTGTGGATCAGTTTCAATCATGAGAGTCAGGGGGATGAGGATCAGTCTTGAGACTATGTGCATCTGAATCAATCCTGTGAGTATGTACATTGGGATCAATCCTGAGAGGTGACAATCAGGATCAATCCTGAGAGTGTGTGAATCAGGAAAAACAATAAAAGTGTTGGAGATCAGGGTCAAACCTGAGACTGTTGAGGATAAGGGGCAATCCTGAGAGAGTGTTTTTCAGTTTACACCAGAGAGTGTGTTGATCAGGATCAACACTGAGAGTGCATGAATCAGGATAAATCCTGATAGCTTTGGGGATTATGGTCAATCCTGAGGACGTGGGGATCAGGATCAATCCTGGGAGTGTCGGGGTTCCAGATGAATCCTGTGAGTGTGTGCTTTGGGGTCAATGCTGAGAGTGGAGTATCATGATCGTTGCAGACAGTGTGTTGATCATTATCTTTCCTTAAATTTTGCTGATCAGGATCCGTCCTGAGAGTGTGTGGATCAGAATCAATCATTTAATTGTGTGTATCAGGATCAACTGTGAGAGTGTATGGATCAGGATCAATCCTGCCATTGTGTGTATCAGGATCATTCCTAAAAGTGTGTGGATCAGGATGCATGCTGAGATTTTTTGAACAGGATCAATTCTGAGAGTGTGTGGATGAGGATCAATCCTGAGATTGAGGAGGGATCATGGTCAATCCTCAGGGTGGTGGGATTAGGATCATTCTTCACAGTGTGTGGATCGGGATCCATCCTGTGAGTGTTTGGAACAGCATTAATCCTTAGAATGTGGGGGATCAGGTTCAATCCTCAGAGTGTCAGGGATAATGATCAATCCTGAGAGAGAGTGAGTCAGGATCAATCCTGAGAGTGTGTGGATGGGGATCAATCCTGAAAGTGTGTGGATCGGTTTCAATCCTGAGAGTGAGGGGATCAGGATCAGTCCTGAGAGTATGCGGATCAGAATCAATCTTTTGACTTTGTTGAGCGGGATCGACCCGGAGAGTGCATGGATCAAGATCACTCCCAAGAGTGTGTTGATCAGGATCAATCCTGCCTGTGTGTGGATCAGGATCATTCCTGAGAGTGTGTGGATCTGGATCAATGCTGAGATTTTTTGAAACAGGATCAATTCTGAGAATGTGTGGATGAGGATCAATCCTGAGATTGTGGGGGATCAGGGTCAATCCTCAGGTTGATTCTGATCAGGATCACTCATCACAGTGTGTGGATCGGGATCCGTCCTTTGAGTGTTTGGATCAGGATTAATCCTGAGAATGTGGGGGATCAGGATCAATCCTCAGAGTGTTGGGGAGAATGATCAATCCTGAGAGAGTGTGAGTCAGGATCAATCCTGAGAGTGTGTGGATGAGGATCAATCCTGAGAGTGTGTGGATCAGTTTCAATCCTGAGAGTGAGGTGGATCAGGATCAGTCCTGTGAGTGTGTGGATCAGAATCAATCCTTTAATTGTGTGGATCAGGATCAACCCTGAGAGTGTATTGATCAGGATCACTCCTGCGAGTGTGCTGATCAGGATCAATCCTGACAGTGTGTGGATTCTGGAACAACCCTGAGAGTGTGTGGATCAGTTTCAATCATGAGAGTCAGGGGGATGAGGATCAGTCTTGAGACTATGTGCATCTGAATCAATCCTGTGAGTATGTACATTGTGATCAATCCTGAGAGGTGACAATCAGGATCAATCCTGAGAGTGTGTGGATCAGGAAAAACACTAAAAGTGTTGGAGATCAGCGTCAAACCTGAGACTGTTGAGGATAAGGGGCAATCCTGAGAGAGTGTTTTTCAGTTTACACCAGAGAGTGTGTTGATCAGGATCAACACTGAGAGTGCGTGAATCAGGATAAATCCTGATAGCTTTGGGGATTATGGTCAATCCTGAGGACGTGGGGATCAGGATCAATCCTGGGAGTGTCGGGGTTCCAGATGAATCCTGTGAGTGTGTGCTTCGGGGTCAATGCTGAGAGTGGAGTATCATGATCGTTGCAGACAGTGTGTTGATCATGATCTTTCCTTAAATTTTGCAGATCAGGATCAGTCCTGAGAGTGTGTGGATCAGAATCAATCTTTTGACTTTGTGGATCAGGATCAACCCTGAGAATGCGTGGATCAGGATCACTCCTGAGAGTGTGTTGATCAGGATCAATCCTGCCATTGTGTGGATCAGGATCAATCTTGTGAGTGTGTGGATCAGGATTACTCCTGAGAGTGTGTGGATCAGAATCAATACTGACAGTTTTTGGATGAGGATCAATTTTGAGAGTGTGTGGATGATGATCAATCCTGAGAGTGTATGGATCAGTTTCAATCCTGATAGTGAGGGGGATCAGGATCAGTCCTGAGAGTGTGTGGATCAGAATCAATCCTTTAATTGTGTGTATCAGGATCAACTGTGAGAGTGTATGGATCAGGATCAATCCTGCCATTGTGTGGATCAGGATCATTCCTGAAAGTGTGTGGATCAGGATGAATGCTGAGATTTTTTGAACAGGATCAATTCTGAGAGTGTGTGGATGAGGATAAATCCTGAGATTGAGGAGGGATCATGGTCAATCCTCAGGGTGGTGGGATTAGGATCATTCATCACAGTGTGTGGATCGGGATCCGTCCTGTGAGTGTTTGGAACAGCATTAATCCTTAGAATGTGGGGGATCAGGATCAATCCTCAGAGTGTCAGGGATAATGATTAATCCTGAGAGAGAGTGAGTCAGGATCAATCCTGAGAGTGTGTGGATGGGGATCAATCCTGAAAGTGTGTGGATCGGTTTCAATCCTGAGAGTGAGGGGATCAGGATCAGTCCTGAGAGTATGCGGATCAGAATCAATCTTTTGACTTTGTTGAGCGGGATCGACCCGGAGAGTTCATGGATCAAGATCACTCCTGAGAGTGTGTTGATCAGGATCAATCCTGCCTGTGTGTGGATCAGGATCATTCCTGAGAGTGTGTGGATCTGGATCAATGCTGAGATTTTTTGAAACAGGATCAATTCTGAGAATGTGTGGATGAGGATCAATCCTGAGATTGTGGGGGATCAGGGTCAATCCTCAGGTTGATTCTGATCAGGATCACTCATCACAGTGTGTGGATCTGGATCCGTCCTTTGAGTGTTTGGATCAGGATTAATCCTGAGAATGTGGGGGATCAGGATCAATCCTCAGAGTGTTGGGGATAATGATCAATCCTGAGAGAGTGTGAGTCAGGATCAATCCTGAGCGTGTGTGGATGAGAATCAATCCTGAGAGTGGGTGGATCAGTTTCAATCCTGAGAGTGAGGTGGATCTGGATCAGTCCTGTGAGTGTGTGGATCAGAATCAATCCTTTAATTGTGTGGATCAGGATCAACCCTGAGAGTGTATGGATCAGGATCACTCCTGCGAGTGTGCTAATCAGGATCAATCCTGACAGTGTGTGGATTCTGGAACAACACTGGGAGTGTGCGGATCAGTTTCAATCATGAGAGTCAGGGGGATCAGGATCAATCTTGAGAGTATGTGGATCAGAATCAATCCTGTGAGTTTGTGCACTAGGATCAATCCTGAGTCTGTGATGGTCAGGAACATTCCTGAGAGTGTGTGGATCAGGAAAAACACTGGAAGTGTTGGAGTTCAGGGTCAATCTTGGGAGTGTTGTTGATAAATGTCAATATTGAAAATGTCGTGTTAAGGGGCAATCCTGAGAGTGCATGGATCAGGATAAATCCTGACGGTGTGTGGGTTCAGGATACACCCTAAGAGTGTGTGGATCAGGATTACTCCAGAGATTGTGTTGATCAGGATTAACCCTGAGAGTGCGTGAATCAGGATAAATCCTGATAGCGTGGGGTATCATGGTCAATCCTGAGGATGTGGGGATCAAGATCAATCCTGGGAGTGTGGAGGTTCCAGGTGAATCCTGAGGGTGTGTGCTTCTGGGTCAAAGCTGAGAGTGGTGGATCTTGATCGTTGCGGACAGTATGTTGATTATGATCATTCCTTAGATTTTGCTGATCAGGATCAGTCCTGAGAGTGTGCGGATCGGAATCAATCTTTTGACTTTGTGGATCGGGATCAACCCTGAGAGTTCTTGGATCAGGATCACTCCTGAGAGTGTGTTGATCAGGATCAATCCTGCCAGTGTGTGGATCGGGATCAATCTTGTGTGTGTGTGGATTAGGATTTCTCCTGAGAGTGTGTGGATCAGGATCAATGCTGAGAGTTTTTGGATGAGGATCAATTTTGAGAGTGTGTGGATGAGGTTCAATCCTCAGATTGTGTGGGATCAGCGTCAATCCTGACCGTGATGGGATCAGGATCAATCCTCAGAGTGTGGGGAATAATTCACAATCATGAGAGAGTGTGATTCAGGATCAATCCTGAGAGTGTGTGGATGATGATCAATCCTGAGAGTTTGTGGATCATTTTCAGTCCTGAGAGTGAGGGGGATCAGGATCAGTCCTGAGAGTGTGTGGATCAGAATCAATCCTTTCATTGTGTGTGTCAGGATCAATCCTGAGAGTGTGTGGATCAGGATCACTCCTGCGAGTGTGTTGATCAGGATCAATCCTGACAGTATGTGGAATCTGGAACAACCCTGAGAGTGTGTGGATCAGTTTCAGTCATGAGAGTCAGGGGCATCAGGATCAGTCTTGAGAGTATGTGGATCAGAATCAATCCTGTGAGTGTGTGCATTGGGATCAATCCTGAGACTGTGACAATCAGGATCAATCCTGAGAGTGTGTGGATCAGGAATAACACTGAAAGTGTTGGAGATCAGTGTCAAACCTGAGAGTGTTGAGGATAAGGGGCAATCCTGAGAGTGTGGTGATAAGGGGCAATCCTGAGAGTGTGTTGATCAGGATCAATCCTCACAGTGTGTGGGATGTGGATACACCCTGAGAGTGTGTGGATCAGGATTACTCCAGAGAGTGTGTTGATCAGGATCAATCCTGAGAGTGCGTGAATCAGGATAAATCCTGATAGTGTGGGGCATCATGGTCAATCCTGAGGATGTGGGGATCTGGATCAATCCTGCGAGTGTGTAGGTTCCAGGTGAATCCTTAGAGTGTGTGCTTCAGGGTCAATGCTGAGAGTGGAGGATCATGATCGTTTCAGTCAGTGTGGTGATCATGATCATTCCTTAGATTTTGCTGATCAGGGTCAGTCCTGAGAGTGTGCGGATCAGAATCAATCTTTTGACTTGGTGGATCAGGATCATCCCTGAGAGTGTGTGGATCAGGATCACTCCTGAGAGTGTGTTGATCAGGATCAATACTGCCAGTGTGTGGATCAGGATCAATCTTGTGAGTGTGTGGATCAGGATTACTCCTGAGAGTGTGTGGATCAGAATCAATGCTGAGAGTTTTGGGATG
This sequence comes from Carcharodon carcharias, assembly GCF_017639515.1. Lineage (NCBI taxonomy): Eukaryota > Metazoa > Chordata > Chondrichthyes > Lamniformes > Lamnidae > Carcharodon > Carcharodon carcharias. Next base: position 95,516,498 of record NC_054476.1, on the reverse strand, counting down.
AAGATCAGTTTTGAGAGTGTGTGGATGAGGTTCAATCCTGAGATTGTGAGGGATCAGTGTCAATCCTGACGGTGATGGGATCAGGATCATATTCAGAGTGTGGGGAATAATGGTCAATCATGAGAGAGTGTGATTCAGGATCAAACCTGAGAATGTGTGGATGATGATCAATCCTGATAGTGAGGGGGATTAGGATCAGTCCTGTGAGTGTGTGGATCAGAATCAATCCTTTAATTGTGTGGATCAGGATCAACCCTGAGAGTGTATGGATCAGGATCACTCCTGCGAGTGTGCTGATCAGGATCAATCCTGACAGTGTGTGGATTCTGGAACAACCCTGGGAGTGTGCGGATCAGTTTCAATCATGAGAGTCAGGGGGATCAGGATCAATCATGAGAGTATGTGGATCAGAATCAATCCTGTGAGTTTGTGCACTGGGATCAATCCTGAGACTGTGATGGTCAGGAACATTCCTGAGAGTGTGTGGATCAGGAAAAACACTGGAAGTGTTGGAGTTCAGGGTCAATCTTGGGAGTGTTGTTGATAAATGTCAATATTGAAAATGTCGTGTTAAGGGGCAATCCTGAGAGTGCATGGATCAGGATAAATCCTGACGGTGTGTGGGTTCAGGATACACCCTAAGAGTGTGTGGATCAGGATTACTCCAGAGATTGTGTTGATCAGGATCAACCCTGAGAGTGCGTGAATCAGGATAAATCCTGATAGCGTGGGGTATCATGGTCAATCCTGAGGATGTGGGGATCAAGATCAATCCTGGGAGTGTGGAGGTTCCAGGTGAATCCTGAGGGTGTGTGCTTCTGGGTCAAAGCTGAGAGTGGTGGATCTTGATCGTTGCGGACAGTATGTTGATCATGATCATTCCTTAGATTTTGCTGATCAGGATCAGTCCTGAGAGTGTGCGGATCGGAATCAATCTTTTGACTTTGTGGATCGGGATCAACCCTGAGAGTTCTTGGATCAGGATCACTCCTGAGAGTGTGTTGATCAGGATCAATCCTGCCAGTGTGTGGATCGGGATCAATCTTGTGAGTGTGTGGATCAGGATTACTCCTGAGAGTGTGTGGATCAGAATCAATGCTGAGAGTTTTGGGATGAAGATCAGTTTTGAGAGTGTGTGGATGAGGTTCAATCCTGAGATTGTGAGGGATCAGTGTCAATCCTGACGGTGATGGGATCAGGATCATATTCAGAGTGTGGGGAATAATGGTCAATCATGAGAGAGTGTGATTCAGGATCAAACCTGAGAGTGTGTGGATGATGATCAATCCTGATAGTGAGGGGGATCAGGATCAGTCCTGTGAGTTTGTGGATCAGAATCAATGCTTTAATTGCTTGGAACCAGATCAACCCTGAGAGTGTATGGATCAGGATCAATCCTGCCAGTGTATGGATCAGGATCATTCCTGAGAGTGTGTGGATCTGGTTCAATGCTGAGGTTTTTTGGAAAAGGATCAAATCTGAGAATGTGTGGATGAGGATCAATCCTGAGATTTTGGGGGATCAGGGTCAATCCTCAGGGTGTTGGGATCAGGATCATTCATCACAGTGTGTGGATCGGGATCCGTCCTGTGGGTGTTTGGAGCAGGATTATTCCTGAGAATGTGGGCGATCAGGATCAATCCTCAGAGTGTCGGGGATAATGATCAATCCTGAGAGAGTCTGAGTCAGGATCAATCCTGAGAGTGTGTGAATGAGGATCAATCCTGAGAGTGTGTGGATCGGTTTCAATCCTGAGAATGAGGGGGATCAGGATCAGTCCTGAGAGCGTGCGGATCAGAATCAATGTTTTGACTATGTGGATCAGGATCAACCTTGAGAGTGCGTGGATCAGGATCTCTCCTGAGAGTGTGTTGATCAGGATAAATCCTGCCAGTGTGTGGATCAGGATCAATCTTGTGAGTGTGTGGATCTGGATCAATGCTGAGATTTTTTGGAACAGGATCAATTCTGAGAATGTGTGGATGAGGATCAATCCTTTAATTGTGTGTATCAGGATCAACACTGAGAGTGTATGGATCAGCATCACTCCTATGAATGTGCTGATCAGGATAAATCCTGACAGTGTGTGGAATCTGGAACAACCCTGAAAGTGTGTGGATCAGTTTCAATCATGAGAGTCAGGGGGATCAGGATCAGTCTTGAGAGTATGTGGATCAGAATCAATCCTGTGAGTGTGTGCATTGGTTTCAAACCTGAGACTGTGATGGTCAGAAACAATCCTGAGAGTGTGTGGATCAGGAAAAACACTGGAAGTGTTGCAGTTCAGGTTCAATCTTTGGAGTGTTGTGGATAAAGGGCAATATTGAGAGTGTGGTGTTAAGGGGCAATCCTGAGAGTGCGTGGATCTGGATAAATCCTGACAGTGTGTGGGATCAGGATACACCCTAAGAGTGTGTGGATCAGGATTACTCCAGAGAGTGTGTTGATCAGGATGAAGCCTGAGAGTGCGTGAATCAGGTTGAATCCTGATAGCATGGGGGATCATGGTCAATCCTGAGGATGTGGGGATCAAGATGAATCCTGGGAGTGTGCAGGTTCCTAGTGAATCCTGAGAGTGTGTGCTTCTGGGTCAAAGCTGAGAGTGGTGGATCTTGATCATTGCGGACAGTTTGTTGATCATGATCATTCCTTAGATTTTGCTGTTCAGGATCAGTCCTGAGAGTGTGCGGATCAGAATCAATCTTTTGACTTTGTTGCTCGGGATCAAACGTGAGAGTTCTTGGATCAGGATCACTCCTGAGAGTGTGTTGATCAGGATCAATCCTGCCAGTGTGTGGATCGGGATCAATCTTGTGAGTGTGTGGATTAGGATTACTCATGAGAGTCTGTGGATCAGGATCAATGCTGAGAGTTTTTGGATGAGGATCAATTTTGAGAGTGTGTGGATGAGGTTCAATCCTGAGATTGTGGGGGATCAGCGTCAATCCTGGCGGTGATGGGATCAGGATCAATCCTCAGAGTGTGGGGAATAATGGTCAATCATGAGGGAGTGTGATTCAGGATCAATCCTGAGAGTGTGTGGATGATGATCAATCCTGAGAGTGTGTGGATCAGTTTCAATCCTGAGAGTGTGTGGATCAGAATCAATCCTTTAATTGTTTGGATCAGGATGAACCCTGAGAGTGTATGGATCAGGATCACTCCTGCGAGTGTGTTGATCAGGATCAATCCTGACAGAGTGTGGAATCCGGAACAACCCTGGATCAGTTTCAATCCTGAGAGTCAGTGGGATCAGGATCAGTCTGAGTGTGTGTGGATCAGAATCAATCCTGCGAGTGTGTGCATTCGTATCAAACCTGAGACTGTGATGGTCAGGAACAATCCCAAGAGTGTGTGGATCAGGTAAAACACTGGAACATTTGGAGTTCAGTGTCAATCCTGGGAGTGTTGAGGATAAGGGGCAATCCTGAGAGTGTGGTGATAAGGAGCAATCCTGAGAGTGTGTTGATCAGGATCAATCCTGGCAGTGTGTGGGATCTGGATACACGCTGAGAGTGTGTGGATCAGGATCACTCTTGCGAGTGTGTTGATCAGGATCAATCCTGGCAGTGTGTGGAATCTGGAACAACCCTGATAGTGAGTGAATCAGTTACAATCCTGAGAGTCAGGGGGATCAGGATCAGTCTTGAGAGTGTGTGGAACAGAATCAATCCTGTGAGTGTGTGCTTTGGTATCAAACCTGAGACTGTGATGGTCAGGAACAATCCTGAGAGTGTGTGGATCAGGAAAAACACTGGAAGTGTTGGAGCTCAAGGTCAATCCTGTGAGTGTTGAGGATAAGGGGCAATCCTGAGAGTGTTGAGGATTAGGGGCAATCCTGTGAGTGTGGTGATAAGGTGTAATTCTGAGAGTGTGCTGATAAGGAGCAATCCTGGGAGTGTGTTGATCAGGATCAATCCTGACAGTGTGTGGGATCTGGATACACCCTGAGAGTGTGTGGATCAGGATAACTCCAGAGAGTGTGTTGATCAGTATCAACCCTGAGAGTACGTGAATCAGGATAAATCCTGAGAGTGTGGGGGATCATGGTCAATCCTGCGGATGTGGTGATCACGATTAACCCCTTGAGAGTGCGTGAATCAGGATAAATCCTGAGAGTGTGGGGGATCATGGTCAATCCTGAGGATGTGGGGATCAGGATCAATCCTGGGAGTGTGCGGGTTCCAGGTGAATCCTGAGAGTGTGTGCTTCAGGGTCATTGCTGCTGTGTGTGGAACATGATCATTGTGGACAGTGTGTCGCTCATGATCATTCCTTATATTTTGCTGATCAGCATCAATCCTGAGAGTGTGTGGATCAGGATCAATCCTGAGAGTGTGTGAATCAGGATCAATCCTGAGAGATTGTGGATCAGGATCAATCCTGACAGTGTGTGGGATCAGGTTTAATCATGAGATTGTGTAGATCAGGATCAGTCCTGAGAGGGTGAATCAGGATCACACCTGAGACTGTGTGGCTCAAGATAAATCCTGAGAGTATATGGATCAGGATAAACTTGAGGCTGTGTGGATCATGATCAATCCTGAGAGTGTGGGGGATAAGGGTCAATCGTGAGAATGTGATCATCAGAATCAATTCTGAGAGTGTGTTGATCAGGTTCAATCCTGACAGTATGTCGATAAGGGTGAATCCTGAGAGTATGTGGGTCGGGATCAATTCTGAGTGTGTGTGGATCAGGATAAATTCTATGAGTGTGTGGATCAGGATCAACATTGATGGTGTGTGGATCAGGATCATTCCTGAGAGCGTGAGGATCAGGATCAATGCTGATAGTGTGGTGGATAAAGATCTGGCGTGAAAGTTCCTGGAACAGGGTCAATCATGAGATTGTATGGGTCAGGATCCATCCTGAGATTGTGTGGATCAGGATCAATCCTGTGATTTTGTGGATCATGTTGAACCCTGCGAGTGTGTTGATCAGGATCAATCCTGACAGTGTGTGGAATCTGGAACAACCCTGAGAGTGTGTGGATCAGTTTCAATCCTGAGAGTCAATGGGATCAGGATCAGTCTTGAGAGTTTGTGGATCAGAATCAACCTTGTGAGTGTGTGCATTGGGAACAAATTTGAGAGTGTGATGATCACAATCAATCCTGAGAGTGTGTGGATCAGGAAAATCACTGAAAGTGTTGGAGATCAGGGTCAATCCTGAGAGTGTTGAGGATCAGGGGCAATCTGAGAGTGTGCTGATAAGGAACAATCATGAGAGTGTGTGGATCAGGATAACTCCAGAGAGTGTGTTGATCAGGATCAACCCTGAGAGTTCGTGAATCAGGATAAATCCTGAGAGTGTGGGGGATCATGGTCAATCCTGAGGATGTGGGGATCAGGATCAATCCTGGGAATGTGGGGGTTCCAGGTGAATCCTGAGAGTGTGTGCTTCAGGATCATTGCTGTGTGTGTGTGGATCACGATCATTGCGGACAGTGTGTTGCTCATGATCATTCCTTATATTTTGCTGATCAGCATCAATCCTGAGAGTGTGTGGATCAGGATCAATCCTGAGAGTGTGTGAATCAGGATCAATCCTGAGAGATTGTTGATCAGGATCAATCCTGACAGTGTGTGGGTTCAGGTTTAATCATGAGATGGTGTGGATCAGGCTCAGTCCTGAAAGTGTGAATCAGGATAACACCTGAGACTGTGTGGCTCAGGGAAAATCCTGAGAGTATATGGATCAGGATAACCTTGAGGCTGTGTGGATCAGAATAAATCCTGAGAGTGTGTGGATCAGGATCAACATTGATGGTGTGTGGATCAGGATCATTCCTGAGAGCCAGGATCAGGATCAATGCTGATAGTGTGGCGGATAAAGATTTGCATGAAAGTTCCAGGAACAGGGTCAATCCTGTGATTTTGTGGATCATGTTGAACCCTGAGAGTGTGTGGATCAGGATCAATCCTGAAAGTGTGCAGATCAGTTTCAATTCTGAGAGTGAGGGGGATCAGGATTAATCATGAAAGAGTTTGGATCAGGGTGTATCCCAAGAGGGTGTGAATCAGTGTCAACCGTGAGAGTGTGCGAATCAGGTTCCGTCCTTTGAGTTTGGGAATCAGGATCAACCCTTAGAGTGTGTGGATTGGGATCAATCCTGAGAGTGTGTGGATCATGATCAATCCTGAGAGTTTGAGGGATAAGGGTCAATCCTGTGAGTGTGTTGATCTGGATCACTCCTGACATTGTGTGGATCAGGGTGAAACGGAGAGTGTGTATGTCATTATCAATTCTGAGATTGTGTTGATCAGGATAAATGCTATGAGTGTGTGGATCATGATCAATCCTGAGAGTGTGTGGATCAGGACCAATGCTGAGTATGAGTGGATCAGGATCCATCATGTGAGAGTGTGATTCATGCTCAACACAGAAAGTGTGTAGGTCAGGGTTAATGATGATAGTGTAGGGTATCAGCAACAATCCAGAGAATGTGTAGATCAGGATCAATCCTGAAAATATGCTTGTCAGGATCAACCATGAGAGTGTGTGGATCAGGATCAATTCTGAGACTATGTGGATCTGGATCAAACATGAGAGTCTGTGCCTCAGGATCAATCCTGAGAGTGTGGGTATAAGGGTCAATCCTGAGAGTGTGTGGATCAGGATCAATTCTGTGAATGTGTTGATCAGCTTCAATCCTGACAGTGCGTGGATCAGGGTGAAACCTGAGTCTGTATGTGTCATTATCAATTCTGAGAGTGTGTGGATCAGGATAAATACTATGAGCGTGTGGATCAGATTCAAAACTGAGCGTGTGCAGATCAGGTTAAATCCTGAGTGTGTGTGAATCAGGATCAATCCTGAGATTGTCTTGATCAGGATCAATCCTGAGAGTGTGTGGATCAGGATCAATCATGAGGGTTTGTGGTCAGAATCAATCCTGTGAGTGACTGGATTGGGCTCAATCCTGAATGTTTGTGGATCAGGTTCAAAGCTGAGAGTGTGGAGTATCAGGATCAACCCTGAGAATTTGAGGGTCAGGATCAACCCTGAGAGTTTGTGGATCAGGATCAACCCTCAGAGCGTGTGGGTTAAGGATCAATCCTGAGAGTTTGGAGGATAAGAGTCTATCCTGAGAGTGTGTGGATCAGAATCAATTCTGAGAGTATGTGGATCAGGATAATTGCTATGAGTGTGTGGATCAGGATCAATCCTGAGAGTGTGTGGATCAGGGTCAATCCTGAGAGTATGGGGGATAAGGGTCAATCCTGAGAGTGTGTGGATCAGGATGAATCCTGTGAGTGTGTTGATCAGGACCAATCCTGACAGTGTGTGAATCAGGGTGAAACCTCTCAGTGTGTGTCTCATTACCAATTCTGAGATTGTGTGGATCAGAATAAATGCTATGAGTGTGTGGATCAGGATCAGTCCTGAGAGTGTGTGGATCAAGATCAACGCTGAATATGTGTGGATCAGGATCAATCATGTGAGTGTGTGGTTCTTGCTCAACGCTGAAAGTGTGTGGATCAGGGTTAATGATAAGAGTGTGGGGTATCAGCATCAATCCAGTGAGTGTGTAGTTCAGGATCAATCTTGAAAGTATGCATTTCAGGATCAAACCTGAGAGTGTGTGCATCAGGATCATCCCTAAGACTGTGTGGATCAGGATCAACCCTGAGATTGTGTGGATCAGGATCAATCCTGAGAGTGTGTGGTATCAGGGTCAATCCTGAGGGTGTGGGGATCAGGATCAATCCTCTGCATGTGTGTATAAGTGTCACCCTGGAGAGTGTGTGGAGCAGGATCAACCCTGAGAATGTGTGGATCAGCATCAATCCTGGGAGTAGGGGGGATCAGGGTCAATCCTGAGAGTATGTGCATCAGGATAAATCCTGAGAGTGTGTGGATCAGGAACAAAACTGTGAGTGTGTGTTTCAGGGTCAATCCTGAGAGTGTGTGAATCAGGATCAATCCTGAGATTTTGTGTATCAGGATCAACCCTGAGAGGGGGGGTCTGATTCAATCCCAAGAGTGTGTGCATCAGGATCAGCCCAGAGAGTGGGTGGATTAGAATCAACCCTGAGGGTACGTTGATCAGGATCAATCTTGACAGTGTGGATTAGGATCAATCCTGAGAGTTTGTGGATCAGGATCAATCCTGTGAGTGTCTGGATCTGGTTCACTCCTGAGAGTCTGGGGGACCAGGGACAATCATAAGGGCATGGTGATCAGTATCAATTCTGACAGTTTCTGGATCGGGATCAATCCTGAAAGTGTGTGGAACAGGGTCAATCCTGAGAGTGTGTGAATCAGTGTCAATCCTGAGAGTGTGTGGATCCAGATCAATCCTGAGAGTGTGGGAGATCAGGGTCAAACCTGAGAGTCTGTGGAATAGGGTCAACCCTGAGAGTGTGCGGATCAGGATCAACATTGATAGTGTGTGGATCAGGACCAATCCTGAGTGTGTGTGAGTCAGGATCAACCCTGAGAGTGTGTGTATCAGGATCAGTTCTGTGAGTGTGTTGATCAGCTTCAGTCCTGACAGTGCGTGGATTATTGTGAAACCTGAGTGTGTGCGTTATTATCAATTCTGAGCGTGTGTGGATCAGGATAAATGCTATGAGTGTGTGAATCAGATTCAAAACTGAGAGTGTGCAGATCAGGTTAAATCCCGAGTGTGTGTGTAAATCAGGATCGATCTTGACATTGTCTTGATAAGGATCAATCCTGAGAGTGTCTGGATTGGGATCAACCCTGAGAGTTTGTGGATCAGGTTCAACCCTGAGAGTGTGTGGGATCAGGATCAATCCTGAGAGTTTGGGGAATAAGGGTCTATCCTGAGCGTCTGTGGATCAGGATCAATCCTGTGAGTGTGTTGATCAGGATCAATCCTGACAGTGTGTGTATCAGGGTGAAACCTGAGAGTGTGTGTGTCATTATCAATTCTGAGAGTGGGTGGATCAGGATCAATCCTGAGCATATGTGGATCAGGATCAATCCTGAGAGTGTGGGGGATAAGTTGTCAATACTGAGAGTATGTGGATCAAGATCAATCCTGTGAGTGTGTTGATCATGATCAATCCTGACAGTGTGTGTATCAGGGTGAAACCTGAGAGTGTGTGTGTCATTATCAATTCTGAGAGTGGGTGGATCAGGATCAATCCTGAGCGTATGTGGATCAGGATCAATCCTGAGAGTGTGGGGGATAGGTTGTCAATCCTGAGAGTATGTGGATCAGGATCAATGCTGTGAGTGCGTTGATCAGGATCAATTCTGACAGCGTGTGGATCCGGTTGAAACCTGAGAGTATGTGCGTCATTATCAATTCTGATTGTGTGGATGAAATCAAATGCTATGAGTGTGTGGATCAGGATCAATCCTGAGAGTGTGTGGATCAGCATCAACGCTGAGTATGTGTTGTTGAGGATCAATCATGTGAGAGTGTGGTTCTTGCTAAACCCTGAAAGTGTGTGGATCAGTCTTAATGATAAAAGAGTGGGGTATCAGCATCAATCCAGTGAGTGTGTAGTTCAGGATCAATCCTGAAAGTATGCATTTCAGGATCAAACCTGAGAGTGTGTGCACCAGGATCTAACCTGAGATTCTGTGGATCAGGATCAATCCTGAGAGTAGGCGTATTATGGTCAATCCTGAAGGTATGTGGATCAGGATCAATCCTGAGAGTGGGGGGATCAGGGTCTATCCTGATGGTGCAGGGGGTCAAGATCAATCCTGAGAGTGTGTGGAGCAGGATCAATCCTGAGAGTGTGGGGAATCGAGGTCAATATTGAGGGTGTTAATATCCCTAGAGAGTGTATGGATCAGGATCAATCCTGAGAGTTTGTGGAGCAGGAGCAATCCTGAGAGTAGGGGGATCAGGGTCAATGCTGAGAGTGTGGGGGATCAGAGTCAATCCTGAGGGTGTGGGGGGTCAAGATCAATCTGAGAGTGTGTAGAGCAGGATCAATCCTGAGAGTGTGGGGGATTGGGTTCAGTATTGAGGGTGTTAATATCAGCATCAATCCTGACCATGTGTGCAGATCAGGAACAATCTTGAGAGTATGTGTATCAGGATCCATTCCATGATTGTGTGGATCAGGATCAATCCTGAGAGTTGGGGTATCAGTGTCGATCCTGAGGGTGTGGGGGGTCAAGATCAAACTGAGAGTGTGTGGAGCAGGATCAATCCTGAGAGTGCGGGGGATTGGGTTCAATATTGAGGGTGTTAATATCAGCATCAATCCTGACCGTATGTGCAGATCAGGAACAATCCTGAGAGTATGGGTATCAGGATCCATTCCGTGATTGTGTGGATCAGGATCAATCCAGAGAGTGTGGAGGACCAGGGACGATCATGAGGGCATGGGGATCAGGATCAATCCTCAGAATGTGGGGAATCATGATCAATCTTGAGAGAGTGTGAATCAGAATCAATCCTGAGATTGTGTGGATCAGGATCAATTCTGAGAATGTGTGGATCAGGATTAATCCTGAGAGTGTGGGATAGCAGTGTCAATCCTGAGGGTGTGTGGATCAAGCTCAATTCTGTGCATGTGTGTATCAAGGTCACCCCAGAGAGTGTGTGGATCAGGATCAATCCTTAGAGTATGTGGATTGGGATCAATCTTGAGCATGAGTGAATCAGGATAAATCCGGAGATTGTGTGGATCAGGATCACTCCTAAGAGTGTGTTGATCAGGATCAATCCTGAGAGTGTGGGAGATCAGGGTCAAACCTGAGAGTGTGTGGATCAAGATCAATATCGTGTGTGCGTGCATCAAGGTCACCCCAGCGAGTATGTGGATCAGGATCAATCCTGAGCATGTGTGAATCAGGATCAATCCAGAGATTGTGTGGATCAGGATCAATCCTGTGTGTACGTGCATCAAGGTCACCACAGCGAGTGTGTGGATCAGGATCATTCCTGAGAAATTTTGGATCAGGATAAATCCTGAGAATGTTGGGATCAGGGACCATTCTGAGGGAGTGTGGATCATGGTCAATCTTGAGAGCGTGTGGTTCAGGGTCAGTCCTGAGAGAGTGTTAATTAGGATCAATCATGAGAGTGTATGCATCAGGGTCAATGCTGAGAGTGTTTTGGTCAAGGTCAACCCAGAAAGTCTGGGCAGAATGGATCAATCCTGAGAGTGTGGGGGATCAGGAACAATCCTGAGAGTGTATGCATCAGGATCAATGCTGAGAGTGCTTTGGTCATGATCAACCATAAAGCATGGGTGATCAAGAACAATCCTGAGAGTGTGGTGATCATTATCAATCCTGAAAATGTGTGGAACAAGATCCGTCTTATGAGTGTGTGGATCAGGATCAATCCTGAGAGTGTGTTGATCATGATTAATCCTGCCAGTTTTTGGATCAAGATTAATCTTGTGAGTGTGTGGATCAGGATCACTCCTGAGAGTGTGTGGGTCAGGATCAATGCTGAGAGTTTTTGGATCAGGATCAATTCTGAGAGTGTGGGGGATCAGGATCAATCCTTAGAATGTGAGTGATAATGAGCAATCCTGGGAGAGTGTGAGTCAGGATCAATCCTGAGAGTGTGTGGATGAGGATCAATCCTGAGAATGTATGGATGATTTTCAATCCTGAGAGGGTTTTGGGCTCAATCCTGAGAGTGTGAGGATCATGGTCAATCCTGAGAGTGTGTGAATCAGGGTCAAACCTGAGAACGTGTAGATCAGGATCAATAGTGAGCGTGTGTGGGTCAGGGTCAATCCTGGGAGTGTGTGAATCAGTGTCAATCCTGATAGTGTGTGGATCAGGATCAATCATGGTTGAGTGGGAGATCATGGTCAAAACTGAGAGTGTGTGGAGCAGGATCAATCCAGCGAGTGTGTTGATCATGATCAATCCTGAGAGAGTGTGTATCAGGATCAATCCTGAAAGTGTCAGGATCAGGGTCAATCATGAGAGAGTTTGGGTTAGGATCAATCCTGAGAGTATGTGGAACAGGGACAATCCTGGGAGTGTATGGATCAGGATTAGTCCTGAGAGTATGAGAGATCAGGGTCAAAAATGAGAGTGTGTGGAGCAGGATCAGTCCTGCGAGTGTATGGATCATGTCAACCCTGATAGTGAGGGGGCTGAGGATCAATCCTGTCAGGGTGTGGATCTGGAACTATCCTGATTGCGTGTGGGTTAGGATCAATCCTGTGGGAAGATGGATCATCATCAATCTTGAGAGTGTTTGGATCAGGATCAATCCTGAGAGTGTATTTATTAGGATCAATCCTGAGAGTGTCTTGATCAGGATCAATCCTGAGAGATTGTGGATCAAGATCAATCCAGAGGTTTTGTGGATCAGAATCAATCCTGTGAGTGTTTGGATCAGGATCAAACCTGACAATGTGTGTGGATCAGGATCAATCCTGATAATGTGGGAGATCAGGATCAATCCTGAGAGTTTCTTGAAAAGGATCAATCATGAGTGTGTGTGGATCTGGATCAATACTGAGAGTGTGTGGATGAGGATCAATCCTGAGAGTGTGTGCATCAGGATCAACCCTGATAATGTATGGATCAGGATCAATCCTGACAACGTTTGTGGATCAGGACCAATCCTGACACTGTGGGCGATCAGGATAAATCCTCTGTGTGTGTGGATGAGGACCAGCCCTGAGAGTGCTTGGATCAGGATCAACAGTGAGAGTGTGTGGATCAAGATTAACCCTGAGAGTGCGTGGATCAGGATCACTCATGACTGTATGTGGATCAGGATCAATCGTAAGAGTGTGTGGGTCAGTATCAATCCTGAGAGTGTGTGGATCAGGATCAAAGCCGAGAGTGTGGGGGATCAGGATCACTTCTGATAGTGTGTGAGATCATGACCAATCCTGAGAGTGTGTGGATTAGGATCAATCCTTTGAGTGTGAGGATCAGGGTCAATCCTGAGAGTGTGGGAGATCAGGGACAAACATGAGGGCTTGGGAATCAGAATCAGTCCTCAGAGTGTGGTCGATTATGTTCAATCCTGAGAGTGTGTGGATCAGGATCAAACCTGAGAGTGTGTGGCTCAGGATCAACCCAGATACTAAGGGGGCTCAGGATAAAACTTGACAGTGTGTGGATCAGGATCAATCCTGACAGAAGATGGATCATCATCAATTCTCAGAGTGTGTGGATCAGGATCAATCCTGAGAGTGTCTTGATCAGGGTCAATCCTGAGAGTGTTGGGATCAGGATCAATCCTGAGTGTTTGTGGATCAGAATCAATCCTGTGAGTGTGTGGATCAGGTTCAATCCTGAGCATGTGTGGATCAGGATCAATCCTGAGTTTGGGAGACCACAGTCAATCCTGAGACCATGTGCATCAGGGTAAATGCTGAGAATGTGTGGAGCAGGATCAGCCCTGAGAGTGCGTGGATCAGGATCAACCTTGAGAGTGCGTGGATCAGGATCAATTGTGAGAGTGTGTGGATCAGGATCAATCCTGAGAACGTGTGGATCAGGATCATTCCTGAAAGTGTGGGAGCTCAGAATCAAACCTGTGAGTGTGTGGATCAGGATCAATCCTGAGAGTGTGTGGATCAGGATCACTCCTGTGAGTGTTTGGATCAGGGAGACTCTTGAGGGTGTGAGGGACCAGTGGCAATCATGAGGGTGTAGGAATCAGGATAAATCCTCAGAGTGTGGGTGATCATGATCAAAGCTGAGACAGTGTGCATCAGGGTCAATCCTGAGAGTGTGTGGATCAGGAACAATCCTGACAGTGTCTGGATCAGGTTCAATCATGAGAGTGTTAGGTCAGGATCAATCCTGAGAGTTTGTGGATCAGGGTCAATCCTGAGAGTACGTGAAACAGTATCAATCCTGAGAGCGTATTGATCAGGATCAATCCTGAGACTTTGTGTATCAGAATCAAGCCTGTGAGTGTCTGGAATGGGATCAACCATGAGAGTGTGTGGTTCAGGATAAATCCTGAGTATGGGGGATCAGAGTCAATCCTGAGAGCATGTGCATCAGGGTAAATGATGAGAATGTGTGGATCAGGATCAGCCCTGAGAGTTGGTGGATCAGGATCAACATTGTGAGTGCATGGATCAGGATCAATTGTGACAGTATGTGGATCAGGATCAATCCTGACAGTGTGTGGATCAGGATCATTCTTGAGAGTGTGGAGTCCAGTGACAATCATGAGGGCATGGGAATCAGCATAAATCCCCAGAATAAGGGGGATCATGATCAAATGGGAGAGAGAGTGCTTCAATGTCAATCCAGAGAGGGTGTGGATCAGGATCAATCCTGAGAGTGTATTTATCAGAAGCAATCCTGAGTGTCTTGATCAGGATCAATCCTGAGAGAGTGTGGATCAAGATCAATCCTGAGCTAATGTGGATCAGAATCAATCCTGAGAGTGTTTGGCTCAGGATCAAACCTGACAATGTGAGTGGTTCAGGGTCAATCCTAACAATGTGGGAGATCACGTTCAATCCTGAGAGTGTTTGAATCAGGATCAATCCAGAGAGTGTCTTGATCAGGATCAATCATGAGAGTGTGTGGATCAGGCTCACTCTTGTGAGTGTGTGAATCAGGATCATCCCTGAGAGTTTGTGGATCAGGTTCAACCCTGAGAGCGTGTGGGATCAGGATCAATCCTGATACTTTGGGGAATAAGGGTCTATCCTGAGCATGTGTGGATCAGGATCAATCCTGTGAGTGTGTTGATCAGGATCAATCCTGACAGTGTGTGTATCAGGGTGAAACATGAGTTTGTGTGTGTCATTATCAATTCTGAGATTGTGTGGATGAGAACAAATGCTATGAGTGTGTGGATCAGGATCAATCCTGAGCGTGTGTGTATCAGCATCAATGCTGAGTATATGTTGTTGAGGATCAATCATGCGAGTGTGTGGTCCTTGCTCAACCCTGAAAGTGTGTGGATCAAGGTTAATGATAAGAGAGTTGGGTATCAGCATCAATCCAGTGAGTGTGTAGTTCAGGATCAATACTGAAAGTATGCATTTCAGGATCAAACCTGAGAGTGTGTGCACCAGGATCTAACCTGAGAGTGTATGGATCAGGATCAATCCTGAGAATAGGGGTATTATGGTCAATCCTGAGAGTATATGGTTCAGGATTAATCCTGAGAGTGGGGGCATCAGGGTCTATCCTGAGGGTGTGGTGGTGGTGGTGGTGGTGGGGGGGGAGGGGGTGTCAAGATCAATCCTGAGAGTGTGGGAAATCCGGGTCAATACTGGGGGTGTTAATATCCCCGGAGAGTGTGTGGATCAGGATCAATCCTGACAAAGTGTGTGGATCAGGATCAATCCTGACACTGTGGTAGATCAGGATAAATCCTGTGAGTGTTTGGATCAGGACCAGCCCTGAGAGAGCGTGGATCAGGATCAATCTTGAGGGTGCGTGGATCAGGATCAGCCTTGAGAATGTGTGAATCAGGATCAAACCTGAGAGTGCATGGATCAGGATCACTCCTGACAGTATGTGGATCAGGATCAATCATGAGAGCGTGTGGATCAGGAGCAATCCTGAAATTATTTGGATCAGGATCAATCATAAGAGTGTGTGGGTCAGTATCAATCCTGAGAGTGTGTGGATTAGGATCAAAGCCAATAGTGTGGGGGATCAGCATCAATCCTGAAAGTGTGTCAGATCATAATCAATCCTGAGAGTTTGTGGATCAGCATCAATCCTTTGAGTGTGAGGATCAGGGTCAATCCTGAGAGTGTGGGAGACCAGGGACAAACATGAGGGGTTAGGAACCGGGATGAATCCTCAGAGTGTGGCGGGGGGGGGGGGGGGGGGGGGGGGGCGGTTCATGATCACTCCTGAGAGTGTGCTCATCTGGGTCAATCCTCAGAGTGTGTGGATCAGGATCAATCCTGAGAGCATGTGTTTCCGGGTCAATCCTGTGAATTTGTGAATTAGGATCAATTCTGAGATTGTGTTGATCAGGATCAATCCTGAGAGTGAGGTGATCAGGATCAATCCTGAGTATAGGGGATCAGAGTCAATACTGAGAGCATGTGCATCAGGGTAAATGCTGAGAATATGTGGATCAGGATCAGCCCTGAGAGTGAGTGGATCAGGATAAACCTTGAATGTGCGTGGATCAGGATCAATTGTGACCGGATGTGGATCAGGTTCAATCCTGAGAGGCTGTAGAACAGGATCACTGCTGTGAGTGTCTGGATCAGGATTACTCCTGAGTGTGTGGGAGACCAGAGACAATCATGAGGTCGTGGGAATCAGGATAAATCCTTAGAGTTTGGGGGATCATGAACAATCATGACAGAGTCTGCGTCAGGCTAAATCCTGAGAGTGTGAGGATCAGGATCAATCCTGAGAGTGTGTGAATCAGTGTCAATCCTGAGAGTGTGTGGATTAGTTTCAATCCTAAGAGTGTGGGAGATCAGGTTCAAACCTGAGAGTGTGTGGATCAGGATCAATCATGAGAGAAGATGCATCATCAATCCTTTGAGTGTGAAGATTAGGGTCAATCCTGAGAGTGTGGGAGATCAGGATGAGTCCTCAGAGTGTGGGGGTTCATGCTCAATCCTGAGAGTGTGCTCATCAGGGTCAATCCTGAGAATGTGTGGATCAGGATCAATCCTGAGAGTGTGTGGATCAGTTTCAATCCTAAGAGTGTGGGAGATTAGGTTCAAACCTGAGAGTGTGTGGATCAGGATCAATCCTGAGAGTGTGTGGATCAGGATCAACCCTAATAGTAAGGGGGCTCAGGATGAATCCTGACAGTGTTTGGATCAGGATCAATCCTGATTGTGTGTGGATCAGGATCAATCATGAGAGTGTGTGAATTAGGATCAATCCTGAGAGTGTCTTGATCAGGATCAATCCTGTGAATGTTTGGATCAGGATCAATCCTGAGTGATTGTGGATCAGAATCAATCCTGTGAGTGCATGGATCGGGAATGAACCTGAGAGTGTCTGGATCAGGATCAATCCTGAGAGTTTGTGTATCAGAATCAATCCTGTGAGTATCTGGAATGGGATCAACCCTGAGACTGTGTGGATCAGGATCATGCTGAGTATGGGGGATCAGAGTCAATCCTGAGAGCATGTGCATCAGGGTAAATGCTGAGAATGTGTGGATCAGGATCAGCCCTGAGAGTGGGTGGATCAGGATCAATTGTGTCAGTATCTGGATCAGAATCAATACTGAGAGTGTGTGGATCAGGATCAATCCTGAGAGTGTGGGAGATCAGAATCAAACCTGAGAGTGTGTGGATCAGGATCAATCCTTTGTATTTGTGGATCAGGGTCACTCTTGAGAGTGTGGGGGACCTGTGGCAATCATGAGAGTGTGGGAATCAGGATAAATCCTCAGAGTGTGGGGGATCATGATCAAACCTGAGAGAGTGTGCATCAGGGTCAATCCTCAGAGTGTGTGGATCCTGACAGTGTCTGGATCAGTGTCAATCATGAGAGAGTTTGGGTCAGGAGCAATCCTGAGATTGTGCAAATCAGGATCAATCCTGAGGGAGGCTTGATCAGGATCAATCCTGAGAGTGTTTGGATCAGGATCAATGCTGAGTATGGGGGATCAGAGGCAATCCTGACAGCATGTGCATCAGGGTAAATGCTGAGAATTTGTGGATCAGGATCAGCCCTGAAAGTGGGTGAATCAGGATCAATCTTGAGAGGGCATGGATCAGGATCAATTGTGACAGCATTTGAATCAGGATCAATCCTGAGCGTGTAGGAGATCAGAAACAAACCTGAGAGTGTGTGGATCAGGATCACTCTGGGGATGTGGGGAAGTAGTGACAATCATGAGGGCTTGGGAATCAGGACAAATTCTCAGAGAGTAGGGGATCATGATCAAACCTGAGAGAGTGTACATCAATTTCATTCCTCAGAATGTGTGGATCAGGATCAATCCTGACAGTGTCTTGATCAGGATCAATCCTGAGAGCGTTTGGATCAGGATCATTCCTGAGTGGTTGTGTCTCAGAATCAATCCTGTGAGTGTCTGGAATGGGATCAACCCTGAAAGTGTGTGGTTAATGTTCAGTCCAGAGCCTAAGGGATCAGAGTCAATTGTGAAACCATGTGCATCAGGGATAATACTGAGAATGTGTGGATCAGGATCAGCCCTGAGAGTGGGTGTATCAGGATCAATCCTGGAAGTGTGTGGATCAGGATCAATCCTGTGAGTGTCTGGATCTGGATAAACCCTGAGAGTGTGTGGATGAGGTTCAATCCTGAGAGTGCGGGGTATCAGGAACAACCCTGAGAATGTGAGGATCAGGATCAATCCTGAGAGTGTGTGGATTATTATCAACCCTGAGAGTGTGTGGGATCAGGATCATTACTGAGAGTTTGGGGGATAAGGGTCTATCCTGAAAGTGTGTGGATCAGGATCAATCCTGTAGGAGTGTGGATCAGGTTCAATCTTGAGAGTTTGGGGGATAAGGGTCAATCCTGTGAGTGTGCAGATCAGGATCAATCCTTAAAGTATGTGATTTCTGGAATGGGATCAAACCTGATAGTGTGTGGAACAGGTTCAACCCTAAGAGTGTGGGCTATCAGGATCAACCCTGAGAGAATGGGGCATAAGGTTCAATCCCGAGAGTGTGAGGATCAGGATCAATCCTGAGAGTTGTGTATCAGAATCGATCCTGTGAGTGTCTGAAATGGGATCAACCTTGAGAGTGTGTGGATCAGGATCAATCCTGAGTATGGGGGATCAGAGTCAATTCTGAGAGCATGTCATTCAGGGTAAATGCTGAGAATGTGTGGATCAGGATCAGCCCTGAGAGTGGGTGGATCAGGATCAATCTTGAGAGTGCATGGATTAGGATCAATTTTGACAGTATGTGGATCAGGATCAATCCTGAGAGTGTGGGAGATCAGAATCAAACCTGAGAGGGTGTGGATTAGGATCAATCCAGAGAGTGTGTGGATCAGGATCACTCCTGTGAGTGTGTGGATCAGAATCACTCGTGAGAGTGCGGGGGACCAGTGACAATCATGAGGGCATGGGAATCAGGATCAATCCTCAAAGTGTGGGGAATCATGATCAAACCTGAGAGAGTGTGCATCATGGTCACTCCAGAGAGTGTGTGGATCAGGATCAATTCTGAAAGTGTCTGGATGAGGGTCAATCATGAGAGCGTTTGGGTCAGGATCAATCCTGAGAATGTGTGGATCAGGATCAATCCTGAAAGTATGTGATTCAGTGTCAATGCTGAGAGTGTGTGGATCAGTTTCAAACCTAAGAGTGTGGGAGATCAGGTTCAACCCTGAGAGTGTGTGGATCAGGATCAATCCTGATAGTAAGGGGGCTCAGGATGAATCCTGAAAATGTGTGGATCAGGATCAATCCTGAGTGCGTGTGGATCTGGTTCAATCCTGAGAGAAGATAGATCATCATTAATCCTAAGAATGTGAGGATCAGGGTCAATCCTGAGAGTTTGTGTATCAGAATCAATCCTGTGAGTGTCTGAAATGGGATCAACCCTGAGAGTGTGTGGATCAGGATCAATCCTGAGTATGGGAGATCAGAGTGAATGCTGAGAACATGTGAATTAGGGTAAATGCTGAAAATGTGTGGATCAGAATCAGCCCTGAGAGTGGGTGGATCAGGATCCACCTTGAAAGTGCATGGATCAGGATCAATTTTGACAGTATGTGGATTAGGCTCAATCCTGAGAGTGTGTGGATTAGGATCATTCCTGTGAGTTTGTGGATCAGGATCACTCTTGAGAGTGTGGGGGACCAGTGAAAATCATGAGGGCATGGGAATCAGAATAAATCCTCAGAGTGCGGGGGGTCATGATCAAACTTGAGATTGTTTGCATCACGGTCAATCCAGAGAGTGTGTGGAAAAGGATCAATCCTGACAGTGTCTGGATCAGGGTCAATCATGAGAGCATTTGGGTCAGGATTAATCCTGAGAGTGTCTGGATGAGTTTCAATCCTAAGAGTGTGGGAGATCAGGTTCAAACCTGAGAGTGTGTGGATCAGGATCAACCCTGAGAGTTTGTGGATCAGAATCAATCCTGTGAGTGTGTGGATCGGGATCAACAAACAGAGTGTGTAGATCTGGATCAATCCTGAGAGTGTGTGAATCAGGCTCAATCCTGAGAGTGTCTTGATCAGTATCAGTTCTGTGAGTGTCTGGATCTGGATAAACCGAGTGAGTGTGTGGATGAGGTTCAATCCTGAGAGTGTGGGGTATCAGGATCAACCCTGAGACTGTGAGGATCAGGATCAATCCTGAGAGTATGTGGATTAGTATCAACCCTGACAGCGTGTGGGATCATGATCATTCCTGAGAGTTTGGGGGAAAAGGGTCTATCCTGAGAGTGTGTGGATCAGGATCAATCCTGTGAGTGTCTTGATCAGGATCAATCATGAGAGTGTGTGGATCCAGATCAATCCTGAGAGTGTGGGGTATCAGGATCAACCCTGAGACTGTGAGGATCAGGATCAATCCTGAGAGTATGTGGATTAGTATCAACCCTGACAGCGTGTGGGATCATGATCATTCCTGAGAGTTTGGGGGAAAAGGGTCTATCCTGAGAGTGTGTGGATCAGGATCAATCCTGTGAGTGTCTTGATCAGGATCAATCATGAGAGTGTGTGGATCCAGATCAATCCTGAGAGTGTGGGAGATCAGAATCAAACCTGAGAGTATGTGGATCAGGATCAATACTGAGAGTATGTGGATCAGGCTCACTCTTGTGAGTGTGTGAATCAGGATCATCCCTGAGAGTTTGTGGATCAGGTTCAACCCTGAGAGCGTGTGAGATCAGGATCAATCCTGATACTTTGGGGAATAAGGGTCTATCCTGAGCGTGTGTGGATCAGGATCAATCCTGTGAGTGTGTTGATCAAGATCAATCCTGACAATGTCTGTATCAGGGTGAAACCTGAGAGCGTGTGTCATTATCAATTCTGAGATTGTGTGGATGAGAACAAATGCTATGAGTGTGTGGATCAGGATCAATCCTGAGCGTGTGTGTATCAGCATCAATGCTGAGTATATGTTGTTGAGGATCAATCATGCGAGTGTGTGGTCCTTGCTCAACCCTGAAAGTGTGTGGATCAAGGTTAATGATAAGAGAGTTGGGTATCAGCATCAATCCAGTGAGTGTGTAGTTCAAGATCAATACTGAAAGTATGCATTTCAGGATCAAACCTGAGAGTGTGTGCACCAGGATCTAACCTGAGAGTGTGTGGATCAGGATCAATCCTGAGATTGTGGAGTATCAGGGTCAATCCTGAGGGTGTGGGGATCAGGATCAATCCTGAGAATAGGGGTATTATGGTCAATCCTGAGAGTATATGGTTCAGGATTAATCCTGAGAGTGGGGGGATCAGGGTCTATCTTGAGTGTGTGGGGGTGGGGGTGGTGGGGGGGGTGTGGTTGTGGGGGGTGGTGTGTGTCAAGATCAATCCTGAGAGTGTGGGAAATCCGGGTCAATACTGGGGGTGTTAATATCCCCGGAGAGTGTTTGGATCAGGATCAATCCTGAGAGTGTGGGGGATCAGGGTCTCTCCTAGTTGTGTAGGGAGTTAAGATCAATCTGAGAGTGTGTGGAGCAGGATCAATCCTGAGAGTGTGGGGGATCAAGGTCAATATTGAGGGTGTTAATATCAGCATCAATCCTGACCGTGTGTGTAGATCAAGAACAATCCTGAGAGTATGTGTATCAGGATCCATTCCGTGATTGTGTGGATCAAGATCAATCCTGAGAGTGTGGGGGACCAGGGACAATCATGAGGGCATAGGGATCAGGATCAATCCTGAGGATGTGGGGGATCATGATCAATCTTGAGAGAGTGTGAATCAGGATTAATCATGAGAGTGGGGGGGGGAGGGGGGGGTGGCGGATCAGGGTCTATACTGAGGGTGTGTGTGTGGGAGGGGGGGGGGTGTCAAGATCAATCCTGAAAGTGTGGTAAATCTGGGTCAATACTGAGGATGTTAATATCCCCGGAGAGTGTGTGGATCAGGATCAATCCTGAGAGTGTTTGGATCAGGGTCAATCCTGAGAGTGTGGGGGATCAGGGTCTATCCTGAGGGTGTAGGGAGTCAAGATCAATCTGTGAGTGTGTGGAGCAGGATCAATCCTGAGAGTATGGAGTTCAGGGTCAATATTGAGGGTGTTAATATCAGCATCAATCCTGACCATGTGTGCAGATCAGGAATAATCCTGAGAGTATGTGTATCAGGATCCATTCCGTGATTGTGTGGATCAGGATCAATCCTGAGCGTGTGGGGGACCAGGGACGATCATGAGGGCATAGGGTTCAGGATCAATCCTCAGAATGTGGGGGATCATGATCGATCTTGAGAGGGTGTGAATCAGGATCAATCCTGAGATTGTATGGATCAGGATCAATTCTGAGAATGTGTGGATCCAATCCTGAGAGTGTGGGAGAGCAGTGTCAATCCTGAGGATGTGTGGATCAAGCTCAATTCTGTGCATGTGTGTATCAAGGTCACCCCAGAGAGTGTGTGGATCAGGATCAATCCTTACAGTGTGTGGATCGGGATCAATCCTGAGCATGTATGAATCAGGATAAATCCAGAGTTTGTGTAGATCAGGATCACTGCTGAGAGTGTGTGGATTGGGATAAATCCTGAGAGTGTGTGGATCAGGATCAGTCCTGAATATGGGGCATCAGAGTCAATCCTGAGAGCATGCACATCAGGGTAAATGCTGAGAATGTGTAGATCAGGATCAGACCTAGGAGTTGTGGGATCAGGATCAACCTTGAGCGTGCGTGGATCAGGATCAATCCTAAGAGTGTGTGGATCAGGATCAATCCTTTGAGTGTGAGGAATAGGTTCAATCCTGAGAGCGTGGGAGACCAGGGACAAACATGAGTGCTTGGGAATCAGGATCAGTCCTCAGAGTGAGGGGGATCAGGTTCAATTCTGAGAGTGTGTTCATCAGGGTCAATCCTGAGAGTGTGTGAATCAGGATCAATCCTGAGATTGTGTTTATCAGGATCAATCCTGACAGTGAGGTGATCAGGTTGAATTCTGAGTATGGGGGATCAGAGTCAATCCTGAGAGAATGTGCATCAGGGTAAATGCTGAGAATGTGTGGGTCAGGATCTGCCCTGAGAGTGGGTGGATCAGGATCAACCTTGAGAGTGCATGGATCAGGATCAATCGTGGTAGAATGTGGATCAGGATCAATCCTGAGAGTGTGTGGATCAGGATCAATCCTGAGATTGTGGGAGATCAGAATCAAACCTGAGAGAGTGTGGATCAGGATCAATCCTGAGAGTGTGTGGATCAGGATCACTACTGTGAGTGTGTGGATCAGGATCACTCCTGAGAGGGTGTGGGACCAGTGACAATCATGAGGGCGTGGGAACAGGATAAATCCTCCAGGCTGTGGGGGATCATGATCAATCCTGAGAGGGTGTGCATTAGGGTCAATCATGAGAATGTGTGGATCAGGATCATTCCTGACAGTATTTTGATCAGGGTCAATCATGAGAGCATTTGGATCAGGATTAATCCTCAGAGTTTGTGGATCAGGGTAAATCCTGATAGTGTGTGAATCAATGTCAATCCTGAGAGTCTGTGGATCAGTTTCAATCCTAAAAGTGTGGGAGATCAGGTTCAAACCTGTGAGTGTGTGGATCAGGATCAAACCTGAGAGTGTGTGGATCAGGATCAACCCTGATAGTAAGGGAACTCTGGATGAGTCCTGACAGCATGTGGATCAGGATCAATCCTGAGTGTGTGTGGATCAGGTTCAATCCTGAGAGAAGATGGATCATCATTAATCCTCAGAGTGTGTGGATCATGATCAATCCTGAGAGTTTGTGTATCAGAATCTATCCTGTGAGTGTCTGGAATGTTATCAAACCTGAGAGTGTGTGAATCAGGTTCAATACTGAGACGGTCTTGATTGGGATCAATCCTGAGAGTGTGTGGATCAGGATCAATCCTGTGAGTGTGTGGATCAGGATCAATCCTGAGACGGTCTTGTTTGGGAGCAATCCTGAAAATGTGTAGATCAGGATCAATTCTGACAGTATGCAATTTCTGGAAAAGGATCGACCCTGAGTGTGTGTGGATCAGGTTCAATGCTATGAGTGTGGGCTATCAAAATCAATCCTGAGAGAATGGGGCATTAGGTTCAATCCGGAGAGTGTGAGGGATCATGATCAAACCTGAGAGAGTGTGCATCAGGGTCAATCCTGAGAGGGTGTGGATCAGGATCAATCCTGCAGTGACTGGATCAGTATCAGTCATGAGAGCTTTTGGGTCAGGATCAATCCTGAGATGTGTGAATCGGGATCAATCCTGAGAGTGTCTTGATCAGGATCAATCCTGAGTGTGTCTTGATCAGGATCAATCCTGAGAGTGTTTGGATCAGGATCAACCCTCAGTGTTTCTGGATCAGAATCAATCCTGTGAGTTTGTGGATCGGGATCAAGACAGAGAGTGTGTGGATCAGGATCAATCCTGAGTATGGGGGTTCAGAGTCAATCCTGAGAGTGTGTGGATCAGGATCAAACCTGAGAGTCTGTGCATCAGGATCAATCCTGAGCATGGGAGTTCAGAGTCAATCCTGAGAGTTTGTGGATCAGAATCAATAATGTGAGTGTTTGGAATCGGATCAACCCTGAAAGTGTGTGGATCTGGATCAATCCTGAGAGTTGGTTTCAACAGAATCAATCCTGTGAATGTCTGGAATGGGATCAACCATGAGAGTGTAAGCATGAGGTTCAATCCTGAGAGTGTGTGGTATCAGGATCAATTCTGTGAGTGTGTTGATCAGATTCAAATCCTGACAGTGTGTGGATCAGGCTGAAAACTGTGAGTGTGTGTGTAATTATCAATTCTGAGAGTGTGTGGATC
Organism: Carcharodon carcharias; assembly: GCF_017639515.1. Lineage (NCBI taxonomy): Eukaryota > Metazoa > Chordata > Chondrichthyes > Lamniformes > Lamnidae > Carcharodon > Carcharodon carcharias. The sequence continues at coordinate 95,491,707 of NC_054476.1, read as the reverse complement.
AGGACAAATTCTAAGAGTGTGTGGATCAGGATCGATCCTGTGAGTGTGTGGATCTGGATCAATCCTGAGAGTGTCTGAATCAGGGTCAATCCTGAGAGTGCATGGATTAGTATCAACCCTGAGACCGTGTGGGAACAGGATGTTTCCTGAGAGTTTGTGGGATAATGGTCTATCCTGAGAGTGTGTGGATCAGGATCAATCCTGAGAGTGTGTGGATCAGGGTCAATCATGAGAGCATTTGGATCAGGATAAACCTTGAAATTATGCGGATCAGGATCAACCCTGAGAGTTGGTTTCATCAGAATCAATCGTGTGAATGTCTGGAATGAGATCAACCATGAGAGTGTATGGATAAGGTTCAATCCTGAGAGTGTGTGGTATCAGGATCAATTCTGTGAGTGTATTGATAAGATTCAATCCTGACAGTGTGTGGATCAGGGTGAAACCTTTGAGTGTGTGTGTAATTATCAATTCTGTGAGTGTGTGGATCAGGAAAAATGCAATGAGTGTGTGGATCAGGATCAATCAGATGAGTGTGAGGATCTGGATCTATCCTGAGAGTGTGTGAATCAGGGTCAATCCTGAGAGTGTCTTGATCAGGATCAATCCTGAGAGTGTTTGGATCAGGATCAATCCTGAGTGTTTGTGGATCAGAATCAATTCTATGAGTGTCTGGATCTGGATCAACTCTGAGAGTGAATCAATGAGCTTCAATCCTGAGAGTGTGGGGTATCAGGGTCAACCCTTGAATGTGAGGATCAGGATCAATCCTGATAGTGTGTGGATTTGTATCAACCCTGAGACAATGTGGTATCAGGATGATACCTGAGAGTTTGGGGGATAAGGGTCTTTCCTGTGAGTGTGTGGATCAGGATCAATCCTTTGAGTGTGTGGATCAGGACCAATCCTGAGAGTGTGGGGGATAAGGATCAATCCTGAGAGTGTGTAGATCAGTATCAAACCTGAAAGTATGCAATTTCTGGATCGGGATCAACCCTGAGAGTGTGTAGATCAGGTTCAACCCTAAGAATATGGGCAATCAGGATCAACCCTGAGAGAATGGGGTGTTAGGTTCAATCAGGAGAGTGAGAGGATCAGGATCAATTCTGAGAGTGTGCGGATCAGGATAAATTCTATGAGTGTGTGGATCAGGATCAATCCTTTGAGTGTGTGGATCTGGAACAATCCGGAGAGTGTGTGAATCAGGATCAATCCTGAGCGTGTGTAGATTCAGTATCAATCCTCAAAGTATGCAATTTCTGGATCAGGATTAACCCTGAGAGTGTGTAGGTCAGGTTCAAACCCAAGAATGTGGGCTATCAGGATCAACACTGACAGAATGGGGTGTTATGTTCAATTCGGAGAGTGTGAGGATCAGCATCAATTCTGAGAGTTTGCGGATCAGGGTCAATCATGAGAGCATTTGGGTAAGGATCATTCCTGAGAGTGTGGGAGATCAGGTTCAAACCTGAGAGTGCATGGATCAGGATAAAACCTGAGAGTGTGTGGATCAGGATCAACCCTGAGAGTTTGTGGATCAGAATCAATCCTGCGTGTGGGGTATCAGGATCAACCCTGAGAATGTGAGGACCAGGATCAATTCTGAGAGTGTGTGGATTAGTGGCAACCCTGAGAGCATGTGGGATCATGATCATTCCTGAGAGTTTGGGGGATAAGGGTCTATCCTGTGAGTTTGTTGATCAGGATCAATACTGACAGTGTGTGGATCAGGGTGAAACCTGAGAGTGTGTGTGTCATTATCAATTCTGAGATTGTGTTGTATCAGGATAAATGCTATGAGTGTGTGGATCAGGGTCAATCCTGAGCGTGTGTGGATCAGAATCAAACCAGAGAATGTGTGGGATCAAGATCAATCATGAGATTTTATGTATCAGGGTCAATCCTGAGAGTATCTGGATCAGTGTCAGTCATGAGAGCGTTTGGGTTAGGATGAATCCTGAGAGTGTTTGTATCAGGGTCAATCCTGAGCATGTGTGAATCAGTGTCAATCCTGAGTGTGTGGATCAGTTTCAATCCTAAGAGTGTGGAATATCAGTTTCAAACCCAAGAGTGTGTGGATCAGGATCCAGCCTGAGAGTGCGTGGATCAGGATCAACCCTGATAGTAATGGGGCTCAGGATGAATCTTGACAGTGTGTGGATCATGATCTATCCTGAGTGTGCGTTGATTAGGTTCAATCCTGAGAGAAGATGGATCATCATCAATCCTCAGAGTGTGTGGATCAGCATCAATCCTGAGAGCGTGTGAATCAGGATCTATCCTGAGAGTCTCTCGATCAGGTTCAATCATGAGAGCATTTGGGTCAGGATCATTGCTGAAAGTGAGTGGATCAGTGTCAATCCTGAGAGTGCGTCAATCAGTGTCAATCCTGAGAGTTTCTGGATCAGTTTTAATCCTAGGAGTGTGGGAGATCAAATTCAAACCTGAGAGTGCGTGGATCATGATTAAACCTGAGAGTGTGTGGATCAGGATCAACCCTGAGAGGTTGTGGATCAGAATCAATCCTGTGATTATGTGGATTGGGATCACTCCTGAGATTGTGTCAATGAGCTTCAAACCTGAGAGTGTGGGGTATCAGGATCAACCCTTCAATGTGAGGATCATGATCATTCCTGAGAGTGTGAGTTTATTGAGCAGATTCAATCCTGACAGTGTGTGGATCACGTTGAAACCTGTGAGTGTGTGTGTAATTATCAGATCTGAGAGTGTGCGGATCAGGTCAAATTCTGTGAGTGTGTGGATCAGGATCAATTATGTGAGTGTGTGGATCTGGATCTATCCTGAGAGTGGGTGAATCAGGATCAATCCTGAGAGTCTCTTGTTCAGGATCAATCCTGTGAGTGTTTGAATAAGTATCAATCCTGAGTGTTTGTGGATCAGGACCAATCCTGTGAGTGTCTGGATCTGGATCAACCCTGAGAGTGTGTCGATGAGCTTCAATCCTGAGAGTGTGGGATATCAGGATCAACCCTTGAATGTGAGGATCAGGATCAATCCTGGGAGTGTGTGGATTAGTATCAACCCTGAGACCGTGTGGGATCAGGATGATTCCTCAGTGTTTGGGGGATAAGGGCCTATCCTGAGAATGTGTGGATTTGGATCAATCCTGAGAGTGTGGGGAATAGGGTCAATCCTGCGAGATTGTAGATCAGTATTAATCCTGAAAATATGCAATTTCTGGATCAGGATCAACCCTGACAGTGTGTAGATCAGGTTCAACCCTAAGAGTGTGGGCTATCAGGATCAACCCTGAGAAAATGGGGCGTTAGGTTCAATCAGGAGAGTGTGAGGATCAGGATCAATTCTGAGAGTGTGCAGATCAGGATAAATTCTATGAGTGTGTGGATCAGGATCAATTTGTGAGTGTGTGGGTTAGTATCAACCCAGAGAGCGTGTGGGATCAGGGTCATTCCTGAGAGTTTGGGGGATAAGGGTCTACCTGAGAGTGTGTGGATCAGGAACAATCCTGACAGTGTCTTGATCAGGGTCAATCATGAGAGCGTTTTGGTTTGGATCAATCCTGAGAGTGTGTGGATCAGGGTCAATCCTGAGAGTGTGTCAATCAGTGTCAATCCTGAGAGTGTCTGGATCAGTTTCAATCCTAAGAGTGTGGGAGTTCAGGTTCAAACCTGAGAGTGTGTGGATCAGGATCAATCCAGAGAGTGTGGGGGAATAAAGGTCAATCCTGAGAGTTTGCAGATCTGAATCAATCCGGAGAGTGTCTTGATCAGAATCAATTCTGTGAGTGTCTGGCACTGGATCAACCCTGTGAGTGTGTGGATGAGGTTCAATCCTGAGAGTGTGGTGTATCAGGATCAACCTTGAGAATTTGAGGACTAGGTTCAATCCTGAGAATGTGTTGGATCATGATCATTCCTGAGAGTTTGCGAGATAAGGGACTATCCTGAGAGTGTGTGGATCAGGAGCAATCCTGTGAGTTTGTTGATCAGGATCAAAGCTGACAGTGTGAGGATCAGTGTGTTACCTGAGTTTGTGTGTTTGTCATTATCAATTCCGAGAGTGTGTGGATCAGGATCAATCCTGAGCGTGTGTGGATCAGGATCAATCCATAGAATGTGTGGGACCAAGATCAATCATGAGGTTTTATGTATCAGGGTCAATCCTAAGAGTGTCTGGATCAGTGTCAGTCATGAGAGAATTTAGGTCAGGATCAATCCTGAGAGTGTGTGTAGCAGGGTCAATCCCGGGAGTCTGTGAATTAGTGTCAATTCTGAGATTGTTTGGATGAGTTTCAATCCTAAGAGTGTGGAATATCAGGTTCAAACCCGAGAGTGTGTAGATCAGGATCAAACCTGAGAGTGTGTGGATCAGGATCAACTCTGATAGTAAGGGGGCTCAGGATGGATCCTGACAGTGTGTGGCTCAGGATCAATCCTGAGTGTGTGTGGATCAGGTTCAATCTTGAGAGAAGATGTATCATCATCAATCCTCAGAATGTATGGATCAGGGTCAATCCTGAGAGTGTGTCAATCAGTGTCAATCCTGGGAGTGTCTGGATCAGTTTCAATCCTAATAGTGTGGGACATCAGGTTCAAACCTGAGAGTGTGTGGATCAGGATCAAACCAGAGAGTGTGTGGATCAGGATCAACCCTGAGAGCTTGTGGATCAGAATGAAGCCTTTGAGTTTGTGGATCGGGATCAACACTGAGAGTTTTTAGATCTGTATCAATCCTGAGAGTGTATTGATCACAATCAATTCTGTGAGTGTCTGGCACTGGATCAATCCTGTGTGTGTGTGGATGAGGTTCAATCCTGAGAGTGTGGGGTATCAGGATCAACCTTGAGATTTGAGGACGAGGATCAATCCTGAGAGTCTGTGGATTAGTATCAATCCTGAGAGCATGTGGGATTATGATCATTCCTGAGAGTTTGGGGGATAAGGGTCTATCCTGAGAGTGTGTGGATCAGGATCAATCCTGTGAGTTTGATGATCAGGATCAAACCTGACAGTGTGTGGATCAGGGTGTAACCTGAGTGTGTGTGTGTGTGTGTCATTATCAATTCTGAGAGTGTGTGGATCAGGATCAATCCTGAGCGTGTGTGGATCAGGATCGATCCATAGAATGTGTGGGATCAAGATCAATCATGAGATTATATGTATCAGGGTCAATCCTAAGAGTGTCTGGATCAGTGTCAGTCATGAGAAAATTTGGGTCAGGATCAGTACTGAGCATATGTGTATCAGGGTCAATCCTGAGTGTGTGTGAATTAGTGTCAATCCTGAGAGTGTGTGGATTAGTTTCAATCCTAAAATTGTGGAATATCAGGTTCAAACCCGAGAGTGTGTGGATCAGGATCAAACCAGAGGGTGTGTGGATCAGGATCAACTCTGATAGTAAGGGGGCTCAGGATGAATCCTGACAGTGTGTGGATCAGGATCAATCCTGAGTGTGTGTAGTTCATGTTAAATCCTGAGAGAAGATAGATCATTATCAATCCTCTGAATATGTGGATCATGATCAATCCTGAGAGTGTGTGAATCAGGATCAATCCTGAGTGTGTCTTGATCAGGATCAATCCTGAGAGTTTGTGGATCAGAATAAATAATGTGAGTCAAAAACAGAATTAACTGGAAAAACTCAGCAGGTCTGGCAGCATCGGCAGAGAAGAAGAGTTGATGTTTCGAGTCCTCATGACCCTTCGACAGAACTTGAGTGAGTCGAAGAAAGGGGTGAAATATATGCTGGTTTAAGGTGTGTGGGGGTGGGGTGGTGTGGGGTTTGGGTGGGGGGAGAGAGAGAGAAGTGGAGGGTGTTGGTGTGGTTGTAGGGACAAACAAGCAGTAATAGAAGCAGATCATCAAGAGATGTCACAAACAACAGAACAAAAGAACACATTGGTGTTAAAGTTGGTGATATTATCTAAACGAATGTGCTAATTAAGAATGGATGGTAGGGCACTCAAGGTATAGCTCTAGTGGGGGTGGGGGGATCATAAAAGATTTAAAAATATTTAAAAATAATGGAAATAGGTGGGAAAAGAAAAATCTATATAATTTATTGGAAAAAAAAACAAAAGGAAATGAGAAACAGAAAGTGTTTGGGGATGGAGGAGGGAGCTCAAGACCTAAAGTTGTTGAATTCAATATTCAGTCCGGAAGGCTGTAAAGTGCCTAGTCGGAAGATGAGGTGTTGTTCCTCCAGTTTGCGTTGGGCTTCACTGGAACAATGCAGCAAGCCAAGGACAGACATGTGGGCAAGAGAGCAGGGTGGAGTGTTAAAATGGCAAGCGAGAGGGAGATTTGGGTCATTCTTGCGGACAGACCGTGGGTGTTCTGCAAAGCGGTCGCCCGGTTTACGTTTGGTCTCTCCAATGTAGAGGAGGCCACATTGGGAGCAACGAATGCAGTAGACTCAGTTGGGGGAAATGCAAGTGAAATGCTGCTTCACTTGAAAGGAGTGTTTGGGCCCTTGGATGATGAGGAGAGAGGAAGTGAAGGGGCAGGTGTTGCATCTTTTGCATGGGCATGGGGTGGTGCCATAGAAGGGGGTTGAGGAGTAGGGGGTGATGGAGGAGTGGACCAGGGTGTCCCGGATGGAACGATCCCTACGGAATGCCGATGGGGGGGGGGGGGGGGGGGTGAAGGGAAGACGTGTTTGGTGGTGGCATCATGCTGGAGTTGGCAGAAATGGCAGAGGATGATCCTTTGAATGCGGAGGCTGGTGGGGTGATAAGTGAGGACAAGGGGGACCCTATCATGTTTCTGGGAGGGAGGAGAAAGCATGAGGGTGGATGCGCGGGAAATGGGCCAGACACGGTTGAGGGCCCTGCCAACGACCATGGGTGGAAAACCTCGGTTAAGGAAGAAGGAGGACATGTCAGAGGAACTGTTTTTGAATGTAGCATCATCGGAACAGATGCGACGGAGGCGAAGGAACTGAGAGAATGGGATAGAGTCCTTACAGGAAGCGGTGTGTTAGGAGCTGTAGTCGAGGTAGCTGTGGGAGTCGGTAGGTTTGTAATGGATATTGGTGGACAGTCTATCACCAGAGATTGAGACAGAGAGGTCAAGGAAGGGAAGGGAAGTCTCAGAGATGGACCACGTGAACATGATGGAGGGGTGGAGATTGGAAGCAAAATTAATAAATTTTTCCAAGTCCCGACGAGAGCATGAAGCAGCACCGAAGTAATCATCGATGTACCGGAGATAGAGTTGTGGAAGGGGGCCGGAGTCGGACTGGAAAAAGGAATGCTTCACCCCACCAGCTTCCGCATTCAAAGGATCATCCTCTGCCATTTCTGCCAACTCCAGCATGATGCCATCACCAAACACATCTTCCCTTCACCCCCCCATCGGCATTCCGTAGGGATCGTTCCCTCCGGGCCAACCTGGTCCACTCCTCCAACACCCCCTACTCCTCAACCCCCTTCTATGGCACCACCCTATGCCCACGCAAAAGATGCAACACCTGCCCCTTCACTTCCTCTCTCCTCACCGTCCAAGGACCCAAACACTCCTTTCAAGTGAAGCAGCATTTCACTTGCATTTCCCCCAACTTAGTCTACTGCATTTGTTGCTCCCAATGTGGCCTCCTCTACATTGGAGAGACCAAACGTAAACTGGGTGACCGCTTTGCAGAACACCCACGATCTGTCCGCAAGAATGACCCAAACCTCCCTGTTGCTTGCCATTTTAACACTCCACCCTGCTCTCTTGCCCACATGTCTGTCCTTGGCCTGCTGCATTGTTCCAGTGAAGCCCAATGCAAACTGGAGGAACAACACCTCATCTTCCGACTAGGCACTTTACAGCCTTCCGGACTGAATATTGAATTCTACAACTTTAAGTCTTGAGCTCCCTCCTCCATCCCCACCCCCTTACTGTTTCCCCCTTCCTTTTGTTTTTTCCAATAAATTATATAGATTTTTCTTTTCCCATTTATTTCCATTATTTTTAAATATTTTTAAATCTTTTATAATCCCCCCACCCCACTAGAGCTATACCTTGAGTGCCCTATGATCCATTCTTAATTAGCACAATCGTTTAGATAATATCACCAACTTTAACACCTATGTGTTCTTTTGTTCTGTTGTTTGTGACATCTTTTGATGATCTACTTCTATTACTGCTTGTTTGTCCCTACAACCACACCAACCCCCTCCACTTCTCTCTCTCTCCCCCCACCCAAACCCCACACCCCCCACCCCCACACACCTTAAACCAACTTATATTTCACCCCTTTCTTCGACTCACTCAAGTTCTGTCGAAGGGTCATGAGGACTCAAAACATCAACTCTTTTCTTCTCTGCTGATGCTGCCAGACCTGCTGAGTTTTTCCAGGTAATTCTATTTTTGTTTTGGATTTCCAGCATCCGCAATTTTTTTGTTTATATCAATAATGTGAGTGTCTGGAATGGGATCAACACTAAAAGTGTGTGGATCTGGATCAAACCTGAGAGTTGGTTTCATCAAAATCAATCCTGTGAATGTCTGAAATGGGATCAAACATGACAGTGTATGGATAAGGTTCAATCCTGATAGTGTGTGGTATCAGGATCAATTCTGTGAGTGTGTTGATCAGATTCAATCCTGACAGTTTGTGCATCAGAGTGAAACCTGAGAGTGTGCATGTAATTATCAATTTTGAGAGTGAGCAGATCAGGATAAATTCTATGAGTGTTTGGATCAGGATCAATCATGTGAGCGTGTGGATCAGGATCAGTCCTGTGAGTTTGTTGATCAGGATCAATCCTGACAGTGTGTGGATCAGGGTGAAACCTGAGAGTATGTCTGTCATTATCAAATCTGAGTTTGTGGATCAGGATGACTGTTATGAGTGTGTGTGTCAGGATCAATCTTGAGCATTTCTGGATCAGGATCAATCCAGAGAATGTGAGGGATCAAGATCAATCATGAGATTTTATGTATCAGGGTCAATCCTGAGATTGTCTGGATCAGTGTCAGTCATAAGAGCGTTTGGGTCAGGATCAATCCTGAGCGTGTTTGAATCAGTGTCAATCCTGAGAGTGTGTGGATTAGTTTCAATCCTAAGAGAGTGGAATATCAGGTTCAAACCAGAGAGTGTGTTGATCAGGATCAAACCTGAGAGTGTGTGGATCAGGATCAACCCTGATAGTAAGGAGGCTCAGGATGATTCCTGACAGTGTGTGGATCCGGATTAATCCTGAGTGTGTGTGTATCAGTTCACTCCTGAGAGAAGTTGGATCATCATCAATTCTCAGAGTGTGTGGATCAGGATCAATCCTGAGAGTGTGTGCATCAGGATCCATCCTGAGATTGTCTTGATCAGGATCAATCCTGAAAGTGTGTGGATCGGTAGCAACACTGAGAGTGTGTAGATGAAGTATCACTACTAAGTGTTTGTGCATCAGAATCAATAATGTGAATGTCTGGAATGGTATCAACCCTGAGAGTGTGTGGATCTGGATCAATCTTGAGAGTTGGTTTCATTAGAATCAATCCTGTGAATGTTTGGAATGGGATCAACCATGAGAGACTGAGGATAAGGATCAATCCTGAGAGTGTGTGTGATTAGGACCAATTCGGAGAGTGTGTTGATCTGATTCAAATCTGAAAGTGTGTGGATCAGGGTGAAACCTGTGAGTGTCTGTGTGATTACCAATTCTGAGGGTGTGGGGATCAGGATAAATTCTATGAGTGTGTGGATCAGGATCAATCCTGAGAGTGTCTTGATCAGGATCAATCCTGAAAGTGTTTGGAGCAGGATAAATTCTGAGTGTTTGTGCATCAGAATCAATCCTGAGAATGTCTGGATCTGGATCAATTCTGAGAGTGTGTGGATGAGCTTCAATCCTGAGAGTGTGGGATATCCGGACCAACCCTTGAAGGTGAGGATCAGGATCAATCCTGAGAGTGTGTGGATTACTTTCAACCCTGAGACTGTGGGGTATCAGGATGAATCCCGAGAATGTGGGGGATAAGGGTCTATCCTGAGAGTGTGTGGATCAGGATAAATTCTATGAGTGTGCGGGTCAGGATCAATCCGGAGAGTGTGGGGGATAAGGGTCAATCCTGAGAGTGCGGAGATCAGCATCAATCCAGAAAGTATGCAATTTCTGGTTCGGGATCAACCCTGAGAGTGTTTGGATTAGGTTCAAACCTAAGGGTGTGGGCTATCAGAATCAACCCTGAGAGAATGGGGTGTTAGTTTGAATCCGGAGAGTGTGACGATCTGGATCAATCCTGAGATTGTGAGGATCATGATCAATCCTGTGAGTGTATAGCTCAGGATCAATCCTGACAGTGTGGATCAGCGTGAAACCTGAGAGTGTGTTCATATTCATCAATTCTGAGAGTGTGTGGATCAGGATAAATGCTATGATTGTGTGGATCAGGATGAAACCTGAGAATGTGTGAGATCAAAATCAATCATGAGATTTTATGTATCAGGTTCAATGCTGAGAGTGAGTGGATCAGGATCAATCCTGACAGTGCTTGTTTCAGGGTCAATCAGGAGAGCTCTTGGGTCAGGATCAATCCTGAGAGTGTGTGTATCAGGGTCAATCCTGAGAGTGTGTGGATCAGTTTCAATCCTAAGAGTGTGGAATATCAGGTTCAAACATAAGAGTGTGTGGATCAGGATCAAGCCTGAGATTGTGTGTATCAGGAACAACGCTGATAGTAAGGGGGCTCAGGATGAATCCTGACAGTGTGTGGATCAGGATCAATTCTGAGTTTGTCTGGATCAGGTTCAATCCTGAAAGAAGATGGATCATCATCAATCCTCAGATATTGTGGATCAGGATCAATCTTGAGAGTGCATGAAAGAGGATCAATCCTGAGAGTGTCCAGAAGAGGAACAAACCTGAAAGTGTGTGAATCGGGATCAACACTGAGAGTGCGTAGATCAGGATCAATCCTGAGCGTTTGTGGATCAGAATCAATAATGTGAGTGTCTGGAATGTGATCAACCCTGAGAGCGTGTGGATCAGGATCAATCCTGAGAATGAGTGGTTTCAGGATCAATTCTGTTTGTGTTTGTATTAGATTATATCCTGAGAGCATTTGGATCAGAGTGAAACCAGTGAGTGTGTGTGTGTGTGTGTGTAATTATCAATTCTGAGATTGTGCAGATCAGGATAAATTTTATGAGTGTGCGGATCAGGATCAATCCTGTGAGTGTGTGGATATGGATCAATCCTGAGAGTGTGTGAATCAGGACCAATCCTGAGAATGTCTTCCTCAGGATCATTCCTAAGTGTGTGTTGATCAGGATCAATCCTGAGAGTGTGTGGATCAGAATCATTCTTGTGAGTGTGTGGATCTGGATCAACCCTGAGAGTGTATGGATGAGGTTCAATCCTGAGATTGTGGGGTATCAGGATCAACCCTGAGAATGTGAGGACTAGGATCAATCCGGAGAGTGTGTGGATCAGGATCAACCCTGAGAGAGTGTGGGATCAGGATGATTCGTAAGAGTTAGGGGGATAAGGGTCTATCCTGGGAGTGTGTGGACCAGAATCTTTCGTGTGAGTGTCTGGAAGGAGATGAACAATGAGAGTGTGTGGATAAGGTTCAAATCTGAGATTGTGTGGTACAGGATCTATTCTGTGATTGTGTTGATCAGATTCAATCCTGAGAGTGTGCGGATAAGGGTGAAACAAGTGAGTGTGTGTATTTATCAATTCTGAGAGTGTGTGGATCAGGATAAATTGTATGAGTGTGTGGATCAGGATCAATCCTGAGACTGTGAATCAGGATCAATCCTGAGAGGGTGTGAATCAGGATCAATCCTAAGAGGATTTGGATCAGGATCAATCCTGAGAGTCTGTGGATCAGAATCAATCATGCGAGTGCCTGGATCTGGATCAACCTTGAGATTTTATGGATGAGGGTCAATCCTGAGAGTGTGGGGTATCAGGATCAAACCTGAGAATGTGACAATCAGGATCAATCCTTGACTGTGTGGATTAGAATCAAACATGTGGGTTTGTGGGATAAGGATGGTTCCTGAGAGTTTGGGGGATGAGGGTCTAACCTGAGACTGAATGCATCAGGATCATTATTTTGAGTGTGTGGATCAGGATCAATCCTGGAGTGTGGGGAAAAGGGTCAATCCTGAGAGTGTGTAGATCTGCATCAATCCTGAAAGTATGCAATTTCTGGATCGGGATCAACCCTGAGAGAGTGTGGATCAGGTTCAACCCTAAGAGTATGGGTTATCATAATCAACCCTGAGAGAATGGGGTGTTAGGTTCAATCTGGAGAGTGTGAGGATCAGGATCAATCCTGAGAGTGTGTGGATCAGAATCATTCCAGAGAAGGTGTAGGATCAAGATCAATCATGGGTTTTTATGTATCAGGGTCAATCCTGAGAGTGTCTGGATCAATGTAAGTCATGAGAGCGTTTGGGTAAGGATCAATCCTGAGATTGTGTGTATCAGGGTCAATCCTGAAAGTGTGTGAATCAGGATCAACCCTGAGAGAGTGTGGGATCAGGATGATTCGTAAGAATTTGGGGGACAGGGGTCTATCCTGAGAGTGTGTGGATCAGGATCAATCCTGTGAGTTTGTTGATCAGGATCAATCCTGACAGTGTGTGGATCAGGGTGAAACCTGAAAGTGTGCCTGTCATTATCAAATCTGAGTTTGTGGATCAGGATGACTAGTATGAGTGTCTGTGTCAGGATCAATCCTGAGCATTTCTGGATCAGGATCAATCCATAGAATGTGTGGGATCAAGATCAATCATGAGATTTTATGTATCAGGGTCAATCCTAAGAGTGTCTGGATAATTGTCAGTCATGAGAGCGTTTGGATCAGGATCAATCCTGAGCATGTGTGAATCAGTGTCAATCCTGAGAGTGTGTGGATCAGTTTCAATCCTAAGAGTGTGGAATATCAGTTTCAAACCAGAGAGTGTGTCGATCAGGATGAAACCTGAGAGTGTGTGGATCAGGATCAACCCTGATAGTAAGGGGGCTCAGGATGATTCCTGACAGTGTGTGGATCCGGATCAATCCTGAGAGTGTGTGTATCAGTTCAATCCTGAGAGAAGTTGGATCATCATCAATTCTCAGAGTGTGTGGATCAGGATCAATCCTGAGAGTGTGTGCATCAGGATCCATCCTGAGAGTGTCTTGATCAGGATCAATCCTGAAAGTGTGTGGATCAGTAGCAACACTGAGAGTCTGTAGATCAGGATCACTACTGAGAGTTTGTGCATCAGAATCAATAATGTGAATGTCTGGAATAGGATCAACCCTGAGAGTGTGTGGATCTGGATCAATCTTGAGAGTTGGTTTCATTAGAATCAATCCTGTGAATGTTTGGAATGGGATCAACCATGAGAGAGTGTGGATAAGGATCAGTCCTGAGAGTGTGTGTTATTAGAGGGATAAGGGTCTATCCTGGGAGTGTGTGGACCAGAATCTTTCGTGTGAGTGTCTGGAAGGAGATGAACAATGAGAGTGTGTGGATAAGGTTCAAATCTGAGATTGTGTGGTACAGGATCTATTCTGTGATTGTGTTGATCAGATTCAATCCTGAAAGTGTGCGGATAAGGGTGAAACAAGTGAGTGTGTGTATTTATCAATTCTGAGAGTGTGTGGATCAGGATAAATTGTATGAGTGTGTGGATCAGGATCAATCCTGAGACTGCGAATCAGGATCAATCCTGAGAGGGTGTGAATCTGGATCAATCCTAAGAGGATTTGGATCAGGATCAATCCTGAGAGTCTGTGGATCAGAATCAATCATGCGAGTTCCTGGATCTGGATCAACCCTGAGATTTTATGGATGAGGGTCAATCCTGAGAGTGTGGAGTATCAGGATCAAACCTGAGAATGTGACGATCAGGATCAATCCTTGACTGTGTGGATTAGAATCAAACATGTGGGTTTGTGGGATAAGGATGGTTCCTGAGAGTTTGGGGGATGAGGGTCTAACCTGAGACTGAATGCATCAGGATCATTATTTTGAGTGTGTGGATCAGCATCAATCCTGGAGTGTGGGGGAAAGGGTCAATCCTGAGAGTGTGTAGATCTGCATCAATCCTGAAAGTATGCAATTTCTGGATCGGGATCAACCCTGAGAGAGTGTGGATCAGGTTCAACCCTAAGAGTATGGGTTATCATAATCAACCCTGAGAGAATGGGGTGTTAGGTTCAATCTGGAGAGTGTGAGGATCAGGATCAATCCTGAGAGTGTGTGGATCAGAATCATGCCAGAGAAGGTGTAGGATCAAGATCAATCATGGGTTTTTATGTATCAGGGTCAATCCTGAGAGTGTCTGGATCAATGTAAGTCATGAGAGTGTTTGGGTAAGGATCAGTCCTGAGATTGTGTGTATCAGGGTCAATCCTGAAAGTGTGTGAATCAGGATCAACCCTGAGAGAGTGTGGGATCAGGATGATTCGTAAGAATTTGGGGGACAGGGGTCTATCCTGAGAGTGTGTGGATCAGGATCAATCCTGTGAGTTTGTTGATCAGGATCAATCCTGACAGTGTGTGGATCAGGGTGAAACCTGAAAGTGTGCCTGTCATTATCAAATCTGAGTTTGTGGATCAGGATGACTAGTATGAATGTCTGTGTCAGGATCAATCCTGAGCATTTCTGGATCAGGATCAATCCATAGAATGTGTGGGATCAAGATCAATCATGAGATTTTATGTATCAGGGTCAATCCTAAGAGTGTCTGGATAATTGTCAGTCATGAGAGCGTTTGGATCAGGATCAATCCTGAGAGTGTGTGAATCAGTGTCAATCCTGAGAGTGTGTGGATCAGTTTCAATCCTAAGAGTGTGGAATATCAGTTTCAAACCAGAGAGTGTGTCGATCAGGATGAAACCTGAGAGCGTGTGGATCAGGATCAACCCTGATAGTAAGGGGGCTCAGGATGATTCCTGACAGTGTGTGGATCCGGATCAATCCTGAGAGTGTGTGTATCAGTTCAATCCTGAGAGAAGTTGGATCATCATCAATTCTCAGAGTGTGTGGAGTTGGTTTCATTAGAATCAATCCTGTGAATGTTTGGAATGGGATCAACCATGAGAGAGTGTGGATAAGGATCAGTCCTGAGAGTGTGTGTTATTAGGACCAATTCTATGAGTGTGTTGATCAGATTCAAACCTGACAGTCTGTGGATCAGGGTGAAACCTGTGAGTGTCTGTGTGATTACCAATTCTGAGAGTGTGCGGATCAGGATCAAACCTGAGAGTGTCTTGATCAGGATCAATCCTGACACTGTTTGGCGCAGGATCAATCCTGAGATTTGTGCATCAGAATCAATCCTGAGAATGTCTGGATCTGGATCAATTCTGAATGTGTGTGGATGATCTTCAATCCTGAGAGTGTGGGGTAGCCGGTCAACCCTTGAATGTGAGGATCAGGATCAATCCTGAGAGTGTGTGGATTAGTATCAACCCTGAGACTGTGTGGTATCAGGCTGATTCCCGAGATTGTGGGGGATAAGGGTCTATCCTGAGAGTGTGTGGATCAGGATAAATTCTATGAGTGTGTGGGTAAGGATCAATTCTGTGAGTGTGGGGAATAAGGGTCAATCCTGAGAGTGCTTAGATCAGCAACAATCCAGAAGTATGCAATTTCTGGTTCGGGATCAACCCTGAGAGTGAGTGCATCAGTTTCAACCCTTAGAGTGTGGGTTATCAGGATCAACCCTGAGAGAATGGGGTGTTAGTTTGAATCCGGAGAGTGTGAGGATCCGGATCAATCCTGAGATTGTGAGGATCATGATCAATCCTGTGAGTGTATAGTTCAGGATCAATCCTGACAGTGTGGATCAGCGTGAAACCTGAGAGTGTGTTCGTATTCATCAATTCTGAGAGTGTGTGGATCAGGATAAATGCTATGATTGTGTGGATCAGGATCAAACCTGAGAATGTGTGAGATCAAAATTTATCATGAGATTTTATGTATCAGGTTCAATGCTGAGAGTGAGTGGATCAGGATCAATCCTGACAGTGTTTGTTTCAGGGTCAATCAGGAGAGCGTTTGGGTCCGGATCAATCCTGAGAGTGTGTGTATCAGGGTCAATCCTGAGAGTGTGTGGATCAGTTTCAATCCTAAGAGTGTGGAATATCAGGTTCAAACACAAGAGTGTGTGGATCAGGATCAAACCTGAGAGTGTGTGGATCAGGATCAACGCTGATAGTTAGGGGGCTCAGGATGAATCCTGGCAGTGTGTGGATCAGGATCAATTCTGAGTTTGTCTGGATCAGGTTCAATCCTGAAAGAAGATGGATCATCATCAATCCTCAGATATTGTGGATCAGGATCAATCTTGACTGTGCATGAAGCAGGATCAATCCTGAGAGTGTCTTGAAGAGGAACAAACCTGAAAGTGTGTGAATTGTGATCAACACTGAGAGTGTGTAGATCAGGATAAATCCTGAGCGTTTGTGGATCAGAATCAATAATGTGAGTGTCTGGAATGGGATCAACCCTGAGAGCATGTGGATCAGGATCAATCCCGAGAATGTTTGGTTTCAGGATCAATTCTGTTAGTGCGTGTATTAGATTCTATCCTGTGAGTGTTTGGATCAGAGTGAAACCAGTGAGTGTGTGTGTGTAATTATCAATTCTGAAATTGTGCAGATCAGAATAAATTATATGAATGTGCGGATCAGGATCATTCCTGTGTTTTTGTGGATATGGATCAATCCTGAGAGTGTGTGAATCAGGATCAATCCTGAGAATGTCTACCTCAGGATCATTCCTAAGAGTGTGTGAATCAGGATCAATCCTGAGAGTGTGTGGATCAGAATCATTCTTGTGAGTGTGTGGATCTGGATCAATCCTGAGAGTGTATGGATGAGGATCAATCCTGAGATTGTGGGGTATCAGGATCAACCCTGAGAATGTGAGGACCAGGAGCAATCCTGAGAGTTTGTGGATCAGGATCAACCCTGAGAGTGAGGGATCAGGATGATTCGTAAGAGTTAGGGGGATAAGGGTCTATCCTGGGAGTGTGTGGATCAGAATCCATCGTGTGAGTGTCTGGAAGGAGATCAACAATGAGAGTGTGTGGATAAGGTTCAAACCTGAGATTGTGTGGTATCAGGATCAATTCTGTGATTGTGTTGATCAGATTCAATCCTGAGAGTGTGTGGATCAAAGTGAAAGCAGTGAGTGTGTGTATTTATCAATTCTGAGTGTGTGCGGATCAGGATAAATTGTATGAGTGTGTGGATCAGGATCAATCCTGTGACTGTGTGAATATGGATCAATCCTGAGAGGGTGTGAATCTGGATCAAACCAGAGAGTCTCTTGATCAGGAATCAATCCTGAGAGTGTGTGGGTCAGAATCAATCTTGTGAGTGCCTGGATCTGGATCAACCCTGCGATTGTATGGATGAGGGTCAATCCTGAGAGTGTGGGGTATCAGAATCAAACCTGAGAATGTGATGATCAGGATCAATCCTGAGAGTGTGTGGTTTGGAATCAAACCTGTGGGTGTGTGGGATAAGGATGATTCCTGAGAGTTTGGGGGATAAGGGTCTAAACTGAGACTGAATGGGTCAGGATCAATCTTTCGAGTGTGTTGATCAGGATCAATCCTGAGAGTGTGGGGAAAAGCGTCAATCCTGAGAGTGCGTAGATCAGCATCAATCCTGAAAGTATGCAATTTCTGGATTGGGATCAACCCTGAGAGAGTGTGGATTAGGTTCAACCCTAAGAGTATGGGCTATCAGGATCAACCCTGAGAGAATGGGATGTTAGGTTCAATCTGGAGAGTGTGAGGATCAGGATCAATTCTGAGAGTGTGTGGATCAGGATCAATCCAGAGAATGTGTAGGATCAAGATCAGTCATGAGTTTTTA
This sequence comes from Carcharodon carcharias, assembly GCF_017639515.1. Classification (NCBI taxonomy): domain Eukaryota; kingdom Metazoa; phylum Chordata; class Chondrichthyes; order Lamniformes; family Lamnidae; genus Carcharodon; species Carcharodon carcharias. Next base: position 95,473,900 of record NC_054476.1, on the reverse strand, counting down.
TGTATCAGGGTCAATCCTGAGAGTGTCTGGATCAGTGTCAATCCTGTGAGTGTGTGGATCAGTTTCAATCCTAAGAGTGTGGAATATCAGTTTCAAACCCGAGAGTGTGTGGAACAGGATCAAGCCTGAGAGTGTGTTGATCAGGATCAACCCTGAGACCGTGTGGGATCCTGATCATTCCTGAGAGTTTGGGGCATAATTGGATATCCTGAGAGTTTTTGGATCAGGATCAATCCTGTGATTGTGTGTATCAGGATCAATCCTGAGCATGTGTGAATCAGTGTCGATCCTGAGGGTGTGTGGATCAGTTTCAATCCTAAGAGTGTGGAATATCAGGTTCAAACCAGAGAGTGTGTAGATCAGGATGAAACCTGAGAGTGTGTGGATCAGGATCATCCCTGATAGTAAGGGGGCTCAGGATGAGTCCTGACAGTGTGTGGATCCGGATCAATCCTGAGAGTGTGTGTATCAGTTCAATCCTGAGAGAAGTTGGATCATCATCAATTCTCAGAGTGTTTGGATCAGGATCAATCCTGAGAGTGTGTGCATCAGGATCAATCCTGAAAGTGTGTGGATCGGTATCAACACTGAGAGTGTGTAGATCAGGATCAATCCTGAGAGTTTGTGCATCAGAATCAATAATGTGAGTGTCTGGAATGTGAACAACCCTGAAAGTGTGTGGATCTGGATCAATCCTGAGAGTTGGTTTCATCAGAATCAATCCTGTGAACGTTTGGTATAGGATAAACCATGAAAGTGTATGGATAAGGTTCAATCCTGAGAGTTTGTGGTATCAGGATCAATTCTTTGAGTGTGTTGATCAGATTCAATCCTGAAACTGTGTGTATCAAGTTGAAACCTGTGAGTGTGTGGGTAATTATCAATTCGGAGAGCGTGCAGATCAGGATAAATTCTATGAGTGTGTGGCTCATGATCAATCATGTGAGTGTGTGGATCTGGATCTATCCTGAGAGGGTGTGAATCAGGATCAATCCTGAGAGTGTCTTGGTCAGGATCAATCCGGAGAGTGTGAGGATCAGGATCAATCCTGAGATTGTGAGGATCATGATCAATCCTGTGAGTGTATAGCTCAGGATCAATCCTGACAGTGTGGATCAGCATGAAACCTGAGAGTATGTTCGTCATCATCAATTCTGAGAGTGTGTGGATCAAGTAAAATGCTATGATTGTGTGGATCAGGATCAAACCTCAGTTTGTGTGGGATCAAGATCAATCATGAGATTTTATGTATCAGGTTCAATGCTGAGAGTGAGTGGATCAGGATCAATCCTGACAGTGTTTGTATCAGGGTCAATCAGGAGACCGTTTGAGTCAAGATCAATCCTGAGAGTGTGTGTATCAGGGTCAATCCTGAGAGTGTGTGGATCAGTTTCAATCCTGAGAGTGTGTGGATCAGAATCATTCTTGTGAGTGTCTGGATATGGATCAACACTGAGAGTGTATGGATGAGGTTCAATCCTGAGATTGGGGGTTATCAGGATCAACCCTGAGAATGTGAGGATCAGGATCAATCCTGAGAGTGTGTGGATCAGGATCAACCCTGAGAGAGTGTGGGCTCAAGATGATTCGTATGAGTTTGGGGGGTAAAGTTCAGTCCTGAGAGTGTGTGGATCAGAATCAATTGTGTGAGTGTCTGGAACGAGATCAATACTGAGAGTGTGTGGATTAGGTTCAAAACTGAGATTGTGTGGTATCAGGATCAATTCTGTGATTGTGTTGATCAGATTCAATCCTGAGAGTGTGTGGATCAGGGTGAAACCAGTGAGTGTGTGTATTTATCAATTCTGAGAGTGTGTGGATCAGGATAAATTGTATGAGTGTGTGGATCAGGATCAATTCTGAGCATGTGTGGATCAGGATCAAACCAGAGTATGTGTGGGATCAAGATCAATCATGAGATTTTATGTATCAGGGTCAATCCTGAGAGTATCTGGATCAGTGTCAGTCATGAGAGCGTTTAGGTAAGGATCAATCATGAGAGTGTGTGGTTCAGGGTCAATCCTGAGTTTGTGTGAATCAGGTTCAATCCTGAGTGAAGATGGATCATCATCAATCCTCAGAGTGTGTGGATCAGGATCAATCCTGAGAGGGTGTGAATCAGGATAAATCCTGAGAGTGTCTTGATCAGGATCAATCCTGAAAGTGTGTGGATTTTGATCAACACTGAGAGTGTGTAGATCAGGATAAATCCTGAGAGTTTGTGGATCAGAATCAATAATGTGAGTGTCTGGAATGGGATCAACCCTGAAAGTGTGTGGATCTGGATCAATCCTGAGAAATTGTTTCATCAGAATCAATCCTGGGAATGTCTGGAATGGAATCATCCATGAGAGTGTATGGATAAGGTTCAATCCTCAGAGTGTGTGGTATCAGAATCAATTCTATGAGTGTGTTGATCAGATTCAATCCTGACAGTGTGAGGATCAGAGTGAAACATGTGAGTGTCTGTGTAATTATCAATTTTGAGCATGTGTGGATCAGGATAAATTCTATGAGTGTGTGGATCAGGATGAATCATGTGAGTGTGTGCATCTGGATCTATCCTGACAGTGTGTGAATCAGGATCAATCCTGAGAGTGTTTGGATCAGGATCAATCCTGATTGTTTGTGGGTCAGAATCAATCCTGTGAGTGTCTGGATCTCGATCAACCCTGAGAGTTTGTTGATGAGCTTCAATCCTGAGAGTGTGGGGGATCAGGATCAACACTTGAATGTGAGGATCAGGATCAGTTCTGAGAGTGTATGGATTATTATCAACCCTGAGAGCATGTGGGATCATGATAATTCCTGAGAGTTTGGAGTATCAGGTTCTATCATGAGAGTGTGTTGTAAGGATCAATCCTGTGAGTTTGTTGATGAGTATCCATCCTGACAGTGTGTGGATCAGGGTGAAACCTGAATTTGTGTGTGTCATTATCAATTCTGTGAGTGTGTGGCACAGGATAAATGCAATGAGTGTGTGGATCAGGACCAATTCTGAGCATGTGTGGATCAGGATCAAATCAGAGAATGTGTGGGATCAAGACCAATCATGAGATTTTATGTATCAGGGTCAATCCTGAGAGTGTGTGAATCTGGATCAATCCTGAGAATTTCTTGATCAGGATCAATCCTGAAAGTGTGTGGATTGTGATCAACCCCGAGACTGTGTAGATCAGGATAAATCCTGAGAGCTTGTGGATCAGAATCAATAATGCGAGTTTCTGGAATGGGATCAACCCTGAAAGTGTGTGGATCTGGATCAATCCTGAGAGTTTGTTTCATCAGAATCAATCCTGTGAATTTCTGTAATGGAATCAATCATGAAAGTGTATGGATTATGTTCAATCCTGAGAGAGTGTGGTATCAGGATCAATTCTGTAAGTGTGTTGATCAGATTCAATCCTGACAGTGTGTGGATCAGAGTGGAATCTGTGAGTGTCTGTGTAATTATCGATTCTGAGCGTGTGCGGATCAGGATAAATTCTATGAGTGTGTGGACAAGGATCAATCCTGTGGGTGTCTGGATCTGGATCAACCATGAAAGTGTGTCGATGAGCTTCAATCCTGAAAGTGTGGGGTATCAGGATCAACCCTTGAATGTGAGGATCAGGATCAATGATGAGAGTGTGTGGATTAGTACCAACCCTGTGAGCATCCAACCCTGGGATCATGATCATTCCTGAGAGTTTGGGGGAGAAGGGTCTATCCTGAGATTGTGTTGGTAAGGATCAATCTTGTGAGTTTGTTGATCAGGATCAATCCTGACAGTGTGTGGATCAGGGTGAAACCTGACTGTTGTCTGTCATTATCAATTCTGTGAGTGTGTGTATTAGGATAAATGCTATGAGTGTGTGCATCAGGATCAAACCAGAGAATGTGTGGGATCAAGATCAATCATGAGATTTTATGTATCAGGGTCAATCATGAGAGTTTCTGGATCAGTGCCAGTCATGACAGTGTTTGGGTGAGGATCAATCCTGAGAGTGTGTGGATCAGGGTCAATCCTGAGAGTGTGTCAATCAGTGTCAATCCTGAGAGTGTGTGGATCAGTTTCAATCCTAGGAGAGTGTGTGATCAGGTTCAAACCTGAGAGTATGTGGATCAGGATCAACCCTGAGAGTTTATTGGATCAGAATCATTCCTGAGAGTGTCTTGATCAGAATCAAGTCTTTGATTGTCTGGACCTCGATCAACCCTGTGAGTTTGTGGATGAGGTTCAATCCTGAGGGTGAGGGGTATCAGGATCAACACTGAGAATGTGCGGACCAGGACCAATCCTAAGAGTTTGTGGATTAGTATCAACCCTGAGAGCATGTGGGATCATGATCATTCCTATGAGTTTGTGGTATAAGGTTGTATCCTGAGAGTGTGTTGGTAAGGATCAATCCTGTGAGTTTGTTGATGAGGATCAATCCTGACACATTGTGGATCAGGGTGAAACCTGAATATGTGTGTGTCATTATCAATTCTGCGAGTATGTGTCTCAGGATAAATGCTATGATTGTGTGCATCAGGATCAATTCTGAGCGCGTGTGGATCAGGATCAAACCAGAGAATGTTTGGGATCAAGATGAATCATGAGATTTTATGTATCATGGTCAATCCTGAGAGTGTCTGGATCAGTGTCAGTCATGAAAGCGTTTGGGTCAGGATCAATCCTGAGAGTGTGTGGATCAGGATCAATCCTGTGTGAGTGTGGATCAGGTTTAATCCTGAGAGAAGATGGATCATCATCAATCCTCAGAGTGTGTGGATCAGGATCAATCCTGAAAGTGTGTGGATTGTGATCAACACTGAGAATGTGTGTGGATCAGGATAAAACCTGAGAGTGTGTGGATCAGGATCAACCCTGAGAGTTTTTTGGATCAGAATCAATCCTGAGAGTGTCTTGATCAGAATCAATTCTGTGAGTGTCTGGATCTCGATCAACCCTGTGAGTTTGTGGATGAGGTTCAATCCTGAGGGTGAGGGGTATCAGGATCAACACTGAGAGTCTGTGTAATTATCAATTGTGAGAGTGTGTGGATCAGGATAAATTCTATGAGTTTGTGGACCAGGATCAATCATGTGAGTGTGTGGATCTGGATCTATCCTGATAGTTTGTGAATCAGGATCAATCCTGAGAGTGCCTTGATCATTATCAATTCTCAGAGTGTTTGGATCAGGATAAATCCTGAGTGTTTGTGGATCAGAATCAATCCTGTGAGTGTTGGATCTTAATCAACCATGAGAGTGTGTCGATGATCTTCAATTCTGAGAGTGTGGTTTATCAGGAACAACCTTGAATGTGAGGATCAGGATCAATGATGAGAGTGTGTGGATTAGTATCAACCCTGAGAGCATGTGGGATCATGATCATTCCTGAGAGTTTGGGGGAGAAGGGTTTATCCTGAGATTGTGTTGGTAAGAATCAATCCCGTGAGTTTGTTGATCAGGATCAATCCTGACAGTGTGTGGATCAGGGTGAAACCTGAGTGTTGTGTTCATTATGAATTCTGTGAGTGTGTGTATTAGGATAAATGCTATGAGTGTGTGGATCAGGATCAATCCTGAGCGTGTGTGGATCAGGATCAAACCAGAGTATGTGTGGGATCAAGATCAATCATGAGATTTTATGTATCAGGGTCAATCCTGAGAGTGTCTGGATCAATGTCAGTCATGAGAGCGTTTGGGTGAGGATCAGTCCTGAGAGTGTGTGGATCAGGATCAATCCTGAGTGAGTGTGGATCAGGTTCAATCCTCAGAGAAGATGGATCATCATCAATCCTCAGAGTGTGTGGATAAGGATCAATCCTGAGAGTGTGTCAATCCAGATCAATCCAGAGAGTGTCTTGATCAGCATGAATCCTGAAAGTGTGTGGATTGTGATCAACACTGAGAGTGTGTAGATCAGGATAAATCCTGGGAGCTTGTGGATCTGAATCAATAATGTGAGTTTCTGGAATGGGATCAACCCTGAAAGTGTGTGGATCTGGATCAATCGTGAGAATTTGTTTCATCAGAATCAACCCTGTGAATGTCTGGAATGGAATCAACCATGAGAGTGTATGGATTATGTTCAAGCCTGAGACAGTGTGGTATCAGGATCAATTCTGTATGTGTGTTGATCAGATTCAATCCTGACAGTGTGTGGATCAGAGTGAAACCTGTGAGTGTCTGTGTAATTATCAATTCTGAGAGTGTGTGGATCAGGATATTTTCTATGAGTGTGTGGACCAGGATCAATTAAGTGAGTGTGTGGATCTGGATTTATGATGAGAGTGTGTGAATCAGGATCAATCCTGTGAGTCTCTTGATCAGGATCAATTCTGAGAGTGTTTGGATCAGTATATATCCTGAATGTTTGTGGATCAGAATCAATCCTGTGAGTGTCTGGATCTGGATCAACCATGAGAGTGTGTCGATGAGCTTCAATCCTGAGAGTGTGGGGTATCAGGATCAACCCTTGAATGTGAGGATCAGGATCAATGCTGAGAGTGTGTGGATTAGTATCAACCCTGAGAGCATGTGGGATCATGATCATTCCTGAGAGTTTGGGGGAGAAGGGTCTATCCTGAGATTGTGTTGGTGAGGATCAATCCCGTGAGTTTGTTGATCAGGATCAATCCTGACAGTGTGTGGATCAGGGTGAAACCTGAGTGTTGTGTTTCATTATCAATTCTGTGAGTGTGTGTATTAGGATAAATGCTATGAGTGTGTGCATCAGGATCAATCCTGAGCGTGTGTGGATCAGGATCAAACCAGAGTATGTGTGGGATCAAGATCAATCATGAGATTTTATGTATCAGGGTCAATCCTGAGAGTGTCTGGATCAGTGTCAGTCATGAGAGCATTTGGGTCAGGATCAATCCTGAGAATGTGTGGATCAGGATCAATCCTGGGTGAGTGTGGATCAGGTTTAATCCTGAGAGAAGATGGATCATCATCAATCCTCAGAATGTGTGGATAAGGATCAATCCTGAGAGTGTGTCAATCCTGATCAATCCAGAGAGTGTCTTGATCAGGATGAATCCTGAAAGTGTGTGGATTGTGATCAACACAGAGTGTGTAGATCAGGATAAATCCTGAGAGTTTGTGGATCAGAATCAATAATGTGATTTCCGGAATGGGATCAACCCTGAAAGTGTGTGGATCTGGATCAAGCCTGAGAATTTGTTTAATCAGAATCAATCCTGTGAATGCCTGGAATGGAATCAACCATGAGAGCGTGTGGATTATTTTCAATCCTGAGACAGTGTGGTATCAGCATCAATTCTGTAAGTGTGTTGATCAGATTCAATCCTGACAGTGTGTGGATCAGAGTGAAACCTGTGAGTGTCTGTGTAATTATCAATTTTGAGAGTGTGTGGATCAGGATAAATTCTATGAGTGTGTGGACCAGGATCAATTATGTGAGTGTGTGGATCTGGATATATCATGAGAGTGTGTGAATCAGGATCAATACTGTGAGTCTCTTGATCAGTATCAATTCTGAGAGTGTTTGGATCAGTATATATCCTGAGTGTTTGTGGATCAGAATCAATCCTGTGAGTGTCTGGATCAGGATCAACCATGAGAGTGTGTCGATGAGCTTCAATCCTGAGAGTGTGGGGTATCAGGATCAACCCTTGAATGTGAGGATCAGGATCAACGGTGGGAGTGTGTGGATTAGTATCATCCCTGAGAGCATGTGGGATCATGATCATTCCTGAGAGTTTGGGGGAGAAGGGTCTATCCTGAGATTGTGTTGGTAAGGATCAATGCTGTGAGTTTGTTGACCAGGATCAATCCTGACAGTGTGTGGATCAGGGTGAAACCTGAGTGTTGTGTTTCATTATCAATTCTGTGAGTGTGTGTATTAGGATAAATGCTATGAGTGTGTGGATCAGGATCAATCCTGAGCGTGTGTGGATCAGGATCAATTCAGAGAATGTGTGGGATCAAGATCAATCATGAGATTTTATATATGAGCGACAATCCTGAGAGTGTCTGGATCAGTGTCAGTCATGAGAGCGTTTGGGTCAGGATCAATTCTGAAAGTGTGTGGATCAGGGTCAATCCTGAGAGTGTTTGGATAAATTTCACTCCTAGGAGAGTGTGTGATTAGGTTCAAAGCTGAGAGGTTATGGATCAGGATAAAACCTGAGAGTGTGTGTATCAGGATCAACCCTGTGAGTTTTTTGGATCAGAATCAATCCTGAGAGTGTCTTGATCATAATTAATTCTGTGAGTGTCTGGATCTCGATCAACCCTGTGAGTGTGTGGATGAGGTTCAGTCCTGAGGGTGAGGAGTATCAGGATCAACCCTGAGAATGTGGTGACCACGACCAATCCTGAGAGTGTGTGGATTAGTATCAACTCTGAGAGCATGTGGGATCATGATCATTCCTGAGAGTTTGTGGTATAAGGTTCAATCCTGAGATGTGTTGGTAAGAATCAATCCTGTGAGTTTGTAGATGAGGATCAATCCTGACAGTGTGTGGATCAGGGTGAAACCTGACTGTTTGTGTGTCATTATCAATTCTGCGAGTGTGTGGCTCAGGATAAAAGCTATGAGTGTCTGGATCAGGATCAATTCTGAGCATGTGTGGATCAGGATCAAACCAGAGACTGTTTGGGATCAAGATCAATCATGAGATTTTATGTATCATGGTCAATCCTGAGGGTGTCTGGATCAGTGTCAGTCATGAGAACGTTTGGGTCAGGATCAATCCTCAGTTTGTGTGGATCAGGTTCAATCCTGAGAGAAGATGGATCATCATCAATCCTCAGAGTGTGTGGATCAGGATCAATCCTGAGAGTGTGTGAATCCGGAGCAATCCTGAGATTGTTTTGTTCAGGATGAATCCTGAAAGTGTGTGGATTGTGATCAACACTGAGAGTGTGTAGATCAGGATAAATCCTGAGAGTTTGTGGGTCATACTCAATAATGTGAGTGTCTGGAATGGGATCTACTGGGAAAGTGTGTGTATCTGGATCAATCATGAGAGTTTGTTTCATCAGAATCAATCCTGTGAATGTCTGGAATGGAATCAACCATGAGAGTGTATGGATTAAGTTCAATCCTGAGAGAGTGTGGAATCAGAATCAATTCTGTAAGTGTGTTGATCTGATTCAATCCTGACAGTGTGTGGATCAGTGTGGAACCTGTGTGTGTCTGTGTAATTATCAATTCTGAGGGTGTGTGGATCAGGATAAATTCAATGAGTTTGTGGACCTCTATCAATCATGTGAGTGTTTGGATCTGGATCTATCCTGTGATTTTGTGAATCAGGATCAATCCTGAGAGTGTCTTGATCAGGATCAATTCTCAGAGTGTTTGGATCAGGATAAATCCTGAGTGTTTGTGGATCAGAATCAACACTGTGGGTGTCTGGATCTGGATCAATCATGAGAGTGTGTCGATGAGCTTCAATCCTGAGAGTGTGGGGTATCACGATCAACCCTTGAATGTGAGGATCAGGATCAATAATGAGAGTGTGTGGATTAGTATCAACCCTGAGAGCATGTGGGATCATGATCATTCCTGAGAGTTTGGGGGAGAAGGGTCTATCCTGAGATTGTGTTGGTAAGGATCAATCCTGTGAGTTTGTTGACCAGGATCAATCCTGACAGTGTGTGGATCAGGGTGAAACCTGAGTGTTGTGTTTCATTATCAATTCTGTGAGTGTGTGTATTAGGATAAATGCTATGAGTTTGTGGATCAGGATCAATCCTGAGCATGTGCGGATCAGGATCAAACCAGAGAATGTGTGGGATCAAGATCAATCATGAGATTTTATGTATCAGGGTCAATCCTGAAAGTGTCTGGATCAGTGTCAGTCATGAGACTGTTTGGGTCAGGATCAATCCTGAAAGTGTGTGGATCAGGGTCAATCCTGAGAGTGTGTCCATCAGTGTCAATCCTGATAGTGTGTGGATCAGTTTCAATCCTAGGAGAGTGTGTGATCAGGTTCAAACCTGAGAGTGTGTGGTCCAGGATCAACCCAGAGAGTTTTTTTGGATCAGAATCAATTCTGTGAGTGTCTGGATCTCGATCAACCCTGTGAGTGTGTGGATGAGGTTCAATCCTGAGGGTGAAGGGTATCAGGATCAACCCTGAGAATGTGGGGACCAGGACCAATCCTGAGAGTGTGTGGATTAGTATCAACCCTGAGAGCATGTGGGATCATTATCATTGCTGAGAGTTAGGGGTATATGGTTCTATCCTGAGAGTGTGTTGGTAAGGATCAATCCTGTGAGTTTGTTGATGAGGGTCAATCCTGAGTGTGTGTGTTTTATTATCAGTTCTGCGAGTGTGTGGCTCAAGATAATTGCTATGAGTGTGTGGATCAGGATCAATTCTGAGCGTGTGTGGATCATGATCAAACCAGAGAATGTGTGGGATCAAGATCAATCATGAGATTTTTTGTATCAGGTTCAATCCTGAGAGTGTCTGGATCAGTGCCAGTCATGAGTGCATTTGGGCCAGTATCAATCCTGTGAGTGTGTGGATCAGGATCAATCCTGAGTGTGTGTGGATCAGGTTCAATCCTGAGAGAAGATGGATCATCATCAATCCTCAGAGTGTGTGGATCAGTATCAATCCTGAGGATGTCTGAATTAGGATCAATCCGGAGAGAGTCTTGATCTGGATCAATCCTGAAAATATTTGGATTGTGATCAACACTGAGAGTGTGTAGATCAGGATCAATCCTGAGAGTTTGTGGATCAGAATCAATAATGTGTGTGTCTGGAATATGATCAAACCTGCAAGTGTGTGGATCTGGATCAATCCTGAGAGTTTGTTTTATCAGCATCAATCCTGTGAATGCCTGGAATAGAATCAACCATGACAGTGTATGGAGAAGGTTCAATCCTGAGATTGTGTGGTATCAGGATCAATTCTGTAAGTGTGTTGATCAGATTCAATCCTGACAGTGTGTGGATCAGAGTGAAACCTGTGAGTGTCTGTGTAATTATCAATTCTGAGAGAGTGTAGATAAGGATCAATCATGTGAGTGTGTGGATCTGGATCTATCCTCAGAGTATGTGTTTCAGGATAAATCCTGAGAGTATCTTGATCAGGATCAATCCTGATAGTGTGTGGATTGGGATGCATACTGAGAGTGTGCAGATCAGGATCGATCCTGAGAGTTTGTGGATCAGAATCAATAATGTGAGTGTCTGGAATGGGATCAACCCTGAAAATTTGTAGATCTGGATCAATCCTGAGATTTGGTTTCATCAGAATCAATCCAGTGAGTGTCTGGAATGGGATCAACCATGAGAGTGTATAGATTATGTTCAATCCTGAGATTGTGTGGTATCAGGATCAATTCTGTGAGTGTGTTGATCAGATTCAATCCTGACAGTGTGTGGATCAGAGTGAAACCTGTGAGTGTGTGTGTAATTATCAATTCTGAGAGTGTGCAGATCAGGATACATTCTATGACTGTGTGGATCAGGATCAAGCATGTGAGTGTGTGGATCTGGATCTATCCTGAGAGTTTGTGAATCAGGATCAATCCTGAGAGTGTCTTGATCAGGATCAATCCTGAGAGTGTTTGGATCAGTATCAATCCTGAGTTTTTGTGGATCAGAACCAATCCTATGAGTGTCTGGATCTGGATCAAACCTGAGATTGTGTCAATGAGCTTCAATCCTGAGAGTGTGGGGTATGAGGATCAACCCTGAGAATGTGAGGATCAGGATCAATAATGAGAGTGTGTGGATTACTATCAACCCTGTCACCGTGTGGGATCAGGTGATTCCTGAGAGTTTGGGGGATAACGTTCTATCCTGAGTGTGTGTGGATCAGGATCAATCCTTTGAGTGTGTGGATCAGGATCAATCCTGAGATTGTGGGGGATAACAGTCAAGCCTGAGAGTGTTTAGATCAGTATCAATACTGAAAGTATGCAATTTCTGGATCGTGATCAAAACTGAGAGTGTGTAGATCGGGTTCAACACTAAGAGTGTGTGCTATCAAGATCAACACTGAGAGAAGGGGACATTAGGTTCAATCCGGAGAGTGTGAAGATCAATATCAATCCTGAGAGTGTGTGGATGAGGGTGAAACCTGTGAGTGTGTGTGTAATTATCAATTCTGAGTGTGTGTGGCTCAGGATAAATTCTATGAGTGTGTGGATCAGGATCAATCCTGTGAGTTTGTGGATCTGGATCAATCCTGTGTGTGTGTGATTCAGGATCAATCATGAGAGTGTGTGGATTAGTATCAACCCTGAGACCATGTGGGATCAGGATCATTCCTGAGTGTTTGGGGGATATGTGTATTGCCTGAGAGTTTGTGGATCAGGATCAATCCTGACAGTGTCTGGATCAGGGTCAATCATGAGAGCGTTTGGGTCAGGATCAATCCTGGGAGTGTGTGGATCAGTTCCAATCTTAGGTGCGTGGAATTTCTGGCTTAAACCTGAGAGTGTGTGGATCAGGATCAAACCTGAGAGTGTGTGGATCAGGATCAAACCTGAGAGTGTGTGGATCAGAATCAATCCTGAGTGTGTCTTGATTAGAATCAATTCTGTGAGCGTCTGGATCTGGATCAACCCTGAGAGTGTGTGGATGAGCTTCAATGCTGAGAGTGTGGGGTATAAGGATCAACCCAGAGAATGTGAGGATCAGGATCAATCCTGACAGCGTGTGGATTAGTATCAACCCTGAGACAATGTGGGATCAGGATTATTCCTGAGAGTTTGGGGGATAAAGATCTATCCTGAGAGTGTGTGGATCAGGATCAATCCTTTCAGTGTGTGGATCAGGATCAATCCTGAAAGTGTGGGGGATAAGGGACAATACTGAAAGTGTGTAGATCAGTATCAATCCTGAAAGTATGCAATTTCAGGATCGGGTTCAAACTTGAGAGTGTGTAGATCAGGTTCAACACTAAGAGTGTGGGCTAGCAGGATCAACCCTGAGAGAATGGGGCGTTAGGTACAATGAGGAGAGTGTGAGGATCAGGATCAATCCTGAGAGTGTGTGGATCAGGGTGAAACCTGAGAGTGTGTGTGTAATTATCAATTCTGAGAGTGTGTGCATCAGGTTAAATTCTAAGAGTGTGTGGATCAGGATCAATCCTGTGAGTGAGTGGATCTGGATCATTCCTGAGAGTGTGTGAATCAGGATCAATCCTGAGGGTGTGTGGATTAGTATCAAACCTGAGACCGTGTGGGATCAGGATCATTCCTGACAGTTTGCGGGATAAGTGTCTGTCCTGAGAGTGTGTGGATCAGGATCAATCCTGGCAGTATGTGGATCAGGGTCAATCATGAGAGCGTTTGGCTCAGGATCAAACCTGAGAGTGTGTGGATCAGGGTCAATCCTGAGAGTGTGTCAATCAGTGTCAATTCTGAGAGTGTGTGGATCAGTTTCAATCCTAAGCAAGTCGGAGATCTGGTTCAAACCTGAGAGTGTGTGGATCAGGATCAAACCTGAGAGTGTGTGGATCAGGGTCAATCCTGAGAGTGTGTCAATCAGTGTCAATTCTGAGAGTGTGTGGATCAGTTTCAATCCTAAGAGAGTCGGAGATCAGGTTCAAACCTGAGAGTGTGTGGATCAGGATCAAACCTGAGAGTGTGTGGATCAGGATTAATTCTGTGAGTGTGTTGATCAGGTTCAATCCTGACAGTGTGTGGATGAGGGTGAAACCTTTAAGTGTTTGTGTAATTAAAAATTCTGAGAGCGTGTGGAACAGGATAAATTCTATTAGTGTGTTTATCAGGGTCAATCATGTGAGTGTGTGGATCTGGATCTATCCTGAGAGTGTGTGAATCAGGATCAATCCTGAGAGTGTCTTGATCAGAATCAATCCTGAGAGTGATGGATCAAGATCAATCCTGAGTGTTTGTGGATCAGAATCAATCCTGTGAGTGTCTGGATTTGGATCAACACTGAGAGTGTGTCGATGAGCTTCAATCCTGAGAGTGTGGGGTATCAGGATCAACCCTTGAATGTGAAGATCAGGATCAATCCTGAGAGTGTGTGGATTAGTATCAACCCTGAGACCGTGAGGGATCAGGATGATTCCTGAGAGTTTGGGAGATAAGGGTCTAAACTGAGAATGTGTGGATCAGGATCAAATCTGTGAGTTTGTTGATCAGGATAAATCCTGACAGTATGTGTATCATGGTGAAATGTGAGAGTGCATCTGTCATTACCAATTCTGAGAATGTGTGGATCAGGATAGATGCTATGATTGCCTGGAACAGGATCAATCCTGAGCATGTGTAGGTCAGGATCAATCCAGAAAATGTGTGAGATCAAGATCAATCATGAGATTTTATGTATCACTGCCAATCCTGAGAGTGTCTGGATCAGTGTCAGTCATGAGAGCATTTGGGTCAGGTTCAATCCTGAGAGAAGATGGATCATCATCAATGCTCAGAGTGTGTGGATTAGGATCAATCCTGAGAGTGTGTGAATCAGGATCTATCATGAAAGTGTGTGGATTGGGATCAAGACAGTGATTGTGTAGATCAGGATCAATCCTGAGAGTTTGTGGATCAGAATCAATAATGTGAGTGTCTGGAATGGGATCATCCAGGAAAGTGTGTGTATCTGGATCAATCCTGAGAGTTTGTTTCATCAGCATCAATCCTGTGAATGCCGGGAATAGAATCAACCATGATAGTGTATTGAGAAGGTTCAATCCTGAGAGTGTGTGGTATCAGGATCAATTCTGTGACTGTGTTGATCAGATTTAATCCTGACAGTGTGTGGATCAGAGTGAAACCTGTGAGTGTGTGTGTAATTATCAATTCTGAGAGTGTGCAGATCAGGATAAATTCTGTGGATCAGGATCTAGCATGTGATTGTGTGGATCTGGATCTATCCTAAGATTGTGTGAATCAGGATCAATCCTGAGAGTGGCTTGTTCAGGAACAATTCTGAGAGTGTTTGGAGCAGGATCAATCCTGAGTGTTTGTGGATCAGAATCAATCCTGTGAGTGTGTGGATCTGGATCAACCCTGAGAGTGTGTCGATGAGCTTCAATCTTGACAGTGTGGGGTATCAGGATCAACCCTTGAATGTGAGGATCTGGATCAATGCTGAGAGTATGTGGATTAGTATCATCCCTGAGAGCATGTGGGATCATGATCATTCCTCAGCGTTTTGGGGAGAGGTGTCTATCCTGAGAGTGTGTTGGTCAGGATATATCCTGTGAATTTGTTGATGAGGATCAATCCTGACAGTATGTGGGTCAGGGTGAAACCTGAGTGTGTGTGTCATTATCAATTCTGTGAGTGTGTAAATCAGGTTAAATGCTATGAGTGTGTGGATCAGGATCATTCCTGAGCGTGTGTGGATCAGGATCAAACCAGAGAATGTGTGGGATCAAGATTTATCATGTGATTTTATGTATCCGGGTCTATACTGAGATTGTCTGGATCAGTGTTAGTCATGAGAGCATTTTGGTCAGGATCAATCCTGAGCGTGTGTGAATCAGTGTCAATCCTGAGAATGTTTGGATCACGGTCAGTCATGAGAGCATTTGGGTTAGGATCAATCCTGAGTGTGTGTGTATCAGGGTCAATTCTGAATGTGTGTGAATCAGTGTCAATCCTGAGAGTGTGTGGATCAGGGTCAATCCTGAGAGTGTGTCAATCAGTGTCAATCCATGAGAGTGTGTGGATCAGTTTCAATCCTAAGAGAGTGGGTGATCAGGTTCAAACCTGAGAGTGTATGGATCAGGAAAAAACCTGAGAGTGTGTGGATCAGGATCAACCCTGAGAGTTTTTTGGATCAGAATCAATCCTGAGAGTATGTTGATCAAAATCAATTCTGTGAGTGTCTGGATCTGGATCAACCCTGTGAGTGTGTGGATCAGGATAAATGTTATGAGTGTGTGGATCAGGATCAATTCTGAGCGTATGTGGACCAGGTTCAAACCAGAGAATATATGGGATCAAGATCAAGCATGAGATTTTATGTATCAGGATCAATCCTGAGAGTGTCTGGATCAGTGTCAGTCATGAAAGTGTTTGGGTCAGGATCAATCCTGAGAGTGTGTGGATCAGGATGAATCCTGAGTGTATGTGTGTGTATCAGGTTCAATCCTGAGAGAAGATGGATCATCATCAATCCTCAGAGTGTGTGAATTAGGATCAATCCTGAGAGTGTGGAAATCAGGATCAATCCTGAGTGTGTCTTGATCAGGATCAAGACTGAGAGCGTGTAGATCAGGATCAATCCTGAGAGTTTGTGGATCAGAATCAATAATGTGAGTGTCTGGAATGGGATCAACCAGGAAAGTGTGTGGATCTGGATCAATCCTGAGAGTTTGTTTTATCAGCATCAATCCTGTGAATGCCTGGAGTAGAATCACCCATGAGAGTGTATGGAGAAGGTTCAATCCTGAGAGTGTGTGGTATCAGGATCAATTCTGTGACTGTGTTGATCAGATTTAATCCTGACAGTGTGTGGATCAGAGTGAAACCTGTGAGTGTGTGTGTAATTATCAATTCTGAGAGTGTGCAGATCAGCATAAATTCTGTGAGTATGTGGATCAGGATCAAGCATGTGAGTGTGTGGATCTGGATCTATCCTAAGAGTGTGTGAATCAGGATCAATCCTGAGAGTGTCTTGATCAGGATCAATTCTGAGAGTGTTTGGATCAGGATCAATCCTGAATGTTTGTGGATCAGAATCAATTCTGTGATTGTCTGGATCTGGTTCAACCCTGAGAGTGTGTCAATGAGCTTCAATCCTGTGAGTGTGGGGTATCAGGATCAACCCTTGAATGTGAGGATCTGGATCAATGCTGAGAGTATGTGGATTAGTATCATCCCTGAGAGCATGTGGGATCATGATCATTCCTCAGAGTTTTAGGGAGAAGTGTCTATCCTTTGAGTGTGTTGGTCAGGATCAATCCTGTGGGTTTGTTGAAGAGGATCAATCCTGACATTATGTGGATCAGGGTGAAACCTGAGTGTGTGTGTGTCTTTATCAATTCTGTGAGTGTGTGGATCAGGATAAATGCTATGGGTGTGTGGATCAGAATCAATCCTGAGCGTGTGTGGATCAGGATCA
Source organism: Carcharodon carcharias (assembly GCF_017639515.1). Classification (NCBI taxonomy): domain Eukaryota; kingdom Metazoa; phylum Chordata; class Chondrichthyes; order Lamniformes; family Lamnidae; genus Carcharodon; species Carcharodon carcharias. Next base: position 95,456,890 of record NC_054476.1, on the reverse strand, counting down.
AACCAGAGAATGTGTGGGATCAAGATCTATCATGTGATTTTTGTATCAGGGTCAATCCTGAGAGTGTCTGGATCAGTGTCAGTGATGAGAGTGTTTGTGTCAGGATTAATCCTGAGAGTGTGTGTATCAGGGTCAATCCTGAGCATGTGTGAATCAGTGTCAATCTTGAGAGAGTCTGGATCAGTGTCATTCGTGAGAGCGTTTGGATAAGGATCAATCCTGAGTGTATGTGGGTCAGAATCAAACCTGAGAGTGTGTGAATCAGGATCAACCCTGATAGTACGGGGGCTCAGAATGAATCCTGACAGTGTTTGGTTCAGGATCAATCCTGAGTATGTGTGGATCAGGTTAAATCCTGAGAGAAAATGGATCATCATCAATCCAGAGAGTGGGTGGATGAGGATCAATCCTGAGAGTGTGTGAAGCAGGATCAATCCTGAAAGTGTGTAGATCAGGATCAATCCTGAGAGTTTGTGGATCAGAATCAATAATGTGAGTGTCTGGAATGGGATCAACAATGAGAGTGTATGGATAAAGTTCAATGCTGAGATTGTGTTGATCAGATTCAATCCTGACAGTGTGTGGATCAGAGTGAAACCTGTGAGTGTCAGTGTAATTATCAATTCTGAGAGTGCGTGGATAAGGATCAATCATGTGAATGTGTGGATCTGGATCTATCCTGAGAGTGTGTGTTTCAGGATCAATCCTTAGAGTATCTTGATCAGGATTCATCCTGATAGTGTGTGGATTGGGATGAATACCGAGAGATTGCAGATCAGGATCGATCCTGCGAGTTTGTGGATCAGAATCAATAATGTGACTGTCTGGAATGGGATCAACCCTGAAAAGGTGTGGATCTGGATCAATCTTGAGAGTTAGTTTCATCAGAATCAATCCCGTGAATGTCTGGAATGGGATCAACCATGAGAGTGTATGAATTATGTTCAATCCTGAGAGTGTGTGGTATCAGGATCAATTCTGTGAGTGTGTTGATCAGATTCAATCCTGACAGTGTGTGGATCAGAGTGAAACCCGTGAGTGTGTGTGTAATTATCAATTCTGAGAGTGTGCAGATCAGGATAAATTCTATGACTGTGTGGATCAGGATCATGCATGTGAGTGTGTGGATCTGGATCTATCGTGAGAGTGTGTGAATCAAGATCAATCCTGAGAGTGTCTTGATCAGGATCAATCCTGAGAGTGTTTGGATCAGTATATATCCTGCGTGTTTGTGGATCAGAATCAATCCTGTGCGGTTCTGGATCTGGATCAACCCTGAGAGTGTGTCGATGAGCTTCAATCCTGAGAGTGTGGGGTATCAGGATCAACCCTGAGAATGTGAGGACCAGGATCAATCCTGAGAGTGTATGGATTAGTATCAACCCTGAGACTGGGTGGGATCAGGTTAGTCCTTGGGAATTTGGTGGATAACCTTCTATCCTGAGTGTGTGTGGATCAGGATCAATCCTGAGATTGTGGGGGATAACTGTCAAGCCTGAGAGTGTGTAGATCAGTATCAATCCTGAAAGTATGCAATTTCTGGATTGGGATCAAACCTGAGAGTGTGTAGATCGGGTTCAACTCTAGGAGTGTGGACTATCAGTATCAACCATGCGAGAATGGGGCATGAGGTTCAATCTGGATAGTGTGAGGATCAGTATCAATCCTGAGAGTGTGTGGATCAGGGTGAAACCTGTGAGTGTGTGTGCAATTATCAATTCTGAGAGTGTGCGGATCAGGATAAATTCTATGAGATTGTGGATCAGGATCAATCCTGTGAGTTTGTGGATCTGGATCAATCCTGAGGTTGTTTGAATCAGGATCAATCATGAAAGCGTGTGGATTAGTATCAACCCTGAGACCATGTGGGATCAGGATTATTCCTGAGAGTTTGGGGATAAGGATTTATCCTGAGAGTGTGTGGGTCAGGATCAATCCTTTGAGTACATGGATCAGGATCAATCCTGAGAATGTGGGGGCTAAGGGACAATCCTGAGAGTGTGTAGATCAGTATCAATCCTGAAAATATGCAATTTCAGTATCGGGATCAACCCTGAGTGTGTGTAGATCAGGTTCAACCCTAAGACTGTGGGCTAGCAGGATCAACCCTGAGAGAATGGGGCGTTAGGTTCAATCAGGAGAGTGGGAGAATCACAATCAATCCTGAGACTGTGTGGATCAGGGTGAAAACTGAGAGTGTGTGTGTGATTATCAATTCTGAGAGTGTACGCATCAGGTTAAATTCTATGAGTGTGTGGATCATGATCAATCCTGTGAGTGTGTGGATCTGGATCATTCCTGAGAGTGTGTGAATCAGGATCAATCCTGAGGGTGTGTGGATTAGTTTCAAACCTGAGATCGTTTGGGATCAGGATAATTCCTGACTGTTTGTGGGATAAGTGTCTATCCTGAGTGTGTGTGGATCAGGATCAATCCTGACAGTATGTGGATCAGGGTCAATCATGAGAGCATTTTTGTCAGGATCAATCCTGAAAGTGTGATGATCTGTTCCAATCTTAGGTGCGTGGAAGTTCAGGCTCAAACCTGAGAGTGTGTGGATCAGGATCAAACATTAGAGAGTGTGGATGAGGATCAACTCTGAGAGTTTGTGGATCAGAATCAATCCTGAGTGTGTCTTGATCAGAATCAATTCTGTGAGCATCTGGATCTGGATCAACCCTGAGAGTGTGTGGATGAGCTTCAATCCGGAGAGAGTGGGGTATAAGGATCAACACTGAGAATGTGAGGATCAGGATCACTCCTGACAGTATGTGGATCAGGGTCAGTCATGAGAGCGTTTGGCACAGGATCAAACCTGAGAGTGTGTGGATCAGGGTCAATCCCGAGAGTGTGTCAATCAGTGTCAATTCTGAGAGTGTGTGGATCTGTTTCAATCCTAAGAAAGTCGGAGATCAGGTTCAAACCTGAGAGTGTGTGGATCAGGATCAAACCTGAGAGTGTGTGGATCAGGGTCAATCCTGAGAGTGTGTCAATCAGTGTCAATTCTGAGAGTGTGTGGATCAGTTTCAATCCTAAGAGAGTTGGAGATCAGGTTCAAACCTGAGAGTGTGTGGATCAGGATCAAACCTGAGAGTGTGTGGATCAGGATTAATTCTGTGAGTGTGTTGATCAGATTCAATCCTGACAGTATTTGGATTAGGGTGAATCCTTTAAGTGTTTGTGTAATTAACGATTCTGAGAGTGTGCGGATCAGGATAAATTCTATTAGTGTGTTTATCAAGGTCAATCATGTGAGTGTGTGGATCTGGATCTATCCTGAGAGTGTGTGAATCAGGATCAATCCTGAGATTGTCTTGATCAGAATCAATCCTGAGAGTGTTTGGATCAAGATCAATCCTGAGTGTTTGTGGGTCAGAATCAATCCTGTGAGTGTCTGGATTTGGATCAACCCTGAGAGTGTGTCGATGAGCTTCAATCCTGAGAGTGTGTGGTATCAGGATCAATCCTTGAATGTGACGATCAGGATCAAACCTGAGAGTGTGTGGATTAGTATCAACCCTGAGACCGTGTGGGATCAGGATGATTCCTGAGAGTTTGTGGGATAAAGGTCTAACCTGAGAATGTGTGGATCAGGATCAAATCTGTGTGTTTGTTGATCAGGATAAATCCTGACAGTGTGTGTATCATCGTGAAATGTGAGAGTGTATCTGTCATTACCAATTCTGAGAATGTGTGGATCAAAATAGATGCTATGAGTGCATGGAACAGGATCAATCCTGAGCGTGTGTAGATCAGGATCAATCCAGAAAATGTGTGAGATCAAGATCAATCATGAGATTTTATGTATCACTGCCAATCCTGAGAGTGTCTGGATCAGTGTCAGTCATGAGAACATTTGGGTCAGGTTCAATCCTGAGAGAAGATGGATCATCATCAATCCTCAGAGTGTGTGGATTAGGATCAATCCTGAGAGTGTGTGAATCAGGATCAATCATGAAAGTGCGTGGATTGGGATCAAGACAGCGATTGTGTAGATCAGGATCAATCCTGAGAGTTTGTGGATCAGAATCAATAATGTGAGTGTCTGGAATGGGATCAACTGGGAAAATGTATGGATCTGGATCAATCCTGAGAGTTTGTTTCATCAGCATCAATCCTGTGAATGCCGGGAATAGAATCAACCATGAGAGTGCATGGAGAAGGTTCAATCCTGAGAGTGTGTGGTATCAGGATCAATTCTGTGACTGTGTTGATCAGATTTAATCCTGACAGTGCGTGGATCAGAGTGAAACCTGTGAGTGTGTGTGTAATTATCAATTCTGAGAGTGTGCAGATCAAGATAAATTTTATGAGTGTGTGGATCAGGATCAAGCATGTGAGTATGTGGATCTGGATCTATCCAAAGAGTGTGTGAATCAGGATCAATCCTGAGAGTGTCTTGATCAGGATCAATTCTGAGAGTGTTTGGATCAGTATCAATCCTGAGTGTTTGTGGATCAGAATCAATTCTGTGAGTGTCTGGATCTGGATCAACCCTGAGAGTGTGTCGATGAGCTTCAATCCTGAGAGTGTGGGGTATCAGGATCAACCCTTGAATGTGAGGATCTGGTTCAGTGCTGAGTGTATTTGGATTAGTATCATCCCCGAGAGCATGTGGGATCATGATCATTCCTCAGAGTTTTGGGGAGAAGTGTCTATCCTGAGAGTGTGTTGGTCAGGATAAATCCTGTGAATTTGTTGATGAGGATCAATCCTGACAGTATGTGGATCATAGTGTCCGATTCAGTGTCAGTCGTGAGAGCGTTTGGATAAGGATCAATCCTGAGAGTTTGTGGGTCAGGATCAAACCTGAGAGTGTGTGAATCAGGATCAACCCTGATAGTAAGGGGGCTCAAGATGAATCCTGACAGTGTTTGGATCAGGATCAATCCTGAGTGTGTGTGGATCAGGTTCAATCCTGAGAGAAAATGGATCATCATCATTCCTGAGATTGTGTGGAGGAGGATCAATCCTGAGAATGTGTGAAGCAGGATCAATCCTGAGAGTGTGTAGATCAGCATCAATCCTGAGAGTTTGTGGATCAGAATCAATAATGTGAGTGTCTGGAATGGGATCAACCATGAGAGTTCAATCCTGAGAGTGTGTGGATCAGATTCAATCCTGACAGTGTGTGGATCAGAGTGAAACCTGTGAGTGTCAGTGTAATTATCAATTCTGAGAATGTGTGGATAAGGATCAATCATGTGAATGTGTGGATCTGGATCTATCCTGAGAGTGTGTGATTCAGGATCAATCCTGAGAGTATCTTGATCATGATCAATCCTGATAGTGTATGGATCGGGATGAATACTGAGAGTGTGCAGATCAGGATCGATCCTGAGAGTTTGTGGATCAGAATAAATAATGTGTGTCTGGAATGTGATCTACCCAGAAAATGTGTGGATCTGGATCAATCCTGAGAGTTGGTTTCATCAGAATCAATCCCGTGAATGTCTGAAATGGCATTAACCATGAGAGTGTATGGATTATGTTCAATCCTGAGAGTGTGTGATATCAGGATCAATTCTGTGAGTGTGTTGATCAGATTCAATCCTGACAGTGTGTGGATCAGCGTGAAAACTGTGAGTGTGTGTGTAATTATCAATTCTGAGAGTGTGCAGATCAGGATACATTCTATGACTGTGTGGATCAGGATCAAGCATGTGAGTGTGTGGATCTGGATCTATCCTGAGAGTTTGTGAATCAGGATCAATCCTGAGAGTGTCTTGATCAGGATCAATCCTGAGAGTGTTTGGATCAGTATCAATCCTGAGTGTTTGTGGATTAGAATCAATCCTGTCAGTGTCTGGATCTGGATCAACCCTGAGAGTGTGTCGATGAGCTTCAAACCTGAGAGTGTGGGGTATCAGGATCAACCCTGAGAATGTGAGGATCTGGATCAATGCTGAGAGCATGTGGATTAGTATCAACCATGAGTGCGTGTGGGATCAGGTGATTCCTGAGAGTTTGGGGGATAACGTTCTATCCTGAGTGTGTGTGGATCAGGATCAATCCTTTGAGTGTGTGGATCAGGATCAATCCTGAGATTGTGGGGGATAACGGTCAAGCCTGAGATTGTGTAGATCAGTATCAATCCTGAAAGTATGCAATTTCTGGATCGTGATCAACCCTGAGAGTGTGTAGATCGGGTTCAACCCTAAGCGTGTGGGCTATCAGGATCAACCCTGAGAGAATGGGGCATTAGGTTCAATCTGGAGAGTGTGAGGATCAATATCAATCCTGAGAGTGTGTGGATCAGGGTGAAACCTGTGAGTGTGTGTGTAATTATCAATTCTGAGAGTGTGCGGATCAGGATACATTCTATGAGTGCATGGATCAGGATCAATCCTGTGTGTTTGTGGATCTGGATCAATCCTGAGGGTTTGTGAATCAGGATCAATCATGAGAGTATGTGGATTAGTATCAAACCTGAGACCTTGTGGGATCAGGATCATTCCTGAGAGTTTGGGGGATATGTGTATTTCCTGAGAGTTTGTGGATCAGGACCAATCCTGACAGTGTCTGGATCTGGGTCAATCATGACAGCGTTTGGGTCAAGATCAATCCTGAGAGTGTGTGGATCAGTTCCAATCCTTGGTGCGTGGAAGTTCAGGCTCAAATCTGAGAGTGTGTGGATCAGGATCAAACCTGAGAGTGTGTGGATCAGGATCAACCCTGAGAGTTTGTGGATCAGAATCAATCCTGAGTGTGTCTTGATCAGAATCAATTCTGTGAGCGTCTGGATCTGGATCAACCCTGAGAGTGTGTGGATGAGCTTCAACCTTGAGAGTGTGGGGTATCAGGATCACCCTGAGAATATGAGGATCAGGATCAATCCTGAGAGTGTGTGGATTAGTATCAACCCTGAGACAATGTGGGATCAGGATGATTCCTGAGAGTTTGGGGGATAAGGATCTATCCTGAGAGTGTATGTATCAGCATCAATCCTTTGAGTGTGTGGATCAGGATCAATCCTGAGAGTGTAGGGGATAAGTGACAATACTGAGAGTGTGTAGATCAGTATTAATCCTGAAAGTATGCAATTTCAGGATTGGGATCAACCCTGAGAGCGTGTAGATCAGGTTCAACCCTAAGAATGTGGGCTAGCAGGATCAACCCTGAGAGAATGGGGAGTTAGGTTCAATCCGGAGAGTATGAGGATTAGGATCAATCCTGAGAGTGTGTGGATCAGGGTGAAACCTGAGAGAGTGTGTGTAATTATCAATTCTGAGAGTGTGCGCATCAGGTTAAGTTGTATGAGTGTGTGGATCAGGATCAATCCTGTGAGTGTGTGGATCTGGTTCATTCCTGAGAGTGTGTGAATCAGGATCAATCCTGAGGGTGTGCAGATTAGTGTCAAACCTGAGACTGTGTGGGATCAGGATCATTCCTGGCAGTTTGCGGGATAAGTGTCTATCCTGAGAATGTGTGGATGAGGATCAATCCTGACAGTATGTGGATCAGGGTCAATCATGAGAGCATTTGGCTCAGGATCAAACCTGAGAGTGTGTGGATCAGGGTCAATCCTGAGAGTGTGTCAATCAGTGTCAATTCTGAGAGTGTGTGGATCAGTTTCAATCCTAAGAAAGTCGGAGATCAGGATCAAACCTGAGAGTGTATGGATCAAGATTAATTCTGTGAGTGTGTTGATCAGATTCAATCCTGACAGTCTGTGGATTAGTGTGAATCCTTTAAGTGTGTGAGTAATTAATGATTTTGAGAGTGTGCTGATCATGATACATTCTATTAGTGTGTGTATCAGGGTCAATCATGTGAGTGTGTTGATCTGGATCTATCCTGAGAGTGTGTGAATCAGGATCAATCCTGAGAGTGTCTTGATCAGGATCAATCCTGAGAGTGTTTGGATCAGGATCAATCCTGAGTGTTTGTGGATCAGAATCAATCCTGTGAGCATCTGGATTTGGATCCACCCTGAGAATGTGTCGATGAGCTTCAATCCTGAGAGTGAGGGGTATCAGGATCAATCCTGAGAGTGTGTGGATTAGTATCAACCCTGAGACCGTGTGGGATCAGGATGATTCCTGAGAGTTTGGGGGATAAGGGTCTATCCTGAGAATGTATGGATCAGGATCAAATCTGTGAGTTTGTTGATCAGGATAAATCCTGACAGTGTGTGTATCATGGTGAAATGTGAGAGTGCATCTGTCATTACCAATTCTGAGAATGTGTGGATCAGGATAAATGCTATCTGTGCATGGATCAGGATCAATCCTGAGTGTGTGTGGATCAGGATCAATCCAGAAAATGTGTGAGATCAAGATCAATCATGAGATTTTATGTATCTGTTTCAATCCTGAGAATGTCTGGATCAGTGTCAGTCATGAGAGCATTTGGTTCCAGATCAATCCTGAGAGTGTGTGAATCAGTGTCAATCCTGAGATTGTGTGGATCAGATTAATCCTAAGAGTGTGAAATATCAGTTTCAAACCCGAGAGTGTGTTCATCAGGAGCAAACCTGAGAGTGTGTGGATCAAGATCAACCCTGATAGTAAGTTAGTTCATGATGAATCCTGACAGTGTGTGGATCAGGATCAATCCTGAGAGAAGATGGATTATCATCAATTCACAGAGTGTGTGGATCAGTATCAATCCTGAGATTGTGTGAATCGGGATCACTCCTGAGAGTGTCTTGATCAGGATCAATCCTGAAAGTGTTGTGATTGTGATCAAAACTGAGAGTGTGTAGATCAGGATCAATCCTGAGAGTTTGTGGATCAGAATCAATAATGTGAGTGTCTGGAATCGGATCAACCCTGAAAGTGTGTGGATGTGGATCAATCCTGAGAGTTGGTTTCATCAGAATAGATCCTGGGAATGTCTGGAATGGGATCAAACATCAGAGAGTGTGGATAAGGATCAATCCTGAGAGTGTGTGGTATCAGGAACAATTCTGTGAGTGTGTTGATCAAATTCAATCCTGACAGTTTGTGGATCGGGGTGAAACCTCTGAGTGTCTGTGTGATTACCAATTCTGAGAGTGTGCGGATCAGGATAAATTCTATGAGTGTGTGGATCAGGATCAATCCTGTGCATGTGTGTATCTGGATCAATCCTGAGAGTGTCTTGATCAAGATCAATCCTGAAAGTGTTTGGATCAGGATCAATCCTGAAGGTTTGTGGATCAGAATCAATCATGTGAATGTCTGGATCTGGATCAATGCTGAGAGTGTTTGGTTGACCTTCAATCCTGAGAGTGTGGGGCATCAGGATCAACCCTTGAAAGTGAGGATCAGGATCAATCCTGAGAGTGTGTGTATTAGTATCAACACTGAGACTGTCTGGTATCAGGATGATTCCTGAGAGATTGGGGGATAAGGGTCTATCCTGAGAGTGTGCGGATCAGGATCAATCATGTGAGTGTGTGGATCAGGATCAATCCTGTGTGTATGTTGATCAGGATCAATACTGACAGTGTGTGGATCAGGATCAACACTGATAGTAAAGGTGCTCAGGATGAATCCTGACAGTGTGTGGATCAGGTTCAATCCTGAGTGTGTGTGGATCAGGTTCAACCCTGAGAGAAAATGGATCATTATCAATCCTCAGAGCGTGTGGATCAGGATCAATCATGGGAGTGTATGGATCAGGAGCAATCCTGAGAGTGTCTTGATCAGGATCAATCCTGAAAGTTTGTGAATCAGGATCAACACTGAGAGTGTGCACATCAGGATCAATCCTGAGAGTTTGTTTCATCAGAATCAATCATCTGAGTGTCTGGAACAAGATCAACCCTGAGATTGTGTGGATAATGTTCAAACCTGAGAGTGTGTGGATCAGGATGAACCCTGATATTAAGGGTGCTCAGGATTAATCCTGGCAGTGTGTGGATCAGGTTCAATCCTGAGTGTGTGTGGATCAGTTTCAATCCTGAGAGAAGATGGATCTTATAAATCATCAGAGTGTGTGGATCAGGATCATCTTGAGAGTGTATGAATCAGGATCAATCCTGAGAGTGTCTTGATCAGGATCAATCCTGAAAGTTTGTGAATCGGGATCAACATTGAGAGTGTGTACATCCGGATCAGTCCTGAGAGTTTGTTTCATCAGAATCAATCCTATGAGTGTTAGGAAAGAGATCAACCCTGAGAGTGTGTGGATAAGGTTCAAACCTGAGAATGTGTGGTATCAGGATCAATTCTGTGAGTGTGTTGATCAGATTCAAACCTGAGAGTGTGTGGATCAGGGTGAAACCAATGAGTGTGTGTGTAATTATCAATTCTGAGAGTTTGCGGATCAGGATACATTCTGAGTGTGTGGATCAGAATCAATCCTGAGAGTGTGTGAATAAGGATCAATCCTGAGAGTGTCTTGATATGGATCAATCCTAAAAGTGTGTGGATCAGGATCAATCCTGAGAGTGTGTGGATCAGAATCAATCCTGTGTGTGCCTGGATCTGGATCAACTCTCAGAGTGTATGGATGAGGTTCAATCCTGAGAGTGTGGGGTATCAGGATCAACCCTGAGAATGTGAGGATCCGGATCAATCCTGAGAGTGTGTGGATTAGTTTCAACCCTGAGAACATGTGGGATCAGAATGATTCCTGAGAGTTTGGGGTAAGGGTCTATCCTGAGAGTGTGTGGAACAGGATCAACTCTTAGTGCGTGTGGGATCAGTATGATTCCTGAGAGTTGGGGGGATAAGGGTTTATCCTGAGAGTGTGTGGCTCAGGATCAATCCTGTGAGTGTCTGGATATGGATCAATCCTTAAAGTGTGTGAATCGGGATTAACACAGAGTGTGTACATGAGGATCAATCCTGAGAGTTGTGGATCAGAATCAATATTGTGAGTATCTGGAATAGGATCAACCCTGAAAGTGTGTGGATCAGGATCAATCCATAAAGTATGCGATTTCTGAATCGGGATCAAAACTGAGAGTGTGTGGATCAGGTTCAACGCTGAGAGCATGTGGGATTAGGTTCAATCCTGAGAGTGTGAGGATCAGGTTCAATCCAGAGAGTGAGTGGATCAGGATCAACCCTGAGAGCATGTGGGATTAGGATCAATCCTGAGAGTGTGGGTGATAAGGGTCAATCCTGAGAATGTGTGGATGAGAATCAATCCTGTGAGTGTGTTGATCATGGTCAATCCTGACAGTGTGTGGATCATGGTGAAACCTGGGTGTATTTGTGTCATTATCAATTCTGAGAGTGTTTGGATACAGATAAATGCTATGAGTGTGTGGATCAGGAGCAAACCTGAGGGTGTGTTGATCAGGATCAACCTTGAGTGCATTTGGATTAGGATCAGTACTGTGAGTGTGTGGTTCTGGACAACCCTGAAAGTTTGTGGATCAGGGTTACTGATGAGAGTGTAGGGTATCAATATCAATCCAGAGAGTGTGTAGATCAGGATCAAAACTGAGTGTGTGGGGGTCAGGTTAAATCCTGAGGATGTGGGGATCAGGATCAACACTGAGAGTATGGACGATCAGGATCAACCCTGAGAGTGTGTGCATCAAGATCATTCCTGAGAGAGTGCATCAGGATCAATACTGAGAGTGTGGGGGAATCAGTGTCAATCCTGAGAGTGTGGGGATCAGGATCAGTCCTGAGAGTGTGGGGGCTCAGGATCAGCAATGAGAGTGTGTGCATCAGGATTAATCCTGAGAGTGTGTGGGTCAGGATCAATCCTGAGAGTTTGGGAGATAAGGGTCTATCCTGAGAATGTGTGGATCAGGATCAATCCTGTGAGTGTGTTGATCAGGATCAATCCTGACAGTGTGTGGATCAGGGTGAAACATGAGAGTCTGTGTGTCATTATCAATTCTGAGAGTGTGTGGATCAGGATAAATGCTATGAGTGTGTGGATCAGGATAAATGCTATGAGTGTGTGGATCAGGATCAATCCTGAGATTGTGTGGATCAGGATCAACCCAGAGTGTGTGTGGATCAGGATCAATCATGTAAGTGTTTGGTTCTTGCTCAACCCTGAAAGTTTGTGGATCAGGGTTAATGATGAGAGTGCTGCATATCAGCATCAATCCAGTGAGTGTGTAGATCAGGATCAATACTGAAAGTATATCCGTTTCTGGATCAGGATCAACCCTGAGAGTTTAAGGATCATGTTCAATCCTAAGAGTGTGGGGTATCAGGATCAACCCTGAGAGAATGGTGCGTTAGGTTCCATCTGGTGAGTGTGAGGATCAGGACCAATCCTGAGAGTGTGGTGGATAAGGGTCAATTCTGAGTGTGTATGGATCAGGATGAATCCTGTGAGTGTGTTGATCAGGATAAATCCGGACAGTGTCTGGACTAGGGTGAAACCTCAGAGTGCTTGTATCATTATCAATTCTGAGAGTGTGTGGATAAAGATAACTTCTGTGAGTGTGTGGATCAGGATCAATCCTGAGAGTGTGTGGATGAGGATCAACCCTGAGTCTGTGTGGAGCGGGATCAATCCTGTGACGGTATGGTTCTGGATCAACCCTGAGAGCATGTGGGATCAGAATTAATGCTGACAGTGTGGGGGATAAGGGTCAATCCTGAGAGTATGTGGATCAGGATCAATCCTGAGAGCGTGGCAGATCAGGATAAATCCTGACAGTGTGTGGTTCTGGATCAACCCTGATAGTTTGTGGATCAGGGTTAATGATGAAAGTTTGGGGTATCAACATCAATCCAGAGAGTGTGTAGATCAGGATCAATACTGAGAGCCTGTGGGATCAGGATCAACCCTGAGAGTGTGGAAGATAAGGGTCAATCCTGAGATTGTGTAGATCAGGATCATTCCTGAAAGTATGCGATTTCTGTATCAGGATCAACGCTGAGAGTGTATAGATCAGGTTCAACCCTAAGAGTGTGGTATATCAGGATCAAATCTGAGAAAATGGGACTTTCATTTCACTCCGGAGAGTTTGGGGAACAGAATCAATCCTGAGAGTGTGGTGGATAATGGTCATTCCTGAGAGTGTGTAGATCAGGATCAATCCTGTGAGTGTGTTGATCACGATCAATCCTGAGAGTGTGTGGATCAGGATGAAACCTGTGAGTGTTTGTGTCATTATCAATTCTGAGAGTGTGTGGAGAAAGATAAATACTATGAATGTGTGGATCAGGATCAATACTGAGAGTGTGGAGAATCAGGATGAAACCTTGAGAGTGTGTGCATCAGGATCAGTCCAGTGAGAGTGTGGATCATGATCAATACTGCGAGTGTGGGGGATCAGGTTCAATCCTGAGGGTATGGGGATCAGGATCAATCCTGAGAGTGTGGGGGATCAAGATCAAACTTGAGAGTGTGTGGATTAGGATCAATCTTGAGACAGTGTGGATCAGGATCAATGCTGAGACTATGGGGGATCAGGGACAATCCTGAGAGTGCGTGGATCAGGATCAACACTGAGAGCATGTGGGATCAGGATCAATCCTGACAGTTTCGGGGATAAGGGTTCATCCTGAGAGTGTGTGGATCAGGATAAATCCTGTGAGTGTGTTGATCAGGATCAATCCCGAGAATGACTGGAACAGGATCAATCATGAGCGTGTGTGGATCAGGATCAATCCTGAGAGTCTGAGGGAAAAGGGTCAATCCTGAGAGTGTGTAGATCAGGAACAATCCTGTGAGTTTGTGGATCAGCATCAAATCTGACAGTGTGTGGATCAGGGTAAAACCTGAGAGTGTGCGTGTCATTATCAATTCTGAGATTGTGTGGATCAGGATCAATCCTGAGTGTGTGTGGATCATGATCAATCATGTGAGTATGTGGTACTTGCTCAACCCTGAAGGTTTGTGGGTCAGGGTTAATGATGGGAGTGTTGGGTATCAGCATCAATCCAGTGAGTGTGTAGATCAGGATCAATCCTGAATGTATTTGAGTTTCTGGATCAGGATCAACCCTGAGTGTGTGTGGATCAGGCTCAATCCTATGAGTGTGTGGTTCTGGACCAACCATGTAAGTTTCTGGAGCAGAGTTAATGATGAGAGTTTGGGTTATCAACATCAATCCAGAGAGTGTGTAGATCAGGATCAATACTGAGAGTGTGGGGGATAAGGGTGAATCCTGAGAGTGTGTTGATGAGGTTCATTCCTGAAACAATGCGCTTTCTGGATTGGGATCAACCCTGAGATTATGTGGATCTGGATCGACCCAGAGAGTGTGTGGGATCAGGTTCAATCCTGAGAGTTTGGGGGGGATAAGGGTCTATCCTGAGATTTTCTGGATCAGGATCAATCCTGTGAGTGTGTTGATCAGTATGAAACCTGACAGTTCGTGGATCAGTGTGAAGCATGAGAGTGTGAGCGTCATTATCAATTCTGAGAGTGTGTGGATCAGGATATATGCTATGAGTGTGTGGATCAGGGTAAATGCTATGAGTTTATGGATCAGGATCAATCCTGAGATTGTGTGGATCAGGATCAACCCTAATTGTGTGTGGATCAGGATCAATCATGTGAATGTGTGGTTCTTGCTCAACCCTGAAAGTTTGTGGATCAGGGTTAATGATGTGAGTGTCGGCTATCAGCATCAATCCAATGAGTGTGTATATCAGGATGAATCCTGAAAGTATGCGAGTTTCTGGATCAGGATCAATCCTGAGAGTGTGATGATTTTGTTCAATCCTAAGAGTGTGGGGTATCAGGATCAACCCTGAGAGAATAGTGCATTATGTTCAATCTAGAGAGTTTGAGGATCAGGATCAATCTTGAGAGCATGTGGGATCAGGATCAATCCTGAGAATGTGGGGGGATACGGGTCAATCCTGAGAGTGTGTGGATCAGGATGAATCCTTTGAGTGTGTTGGTCATGATCAATCCTGACAGGGTGTGGATCCTGTTGAAAACTGAGAGTGTTTGTGTCATTATCAATTTTGAGACTGTGTGGATAAAGATAAATGCTATGAGCGTGTGGATCAGGATCAATTCTGAGAGTCTGTGGATGAGGATCAACCTTGAAATTTTGTGGATCAGGGTTAATGATGAGTGTTTGGGGTATCAACATCAATCCAGATAGTGTGTGGATCAGGATCAATGCTGAGAGTGTGTGGTTCAGTATCAATCATGTGAGTGTGTGGTTCTTGCTCAACCTTGAAAGTTTGTGGATCAGGGTTAATGATGTGAATGTCGGCTATCAGCATCATTCCAATGAGTGTGTAGATCAGGATCAATCCTGAAAGTATGCGAGTTTCTGGATTGGGATCAACCCTGAAAGTGTGAGGATCATGTTCAATCCTAAGAGTGTGGGGTATCAGGATCAACCCTGAGAGAATGGTGTGTCATGTTCAATCTAGAGAGTGTGTGGATCAAGATTAATCCAGAGAGTGTGTGGATAGGGATGAACCCTGAGACCATGTGGGATCAGTATCAGTCCTGAAAGTGTGTTGATCAGGAAGAATCCTGTGCATGTGTTGAACATGATCAATTCTGACAGTGAGTGGATCATGGTGAAACTTGCGAGTGTTTGTGTCTTTATCAATTCTGAGAGCATGTGGATAATGATAAATGCTATGAGTGTGTGGATGAGGATCAACCCTGAGAGTGTGGGGATCAGGATCAATCCTGTGAGTGTGTGCTTTGGGTTCAAAACTGAAATTTTGTGGATCAGGGTTAATGATGAGATTTTGGGGAATCAACATCAATCCAGAGAGTGTGGCTGGATCAGGATCAATACTGAGAGTGTGGGGCATAAGAGTCAATCCTGAGTGTGTGTAGATCAGGATGATTCCTGAAAGTATGCGATTTCTGTATCTGGATCAACCCTGAGGGTGTGTCGATCAGGTTCAACCCTAGTAGTGTGGGATATCAGGATCAAATCTGAAAAAATGGGGCGTTAATTTCAATCTGGAGAGTGTGCGGATCGGGGTCAATCCTGAGAGTGTGTGGATCAGGAAGAATCATGTGCATGTGTTGATCACGATCAATGCTGGCAGTGTGTGGATCATGGTGAAACTTGCGAGTTTTTTTGTCATTATCAATTCTGAGATTGTGTGGATAATGATAAATGCTATGAGTGTGTGGATCAGGATCAATACTGAGAATGTGGGGGGTCATTGTCAATCCTGAGGGTGTGGGGTTCAGGATCAATCCTGAGAGTTTGGGGGATCAGCATCAGCCCTGAGAGTGTGGGGGATAACTGTCAATCCTGAGAGTGGATAGATCAGGATCATTCTTGAAGGTATGCGATTTCTGGATCGGAATCAAACCTGAGAGTATGTGGATCAGGATCAACCCTGAGAGCGTGTGGGATCAGGATCAATCCTGAGAGTTTGGGGGGATAAGGGTCTATCCTGAGAGTTTGTGGATCAGGATCAATCCTGTGAGTGTGTTGATCAGGATCAATCCTGACAGTGTATGGATCAGGGTGAAGCATGAGAGTGTATGTGTCATTATCAATTCTGAGAGTGTGTGGAACAGGATATATGCTATGAGTGTGTGGTTCAGGATAAATGCTATGAGTGTGTGGATCAGGATCAACCCTGAGTGTGTGTGGATCAGGATCAATCATGTGAGTGTGTGGTTCTTGCTCAACCCTGAAAGTTTGTGGATCAGGGTTAATGATGTGAGTGTCGGCTATCAGCATCAATCCAGTGAGTGTGTAGATCAGGATCAATCCTGAAAGTATGCGAGTTTCTGGATTGGGATCAACCCTGAAATTGTGAGGATCATGTTCAATCCTAAGAGTGTGGGGTATCAGGATCAACCCTGAGAAAATGGTGTGTCATGTTCAATCTAGAGAGTGTGAGGATCAGGATCAATCTAGAAAGTGTATGGATAGGGATGAACCCTGCGAGAACGTGTGATCAGGATAAATCCTGAGATTGTGGGGGATAAGGGTCAATCCTGAGAGTGTTTGGATCAGGAAGAATCCTGTGCATGTGTTGATCATGTTCAATGCTAACAGTATGTGGATCATGGCGAAACTTGCGAGTATTTGGGTCATTATCAATTCTGAGAGTGTGTGGATAATGATAAATGCTATGAGTGTGTGGATGAGGATCCATCTTGAGAGTGTGTGGATGAGGATCACCCCTGAGAGTGTGGGGATCAGGATCAATCCTGTGAGTGTGTGCTTTGGGATCAACCCTGAAATTTTGTTGATCAGGGTTAATGATGAGATTTTGGGGAATCAACATCAATCCAGAGAGTGTGGCTGGATCAGGATCAATACTGAGAGTGTGTGGCAAAGGGTCAATCCTGAGTGTGTGTAGGTCAGGATGATTCCTGAAAGTATGCGATTTCTGTATTTGGATCAACCCTGAGAGTGTGTCGATCAGGTTCAACCGTAAGAGTGTGGGATATCAGGATCAAATCTGAAAAAAATGGGGTGTTAATTTTAATCTGGAGAGTGTGGGGATCAGGATCAATCCTGAGAGTGTGGGGGATAAGGGTCATTCCTGAGAGTGTGTAGGTCAGGATCAATCCTGTTATCGTGTTGATCATGATCAATCCTGACAGTGTGTGGATCAGGGTGAAACCTGAGAGTGTGTGAGTCATTATCAATTCTGAGAGTATGTGGGATCAGGATAAATGCTTTGAGTGTGTAGATCAGGATCAATCCTGTGAGTGTGTGGATCAGAATAAAATCTGACAGTGTGTGGATCAGGGTGAAACCTGAGAGTGTGCATGTCATTATCAATTCTGAGATTGTGTGGATCGGGATCAATCCTGAGTGTGTGTGGATCATGATCAATCATGTGAGTATGTGGTTCTTGCTCAACCCTGAAGTTTTGTGGTTCAGGGTTAATGATGGGAGTGTTGGGTATCAGCACCAATCCAGTGAGTGTGTAGATCAGGATCAATCATCAATGTATTCGAGTTTCTGGATCAGGATCAACCCTGAGTGTGTGTGGATCAGGCTCAATCCTATGAGTGTGTGGTTCTGGACCAACCATGTAAGTTTCTGGAGCAGAGTTAATGATGAGAGTTTGGGGTATCAACATCAATCCAGAGAGTGTGTAGATCAGGATCAATACAGAGAGTGTGGGGGATCAGGATCAACCCAGAGAGTGTGGGGGAGAAGGGTCAATCCTGAGAGTGTGTAGATGAGGATCATTCCTGAAACAATGCGCTTTCTGGATTGGGATCAACCCTGAGAGTACATGGATCTGGATCAACCCAGAAAGTGTGTGGGATCAGGTTCAATCCTTAGAGTTTGGGGGAAAAGGGTCTATCCTGAGATTTTCTGGATCAGGATCAATCCTGTGAGTGTGTTGATCAGAATGAATCCTGACAGTTAATGGATCAGTGTGAAGCATGAGAGTGTGAGTGTCATTATCAATTCTGAGAGTGTGAGGATCACGATATATGCTATTAGTGTGTGGATCAGGGTAAATGCTATGAGTGTATGGATCAGGATCAATCCTGAGATTGTGTGGATCAGGATCAACCCTAAGTGTGTGTGGATCAGGATCAATCATGTGAATGTGTGGTTGTGGATCAACCCTGAAATTTTGTGGATCAGGGTTAATGATGAGTGTTTGAGGTATCAACATCAATCCAGATAGTGTGTGGATCAGGATCAATGCTGAGAGTGTGGGGGATAAGGTCCAATCCTGAGAGTGTGTAGATCCGGATCATTCCTGAAAGTATGAGATTTTTGTATCGGGATCAATCCTGAGACTGTATGGATCAAGTGCAACCCTAGTCGTGTGGGGTATCAGGATCTACCATGAGAAAATGGGGCTTTAGTTTCAATCTGGAGAGTGTTGGGATCAGGATCAACCCTGAGAGCGTGTGGGATCAGGATCAATCCTGAGAGTTTGGGGGGATAAGGGTCTATCCTGAGAGTTTGTGGATCAGGATCAATCCTGTGAGTGTGTTGATCAGGATCAATCCTAACAGTGTATGGATCAGGGTGAAGCATGAGAGTGTTTGTGTCATTATCATTTCTGAGAGTGTGTGGAACAGGATATATGCTATGAGTGTGTGGTTCAGGATAAATGCTATGAGTGTGTGGATCAGGATCAACCCTGAGTGTGTGTGGATCAGGATCAATCATATGAGTGTGTGGTTCTTGCTCAACCCTGAAAGTTTGTGGATCAGGGTTAATGATGTGAGTATCGGCTATCAGCATCAATCCAGTGAGTATGTAGATCAGGATCAATCCTGAAAGTATGTGAGTTTCTGGATTGGGATCAACCCTGAAAGTGTGAGGATCATGTTCAATCCTAAGAGTGTGGGGTATCAGGATCAACCCTGAGAGAATGGTGTGTCATGTTCAATCTAGAGTGTGTGAGGATCAGGATCAATCCAGAAAGTGTGTGGATAGGGATGAACCCTGAGAGAATGTGGGATCAGGATCAATCCTGAGACTGTGGGGGTTAAGGGTCAATCCTGAGAGTGTGTGGATGATGATCAATCCTGAGAGTGTGTGGATGAGGATCAACCCTGAGAGTGTGGGGATCAGGATCAATCCTGTGAGTGTGTGCTTTGGGATCAACCCTGAAATTTTGTGGATCAGGTTTAATGATGAGATTTTGGGGAATCAACATCAATCCAGAGTGTGTGGCTGGATCAGGATTAATACTGAGAGTGTGGGGCATATGGGTCTATCCTGAGTGTGTGTAGATCAGGATGATTCCTGAAAGTATGTGATTTCTGTATCTGGATCAACCCTGAGATTGTGTCAATCAGGTTCAACCCTAAGTGTGTGGGATATCAGGATCAACACTAAGAAAATGGGGCGTTAGTTTCAATCTGGAGAGTGTGGGGATCAGCATCAATCCTGAGACTGTGGGGGTTAAGGGTCATTCCTGACAATGTGTAGATCAGGATCAATCCTGTGAGTGTGTTGATCATGATCAATCCTGACAGTGTGTGGATCATGGTGAAACCTGAGAGTGTTTGTGTCATTATCAATTCTGAGAGTGTGTGGATAAAGATAAATGCCATGAATGTGTGGATCAGGATCAAACCTGAGAGTTTCTGGTTCTGGATCAATCCTGCGAGTATGAGGGATATGGTTCAATCCTGAGAGTGTGTGGATCAGGATCAATCCTGAGAGTGTGTGGATCAGGATTTACTTTGTTTGTGTGTGGTTCTGGATCAATGCAGAAAGCTTGTGGCTCAGGGTTAATGATGATAATGTGGCGTATCAACATCATTCCAGAGAGTCTGTGGTTCAGGATCTACTGTGGGAGCATGTGGGATCAGGATTTATCCTGACAGTTTGGGGTAAGGGTCTATCCTGAGATTGTCTGGATCAGGATCAATCCTGTGAGTGTGTTGATTGTGTTGATCAGGATCAATCCTGACAGGGTGTGGATCCGGGTGAAAACTGAGAGTGTTTGTGTCATTATCAATTTTGAGACTGTGTGGATCAGGATAAATGCTATGAGTGTGTGGATCAGGATCGATCCTGAGCATTTGTGGATCAAGATCAATCCTGAGAGTGCGTGGTTCTGGATCAACCCAGAAAGTTTGTGCATCAGGGTTAATGATGAGAGTGTGGGGTATACTCATCATTGCAGAGAGTGTGTGGTTCAGAATCAATACTGTGAATGTGGGGGGTCATTGTCAATCCTGAGGGTGTGGTGATCAGGGTCAATCCTGACAGGGTGTGGATCCGTGTGAAAACTGAGAGTGTTTGTGTCATTATCAATTTGGAGACTGTGTGGATCAGGATAAATGCTATGAGTGTGTGGATCAGAATCAATCCTGAGCGTGTGTGGATCAGGATCAATCCTGACAGGGTGTGGATCTGGGTGCAAACTGAGAGTGTTTGTGTCATTATCAATTTTGAGACTGTGTGGATCAGGATAAATGCTATGAGTGTGTGGATCAGGATCAATCCTGAGCGTGTGTGGATCAGGATCGATCCTGAGAGTGTGGGGGATACGGGTCAATACTGAGAGTGTGTGGATCAGGATCAATCCTGTGTGTGCATGGTTCTGGATCAACCCAGAAAGTTTGTGCATCAGGGTTAATGATGAGAGTGTGGGGTATACTCATCATTGCAGAGAGTGTGTGGTTCAGAATCAATGCTGTGAATGTGGGGGGTCATTGTCAATCCTGAGGGTGTGGTGATCAGGGTCAATCCCGAGAGGGTGGAGATTCAGGATCAACATTGAGAGTGTGTGCATCAGGATTATTCCTGAGAGATTGTGGATAAGGATCAATCCTGAGAATTTGTGGATCATGATCATCCCTGTGAGCATTGGAGATCACGGTCAATACTAAGCATGTGTGGTATAAGGCATAGTTCTGAGAATGTGGTGATCAGTTACAATCCTGAGAGCGAGGGGGATCAGGATCAGACCTGAGAGTGTGTGGATCACATCAATCCTGAGTGTGTGTGGGATCATGACCAATCCTAAGAGTGTGGGTGACAAAGGTCAATCCTGAGATTGTGTGGATCAGGATCAACCCTGTGAGTTTGTGGTTCTGGATCATCCCTGAAAGTTTGTGGATCAGGGTTAATGATGAGAGTGTGGGGGATCAATGTCAATCCAGAGAGTTTGTGGTTCAGGATCAACCCTGAGAGCATGTACATCAGGTTCAATCCTGATAGTGTGTGGATCAGATTCATTACTGAGAGTGTTGGGGCTCAGGGTCAATCCTGAGTGTGTGGGAATCAGGATCAAACCTGAGAGGGTGAGGCATCAAGAACAATCCTGAAATTGTGTGGATATGGATCAATCCTGAAATTATGTTGATCATGAGTACTCCTGAAATTGTGTGGATCAGGATTTGCCCTGACAGTGTGTGTGGATCAGGAGCAATCCTGAGATTGTTTGTATCAGGAACAATTCTCACAGTGTGTGGGTCAGGATCAATCCTGAGAGTGTCTGGATCATGAGCAATCCTGAGGGTGCATGGATCAGGGTCAGTCCCGAGGCTTTGTGTATAATGGTTAATGCTGAGAGAGTGTGAACCAGTGTCAATCCTGAGAGTGTGTGGATCAGGATCAATTCTGTGAGTGTTTGGATCAGGATCAATCCAGAGGGTTTATTGATCAGAATCAATCTTGGGAATGCGTGGATGAGGATCAATCCTGAGATTGTGTGGCCCAGGATAAATCCTGAGAGTGTGGTGATCAGGAACAATCCAGAGAGTGTGTGCATCAGCATCAATCCTGTGAGTTTGTGAATCAGGATTAATCCTCAGAGTGTGTGGATCAGGAGCAATCCTGAGATTTTTTGTATCAGGAAGAGTTCTCACAGTGTGTGGATCACGCTCAATCCCAAAGGTGTGTGTATCATGGTTAATCCTGAGATTGAGTAAATCCGTGTCAATCCTGAGAGTGTGTGGATCAGGGTCAATCATGAGAGTGTGTGGATCAGGATCAATCCTGAGTCTTTGCGAATCAGGATCAATCCTGAGAATTCGTGGATGAGGATCAATCCTGAGAGATTGTGGATCAGGATAAGTCCAGAGAGTGTGTGTATCAGGATCAATCCTGAGAGTATGAGGATCAGGATATATTCAGAGCATGTGTGGGATCAAGATCATTCATGTGATTGTATGGATCAGTGTCAATCCTGAGAGAGTGAGGATGAATCATGAGTGCAGTGGATTATGATCAATTATAAGAGAGTGTCGATTAGTTTCAAACCTTAGAGTGAGAGGATCAGAATCAGTCATGACATTGTGTGGATCAGGATCAATCCTGAGATTGTTTGTATCAGGAACAATCCTCACAGTGTGTGAATCAGGGCTAATCCAAAGGGTGTGTAGATCATGGTTAATCCTAGAGAGTGAGTGAATCCATGTCAATCGTGAGTGTGTGTGGATCAGTGTCAATCGTGAGAGTGTGTGGATCAGGATCAATCCTGAGAATTCATGGATGAGGTTCAATCCTGAGAGTTTGTCGATCAGGATAAATCCAGAGAATTTGTGTATCAGGATCAATCCTGAGATTGTGTGGATCAGGATAATTTAAGAGAGTGTGTATAATCAAGGTCAGTCATGAGATTGTATGGATCAGGGTCAATCCTGTGAGTGTGCGGATCAGGATCAATCCTGAGTGCAGTGGATCATGAATAATTCGGAGAGTTTGTGGGTCAGGATCAATCCTGAGAGTGTGTGGATCAGGATTAATATTGACAGTGTGCAGATCAGGTTCAACCTCAAGGGTGTGTGTATTATGGGTAATCCTGAGATTGTTGAATCAATCTCAATCCTGAACTGTGTGGATCAGGGTCAATGCTGAGGATGTGAGGGTCAGGATCAATCCAGAGTATGTGGGGTCCAGGAACGATCATGAGGACGTGGGGTTCAAGATCAATACTCAGAGAGTCAGGGATCATGATTAATACTGAGAGAGTGTGAATCAGGATCAATCCGGATAGTGTGTGTATCAGGATCAATATGGAGAGAGTGCTGATCAAGATCAAACCTGAGACATTGTTGATCAGGATTAATCTTGAGAATGTGTGGATGAGGATCAAACCTAAGATTTGTGGATCAGGATAAATCCAGAGATTGTGTGGATCAGGATCAATCATGAGAATTTGTTCTTCAGGATCAATTCAGAGCCATTGTGGGATCAAGATCAATCATGGGATTGTATGGGTCAGGGTCAATCCTGTGAGTGAGCAGATCACAATTAATCGTGAGTGCAGTGGATCATGATCTATTCTGAGAGATGGTGGATCAGGTTCAATCCTGAGGGTGTGTGGGTCAGGATCAATCCTGAGAGTGTCTGGATCATGAGCAATCCTGACGGAGCGTGGATCAGGGTCAGTCCCGAGGTTGTGTGGATTATGGTTAATGCTGAGAGTATGTGAACCAGTGCCAATCCTGAGAGTGTGTGGATCAGTCTCAATCCTGTGAGTGTTTCGATCAGGATCAATACAGGCAGTTTATTGATCAGAATCAATCCTGGGAATGTGTGGATGAGGATCAATCCTGAGAGTGTGTGGATCAGGATAACTCCAGAGAGTGTGTTGATCTGAATGAATCCAGAGAGTGTGTGCATCAGAATCAATCCTGTGAGTTTATCAATCAGGATTAATCCTCAGAGTGTGTGGATCAGGAGCAATCCTGAGATTTTTCATATCAGGAAAAATCCTCACAGTGTGGGGATCAGGGTCAATCCCAAGGGTGTGTGTATCATGGTTAATCCTGACAGTGGGTGAATCCATGTCAATCATGAGAGTGTGTGGATCAGGGTCAATCCTGAGAGTGTGCGGATCAGGATGAATCATGAATGCAGTGGATTATGATCAATATAAGCGAGTGTAAATCAGTTTCAATCCTGAGAGTGTAGGGTAACAGAATCAATCATGACAGTGTGTGGATCAAGTTCAATCCTGAGAGTTTGTGGGTCAGGATCAATCCTGAGAGTGTCTGGATCAGGAGCAATCCTGACAGTGTGTGGATCAGGATCAGTCCCAAGGCTTGTGGATTATGGTTAATGCTGAGAGAGTGTGAACAAGTGTCAATCCTGTGAGTGTGTGGATCAGAATCAATCCTGTGAGTGTGTGGATCAGGATAAATCCTGTGAATGTGTGGATCAGGATAAATCCAGAGAGTTTATTTATCAGAATCAATCCTGGGAAATCATGGATGAGGATCAATCCTGAGAGTGTGTGGATCAGGATAAATCCAGACAGTGTGTTGTTCATGATGAATCCAGAGAGTGTGTGCATCAGGATCAATCCTGTGAGTGTATGAATCAGGATCATTCCTGAGAGTGTGTGGATCAGGCGCAATCCTGAGCGTATATGGACCATTGTTCAATCCTGGGAGTGCAGCGATCAGGGTCAATACTGAGAGTGTGTTGATCATGATCAGTTCAGAGCATATGTGGGACCAAAATCAATCATGAGATTGTATGGATCAGGGTCAATCCTGAGAGTGTGAGGATCAGGATGAATTCTGAATGCAGTGGATTATGATCGATTATAAGAGAATGTGTATTAGTTTCAATCCTGAGAGTGAGGAGGATCAGAATCAGTCATGACATGGTGTGGATCAGGATCAATCCTGACAGTGTGCGGATCAGGTTCAATCCCAAGGGTGTGTTTATCATGGTTAATCCTGAGAGTGAGTGTATCTGTGTCAATCCCCCGGAGAGTGTGTGGATCAGGGTCAATCGTGATAGTGTGTGGATCAGATTCAATTCTGAGACTTTGTGAATCAGGATCATACCTGAGAATCCGTGGATGAGGATCAATCCTGAAAGTTTTTGGATCAGGATAAATCCAGAAAGTGTGTGGATCAGGATCAATCCTGAGAGTGTGTGGATCAGGATCTAATCAGAGAGTGTGTTTGATCAAGATCAATCATGAGATTGTATGGATCAGGCTCAATCTTGTGAGTGTGTGCAGCAGGATTAATCCTTTGTTCAGTGGATCATGATTAATTCTGAGATTGTGTGGATCAGGACAAATCCTGAGAGTGTGTGGATTAGGATCAATACTGAAATTGTGTGGATCAGGGTCAACCCCCAGGGTTTGTGTATTATGGTTAATCCTGAGAGTGTGTGCCTCAGGGTAAATCCTGAGGGTATGTGGGTCAGGATCAATCCTGAGTATGTGGGGTCCAGGGACAATCATGAGGGTGTGGGGTTCAAAATCAATACTCAGAGTGTCGGGGATCATGATTAATGCTGAGAGAGTGTGAATCAGGATCAATCCAGAGAGTGTGTGGATCAGGATTAATCCAGATAGTGTGTTGTTCAGGGTCAAACCTGAGACTTTGTTGATCAGGACCAATCCAGGGAATGTGAGGATGAGGATCAATCCTAAGTGATTGTGGATCAGGATAAATCCAGCGAGTGTGTGGATCAGGATAAATCATGAGAGTGTGTGGATCAGGCTCAATCCTTAGGGAGTGGGGATCAGGATCAATCCTGAGAGTGTTTTGATCAGGATCAATCCAGAGTGTGTGTGGGATCAAGAAAAATCTTGACATTGCATGGCTCAGGGTAAATCCTGAGAGTGTGAGAATTAGAATGAATCCTGAGTGTCGTGGATTGTAATCAATTGTAAGAGAGTGTGGATCAGTTTCAATCCTGAGAATGAGGGGGATCAGCATCAATCATGACATTGTGTGGATCAGGATCAATCTTGAGATTGTTTGTAACAGGAACAATCCTGACAGTGTGTAGATCAGGGTAAATCCCAAGGGTATGTGGATCATGGTTAATCCTTAGAGTGAGTGAATCCGTGTCAATCCTGAGAGTGTGTGGATCAGGATCAATCAGAGTCTTTGTGAATCAGGATCAATCCTGAGAATTCATGGATGAGGATCAATCATGAGAGTTTGTGGATCAGGATAAGTCAATCCTGCGAGTGTGTGGATCCAGAGAGTGTGTGTATCAGGATGAATCCTGAGAGTGTGAGGATCAGGATCAATTCAGATTGTGTGTGGGATCAAGAACAATCATGAGATTGTATGGATCAGGGTCAGTCCTGAGAGAGTGAGGATCAGGATGAATCATGAGTGCAGTGGATTATGATCAATTATAAGAGAGTGTGGATTAATTTCATTCCTGAGTGTTTAGGGTAACAGAAACAATCAGGATAGTGTGTGGATCAAGTTCAATCCTGAGAGTTTGTGGGTCAGGATCAATCCTGAGAGAGTCTGGATCAGGAGCAATACTGACAGTGTGTGTATCAGGATCAGTCCCAAGGCTTTTGGATTATGGTTAATGCTAAGAGAGTGTGAACTCGTGTCAATACTGGGAGTGTGTTGATCAGGATCAATCCTGTCAGTGTGAGGATAAGGATAAATGCAAAGAGTTTATTGATCAGAATCAATCCTGGGAAATCATGGATGAGGATCAATCCTGAGAGTGTTTTGATGAGAATCAATCCTGAGAGTGTGTGGATCAGGAGCAATCCTGAGATTGTTTGTATCAGGAACAAACCTCACAATGTGTGGATCAGGGTCAATCCCAAGGGAGTGTGTATCATGCTAAATCCTGAGAGTGAGCGAATCCATGTCAATCCTGCGAGTGTGTGGATCAGGGTCAATTGTGAGAGTGTGTGGATCAGGATCAATCCTGAGTCTTTGTGAATCAGGATCAATCCTGAGAATTCATGGATGAGGATCAATCCTGAGAGTTTGTGGATCGGGACAAATCCAGAGAGTGTGTGTATCAGGATCAATCCTGAGAGTGTGAGGATCAGGATCAATTCAGAGCATGTGTGGGATCAAGTTCAATCCTGAGAGTGTGTGGGTCAGGTTCAATCCTGAGAGTGTCTGGATCAGGAGCAATCCTGACAGTGTGTGGATCAGGATCAGTCCCGAGCCTTGTGGATTATGGTTAATGCTGAGACAATGTGAACCAGTGTCAATCCTGTGAATGTGTGGATCAGGTTCAATCCTGTGAGTGTGTGGATCAGGATCAATCCAGGCAGTTTATTGATCAGAATCAATCCTGGGAAATCATGGATGAGGATCAATCCTGAGAGTGTGTGGATCAGGATAAATCCAGAGAGTGTGTTGATCAGGATGAATCCAGAGAGTGTGCATCAGGATCAATCCTGTGAATGCGCGAATCAGGATCAATCCTGAGAGTGTGTGGATCAGGATCAATCCTGAGATTGTTTGTATCAGGAACAATCGTCAAAGTTGTGGATCAGGGTCAATCCCAAGGGAGTGTGTATCATGGTTAATCCTAAAGTGAGTGGATCTGCATTAATCATGAGAGTGTGTGGATCAGGGTCAATCGTGAGAGTGTGTGGATCAGGATCAATCCTGAGTCATTGTGAATCAGGATCAATCCTGAGAATTCGTGGATGAGGATCAATACTGAGAGTTTGTGGATCAGGATAAATCCAGAGAGTGTGTGTATCAGGATCAATCCTGAGAGTGTGAGGATCAGGATCAATTCAGAGCATGTGTGGGATCAAGATCAATCATGAGATTGTATGGATCAGGGTCAATCCTGAGCGTGTGAGGATCAGGATGAATCCTGAGTGCAGTGGATTATGATCAATTATAAGAGAGTATGGATCAGTTTCAATCCTGAGAGTGTAGAGTATTAGTATCAATCCTGAAAGTGTATGGATCAGGTTCAATCCTGAGAGTGTGTGGGTCAGGATCAATCCTGAGAATGTGTTTTTCTGGATCAATTCAGAGCGTGGGTGGGATCAAGGTCAATCATGAGACTGTATGGATCAGGATCAATCCTGTGAGTGTGCGGATCATGATTTATCCTGAGTACAGTGGATCATGATCTATTCTGAGACTGTATGGATCAGTTTCAATCCTGAGAGTGTGTGGGATGAGAATCAATTATGGCACAGAGTGGATCAGGTTCAATCTTGAGAGTGTGTGGGTCAGGATCAATCCTGAGAGTGAGCGAATCCAAGTAAATCCTGTGAGTGTGTGGATCAGGGTCAATTGTGAGAGTGTGTGGATCAGGATCAATCCTGAGTCTCTGTGAAGAAGGATCAATCCTGAGAATGCGTGGATGTGGATCAATCCTGAGAGTGTGTGGATCAGGATCAATCCAGGCAGTTTATTGATCAGAATCAATCCTGGGAAATCATGGATGAGGATCAATCCTGAGAGTGTGTGGATCAGAATAAATCCAGAGGGTTTGTTGATCAGGATGAATCCAGAGAGTGTGTGCATCAGGATCAATCCTGTGAATGTGTGAATCAGGATCAATCCTGAGAGTGTGTGGATCAGGAGCAATCCTGACGGTGTGTGGGTCAGGGTCAGTCCAGAGGTTGTGTGGATTATGGTTAATGCTGAGAGTGTGTGAACCAGTGTCAATCCTGAGAATGTGTGGATCAGTATCAATCCTGTCAGTAAATGGATCAGGATCAATCCTGAGAATTTATTGATCAGAATCAATCCTGGGATACCGTGGATGTGGATCAATCCTGAGAGTGTGTGGATCAGGATAAATCCAGAGAGTGTGTTGATCTGGATCAATCCAGAGAGTGTGGCATCAGGATTAATCCTGTGAGTGTGTGAATGGGAATTAATCCTCAGAGTGTGTTGATCAGGAGCAATCCTGAGATTGTTTGTATCAGGAAAAATCCTCACAGTGTGTGGATCAGGGTCAATTCCAAGGGTGTGTGTTTCATGGTTAATCCTGAGATTGAGTGAATCCGAGTCCACCCTGAGAATGTGTGGATCAGGGTCAATTGTGAGAGTGCGTGGATCAGGATCAATCCTGAGTCTTTGTTAATCAGGATCAATCCTGAGAATTCGTGGATGAGGATCAATCCTGAGAGTGTGTGGATCAGGATCAATCTTCAAAGTGTGTGGATCAGGGTCAATCCCAAGGGAGTGTGTATCATCGTTAATCCTAAAGTGAGTGAATCCGTCTCAATCATGAGAGTGTGTGGATGAGGGTCAATCGTGAGAGTGTGTGGATCAGGATCAATCCTGAGTCTTTGTGAATCAGGATCAATCCTGAGAATTCGTGGATAAGGATCAATACTGAGACTTTGTGGATCAGGATAAATCCAGAGAGTGTGTGTATCAGGATCAATCCTGAGAGTGTGAGGTTCAGGATCAATTCAGAGCATGTGTGGGATCAAGTTCAATCCTGAGAGTGTGTGGATCAGGATCAATCCTGAGTCTTTGTGAAACAGGATCAATCCTGAGAATTCGTGGATGAGGATCAATACTGAGAGTTTGTGGATCAGGATAAATCCAGAGAGTGTGTTTATCAGGATCAATCCTGAGAGTGTGAGGATCAGGATCAATTAAGAGCATGTGTGGGATCAAGTTCAATCCTGAGAGTGTGTGGATCAGGATCAATCGTGAGTCTTTGTGAATCAGGATCAATCCTGAGAATTCGTGGATGAGGATCAATACTGAGAGTTTGTGGATCAGGATAAATCCAGAGAGTGTGTGTATCAGGATCAATCCTGAGAGTGTGAGGATCAGGATCAATTCAGAGCATGTGTGGGATCAAATTCAATCCTGAGAGTGTGTGGGTCAGGTTCAATCCTGAGAGTGTCTTGAACAGGAGCAATCCTGACAGTGTGTGGATAAGGATCAGTCCCGAGGCTTGTGGATTATGGTTAATGCTGAGACAATGTGAACCATTGTCAATCCTGTGAATGTGTGGATCAGGTTCAATCCTGTGAGTGTGTGGATCAGGATCAATCCAGACAGTTTATTGATCAGAATCAATCCTGGGAAATCATGGATGAGGATCAATCCTGAGAGTGTGTGGATCAGAATAAATCCAGAGGGTTTGTTGATCAGGATGAATCCAAAGAGTGTGTGCATCAGGATCAATCCTGTTAATGTGTGAATCAGGATCAATCCTGAGAGTGTGTGGATCAGGATCAATCCTGAGATTGTTTGTTTCAGGAACAATCTTCAAAGTGTGTGGATCATGGTCAATCCCAAGGGAGTGTGTATCATGGTTAATCCTAAAGTGAGTGAATATGTGTCAATCATGAGAGTGTGTGGATGAGGGTCAATCGTGAGAGTGTGTGGATCAGGATCAATCCTGAGTCTTTGTGAATCAGGATCAATCCGGAGAATTCGTGGATGAGGATCAATACTGAGAGTTTGTGGATCAGGATAAATCCAGAGAGTGTGTGTATCAGGATCAATCCTGAGAGTGTGAGGATCAGGATCAATTCAGAGCATGTGTGGGATCAAGTTCAATCCTGAGAGTGTGTGGATCAGGATCAATCGTGAGTCTTTGTGAATCAGGATCAATCCTGAGAATTCGTGGATGAGGATCAATACTGAGAGTTTGTGGATCAGGATAAATCCAGAGAGTGTGTGTATCAGGATCAATCCTGAGAGTGTGAGGATCAGGATCAATTCAGAGCATGTGTGGGATCAAGTTCAATCCTGACAGTGTGTGGATCAGGATCAGTCCCGAGGCTTGTGAATTACGGTTAATGCTTAGACAATGTGAACCAGTGTCAATCCAGAGAGTGTGTGTATCAGGACCAATCCTGAGAGTGTGAGGATCAGGATCAATTTAGAGCATGTGTGGGATCAAGATGAATCATGAGATTGTATGGATGAGGGTCAACTCTGAGAGTGTGAGGATCAGGATGAAATCTGAGTGCAGTGGATTATGATAAATTATAAGAGAGTGTGGATCAGTTTCAATTCTGAGAGTGTAGAGTATTAGTATCAATCCTGAAAGTTTATGGATCAGGTTCAATCCTGAGAGTGTGTGGGTCAGGATCAATCCTGAGAATGTGTTTTTCTGGATCAATTCAGAGCGTGTGTGGGATCAAGATGAATCATGAGACTGTATGGATCAGGGTCAATCATGTGAGTTTACGGATCATGATTAATCCTGAGTGCAGTGTATCATGATCTTTTCTGAGACTGTATGGATCAGTTTCGATACTAAGAGTGTGTGGAATGAGAATCAATTATGGCATAGAGTGGATCAGGTTCAATCTTGAGAGTGTGTGGATCAGGATCAATCCTAAGAATGTCTGGATCATGAGCAATCCTGATGGAGTGTGGGTCAGGGTCAGTCCAGAGGTTGTGTGGATTATGGTTAATACTGAGAGTGTGTGAACCAGTGTCAATCCTGAGAGTGTGTGGATCAGGATCAATCCTGTGAGTGTGTGGATCAGGATCAATCCAGAGAATTTATTGATCAGAATCAATCCTGGGAATGCGTGGATGTGGATCAATCCTGAGAGTGTGTGGATCAGGATAAATCCAGAGAGTTTGTGCATCAGGAACAATCATGTGAGTGTGTGAATCAGGATTAATCCTCAGAGTGTGTGGATCAGGAGCAATCCTGAGATTGCTTGTTTCAGGAAAAATCCTCACAGTGTATGGATCAGGGTCAATTCCAAGGGTGTGTGTATCATGGTTAATCCTGAGATTGAGTGAATCCGAGTCAATCCTGAGAGTGTGTGGATCAGGGTCAATCCTGAGAGTATGTGAATCAGGATCAATCTGGACAGTGTGTGTATCAGGATCAATGCGGAGAGAGTGTTCATTAAGATCAAACCTGAGACTTTGTTGATCAGGTTCAATCCTGAGAATGTGTGAATCAGGATCAATCCAGGGAGTTTATTGATCAGAATCAATCCTGGGAAATCATGGATGAGGATCAATCCTGAGAGTGTTTTGATGAGAGTCAATCCTGAGAGTGTGTGGATCAGGATGAATCCAGAGAGTGTGTGCATCAGGATCAATCCTGTGAATGTGTAAATCAGGATCAATCCTGAGAGTGTGTGGATCAGGATCAATCCTGAGATTGTTTGTATCAGGAACAAACCTCACAATGTTTGGATCAGGGTCAATCCCAAGGGAGTGTGTATCATGGTTAATCCTGAGAGCGAGCGAATCCATGTAAATCCTGAGAGTGTGTGGATCAGGGTCAATTGTGAGAGTGTGTGGATCAGGATCAATTCTGAGTCTTTGTGAATCAGGATCAATCCTGAGAATTCATGGATGAGGATCAATCCTGAGAGTTTGTGGATCAGGACAAATCCAGAGAGTGTGTGTATCAGGATCAATCCTGAGAGTGTGAGGATCAGGATCAATTCAGAGCATGTGTGGGATCAAGTTCAATTCTGAGAGTGTGTGGGTCAGGATCAATCCTGAGAGTGTCTGGATCATGAGCAATCCTGATGGAGTGTGGGTCAGGGTCAGTCCAGAGGTTGTGTGGATTATGGTTAATGCTGAGAGTGTGTGAACCAGTGTCAATCCTGACAGTGTGTGGATCAGGATCAGTCCCGAGGCTTGTGGATTATGGTTAATGCTGAGACAATGTGAACCATTGTCAATCCTGTGAATGTGTGGATCAGGTTCAATCCTGTGAGTGTGTGGATCAGGATCAATCCAGGCAGTTTATTGATCAGAATCAATCCCGGGGAATCATGGATGAGAATCAATCCTGAGAGTGTGTGGATCAGAATAAATACAAAGGGTGTGTTGATCAGGATGAATCCAGAGAGTGTGTGCATCAGGATCAATCCTGTGAATGTGTAAATCAGGATCAAGCCTGAGAGTGTGTGGATCAGGAGCAATCCTGAGATTGTTTGTATCAGGAACAATCTTTAAAGTGTGTGTATCAGGGTCAATCCCAAGGGAGTGTGTATCTTGGTTAATCCTGAGAGTGAGTGAATCCAAGTAAATCCTGAGAGTGTGTGGATCAGGGTCAATTTTGAGAGTGTTTGGATCAGGATCAATCCTGAGTCTCTGTGAATAAGGATCAATCCTGAGAATGCGTGGATGTGGATCAATCCTGAGAGTGTGTGGATCAGGATCAATCCAGGCAGTTTATTGATCAGAATCAATCCTGGGAAATCATGGATGAGGATCAATCCTGAGAGTGTGTGGATCAGAATAAATCCAGAGGGTTTGTTGATCAGGATGAATCCAGAGAGTGTGTGTATCAGGATCAATCCTGAGAGTGTGAGGATCAGGATCAATTCAGAGCATGTGTGGGATCAAGTTCAATTCTGAGAGTGTGTGGGTCAGGATCAATCCTGAGAGTGTCTGGATCATGAGCAATCCTGATGGAGTGTGGGTCAGGGTCAGTCCAGAGGTTGTGTGGATTATGGTTAATGCTGAGAGTGTGTGAACCAGTGTCAATCCTGACAGTGTGTGGATCAGGATCAGTCCCGAGGCTTGTGGATTATGGTTAATGCTGAGACAATGTGAACCATTGTCAATCCTGTGAATGTGTGGATCAGGTTCAATCCTGTGAGTGTGTGGATCAGGATCAATCCAGGCAGTTTATTGATCAGAATCAATCCCGGGGAATCATGGATGAGAATCAATCCTGAGAGTGTGTGGATCAGAATAAATACAAAGGGTGTGTTGATCAGGATGAATCCAGAGAGTGTGTGCATCAGGATCAATCCTGTGAATGTGTAAATCAGGATCAAGCCTGAGAGTGTGTGGATCAGGAGCAATCCTGAGATTGTTTGTATCAGGAACAATCTTTAAAGTGTGTGTATCAGGGTCAATCCCAAGGGAGTGTGTATCTTGGTTAATCCTGAGAGTGAGTGAATCCAAGTAAATCCTGAGAGTGTGTGGATCAGGGTCAATTTTGAGAGTGTTTGGATCAGGATCAATCCTGAGTCTCTGTGAATAAGGATCAATCCTGAGAATGCGTGGATGTGGATCAATCCTGAGAGTGTGTGGATCAGGATCAATCCAGGCAGTTTATTGATCAGAATCAATCCTGGGAAATCATGGATGAGGATCAATCCTGAGAGTGTGTGGATCAGAATAAATCCAGAGGGTTTGTTGATCAGGATGAATCCAGAGAGTGTGTGCATCAGGATCAATCCTGTGAATGTGTGAATCAGGATCAATCCTGAGAGTGTGTGGATCAGGAGCAATACTGACGGAGTGTGGGTCAGGGTCAGTCCAGAGGTTGTGTGGATTATGGTTAATGCAGAGAGTGTGTGAACCAGTTTCAATCCTGAGAATGTATGGATCAGTATCAATCCTGTCAGCGTATGGATCAGGATCAATCCAGAGAATTTATTGATCAGAATCAATCCTGGGATACCGTGGATGTGGATCAATCCTGAGAGTGTGTGGATCAGGATAAATCCAGAGAGTGTGTTGATCTGGATCAATCCAGAGAGTGTGGCATCAGGATCAATCCTGTGAGTGTGTGAATCAGGATTAATCCTCAGAGTGTGTTGATCAGGAGCAATCCTGAGATTGTTTGTATCAGGAAAAATCCTTACAGTGTGTGGATCAGGGTCAATTCCAAGGGTGTGTGTATCATGGTTAATACCGAGATTGAGTGAAACCGAGTCAATCCTGAGAGTGTGTGGATCAGGGTCAATTGTGAGAGAGTGTGGATCAGGATCAATCCTGAGTCTTTGTGAATCAGGATCAATCCTGAGAATTCGTGGATGAGGATCAATACTGAGAGTTTGTGGATCAGGATAAATCCAGAGAGTGTGTGTATCAGGATCAATCCTGAGAGTGTGAGGATCAGGATCAATTCAGAGCATGTGTGGGATCAAATTCAATCCTGAGAGTGTGTGGGTCAGGTTCAATCCTGAGAGTGTCTTGAACAGGAGCAATCCTGACAGTGTGTGGATCAGGATCAGTCCCGAGGCTTGTGGATTATGGTTAATGCTGAGACAATGTGAACCATTGTCAATCCTGTGAATGTGTGGATCAGGTTCAATACTGTGAGTGTGTGGATCAGGATCAATCCAGGCAGATTATTGAACAGAATCAATCCTGGGAAATCATGGATGAGGATCAGTCCTGAGAGTGTGTGGATCAGAATAAATCCAGAGGGTTTGTTGATCAGGATGAATCCAGAGAGTGTGTGCATCAGGATCAATCCTGTTAATGTGTGAATCAGGATCAATCCTGAGAGTGTGTGGATCAGGATCAATCCTGAGATTGTTTGTTTCAGGAACAATCTTCAAAGTGTGTGGATCAGTGTCAATCCCAAGGGAGTGTGTATCATGGTTAATCCTAAAGTGAGTGAATCCGTGTCAATCATGAGAGTGTGTGGATGAGGGTCAATCGTGAGAGTGTGTGGATCAGGATCAATCATGAGTCTTTGTGAATCAGGATCAATCCTGAGAATTCGTGGATGAGGATCAATACTGAGAGTTTGTGGATCAGGATAAATCCAGAGAGTGTGTGTATCAGGATCAATCCTGAGAGTGTGAGGATCAGGATCAATTCAGAGCATGTGTGGGATCAAGTTCAATCCTGAGAGTGTGTGGATCAGGATCAATCGTGAGTCTTTGTGAATCAGGATCAATCCTGAGAATTCGTGGATGAGGATCAATACTGAGAGTTTGTGGATCAGGATAAATCCAGAGAGTGTGTGTATCAGGATCAATCCTGAGAGTGTGAGGATCAGGATCAATTCAGAGCATGTGTGGGATCTAGTTCAATCCTGACAGTGTGTGGATCAGGATCAGTCCCGTGGCTTGTGGAATATGGTTAATGCTTAGACAATGTGAACCAGTGTCAATCCAGAGAGTGTGTGTATCAGGACCAATCCTGAGAGTGTGAGGATCAGGATCAATTTAGAGCATGTGTGGGATCAAGATCAATCATGAGATTGTATGGATGAGGGTCAACCCTGAGAGTGTGAGGATCAGGATGAAATCTGAGTGCAGTGGATTATGATAAATTATAAGAGTGTGGATCAGTTTCAATCCTGAGAGTGTAGAGTATTAGTATCAATCCTGAAAGTTTATGGATCAGGTTCAATCCTGAGAGTGTGTGGGTCACGATCAATCCTGAGAATGTGTTTTTCTGGATCAATTCGGAGCGTGTGTGGGATCAAGATCAATCATGAGACTGTATGGATCAGGGTCAATCATGTGAGTTTACGGATCATGATTAATCCTGAGTGCAGTGTATCATGATCTATTCTGAGACTGTATGGAACAGTTTCAATACTGAGAGTGTGTGGAATGAGAATCAATTATGGCATAGAGTGGATCAGGTTCAATCTTGAGAGTGTGTGGATCAGGATCAATCCTAAGAATGTCTGGATCATGAGCAATCCTGATGGAGTGTGGGTCAGGGTCAGTCCAGAGGTTGTGTGGATTATGGTTAATACTGAGAGTGTGTGAACCAGTGTCAATCCTGAGAGTGTGTGGATCAGGATCAATCCTGTGAGTGTGTGGATCAGGATCAATCCAGAGAATTTATTGATCAGAATCAATCCTGGGAATGCGTGGATGTGGATCAATCCTGAGAGTGTGTGGATCAGGATAAATCCAGAGAGTTTGTGCATCAGGAACAATCCTGTGAGT
This sequence comes from Carcharodon carcharias, assembly GCF_017639515.1. Taxonomy (NCBI): domain Eukaryota; kingdom Metazoa; phylum Chordata; class Chondrichthyes; order Lamniformes; family Lamnidae; genus Carcharodon; species Carcharodon carcharias. The sequence continues at coordinate 95,420,306 of NC_054476.1, read as the reverse complement.
GTGTGAATCAGGATTAATCCTCAGAGTGTGTGGATCAGGAACAATCCTGAGATTGCTTGTTTCAGGAAAAATCCTCACAGCGTATGGATCAGGGTCAATTCCAAGGGTGTGTGTATCATGGTTAATCCTGAGATTGAGTGAATCCGAGTCAATCCTGAGAGTGTGTGGATCAGGGTCAATCCTGAGAGTATGTGAATCAGGATCAATCTGGACAGTGTGTGTATCAGGATCAATGCGGAGAGAGTGTTCATTAAGATCAAACCTGAGACTTTGTTGATCAGGTTCAATCCTGAGAACGTGTGAATCAGGATCAATCCAGGGAGTTTATTGATCAGAATCAATCCTGGGAAATCATGGATGAGGATCAATCCTGAGAGTGTTTTGATGAGAGTCAATCCTGAGAGTGTGTGGATCAGGATGAATCCAGAGAGTGTGTGCATCAGGATCAATCCTGTGAATGTGTAAATCAGGATCAATCCTGAGAGTGTGTGGATCAGGATCAATCCTGAGATTGTTTGTATCAGGAACAAACCTCACAATGTTTGGATCAGGGTCAATCCCAAGGGAGTGTGTATCATGGTTAATCCTGAGAGTGAGCGAATCCATGTAAATCCTGAGAGTGTGTGGATCAGGGTCAATTGTGAGAGTGTGTGGATCAGGATCAATTCTGAGTCTTTGTGAATCAGGATCAATCCTGAGAATTCATGGATGAGGATCAATCCTGAGAGTTTGTGGATCAGGACAAATCCAGAGAGTGTGTGTATCAGGATCAATCCTGAGAGTGTGAGGATCAGGATCAATTCAGAGCATGTGTGGGATCAAGTTCAATTCTGAGAGTGTGTGGGTCAGGATCAATCCTGAGAGTGTCTGGATCATGAGCAATCCTGATGGAGTGTGGGTCAGGGTCAGTCCAGAGGTTGTGTGGATTATGGTTAATGCTGAGAGTGTGTGAACCAGTGTCAATCCTGAGAGTGTGTGGACCAGGATCAATCCTGTGAGTGTGTGGATCACGATCAATCCAGAGAATTTATTGATCAGCATCAATCCTGGGAATGCGTGGATGTGGATCAATCCTGAGAGTGTGTGGATCAGGACAAATTCAGAGAGTTTGTCCATCAGGAACAATCCTGTGAGTGTGTGAATCAGGATTAATCCTCAGAGTGTGCGGATCAGGAGCAATCCTGAAATTGCTTGTATCAGGAAAAATCCTCACAGTGTGTGGATCAGGGTCAATTCCAAGGGTGTGTGTATCATGGTTAATCCTGAGATTGAGTGAATCCGAGTCAATCCTGAGAGTTTGTTGATCAGGATCAATCGTGAAAGTGTGTAGATCAGGATCAATCCTGAGTCTTTGTGAATCAGGATCAATCCTGAGAATTCGTGAATGAGGATCAATACTGAGAGTTTGTGGATCAGGATAAATCCAGAGAGTGTATGTATCAGGATCAATCCTGTCAGTGTGAGGATCAGGATCAATTCAGAGCATGTGTGGGATCAAGATCAATCATGAGATTGTATGGATCAGGGCTTAGTCCTGAGAGTGTGAGGATCAGGATGAATCCTGAGTGCAGTGGATTATGATCAATTATAAGAGTGTGGATCAAGTTCAATCCTGAGAGTGTGTGGGTCAGGATCAATCCTGAGAGTGTGTGGATCAGGAGCGATCCTGACAGTTTGTGGATCAGGGTCAGTTCCGAGGCTTGTGGATTATGGTTAATGCTGAGAGATTGTGAGCCAGTGTCAATCTTGTGAGTGTGTGGATCAGGATCAATCCTGTGAGTGTGTGGATCATGACCAATCTATAGAGTTTATTGAGCAGAAACAATCCTTGGAAATCATGGATGAGAATCAATCCTGAGAGTGTGTGGATCAGGATAAATCCAGAGAGTTTACTGATCAGGATGAATCCAGAGACTGTGTGCATCAGGATCAATCCTGTGAGTTTGTGAATCAGGATCAATCCTGAGAGTGTGTGGATTAGGAGCAATACTGAACATATATAGACCATGTTCAATCCTGGAAGTGCATCGATCAGGGTCAATCCTGAGAGTGTGTTGATCGGGATCAATTCAGAGCGTGTGTGGGATCAAGATCAATCATGAGATTGTATGGATCAGGGTCAATCCTGCGAGTGTGAGGATCAGGATGAATCCTGAATGCAGTGGATATGGTCAATTATAAGAGAATGTGGATCAATTTCAATCCTGAGATTGAGGAGGTTCAGAATCAATCATGACATTGTGTGGATCAGGATCAATCCTGACAGTGTGTGGATCAGGTTCAATCCCGAGGGTGTGTGGATCATGTTTAATCCTGAGAGTGAGTTTATCTCTGTCAATACCCCTGAGAGTGTGTGGATCAGGGTCAATATTGACAGTGTGCAGATCAGGTTCAACCCTGAGGGTGTGTGTATTATAGGTATATCCTGAGAGTGTTTGAATCAATCTCAATCCTGAGACTCTGTGGATCAGGTTCAATCCTGAGAGTGTGTGTGTCTGGATCAATCCTGAGAGGGTCTGGATCATGAGCAATCCTGACGGATCGTGGATCAGGGTCAGTCCCGAGGTTGTGTGGATAATGTTTAATGCTGAGAGTGTGGGAACCAGTGTCAATCCAGAGCGTGTGTGGATCAGGATCAATCCTGTGAGTGAGTGGATCAGGATCAATCCAGAGAATGTATAGATCAGAATCAATACCTGGGAATTCGTGGATTCGGATCAATCCTGAGAGTGTGTGGATAAGGATTAATCCTGATAGTGTGTTGATCAGAATCAATCCTGTGAGTGTGTGAATCAGGATTAATCCTCAAAGTGTGTGGTTCAGGAGCAATCCTGAGATTGTTTGTTTCAGGAACAATCCTCACAGTGTGTGGATCAGGATCTATCCCAAGGGTGTGTGTATCATGGATAATCCTGAGACTGAGTGAATCTGTGTAAATCCTGAAAGTGTGTGGATCAGGGTCAATCGTGAGAGTATTTGGATCAGGATCAAACCTGAGTCTTAGTGAATCAGGATCAATTCTGAGAATTCGTAGATGAGGATCAATCCTGAGAGTTTGTGGATCAGGATAAATCCAGAGAGTATGTGTATCAGGATCAATCCTGAGAATGTGAGGATCAGGATCAATTCAGAGCGTGTGTGGGATCAAGATCAATCACAAGATTTTATCAGTCAGGGTCAATCCTGAAAGTGTAGGTTAAAAGAATCAATCATGATAGTGTGTGGATCAAGTTCAATCCTGAGAGTGTGTGGGTCAGGATCAATCCTGAGAGTATCTGGATCAGGAGCAATCCTGACAGTGTGTGTTTCAGGATCAGTCCTGAGGCTTGTGGATTATGGTTAAGGCTGACAGAGTGTGAACCAGTGTGAATCCTGTGAGTGTGTGGATCAGGATCAATCCTGTGAGTGCGTGGATCAGGAACAATCCAGAGAGTTTATTGATCAGAATCAATCCACGAGAAATCATGGATGAGGATCAATCCTGAGAGTGTGTGGATCAGGAGAAATCCTGAGATTGTTTGTATCAGGGAAAATCCTCACAGTGTGTGGATCAGGGTCAATCCCAAGGGTGTGTGTATCTTAGTTAATCCTGAGAGTGAGTGAATATGTTTCAATCCTGAGAGTGTGTGGATCAGGGTCAATTGTGAGAGTGTGTGGATCAGGATCAATCCTGAGTCTTTGTGAATCAGGATCAATCCTGAGAATTCGTGGATGAGGATCAATACTGACAGTTTGTGGATCAGGATAAATCCAGAGAGTGTGTGTATCAGGATCAATCCTGAGAGTGTGAGGATCAGGATCAATTCAGAGCGTGTGTGGGATCAAGATCAATCATGAGAATGTATGGATCAGGGTCAATCCTGAGACTGTGAGGATCAGGATGAATCCTGAGTGCAGTGGATTATGATCAATTATGAGTGTGGATCAGTTTCAATCCTGAGAGTGGAGGGTAACAGAATCAGTCATGACAGTGTGTGGATCAAATTCAATCCTGGTAGTGTGTGGGTCAGGATCGATCCTGAGAGTAACTGGATCAGGAGCAATCCTGATAGTGTGTGGATCAGGATCAGTCCTGAGGCTTGTGGATTATGGTTAATGCTGAGAGAATTTGAATCAGTGTCAATCCTGTGAGTCTGTGGATCAGTTTCAATCCAGAGCGTTTATTGATCAGAATCAATCCTGGTAAATTATGGATGAGGATCAATCCTGAGATTGTGTGGATCAGGATAAATCCAGAGAGTGTGTTGATCAGGATGAAATTAGAGAGTGTGTGCATCAGGATCAATCCTGTGACTGTGTGAATCAGGATCAATCCTGAGAGTGTTTGGTCAGGAGCAATCCTGAGCGTATATGGCCCATGGTCAATCCTGGGAGTGCATCGATCAGGGTCAATCCTGAAAGTGTTTTGATCGGGATCAATTCAGAACATGTGTGGCATCAAGATCAGTCATGGGATTATATGTATTAGGGTCAATCCTGAGAGTGTGAGGTTCAGGATGAATCCCGAATGCAGTAATTATGATCAATTATAAGGGAATGTGGATCAGTTTCAATCCTGAGAGTGAGGAGGATCAGGATCAATCATGACATTGTGTGGATCAGGATCAATCCTGACAGTGTGTGGATCAGGTTCAATCCCAAGGGTCTGTGTATCATGGTTAATCCTGAGAGTGAGTGAATCCGTGTCAATCCTGAAAGTGTGTGGATCAGGGTCAATCGTGAGAGTGTGTGGATCAGGATCAATCCAGAGAGTTTATAGATCAGAATCAATCCATGAGAAATCATGGATGAGGATCAATCCTGAGAGTGTGTGGATCAGGAGCAATCCTGAGATTGTTTGTATCAGGGACAATCCTCACAGTGTGTGGATCAGGGTCAATCCCAAGGGTGTGTGTATCTTGGTTAATCCTGAGAGTGAGTGAATAAGTGTCAATCCTGAGAGTGTGTGGATCAGCGTCAATTGTGAGAGTGTGTAGATCAGGATCAATCCTGAGTCTTTGTGAATCAGGATCTATCCTGAGAATTCGTGGATGAGGATCAATACTGAGAGTTTGTGGATCAGGATAAATCCACAGAGTGTGTGTATCAGAATCGATCCTGAGAGTGTGAGGATCAGGATCAATTCAGAGCATGTGTGGGATCAAGATCAATCATGAGAATATATGGATCAGGGTCAATCCTGAGACTGTGAGGATCAGGATGAATCCTGAGTGCAGTGGATTATGATCAATTATGAGTGTGGTTCAGTTTCAATCCTGAGAGTGGAGGGTAACAGAATCAATGATGACAGTGTGTGGATCAAATTCAATCCTGGTAGTGTGTGGGTCAGGATCAATCCTGAGAGTGTCTGGATCAGGAGCAATCCAGATAGTGTGTGGATCAGGATCAGTCCTGAGGCCTGTGGATTATGGTTAATGCTGAGAGAATTTGAATCAGTATCAATCCTGTGAGTCTGTGCATCAGGTTCAATCCAGAGTGTTTATTGATCAGAATCAAGCCTGGGAAATTATGGATAAGGATCAATCCTGAGATTGTGTGGATCAGGATAAATCCAGAGAGTGTGTTGATCAGGATGAATCCAGAGAGTGTGTGCATCAGCATCAATCCTGTGACTGTGTGAATCAGTATCAATCCTGAGAGTGTGTGGATCAGGAGCAATCCTGAGCGTATATGGACCACGGTCAATCCTGGGAGTGCATCGATCAGGGTCAATCCTGAGAGTGTGATGATCGGGATCAATTCAGAACATGTGTGGCATCAAGATCAATCATGAGATTGTATGGATTAGGGTCAATCCTGAGAGTGTGAGGTTCAGGATGAATTCTGAATGCAGTGATTATGATCAATTATAAGAGAATGTGGATCAGTTTCAATCCTGAGAGTGACGATGATCAGAATCAATCATGACATTGTGTGGATCAGGATCAATCCTGACAGTGTGTTAATCAGGTTCAATCCCAGGGACTGTGCATCATGGTTAATCCTGAGAGTGAGTGAATCCGTGTCAATCCTGAATGTGTGTGGATCAGGGTCAATCATGAGAGTGTGTGGATCAGGATCAATCCTGACAGTGTGTGGATCAGGATCAGTCCCGAAGCTTGTGGATTATGGTTAAGGCTGAGAGAGTGTGAACAAGTGTCAATCCTGTGAGTGTGTGGATCAGGATCAATCCAGAGAGTTTATAGATCAGAATCAATCCATGAGAAATCATGGATGAGGATCAATCCTGAGAGTGTGTGGATCAGGAGCAATCCTGAGATTGTTTGTATCAGGGAAAATCCTCACAGTGTGTGTATCAGGGTCAATCCCAAGGGTGTGAGTATCTTGGTTAATCCTGAGAGTGAGTGAATACGTGTCAATCCTGAGAGTGTGTGGATCAGGGACAATTGTGAGAGTGTGTGGATCAGGATCAATCCTGAGTCTTTGTGAATCAGGATCTATCCTTAGAATTCGTGGATGAGGATAAATACTGAGAGTTTGTGGGTCAGGATAAATCCACAGAGTGTGTGTATCAGAATTGATCCTGAGAGTGTGAGGATCAGGATCAATTCAGAGCGTGTGTGGGATCAAGATCAATCATGAGAATGTATGGATCAGGGTCAATCCTGAGACTGTGAGGATCTGGATGAATCCTGAGTGCAGTGGATTATGATCAATTATGAGTGTGGTTCAGTTTCAATCCTGAGAGTGGCGGGTAACAGAATCAATCATGACAGTGTGTGGATCAAATTCAATCCTGGTAGTGTGTGGGTCAGGATCAATCCTGAGAGTGTCTGGATCAGGAGCAATCCTGATAGTGTGTGGATCAGGATCAGTCCTGAGGCCTGTGGATTATGGTTAATGCTGAGAGAATGTGAACCAGTGTCAATCCTGTGAGTCTGTGCATCAGGTTCAATCCAGAGCATTTATTGATCAGAATCAAGCCTAGGAAATTATGGATGAGGAACAATCCTGAGATTGTGTGGATCAGGATAAATCCAGAGAGTGTGTTGATCAGGATGAATCCAGAGAGTGTGTGCATCAGCATCAATCCTGTGAGTGTGTAAATCAGGATCAATCCTGAGAGTGTGTGGATCAGGAGCAATACTGAGCATATATAGCCCATGGTCAATCCTGGGAGTGCATCGATCAGGGTCAATCCTCAAAGTGTGTTGATCAGGATCAATTCAGAGCGTGTGTAGGATCAAGATCAATCATGAGATTGTATGGATCAGGGTCAATCCTAAGAGTTTGAGGATAATGATGAATCCTGAATGCAGTGGATTATGATTCATTATAAGAGAATGTGGATCAGTTTCAATCCTGAGAGTGCGGAAGATCAGAATCAATGATGACATTGTGTGGATCAGGATCAATCCTGACAGTGTTTGGATGAGGTTCAATCCCAAGGGTGTGTGTATCATTGTTAATCCTGAGAGTGTGTGAATCCGTGTCAATCCTGAGAATGTGTGGATCAGGGTCAATCGTGAGAATGTGTGGATCAGAATCAATCCTGAGCCTTTGTGAATCATGATCAAGCCTAAGAATTCGTTGATCAGGATCAATTCTGAGAGTTTGTGGATCAGTATAAATCCAGAGAGTGTGTGTATCAGGATCAATCCTGAGAGTGTGAGTATCAGGATCAATTCAGAGAGTGTGTGGGATCAAGATCAATCATGGGATTCTATGGACCAGGGTCAATCCTGAGGGTGTGAGGATCAGGAGGAATCATGAGTGCAGTGGATTATGATCAAATATAAGAGAGTGTGGATCAGTTTCAATCCTGAGAGTGTAGGGTAACAGAATCAATCATGACAGTGTGTGGATCGAGTTCAATCCTGAGAGTTTGTGGGTCAGGATCAATCCTGAGAGTGTCTGGATCAGGAGCAATCCTGACAGTGTGTGGATCAGGATCAGTCCCAAGGCTTGTGGATTATGGTTAAGGCTGAGAGAGTGTGAACAAGTGTCAATCCTGTGAGTGTGTGGATCAGGATCAATCCAGAGAGTTTATTGATCAGAATCAATCCATGAGAAATCATGGATGAGGATCACTCCTGAGAGTGTGTGGATCAGGAGCAATCCTGAGATTGTTTGTATCAGGGAAAATCCTCACAGTGTGTGGATCAGGGTCAATCCCAAGGGTGTGTGTATCTTAGTTAATCCTGAGAGTGAGTGAATATGTGTCAATCTTGAGAGTGTGTGGATCCGGGTCAATTGTGAGAGTGTGTGGATCAGGATCAATCCTGAGTCTTTGTGAATCAGGATCAATCCTGAGAATTCGTGGATGAGGATCAATACTGAGAGTTTGTGGATCAGGATAAATCCAGAGAGTTTGTGTATCAGGATCAATCCTGAGAGTTTGAGGATCAGGATCAATTCAGAGCGTGTGTGGGATCAAGATCAATCATGAGAATGTATGGATCAGGGTCAATCCTGAGACTGTGAGGATCAGGATGAATCCTGAGTGCAGTGGATTATGATCAGTTATGAGTGTGGATAAGTTTCAATCCTGAGAGTGGCGGGTAACAGAATCAATCATGACAGTGTGTGGATCAAATTCAATCCTGGTAGTGTGTGGGTCAGGATCAATCCCGAGAGTGTCTGGATCAGGAGCAATCCTGATAGTGTGTGGATCAGGATCAGTCCTGAGGCTTGTGGATTATGGTTAATGCTGAGAGAATTTGAATCAGTATCAATCCTGTGAGTGTGTGGATCAGGTTCAATCCAGAGCGTTTATTGATCAGAATCAATCCTGGTAAATTATGGATGAGGATCAATCCTGAGATTGTGTAGATCAGGATAAATCCAGAGAGTGTGTTGATCAGGATGAAATTAGAGAGTGTGTGCATCAGGATCAATCCTGTGACTGTGTGAATCAGGATCAATCCTGAGAGTGTTTGGTCAGGAGCAGTCCTGAGCGTATATGGACCATATTCAATCCTGGGAGTGCATCGATCAGGGTCAATCCTGAGAGTGTTTTGATCGGGATCAATTCAGAACATGTGCGGCATCAAGATCAGTCATGAGATTATATGGATTAGGGTCAATCCTGAGAGTGTGAGGTTCAGGATGAATCCCGAATGCAGTGATTATGATCAATTATAAGGGAATGTGGATCAGTTTCAATCCTGAGAGTGAGGAGGATCAGAATCTATCATGACATTGTGTGGATCAGGATCAATCCTGACAGTGTGTGGATCAGGTTCAATCCCAAGGGTCTGTGTATCATGGTTAATCCTGAGAGTGAGTGAATCCGTGTCAATCCTGAAAGTGTGTGGATCAGGGTCAATCGTGAGAGTGTGTGGATCAGGATCAATCCAGAGAGTTTATAGATCAGAATCAATCCATGAGAAATCATGGATGAGGATCAATCCTGAGAGTGTGTGGATCAGGAGCAATCCTGAGATTGTTTGTATCAGGGACAATCCTCACAGTGTGTGGATCAGGGTCAATCCCAAGGGTGTGTGTATCTTGGTTAATCCTGAGAGTGAGTGAATAAGTGTCAATCCTGAGAGTGTGTGGATCAGCGTCAATTGTGAGAGTGTGTAGATCAGGATCAATCCTGAGTCTTTGTGAATCAGGATCTATCCTGAGAATTCGTGGATGAGGATCAATACTGAGAGTTTGTGGATCAGGATAAATCCACAGAGTGTGTGTATCAGAATCAATCCTGAGAGTGTGAGGATCAGGATCAATTCAGAGCATGTGTGGGATCAAGATCAATCATGAGAATATATGGATCAGGGTCAATCCTGAGACTGTGAGGATCAGGATGAATCCTGAGTGCAGTGGATTATGATCAATTATGAGTGTGGTTCAGTTTCAATCCTGAGAGTGGCGGGTAACAGAATCAATCATGACAGTGTGTGGATCAAATTCAATCCTGGTAGTGTGTGGGTCAGGATCAATCCTGAGAGTGTCTGGATCAGGAGCAATCCTGATAGTGTGTGGATCAGGATCAGTCCTGAGGCCTGTGGATTATGGTTAATGCTGAGAGAATGTGAACCAGTGTCAATCCTGTGAGTCTGTGGATCAGGTTCAATCCAGAGCGTTTATTGATCAGAATCAAGCCTAGGAAATTATGGATGAGGAACAATCCTGAGATTGTGTGGATCAGGATAAATCCAGAGAGTGTGTTGATCAGGATGAATCCAGAGAGTGTGTGCATCAGGATCAATCCTGTGAGTGTGTAAATCAGGATCAATCCTGAGAGTGTGTGGATCAGGAGCAATACTGAGCATATATAGCCCATGGTCAATCCTGGGAGTGCATCGATCAGGGTCAATCCTCAAAGTGTGTTGATCAGGATCAATTCAGAGCGTGTGTAGGATCAAGATCAATCATGAGATTGTATGGATCAGGGTCAATCCTAAGAGTTTGAGGATAATGATGAATCCTGAATGCAGTGGATTATGATTCATTATAAGAGAATGTGGATCAGTTTCAATCCTGAGAGTGCGGAAGATCAGAATCAATGATGACATTGTGTGGATCAGGATCAATCCTGACAGTGTTTGGATGAGGTTCAATCCCAAGGGTGTGTGTATCATTGTTAATCCTGAGAGTGTGTGAATCCGTGTCAATCCTGAGAATGTATGGATCAGGGTCAATCGTGAGAATGTGTGGATCAGAATCAATCCTGAGCCTTTGTGAATCATGATCAAGCCTAAGAATTCGTTGATCAGGATCAATTCTGAGAGTTTGTGGATCAGTATAAATCCAGAGAGTGTGTGTATCAGGATCAATCCTGAGAGTGTGAGTATCAGGATCAATTCAGAGAGTGTGTGGGATCAAGATCAATCATGGGATTCTATGGACCAGGGTCAATCCTGAGGGTGTGAGGATCAGGAGGAATCATGAGTGCAGTGGATTATGATCAAATATAAGAGAGTGTGGATCAGTTTCAATCCTGAGAGTGTAGGGTAACAGAATCAATCATGACAGTGTGTGGATCGAGTTCAATCCTGAGAGTTTGTGGGTCAGGATCAATCCTGAGAGTGTCTGGATCAGGAGCAATCCTGACAGTGTGTGGATCAGGATCAGTCCCAAGGCTTGTGGATTATGGTTAAGGCTGAGAGAGTGTGAACAAGTGTCAATCCTGTGAGTGCGTGGATCAGGATCAATCCAGGCAGTTTATTGATCAGAATCAATCCATGAGAAATCATGGATGAGGATCACTCCTGAGAGTGTGTGGATCAGGAGCAATCCTGAGATTGTTTGTATCAGGGAAAATCCTCACAGTGTGTGGATCAGGGTCAATCCCAAGGGTGTGTGTATCTTAGTTAATCCTGAGAGTGAGTGAATATGTGTCAATCTTGAGAGTGTGTGGATCAGGGTCAATTGTGAGAGTGTGTGGATCAGGATCAATCCTGAGTCTTTGTGAATCAGGATCAATCCTGAGAATTCGTGGATGAGGATCAATACTGAGAGTTTGTGGATCAGGATAAATCCAGAGAGTTTGTGTATCAGGATCAATCCTGAGAGTTTGAGGATCAGGATCAATTCAGAGCGTGTGTGGGATCAAGATCAATCATGAGAATGTATGGATCAGGGTCAATCCTGAGACTGTGAGGATCAGGATGAATCCTGAGTGCAGTGGATTATGATCAATTATGAGTGTGGATCAGTTTCAATCCTGAGAGTGGCGGGTAACAGAATCAATCATGACAGTGTGTGGATCAAATTCAATCCTGGTAGTGTGTGGGTCAGGATCAATCCCGAGAGTGTCTGGATCAGGAGCAATCCTGATAGTGTGTGGATCAGGATCAGTCCTGAGGCTTGTGGATTATGGTTAATGCTGAGAGAATTTGAATCAGTATCAATCCTGTGAGTGTGTGGATCAGGTTCAATCCAGAGCGTTTATTGATCAGAATCAATCCTGGTAAATTATGGATGAGGATCAATCCTGAGATTGTGTAGATCAGGATAAATCCAGAGAGTGTGTTGATCAGGATGAAATTAGAGAGTGTGTGCATCAGGATCAATCCTGTGACTGTGTGAATCAGGATCAATCCTGAGAGTGTTTGGTCAGGAGCAGTCCTGAGCGTATATGGACCATATTCAATCCTGGGAGTGCATCGATCAGGGTCAATCCTGAGAGTGTTTTGATCGGGATCAATTCAGAACATATGTGGCATCAAGATCAGTCATGAGATTATATGGATTAGGGTCAATCCTGAGAGTGTGGGGATCAGGATCAATCCTGAGAGTGTTTTGATCAGGATCAATCCAGAGTTTGTGTGTGATCAAGAACAATCATGAGATTGCATGGCTCAGGGTCAATCCTGAGAGTGTGTGGATCAGGATGAATCCTGAGCGTAGTGGATTATAATCAATTATAAGAGAGTGTGGATCAGTTTCAATCTTGAGAGTGAGGGGGATCAGAATCAATCATGACATTGAGTGGATCAGGATCAATCCCGAGATTGTTTGTATAAGGTACAATCCTCAATGTGTGTAGATCAGGGTCAATCCCAAGAGTATGTGGATCATGGTTAATCCTGAGAGTGAGTGAATCCGCTTCAATCCTGGGAGTGAGTCGATCAGGGTTAATCGTGAGAGTGTGTGCATCAGGATCAATCCTGAGTCTTTGTGAATCAGGATCAATCCTGAGAATTCATGGATGAGGATCCATCCTGAGAATTTGTGGATCAGGATAAATCCAGAGAGTGTGTGGGATCAAGTTCTGTCATGAGATTGTATGGATCAGGGTCAATCCTGAGAGTGTGAGGATTGGTATGAATCATGAGTGCAGTGGATTATGATCAATTATAAGAGAGTGTGGATCAGTTTCAATCCTGAGATTGTAGGGTAACAGAATCAATCATGACAGTGTGTGGATCAAGTTCAATCCTGAGAGTGTGTGGGTCAGGATCAATCCTGAGGGTGTCTGGATCAGGAGCAATCCTGACAGGGTGTGGATCAGGATCAGTCCCGAGGCTTGTGGATTATGGTTAATGCTGAGAGAGTGTGAACTCATGTCAATACTGTGAGTGTGTGGATCAGGATCAATCCTGTGAGTGTGTGGATCAGGATCAATCCTGAGTCTTTGTGAATCAGGATCAATCCTGAGAATTCATGGAAGAGGATCAATCCTGAGAGTTTGTGGATCAGGATAAATCCAGAGAGTGTGTGTATCAGGATCAATCCTGAGAGTGTGAGGATCAGGATCAATTCAGAGCATGTGTGGGATCAAGATCAATCATGAGATTGTATGGATCAGGGTCAATCCTGAGAGTGTGAGGATCAGGATGAATCCTGAGTGCAGTGGATTATGATCAATTATAAGAGAGTGTGGATCAGTTTCAATCCTTAGAGTGTGTGGGTCAGGATCAATCCTGAGAGTGTCTGGATCAGGAGCAATTCTGACAGTGTGTGCATCAGGGACAATCCCGAGGCTTTGTGGATTATGGTTAATGCTGAGAGAGTGTGAACAAGTGTCTATCCTGAGTGTGTGTGGATGAGGATCAATCCTGTGTGTGTGTGGATCAGGATCAATCCAAAGAGTTTATTGATCAGAATCAATCCTGGGAAATCGTGGATGAGGATCAATCCTGAGAGTGTGTGGATCCAGATAAATCCAGAGAGTGTGTTGATCAGGAACATTCCAGAGAGTGTGTGCATCAGGATCAGTCCTGAGGCTTGTGGATTATAGTTAATGCTGAGAGAGTGTGAACAAGTGTCAATCCTGTGAGTGTGTGGATCAGGATCAATCCAGAGATTTTATTGACCAGAATCAATCCTGGGAAATCATTGATGAGGATCACTCCAGAGAGTGTGTTGATGAGGATCAATCCTGAGAGTGTGTGGATCTGGAGCAATCCTGAGATTGTTTATATCAGGAACAATCCTCACAGTGTGTGGATCAGGGTCAATCCCAAGGGTGTGTGAATCATGGTTAATCCTGAGAGTGAGTGAATCCGTGTCAATCCTGAGAGTGTGTGGATCAGCGTCAATCGTGAGAGTGTCTGGATCAAGATCAATCCTGAGTCTTTGTGAATCAGGATCAATCCTGAGAATTCGTGGATGAGGATCAATCCTAAGAGTTTGTGGATCAGGATAAATCCAGAGAGTGTGTGTATCAGGATCAATCCTGAGAGTGTGAGGATCAGGATCAATTCAGAGTGTGTGTGGGATCAAGGTCAGTCATGAGATTGTATGGATCATGCTCAACCTGGGAGTTTGAGGATCAGGATGGATCCTGAGTGCAGTGGATTATGATCAATTATAAGCGTGTGGATCAGTTTCAATCCTGAAAATGTAGGGTAACAGAATCAATCATGACAGTGTGTGGATCAAGTTCAATCCTGAGAGTTTGTGGGTCAGGATCAATCCTGAGAGTGTCTGGATCAGGAGCAATCCTGACAGTGTGTGGATCAGGATCAGTCCCGAGGCTTGTGGATTATGGTTAATGCTGAGAGAATGTGCACCAGTGTGAATCCTGTGAGTGTGTGGATCAGGTTCAATCCTGTGAGTGTGTTGATCAGGATCAATCCAGGCAGTTTATTGATCAGAATCAATCTTGGGAAATCATGGATGAGGATCAATCCTTAGAGTGTGTGGATCAGGATAAATCCAGAGAGTGTGTTGATCAGGATGAATCCAGAGCGTGTGTGCATCAGGATCAATCCTGTAAGTGTGTGAATCAGGATCAATCCTGAGAGTGTGTGGATCAGGAGCAATCCTGAGCCTATATGGACCATGGTCAATCCTGGGAGGGCGTCTATCAGGGTCAATCCTGAGAGTGTGTTGATCGGGATCAATTCAGAGCGTGTGTGGGATCGAAATCAATCATGAGATTGTATAGATCAGGGTCAATCCTGATATTGTGAGGATCATGATGAATCCTGAATGCAGTGGATTATGATCGATTATAGTAGAATGTGGATCATTTTCTATCCTGACAGTGAGCAGGATCAGAATCAATCATAACATTGCGTGGATCAAGATCAATCCTGACAGTGTGTATCTGGGTCAATCCTGAGGGTGTGTGTATCATGGTTAATCCTGAGACTGTGTGATTCCGTGTCAATCCTGAAAGTGTGTCTATCAGGGTCAATTGTGAGAATGTCTGGATCAGGATCAATCCTGAATCTTTGTGATTCAGTATCAATCCTGAGATTTCATGTATGAGGATCAATCCTGAGAGCTTGTGGATAGGACAAATCCAGAGAGTGTGTGTATCAGGATCAATCCTGAGAGTGTGAGGATCACGATCAATTCAGAGAGTGTGTGGGATCAAGATCAATCATGAGATTTTATGCATCAGAGTCAATCCTGAGAGTTTGAGGATCAGGATGAATCCTGAGTGCAGTGGATTATGATCAATTATAAGATAGTGTGGATCAGTTTCAATCCTGAGAGTGTAGCGTAACAGAATCAATCATGACAGTGTGCGGATCAAGTTCAGTCCTGAGAGTGTGTGGGTCAGGATCAATCCTGAGAGTGTCTAGATCACCAGCAATCCTGACAGTGTGTGGATCAGGATCAGTCCCGAGGCTTGTGGATTATGGTTAATGCTGTTAGAGTGTGAAATTGTGTCAATACTGTGAGTGTGTGGATCAGGATCTATCCTGTGAGTGTGTGGATCAGGATCAATCCAGAGAGTTGATTGATCAGAATCCATCCTGGGAAATCATGGATGAGGATGAATCCAGAGATTGTGTGGATCAGGATGAATCCAGAGAGTGTTTGCATCAGGATCAATCCTGTGAGTGCGTGAATCAGGATCAATCCTGAGAGTGTGTGGATCAGGAGCAATCCTGAGAATGCGTGGATGAGGATCAATCCTGAGTGTTTTTGGATCAGGATAAATCCAGAGAGTGTGTGCATCAGGATCAATCCAGAGAGTATGTTGATCAGGATCAATCCAGAGAGTGAGTGGGATCAAGATCAATCATGAGATTTTATGGATCAGGGACATTCCTGTAAGTGTGAGGATCAGGATCAATCCTGAGTGCGGTGGATCATGATCAATTCTGAGAGTGTTTGGAGCAGTTTCAATCCTGAGAGTGAGAAGGATCAGAATCACTCATGACAGAAAGTGGATCAGTGTCCATCCTGAGAGTGTGTGAGTCAGGATCAATCCTGAGATTGTATGGATCAGGATCAATCCTGTCTGCATGTGGATCAGGGTCAGTCCTGAGTGTGTGTGGATCATGGTTAATCCTGAGTGTGTGTGAATCATTGTCAATCCTGAGAGTTTGTGGATCAGGGTCAATCCTCAGAGTGTGTTGATCAGGATCAATCCTGTGAGTGCGTGGATCAGGATCAAACCTCAGTGTGTGTGGATCAGACTCAATCCTGAGTGTTTGAGGGAACAGGATCAAACCTGAGAGTGTGTGGATCAGGCTCAATCCTGAGTGTGTTGGGTATCATGATTAATCCCGAGGGTGTGTGGATCAGGGTCAATCCTGAGAGGGTGTGGGTCAGGATCTATCATGAGTGCAGTTGATCATGATCATTCCTGAGAGTGTGTGGATCAGGATAAATCCTGAGATTGTGTGGGTCAGGATCAATCCTGAGAGTCTATGGATCAGGGTCAATCCAGGCAGGGGAAGATCAGGATCAGTCATGAGAGTGTGTGGATCAGGTTCAACCATGAAAATTTGTGTTTCAGGATAAATCCGGAGAGTGTGGTGATCAGGATCACCTGAGACTTCGTTGATCAGGATCAATCCTGGGAATGCATGGATGAGGATCATTCCTGAGAGTGTGTGGATCATGATAAATCCAGAGAGTCCATGGATCAGGACCAATCCTGAGAGTGTGTTTATCAGGATCAATCCAGACAGTGTGTGTGATCAAGATCAATCATGAGATTGTATGGAACACGGAGAATCCTGTGAGTGTGAGGAACAGGATTAATCCTGAGTGCAGTGGATCATGATCAATTCTGAGAGTGTGTAGATCAGTTTTAATCCTGAGAGTGTGTGGAATCAGAATCAATCATGACAGGCTGTGGATCAGGGTGAATACTGAGTGTGTGTGGATCAGGATCTATCCTGGCAGTGTGTGCATCAGGGTCCACCCTGAGGGTGTTTGGATCATGGTTAATCCTGAGAGTGTGTGAAATAGTGTCAATCCTGAGAGTGTGTGGATCAGGATCAATCCTCAGAGTGTGTGGGACAGTATCAATCCTGAGAGTGAGTGGATCAGGATCAATCCTGACAGTGTGTAGTTCAGGGTCAATCTCGAGGGTGTGTGGATCATGGTTAATCCTGAAAGTGTGTGAATCAGTGTCACTCCTGAGAGTGTGGGAATCAGGGTGAATCCTGAGAGTGTGTGGATTAGGGTCAATCGTGGGATTTTGTGGATCAGGATAAATCCAGAGAGTGTGTGGGATCAAGATCAATCATGAGATTTTATGGATCAGAGGCAATCCTGTGTGCAGTGGATCATGATGAATTCTGAGAGTGTGTGGATCAGATTCAATGCTGAGAGTGAGGGGGCTCAGAATCAATCATGACAGATTGTGTATCAGGGTCAATTCTGAGAGTGTATGGGTCACGATCAATCCTAAGAGCGTGTGGATCAGGATCAGTCCTGTGAATGTGGTGTCCAGGACAATCATGAAGGCGTGGGGATCAAGATCAATACTCAAGTGTTGGGGATCAGAATCAATCCTGATAGAGTTTGAATCAGGATCGATCCAGAGAGTGTGTGCATCAGGATCAATCTTGACAGTGTGTTGATCAGGATCAATCCGGAGAGTTTGTGGGATCAAGATCAATCATGAGATTTTACGGATCAGGGACATTCCTGTCAGTGTGAGGATCAGGATCAATCCTGAGTGCAGTGGCTTATGATCAATTCTGAGAGTGTGTGGATCAGTTTCAATCCTGAGAGTGAGGGGGATCAGAATCAGTCACGACAGAAATTGGATTAGGGTCAATCCTGAGAGTGTGTGGGTCAGGTTCAATCATGACAGTGTGTGGATCAGGGTCAATCTCGTGGGTGTGTGTATCATGGTTAATCCTGAGTGTGTGTGTATCAGGCTCAATCCTGAGAGTGTGTGGATCAGGGTCATTCCTCAGAGCATATTGATCAGGATCAATCCTAGGAGTGTTTGGATCAGGATCAGTCCAGACAGTGTGTGGATCAGGGTCAATCCAGAGGGTGTGTGGATCATGGTTAATCCAGAGAGTGTATGAATCAGTGTCAATCCTGAGAGTGTGTCGATTAGTATCAATCCTGTGAGTGTGTGGATCAAGAGCAATCCTGGGAATGCATGGATGATGAGAAATCCTGAGGGTGCATGGATCAAGATAAATCCAGAGAGTGCATTGCTCAGGATCAATCCAGAGGGTGTATTGATCAGGATCAATCCTGGGAATGCATGGAATACGATAAATCCTGAGAGTGTGTGGATCAGGTTAAATGCAGAGAGTGTGAGTTCAGGATCAATCCAGAGAGTGCATGCAACAGGATCAATTCTGTGGGTGTTGGAATCAGAGTAATCCTGAGAGGGTGTGGATCAGGGCCAATCCTGAGAGTGTGGGGGTCAGGATCAATTCTCAAGGTGTGGGGATCAGGATCAGTCTTTAGAATGTGTGGCTCAGGATCAATCATGAGAGTGTGTGGATAAGGTTCCATCCTGAGTGTATGCTGATCATGATGAATCCTGAGAATATGTGGATCAGGATTAATTATGAGAGTGTGTGGATCAGGATCCATCCTGTGACTGTGTTTATCAGGATAATTCGAGACAGTGTGTGGGATCTAGATCAATCATGAGATTGTATGTAGCAGGGTAGAGCCTGTGAATGTGAGGATCAGGATTAATCCTGGGTGCAATGGATCTTGATCAATTCTGAGAGTGTAAAGATCAGTTTCAATCCTGAGAGTGAGTGGGATAAGAATGAATCTGACAGAGTGTGGATCAGGGTCAATCCTCAGAGTGTGTGGGTCAGGATAAATCCTGAGAGTGTGTGGATCAGAATCAATCTTGAAAATGTATGGTTCAGGGTCAATACCGAGGTTGTGTGGATCATGGTTAATCCTGAAAGTGTGTGAATCAGTGTCACTCCTGAGAGTGTTTGGATCAGGATCAATCCTGTGAGTGTGTGGATCAGTTTCAATCCAGAGAGTGTACTGATCAGGATCAATCCTGGGAAAGTGTGGATGAGGATCAATCCTGAGAGTGTGTGTATCAGGTTAAATGCAGAGAGTGTAATCATCAGGATCAATCCTGTGAGTGTGTGGATCAGGACTAATCCTGAGAGTGTGTGGGATCAGGCTTAATTCTCAGGGTGTGGGTATCAGGATCAACCCTGAGAGTGTGTTATTCAGGATTAATCCCGAGGGTGTGTGGATCAGGGTCATTCCTGAGAGGGCGTGGGTCAGGATCTATCCTGAGTGCAGTGGATCATGATAAATCTTGTGAGTGTGTGGATCAGAATAAATTCTGAGAGTGTGTGAATCATGATCAACCCTGAGAGCGTTTGCATCAGGATCAATCAACAGAGTGAGTGCATCAGGATCAACCCTGAGACTTTAGGAGATCAGGGTCAATTCTGAAGGTTTGAGGATGAGAATTAAATCTGAGAGTTTGGGGGATCAGGATCAATCCAGAAAGGGTGTGAATCATTATCAATACTGAGAGAGTGAGAATCAGGATCAATCCTGACAGTGTTTGCATCAGTATCAATCCTGATAGTGGGGGATCGGGATCAGTCCTAAGAGTGTGTGGATCAGGAAAAACACTGAGAGTATGTTCAATCCTGAGAGTGTGAAGATCATGGTCAATCCTGAGAATGTGTGCATCAGAGTCAATGCTGAGCATGTGTGAATCAGGATCAATCCTGAGAGTGTGTGGATCACAATCAATCCTGAGAGTGTGAAGGTCAAGATCAATCCAGAAAGTGTGTGGGATCAAGATCAATCATGAGATTGTATGGATCAGGGACATTCCTCTGAGTGTGAGGATCGGGATCAATCCAGAGTGCAGTGGATCATGATCAATTCTGAGAGTGTGTGGATCAGTTTCAATCCTATAAGTGAGGGGGATCAGAATCAATCACAACAGTAATTGGATCAGGGTCAATCCTGAGAATGTGTGGTTCAGGATTAATCCTGAGAGTGTATGGATCAGGATCAATCCTGACAGTGTGTGGATAAGGGTCAATCCCCTGGGTCTGTGGATCATGGTTAATCCTGAGTGTGAGTGAATCAGTGTCAATCCTGTGAGTGTGTGGATCAGGGTCAATCCTCAGAGTGTGTGGATCAGGCCAATCTTGAGAGTGTGGGGGATCAGAATCAATTCTCATGGTGTGTGGATCAGGATCAATCCTTACAATGTGTGGCTCAGGATAAATCGTGAGAGTTTTTGGATGAGGATCAATCCTGAGAGAATGTGGATCATGATCAATTCTGAGAGTGTGTGGAACAGTTTCAATCCTTAAAGTGTGTGGATCAGGATCAAAACTGAGTGTGGAGGCGATCAGGGTCATTGCTGAGAGCGTGTGGATCTGGATCAAGCCTGCGAGTGTGTGGGATCAGGGTCAATCATCTGTGCAGTGGATCAGGATCAGTCAAGACAATGTGTGGAACAGGATCATTCCTGAGAGAGTGTGGATCACTTTGAATTCTAAGAGTGAGGGATTTCAGGATTTAACATGACAGTGTATGTGGATCAGGGTAACTACTGAGAGTTTGTGGATCAGGATCAATCCCGGGAGTGGGTGCATCAGGATTATTACTAAAAGTGTGTGGATAGGGATCAATCCTGAGATTGTGTGGATCAGCATCAATCCAGAGAGTGTGTGGATCAGAATCAATCATGAGAGTGTGTGGAGCAGGATCAATCCTGAGAGTGTGTGTCATGAGTGTCAATCAAAAAAGTGTGGATCAGGATAAATCCTGTGAGTGTTTCAGATCAGGGAAAAAATCCCAGCCTGTGTGGATCTGGATCAATCCCTAGTGTGTGTGGATGAGGATCAACACAGAAAGTGTGTGGATCAGGATAGACACTGAGATTGTGTGGATGAGGATCAATCCTGAGTGCAGGGGATTAGGATCAATTACGAGAGTGTGTGGATCAGGATCAATCCTGAGAGTGTGTTGATCAGGATCACTCCTGAGAGTGTGTGCATCAAGATCAATCCTGAGAGTGTGTGGGTCAGGATCAATCCTGAGGGTGTGTGGGTCAGGATCAATCCTGAGATTGTGTGGATCACGGGCAATCCCGATAGTGGGCTATCAGGATCAGTCCTGAGAGTGTGTTGATCAGGATCAACCCTGAGAGTGTGTGTTTCAGGATCAATTTAGTGAGTTTATGGATCAGGATCAACCCTGAGAGTGTCTAGGATCAAGAACAATCATAAGAATGTTTGAAGTAGTGTCAATCATTAGAGTGCATGGATCAGAAATAATCCTGAGGGCAGTGCATTAGGATCAATCTTCATAGTTTGTGGATCATAATCAATCTTGTGAGTGTTAGCATTAGGATTAATCCTGACTGTGTGGGGGACCTGTTTCAATCATGAGGGCATGGGGATCAGGATCAATCCTGAGAGAGTGTGGATCATGATAAATCCAGAGAGTGTGTTCATAAGGATCAATCCAGAGAGAGTGTGGGATCAAGATCAAACATGAGATTGTGTGGATCAGGATCAATCCTGATTGCAGTCGATCAGGATCAATTGTGAGTGTTTGTATCAGGATCAATCCTGAGAGAGGGTGTATCATGATCAATGCTGAGAGTGTGTGGATCTGGATCAAGCCTGCAAGTGTGTGGGATCAGGGTCAATCATGTGTGCAGTGGATCAGGATCCGTCCAGACAGTTTGTGGATCAGGATCAATCCTGAGAGTGCATGGATCAGCATCAATCCTGAGAGTGTGTGGATCATGATCAATCCTGAGAGAGTGTGGATCACTTTCAATTCTAAGAGTGAGGGATTTCAGGATTAAACAAGACAATGTGTGTGGATCAGGGTAACTACTGAGAGTTTGTGGATCAGGATCAATCCTGGGAGTGGGTGGATCAGGATTATTACTAAAAGTGTTTGGATAGGGATCAATCCTGAGATTTTGTGGATCAGCATCGATCCAGAGAGTGTATGGATCAGAACGAATCATGAGAGTGTGTGGAGCGGGATCAATCCTGAGAGTGTGCGTTATGAGTGTCAATCAAAAGAGTGTGGTTCAGGATAAATCCTGCGAGTGTGTTGGATCAAATGTTGAGCACGTGTGAATCAGGATCAATCCTGAGAATGTGTGGATCAGCATCAATCCTGATAGTGTGTGGATCAGGATCAATCCTGACAGTTTGTGTGTTCAGGGTCAATCCTGAGGGTTTGTGGATCATGGTCAATCCTCAGAGTGTGTGAATCAGGATCAATCTTGAGAGTGTGTGGATTAGGATTAGTACTGTTTGTGTGTTAATCAGGAGCAATCCTGAGAGTATGTGGTTCAGGGTCCATCATAACAGTGTGTTGATTGGGATCTATCCTGAAACTGTGTGGGATCAGTGTCAATCAAGTGAGTGTGTGGATCAGGAACAACCCTGCGAGTTTGTGGGATCAGGGTCATTCCCTAGAGTTTGTGGATCAGGATGAATACGGCGATTATGTGGATCAGGATCAATCCGGAGTGTGTGTGGATGAGGATCAATCATGAGATTGTTTGGATCAGGATGAATCCTGAGTGCAGATGACCAGTATCAATCGTGAAAGTGTGTGGATCAGTATCAATCCTGAGAGTTTGTGGATCATTATCATTTCTGAGACTGTGTGGATCAGTTTCAATCCTGAGTGTGTCTGGATTAGGGTCAGTCATGTCAGTGTGTGGATCAACCCTGGGAGTGTGTTATTCAGGATCAATCCTAAGAGTATGTGGATCAGGGTCAATGCTGTGAGGGTGTGGGTCAGGATCTATCCTGAGAGTGGGTGGGTCCAGGTCAATTCTGAGAGTGTATTGATCATCACCATTCCTGAGAGTGCATGTGTGAGGATCAATCCTGAGAGAATGTGGATCAGGGTCAATCCTGAGAATGTGGGGAATCATGGTAAATCCTGAGAGTGCGTGGGTGAGGATCAAAACTGAGAGTGTGCGGATCAGTGACAATCCTGAGAATGTGGGGAATCAGGGTCAATGCTGAGAGTGTGTGGGTCAGCATCAATATAGAGAGTGTATAGAATCAGATCAATCCTGAGAGTGTGTGATTCAAGATCAAATCTGAAAGTGTGTGGATCAGGATCAATTCTGGGAGTGTGGGAGATCAAGGTCAATGCTGAGAGTGTGTGGATCTGGATTGACTTTCAGAATGTGTTATTCAGGATCAATCCCGAGGGTGTGTGGATCAGGGTAAAACCTGAGAGTGTGTGGGTCCAGAAAAATCATGAGAACGTGTGGATCAGGATCAATTCTGAGACAGTGTTGATCATGATCATTCCTGAGAGTGCAGCGGTGAGCATCAATCCTGCAAGTATGTGCATCAGGATCAATAGAGAGTGTGTATAGATCAGTATCAATCCTGAGAGTGTATGGGATCAAGATCAATTCTGACAGCCTGTGTATAAGGATCAATCCTGAGTGTGTGAGGAATCTGTGTCAATGCTGAGAGTGTGTTGATCAGGATCAATCCTGAGAGTGTGTGGATAAGGATCAATTCTGTGAGTGTGTGGATCAGGGTCAATACTGAGAGTTTCAGGTTCAGTGTCAACACTGAGAGTGTGGGGGATCAGGATCAATCATGAGAGTGTGTCAATCAAGATCACCTGAGAGTGTTTCTTTCAAGATGAATCCCGAGGGTGTGAGGGTCAAGGTCATTCCTGAGTGTGTGTCAATCAGTGTCAATCCAGAGAGTGTGTGGATCATGATCAACCTTGAGAGTGTGTGGATCAGTATCAATTGTGAGAGTGTGTGGATCAGGATCGGTCCTGAGAGTTGGGGATCAGGATCAGTCCTACGAGTGTGTGGATCAGAATCAACCCTGTAAGTGTGTGTTTCAGGATCAATCCAGAGAGTGTGTGGATCAGGATCAACCCTGAGATTATCTAGGATCAAGACGAATCATGAGAATTTTTGGAGCTAGGTCAATTCTGAGAGCGTGAGGTTCATGATCAATTTTCAGAGTGTGCTGTTCAGTTTCAATCCTGAGAGTGTTTGGTTCAGGGTCGATCCTGACAGTGTGTGGATCAGGGTCAATCCTGAGAGTGTGTGGGTCAAGATCAATCCTGAGTGTGTGTGGATCAGGGTCAATCCTGAGGGGGTGTTGATCATGGTTAATCCTGAGAGTTTGTGAATCTGTCAATCCTGAGCATGTGTGGATCATGATCAATCCAGAGAGGGTGTGGGTCAGGATCAACAATCAGTGTGCTATGGATCATGATCAATTCTGAGAGCGTGTGAATCAGGAACAGTCCTGAGAGTGCGTGGATCATGTTCAATCTTGAACGTGAATGGATCAGGATCAATCTGGAGAGTATGGTGATCAGAATCAACCGTGAGAGTGTCTCGATGAGGATCAATCCTGTGAGTGCCTTAATCAGGATCAAACCTGAGTGTGTGGATCAGACTCAATCCTGAGAGTGTCTGGATCTGGATCAGCCCTGAGAGTGTTTTATTCAGGATCAATCCTGAGAGTATGTGGATCAAGCTCAATCCTGAGATGGTTTGGTCAGGATCTATCCTGAGTTTGCATGGGTCCAGGTCAATACTGAGAGCATGTTGATCATGATCATTCCTGAGAGTGTGTGTGTCAGGGTCAATCCTGAGAATGTGGGGAATCACGGTCAATCCTGAAAGTGCTTGGGTGAGGATCAAACCTGAGAGTGTGTGGATCAGTGGCAATCCAGAGAATGTGAGGGATCAGGGTCAATCCTGAGAGCTTGTGGGTCAGCATCAATACAGAGAGTGTATCGAATCAGATCAATCCTGAGAGTGTGTGGATCAGGTTAAATGCTGAGAGTGTGGTGGTCAGGGTCAATGCTGACACTGTGTGGATCTTGATCAAATCTGAGAGTGTGTTATTCAGGATCAATCCCGAGGGTCTGTGGATCAGGGTCAACCCAGAGAGTGTGTGGATCAGGATCTAACCTGAGAGTGTGTTGGTCTAGCAGAATCCTGAGAGTGTGTGGATCAGGATCAATTCTGAGACCGTGTTGATCATGATAATTCCTGAGAGTGCAGGGGTGAGCATCAATCCTGATAGTATGTGGATCAGGGTCAACCCTGAGAATGTGGGGAATCAGGGTCAAACCTGAGTGTGTGTGTGTCAGGATCGATACAGAGTGTGCATGGATCATGATAATCCTGAGAGTGTGTGTGATCAAGATCAATTCTGAAAGAGTGGGAATCAGGATTAATCCTGAGAGTGTGTTGATCAAGATCAATCCTGAGAGTGTGTGGATCAGGATCAATCCTCAGAGTGTGTGGATCAGTGTCATCCCTGAGTATGGGGTGGATCAGGGTCAATCCTGAGAATGTGGGGGATCAGGGTCAAACCTGAGTGTGTGTGTGTGTGTGTGTGTGTGTGTGTGTGTGCATGTGTGTGTGTGTGTCAGGATCAATACAGAGTGTGCATGGATCAGGATCAATCCTGAGTGTGTGTGCGATCAAGATCAATTCTGAAAGAGTGTGTATCAGGTTTAATCCTGAGAGTGTGTTGATCAGTGTCATTGCTGAGTGTTGGGGGATCAGTGTCAATGCTGAGAGTGTGTGGATCTGGATCAACCCTGAGAGTCTGTGGATCTGGATCAATCCTGAGAAAGCATGGCATCAGTGTCAATCCTGACAGTGTATGGATCTGGATCAATCCTGCGAGAGTGTGGGATCAGGGTCAATCCTGAGTGCCATGGATCAGGATCAATCCTGACAGTGGGTGGATCAGGATCAATCCTGACAGTTAGTGGATCAGGAACAATCCTCTAAATGTATGGATCATGATCCATCCTGTGAGTGTGTTAGTCAGTTTCATTTCAGAGATTGATATGGATTATGGTTAATCAGGTCAGTGTGTGGATCACAGTGAATCCGGAGAGTGTCTGGATCAGAATAAATCCTGTGAGTGGATGGAACAGTATTATTCTTAAGAATGTGTGGATCAGTGTCAATCCTGAGAGTGTGGGGGATCAGGATCAATCATGATAGTGTGTCTATTTGTATCAACAATGAGAGTGTGTCTTTTGGGTTCAATCCCGGGAGTGTGTGGATCAGGGTCTATCCTGAGTGTGGGTCGATCAGTATCAATCCTGAGAGTATGTGGATCAGGACTAATCATGAAATTCTGTGGATCTATGTCAATCCTGAGATTGTGTGGATCAGGATCAATCCTGAGAGTGTGTGGATCAGGATAAATCCTGAGAGTGTATGCATCAGGATCAACTCTGAGAGTGCATGCATCAGGATCAATCCTGAGACTGTGGGGGAACAGGGTCAATCCAGAAGATGTGGGTATGAGAATCAAACATGAGAGGGTGGGGGATCAGGATTAATCCAGAAAGTGTGTCAATCTGGATCAATCCTGTGAGTGTGTGGATCAGGAACAAACCCTGAGTGTGTGTGGAACAGGATTAATACTGAGAGTGTGGGAGATCAGGGAGAATCCTGCGAGTGTATGGATTGGGATCAGTACTGTGTGTGTGAACATCAGGTTCAATCCTGAGGGTTTGTGGATCTGGATCATTCATGAGATTGTGTGGATCTGGATTAATCTAGAGTGTTTGTGATCAGTGTCAATCAAGAGAATGTGTGGAACATGATCAATCCAGCATGTGTGTCGTATCAGTGTCAAATCCCTGGGTGTGTGGATCTGGATCAATCCTGACAGTGTTTGGATCAGGATCAATCCTGAGAGTGTGTGGATCAAGATCAATCCTGAGAGTCTATGGATCATGATCAATCCTGAGAGTGTGTGGATCAGTTTCATTTCTGAGAGTGATGGGGATCAGATTTAATCATGCCAGTGTGTGGATTATGGTGAATCCTGAAAGTATATGGATGAGACCCAATCCTGAGAGTAACTGGAACAGGATTATTCCTAGGAGTGTGTGGATAGGGATCAGTCCTGAAAGTGTGTGATCAGGATCAACCCTGAGAGTGTGTGTTTCATGATCAATCCAGAGAGTGTGTGGATCTGTATCAACCCTGAGAGTATGTAGGATCAAGGACAATCATGAGAATGTTTGGACATGGGACAATCCTGAGAGTGCGTGAATCAGAAACAATCCTGTTGGCAGTACATTATGATCAATCCTGGGAGTGTGTGGATCAGGATCACTCCTGTGTGTGTTTGGATTAGGATCAATCCTGAGTGTGTGGGGTCCAGGGAAATTAATGAGGGCATGGGGATCAGGTTCAATCCCGTGAGTGTATTTATCAGGATCAATCCAGAGACTTTGTAGATCAGGATCAATCCTGAGAGCGTGTGAATCAGGATTAATCCCTTCATTGTGTGGATCAGGATCAAACCTGAGAGTGTGTGGGTCAGGATCAATAGTGAGAGTGTGGGAGATCAGGATCAATCATGAGAGTGTGTGGATCAGGATCAGTCCTGGGAGTGTGCTGGATAAGGGTCTAAATTCAGGGTGTGTGGATCTGGATCAATCCTAAGAGTGTGTGGATCAGGATCAACCCGGAGAGTTTGTGCTTCAGGATCAATCCAGAGAGTGTGTGGATCAGGATCAACCCTGAGAGTGTGTAGGATCAAGGGCAATCATGAGAATGTTTGGAGCTAAGACAATCCTGAGAGTGTGTGAATCAGAAACAATCCTAGCTGCAGTTCATTTGGATCAATCCTGAGAGTGTGTGGATAAGGATCACTCCTGTGAGTATGTGGATTAGGATCAATCCTGAGTGCATGGGGGACCAGGGAGAATCATGAGGGCATGGCAATTAGCATCAATCCTGAGAGTGTGTTGATCAGGATCAATCCTGAGACTTAGTTGATAAGGATCAATCCTGAGAATGCATGAATGAGGATCAATACTGAGAGTGTGTGGATCAGGATGAATCCTGAGGGTCTGTGGATGAGGGTCAATCATGAGTTTGGGGGGGGTGGGGTGCGGATCAGGGTCAATGCCGAGAGTGTTTGGATCTGGATCAACCCTGAGAGTCTGTGGATAGGGATCAGTCCTGTGAGTGCGTGGCATCAGTGTCAATCCTGAGAGTGTTTGGATCAGGATCAATCCTGCGAGTTTGTGGGATCAGGGTCAATCCTGCGAGTTTGTGGGATCAGGGTCAATCCTGAGTGTGGTGGAACAGGTTCAATTATGACAGTGTGTGCATCAGGATCAATCCTGATGATGTGGGGTTCAGGATAAAACCTGATAGGGTGGGCGATCAGGATCAATCCAGAAAGTGTGTGGATTTGCATCATCGCTGAGATTGTTCGGATCATGAGTAATCCAGATATTATGTGGATCAGGATCCGTCCTGATAGCATGTGTGGATCAGTATCAATCCTGAAAGTGTATGGATCAGGATCAATCCAGAGAGTGTGGAATCAGGGACTATCATGATAACAAGGGGATCAGGATCAATCCATAGAGTGTGTGGTCAGTATCAATCCTGAGAGTTTGTGCATCAGGATCAATCCTGTGAGTGTGTGGATCAGTGCCAATCCGGATTGTGGGGGTGGATCAGGGTTAATGCTGAGAGTTTGTGGATCTAGATCAAGCCAGAGAATGTCTGTTTCAGGATCACTCCTGAGAGTGTGTGGCATCAGGATCAATCCTGTGAGTGTGTGGACCAGGATTAATCCTGCAAGTCTTTTGATCAAGATGAATCCTGAGAGTGCTTGGATCAGGATCAATCCTCAGAGTGTGTGGATCCATGCCAATCCGGAGTTTGGGGGGGTGGGGGGGGGGTGGGTGGGGGGGGATTAGGGTTCATGCTGAGACTGTGCGGATCTGGATCAAAACTGAAAATGTATGGGATCAGGATCAATCCTGAGTGCCGTGGATCAGGATCAGTTCTGACAGTGTGTGGATCTGGTTCAATCCTGAGAGTGTGCAGATCAGTGCCAATGCAGTGCATGGTGGGGATCAGGGTTAATGCTGAGGGCTTGTGGATCTGAATCAGCATTGAGAG
Organism: Carcharodon carcharias; assembly: GCF_017639515.1. Classification (NCBI taxonomy): domain Eukaryota; kingdom Metazoa; phylum Chordata; class Chondrichthyes; order Lamniformes; family Lamnidae; genus Carcharodon; species Carcharodon carcharias. Next base: position 95,391,295 of record NC_054476.1, on the reverse strand, counting down.
TTTGTGTATCAGGATCACTCCTGAGAGTGTGTGGCATCAGTGACAACCCTGAGATTGTGTGGATCAGGATCAATCTTGTGAAAGTGTGGGATCAGGGCCAATTCTGAGTGTGGTGGATCAGGATCAGTCCTGATAATGTGTGGATCAAGATCAAAACTGAGTGTGTGTGGATCAGTATCAATCCTGAGAGTGTGTGGGTCATGATCAATCCTGAGACTGTGTGGATTAGTTTCATTTCTGAGAGTGATGAGGATCAGGGTTCATCATGCCATTGTGTGGATTATGGTGAATGCAGAGAATGTGCAGATCAGGATCAATCCTGAGAGTGGCTGGAACAGGATTATTCCTAAGAGTGTGTGGAAATGGATCAATCCTGAGATTGTGTGGATCAGCATCAATCCAGAGAGTGTGTGGATCAGGATCAATCTTGAGAGTGTTTGGATCGGGATCAATCCGGAGATTTTGTGGGATCAGGGTCAATCCTGAGTGCGTTGGAACAGGTTCAGTTATGACAGTGTGTGCATCAGGATCAATCCTGATGATGTGGGGTTCAGGAAAGAACCTGATAGGGTGGACGATCAGGATCAATCCAGAAAGTGTGTGGATTTGGATCAATGCTGAAATTGTTTGGATCATGAGTAATCCAGAGATTGTGTGGATCAGGATCCGTCCAGACAGCATGTGTGGGTCAGTATCAATCCTGAAAGTGTATGGATCAGGATCAATCCAGAGAGTGTGGGGGACCAGGGACCAGGATAAATACTGAATGTGACTGGAACAGTATCATTCCCAGAAGTCTGTGGATTGGGATAAATCCTGAGATAGTGTGTATCAGCATCAATCCAGAGAGTGTGTGGATCAGGATCTTTCCTGACAGTTTGTGTATCAGGATCAATCCTGAGATTGTGTGGATGAAGATCAATCCAGACAGTGTGTGGATCATGATCAATCCTGAGAGTTTGTGAGTCAGGGTCAATACTGAGATGTGGGGCTCAGGATCTGTCCTGAGAGTCTGTGGATCAGGATCAATCATGAGAGTGTGTGGATCTGGATCAATCCAGTGAGTGCGTGGTATCAGTGTCAATCAAGGGAGTGCATGGATCAGGATCAATCCTCCCAGTGTGTCATATCAGGGTCATATCCCAGGGTGTGTGGATCTCAATGAATCCTGAGAGTGTGTGGATCAGGATCAATCCTGAGTGTGGGTGGATGAGGATCAACCCAGAGAGTGTGTGGATCAGGATCAACCCTGTGTGCAGTGGATCAGGATCAACCATGAGAGTGTGTGGATTAGGATCAATCCTGAGATTGTGTGGATCAATATCAATCCTGAGATTGTGTGGATCAGAAGCAATCCTGAATGTTTGTGGATCAGGGTCAATTGTGAGAGTGGGGGAACAGGATCAGTCCTGAGAGTGTATGGATCAGGATCAAACTTAAGAGTGAGTGTTTCATGATCAATGTATAGAGTGTGTGGATCAGGATCAACTCTGAGACTGTGTAGGATTAAGGTCAATCATGAGAATATTTGAAATTTGGTCAATTCTGAGAGAGTATGAATAAGAAACAATCCTGTTTGCAGTGCATTTAGATCAATCCTGAGAGTGTGTGGATCAGGATTACTCCTGGGATTGTGTGGATTAATATCAATCCTGAGTGCATGGGGGACCAGCGACCACCATGAGGGCATGGGGATCAGGATCAATCCTGAGAGTGTTTTGATCAGGATCAATCCTGTGACTTTGTTGATCAGGACCAATCCTGAGAGCTTGTGCATCAGGATTAATACTATGATTGTTTGGATCAGGATCAACCCTGAGAGTGTTTGGAACAGGATCAATCCTGCGAGTGTGTACATCAGGATCAATCCTGTGAGTGTGTGGATCAGGATCAACCTTGAGAGTGTGTGGATCAAGATCAATACCGAGAGTGTGGGACATCAGCGACAATCCTGAGAGCGTGTGGATCAGGATCAGTACAGTGTGTGTGTAGATCAGGATCAATCTTGAGAGTGTGTGGATCAGGATTAATCATGAGAGTTTGTGGGATCAGTGTCAATCAGGAGAGTACACGGATCAGGATCAATCCTGCGAGTGTGTCAGATCAGGGTCAAATTCCAGGGTGTGTGGGTCTGGATCAATTCTGAGTGTGTGTGGATGAGGATCAACCCAAAGAGTGTTTAGATCAAGATCAACCCTGAGAGTGTGTGAATCAGGATCAATCCTGAGTGCAGTGGATCAGGATCAATTGTGAGAGTGTGTGGATCAGGATCAATCCTGAGAGTGTGTGGATCAAGATCAATCCTGAGAGTGTGCGGATCAGGATCAATCCTGCGACTGTGTGAATCATGATGAATTCTGAGAGTTTGTGGATCAGTTTCATTTCTGTGAGTGATGTGGATCAGGGTTAATCATGCCAGTGTTTAGATTATGGGGCATAGAGAGAGGTTTTGGATCAGGATCAATCCTGATAGTGTCTGGAACAGGATTATTCCTAAGAGTGTGTGGAAACGGATTATTCCTGAGATTGTGAGGATCAGCATCAATTCAGAGAGTGTGTGGATCAGGATCAATACTGAGAGTGTGTGGATCAGGATCAATATTGAGATTGTGGGAGATCAGGACCAATCCTGAGTCTGTGTGGATCAGGATCAATCATGAATTTGTGCATTTGGATCAATCCAGACAGTGTGTGGGATCACTGTCAATCATGGGAGTGCGTGGATCAGGATAAATCCTGCGAGTGTGTCGGTTCAGGGTCATATCTCAGGGTTTGTGCATCCGGATCAACCCTGAGAGTCTGTGGATCAGGATCAATCATGAGTGTGTGTGGATGGGGAACAACCCAGAGTGTGTGTGTGGATCAGGATCAACCCTTTGTTCAGTGGATCAGGATCAGTTGTGAGGTTCTGTGGATCAGGATCAATCCTGAGATTGTGTGGATCAAGATCAATCCTGAGATTGTGTGGATCATGATCAATCCTGAGAGTTCGTGTTTCAGGGTCAGTCCTGAGAGTGGGGGTTTAGCATCTGTCCTGAGAGTGTCTGGATCAGGATCAATCATGAGAGTGTGTGGATCAGCATCAATCTGGAGAGTGTGTGGATTAGGATCAACACTAAGAGTATGTAGGATTGAGGGCAATCATGAGAATATTTGGAGCTGGGTCAACACTCCCAGTGTGTGAATCAGAATCAGCCCTGTGTGCAGTGGATCAGGATCAATTGTGGGAGTTTGTGGATTAGGATCTATCCTGATATTGTGAGGATCAAGATCAATCCTGAGAGTTTGTGTGATAAAATCAATCCTGAGAGTGGGGGATCAGGATCAGTCCTCAGGGGGTACAGATCAGAATGGACCCTGAGAGTGTGTGTTTCCAGATCAATCCAGAGACTGTGTGGATCAGGATAAACCCTGAGAGTGTGTAGGATCAAGGACAATCATGTGAATATTTGGAGCTTGGTCAATCCTGAGAGTGCGTGAATCAGAAACAATCCTGTCAGTGTGTGGATTAGGATCAATTCTGAGTGTGTGTGGGACCAGGAACAATCATGAGGACAAGGGGATCAGGTTAAATCCTAAGAGTATGTTGATCAGGATCAATGTTGAGACTTTGTTGATCAGGATGAATTCCGTGAGCGTGTGCATTAGGTACAATCCTTTTAGTGTGTGGATCAGGATCAACCCTGAGAGTGTGTGGGTCAGGATCAATAATGATAGTGTGGGAGATGAGGGCCAATTCTGAGAGTGTGTAGATCAGGATCAGTATTGTGTGTGTGTAGATCAGGATTAATCCTGAGAGTGCACTGGAGCAGGGTCGAATCCCAGGGTGTGTGTATCCGGATCAATCCTGAGGGTCTGTGGATCAGGATCAACCTTAAAAATGTGTGAATCAGGATCAATCCTGAGTGCAGTGTATTAGGATCAATCGTGAGAGTGTGTGGATCAAGATCATTACTGAGAGAGTGAGGATCAAGATCAATCCTGAGAGTATGTGGATCAAGATCAATCCTGAGAGTTTGTGGGTTTGGGTCAATCCTGAGAGTGGGGGATCAGGATCAGTCCTGAGAGCGTGTGGATCAGGATCAACCCTGAGAATGTGTGTTTCAGGATAAATCCATAGAGTGTGTGGATTAGAATCAACCCTGAGAGTATGTAGGATCAAGGACAATCATGAGAACATTTGGAGCTGGGTCAATCCTGAGAGTGCGTGAATCAGAAGCAAACCTGGCTGCAGTGCATTAGGAGCAATCCTGAGGATGTGTGGATCAGGATCACTCCTTTGAGTGTGTGGATCTCAATCAATCCTGAGACTGTGAGGATCATGGTCAATCCTGACAGTGTGTGGATCAGGGTCAATGTTGATCGTGTGTGAATCACGATCAATCCTGAGAGTGTGTGGATCAGTGCCAATCAATAGAGTGTGTGGATCAGGATCGATCCAGCGAGTGCGTCGGTTCAGGGTTACAAAATCCAGGGTGTGTGGATATGGATCAATCCTGCGAGCGTGTGGATCAGTATCAATTCTGAGTGTCTGTGAATGAGGATCAACCCAGAGAGTGTGTGGATCAGCATAAACACTCAGAGTGTGTGAATCAGGATCAATCCTGAGTGCAGTGGATCAGGATCAATCCAGAGAGTGTGTCGATCAAGATCAATCCTGAGAGTTTGTGTGATAGAATCAATCCTGAGAGTGGGGGATCAGGATTAGTCCTGAGAGTGTATGGATCAGGATCGACCCTGAAAGTCTGTGTTTCCAGATCAATTCAGAGACTAGGTGGATCAGGATCAACCCTGAGAGTGTGTAGGATCAAGGACAATCATGAGAATATTTGGAGCTGGGTCAATCCTGAGAGTGCGTGAATCAGAAACAATCCTGGCGGCAATGCATTAGGATCAATCCTGAGAGTGTGTGGATCAGGATCACTCCTGTCAGTGTTTGGATTAGGATCAATCCTGAGTGCATGTGGGACCAGGGACAATCATGAGGACATGCGGATCAGGATCAAACCTGAGAGTGTGTTGATCAGGATAAATGCAGAGACTTTGTTGATCAGGATTAATACCATGAGCGTGTGAATTAGGTACAATCCTTTTAGTGTGTGGATCAGGATCAACCCTGAGAGTGTGTAGATCAGGATCAATAATGATAGTGTGGGAGATGAGGACCAATTCTGAGAGTGTGTAGATCAGGATCAGTATTGTGTGTGTGTAGATCAGGATCAATCCTGAGAGTGCACTGGATCAGGGTCAAATCCCAGGGTGTGTGTATCTGGATCAGTCCAGAGAGTCTGTGGATCAGGATCAACCCTGAGAATGTGTGTATCAGGATCAATCCTGAGTGCAGTGTATTAGGATCAGTCGTGAGATTGTGTGGATCAGGATCACTCCTGAGAGAGTGAGGATCAAGATCAATCATGAGAGTGTGTGGATCGAGATCAATCCTGAGAGTTTGTGGGTCAGGGTCAATCCAGAGAAGGCGGGTTCTAGATCAGTCCTGATACTGTGTGGATCAGGATCAACCCTGAGAGTTTGTATTTCAGGATAAATCCAGAGAGTGTGTGGATCCAGATCAACCCTGAGTGTGTGTAGGATCAAGGACAATCATGAGAATGTTTGGAGCTGGGTCAATACTGAGAGTGTGTGAACGAGAAACAATCCTGGCTGCAGTGCATTAGGATAAATCCTGAGAGTGTGTGGATCATGATCAATCCTGAGATTGTGTGGATCTTGAACAATCCTGAGAGATTGTGGGTCAGGGTCAATCCTGAGGTTGGGGGATTAGCATCTGTCCTGAGAGAGTGTGGATCAGGATCAATCACGAGTGTGTGTGGATCGGGATCAATCCGGAGAGTGTGTGGTATCAGTGTCAATCAAGGGCATGAGTGGATCAGGATCAATCCTGCGAGTGTGTCAGATCAGGGTCATATCCTAGGGTGTATGGATCTGGATCAATCCTGAGAGTGTGTGGATCATGATTAGTACTGTGTGTGTGTAGATCAGTATCAATCCTGAGATTGTGCCACATCAGGGTCAAATCCCAGGGTGTGTGGATCTGGATCAATCCTGAGAGTCTGTGGATTAAGATCAACCCTGAGAGTGTGTGAATCAGGATCAATCCTGAGAGCAGTGGATCAGGATCAATTGTGAGAGTGTGTGGATCAGAATCAATCCTGAAAGTGTGTGGATCAAGATCAACCCAGAGAGTTTGTGTTTCAGGATAAATCCAGAGACTGTGTGGAACCTGACCAACCCTGAAAGTATGTAGGAGCAAGGACAATCATGAGCATATTTGGAGCTGGGTCAATACTGAGAGTGTGTGAATCAGAAACAATCCTGGCTGCAGTGCATTAGGATCAATCCTGAGAGTGTTTTGGTCAGGATCACTCCTGTGAGTGTGTGGATTAGGATCAATCCTAAATGCATGGGGGACCAGGGACAATCATGAGAGCATGGGGTTCAGGATCAAACCTGAGAGTGTGTTGATCAGGATGAAGCCAGAGAGTGTCGGTATCAGGATCAATGCTGAGAGTGTGTTGCTCAGGATTATTCCTGAATTTGTTGATCCATATCAATCTTGATAGTGTGCAGATCAGGATTAATTCTCAGAGTGTATGGATCAGGGCCAATCTGGAGTGCAGGGGGGAGGGGGGATCAGGGTTAATGCTCTGATTGTGGGGATCTGGATCAACCCCGTGAATGTGTGCATCGGGATCAATCCTTAGAGTGTGTGGCATCAGGATCCATCCTGCAAGTGTGTCGGATCAGGGTCAAATCCCAGGCTGTGTGGATATGGATCAATCCTGAGAATGTGTGGGAGCAGTGTCAGTCAAGATAGTGTGGATCAGGATCAATCCTGTGGGTGTGTCAGATCAAGGTCAAATCCCAGTGTGTATGGATCTGGAACAATCCTGAGAGTGTGTGGCTCAAGATCAATCCTTCCACTGAGTGGATCAGTATCAATCCTGAGATTGTGTGGATCAAGATCAATCCTGAGAGTTTGTTTGTCAGGGTCAATTCTAAGAGTTTCGGATCAGGATCAATCCTGAGAGTTTGTTTGTCAGGTTCAATCCTGAGAGTTTTGGATCAGGATCAGTCCTGAGAGCATGTGGATCAGGATCAACGCTGAGAGTGTGTGTTTCAGGATCAATGCAGAGAGCGTGGGGATCCAGATCAACCCTGAGAGTGTCTAGGATCAAGAACATTCATGGGAATGTTTGGAGCTGAGTCAATCCTGAGAGTGGGTGGATCAGAAACATTCCTGTCTGCTGTGCATTAGGAACAATCCTGAGAGTGTGTGGATCAGGATCACTCCTGTGAGTGTTTGGATTAGGGTCAATGCTGAACATGAGTGAATCAGAATCAATCCTGAGAGTATGTGGATCAGGATCAACCCTGACAGTGTGTGGATCACGATCAATCCTGAGAGTGTGAGGATCATGGTCAATCCTGAGAGTATGTGTCACAGGGTTAATGCTGAGTATGAGTGAATGAGGATCAATCCTGAGAGTTTGTGGATCAGGATCAGTACTGTGTGTGTGTTGATCAGGATCAATCCTGAGAGTGTGTGGATTGGGCTCAATCCTGAGTGCATGGGGGACCAGGAACAAGCATGAGGGCATGGGGTTCAGGATCAAACCTAAGAGTGTGTTTATCAGGATCAATCCTGAGACTTTGTTGATCAGGATCAATCCTGAGAATGCGTGAATGAGGATCACTCCTGAGAGTGTGTGGATCAGGATCAATCCTGAGTGTGTGTGAATGAGGATCAACCCAGAGAGTGTGTGGATCAGGATCAATCCTGAGTATGTGTGAATGAGGATCAACCCAGAGAGTATGTGGATCAGGATCAATCCTAAGAGTGTGTTGATCAGGATCAATCCAGAGACTTTGTAGATCAGTATCAGTCCTGAGAGCGTGTGGATCAAGATCAATCCTGAGAGTGTGTGAATCAAGATCAATCCTGAGAGGTTGTGGGTCAGGGTCAATCCCGAGAGTTGGGGATCAGGATCAGCCTTGAGAATGTGTGGATCAGTATCAACCCTGAAATTTTGTTTTGCAGGATCAACCCAGAGTGTGTGTGGATCAAGAACAACCCTGAGAGTGTTTAGAATCAAGGACAATCATGAGAATGTTGGGACCTGGGTCAATCCTGAGTGTGTGTGAAATAGAAACAATCCTGGCTGCAGTGCATTAAGATCAATCCTGAGAGTGTGTGTGGATCAGGATCAATCCTGAGTGTGTGTGAATGAGGATCAACCCAGAGTGTGTGTGGATCAAGATCAATCCTAAGAGTGTGTTGATCATGATCAATCCAGAGACTTTGTAGATCAGGATCAATCCTGAGAGCGTGTGGATCAAGATAAATTCTGAGAGGTTGTGCATCAGGGTCAATCCAGAGAGTTGGGGATCAGGATCAGTCCTGAGAGTGTGTGGATCAGTATCAACCCTGAGATTTTGTTTTTCAGGAACAACCCAGAGTGTGTGTGGATCAAGAACAACCCTGAGAGTGTTTTGAATCAAGGACAATCATGAGAATGCTTGGAGCTGGGTCAATCCTGAGTGTGTGTGAAATAGAAACAATCCTGGCTGCAGTGCATTAGGATCAATCGTGAGAGTGTTTGGATCAGGATTACCCCTGTAAGTGTGAGGATTAGGATCATGGGGGACCAGGGACAATCATGAGGGCATGGGAATCTGGATCAATCCTGAGAGTATGTTGGTCAGGATAAATCCTGAGACATTGTTGATCAGGATCAATCCTGAGAATGCGTGAATGAGGATCAATCCTGAGAATGTGTGGATCAGGATAAACGCAGAGAGTGTCTGTATCAGGATGAATACTGAGATTGTGGTGATCAGAATTAATCCTGAGAGTTTGTTGCTCAGGATCAAACCTGTTAGTGTGATGACCAGAATTAATCCTAAGATTGTATTCATCAATATCAATCCAGATAGTGTGTGGATCAGGATCAATACTCAGAGTGTGTGGACCAGAGCCAATCCAGAGTGTGGGGGAGATCAGGGTTAATGCTGAGAGTGTGTCTATTGGGATCAATCCTGCGAGTGAATGGCATCAGGATCAATCCTGCAAGTGTATCGAATCAGGGTCAAATCCCAGGGTGTGTGGATCTGGATCAGTCCTGAGAGTATGTGGATCAAGATCAATCCTGACAGTGTGTGGATCAGGATCAATCCTGAGAGTGTGTGGATTTAGATCAATCATGAGAGTTTGTTTGTTAGGGTCAATCCTGAGAGTGAGAGATCATGTTCAGTCCTGAGAGTGTGTGGATCAGGATTGACCCTGAGAATGTGTGTTTCAGGATCAGTCCAGAGAGTCTGTGGATCAGGATCAACCCTGAGAATGTGTGTATCAGGATCAATCCTGAGTGCAGTGTATTAGGATCAGTCGTGAGATTGTGTGGATCAGGATCACTCCTGAGAGAGTGAGGATCAAGATCAATCATGAGAGTGTGTGGATCAAGATCAATCCTGAGAGTTTGTGGGTCAGGGTCAATCCAGAGAAGGCGGGTTCTAGATCAGTCCTGATACTGTGTGGATCAGGATCAACCCTGAGAGTTTGTATTTCAGGATAAATCCAGAGAGTGTGTGGATCCAGATCAACCCTGAGTGTGTGTAGGATCAAGGACAATCATGAGAATGTTTGGAGCTGGGTCAATACTGAGAGTGTGTGAACGAGAAACAATCCTGGCTGCAGTGCATTAGGATAAATCCTGAGAGTGTGTGGATCATGATCAATCCTGAGATTGTGTGGATCTTGAACAATCCTGAGAGATTGTGGGTCAGGGTCAATCCTGAGGTTGGGGGATTAGCATCTGTCCTGAGAGAGTGTGGATCAGGATCAATCACGAGTGTGTGTGGATCGGGATCAATCCGGAGAGTGTGTGGTATCAGTGTCAATCAAGGGCATGAGTGGATCAGGATCAATCCTGCGAGTGTGTCAGATCAGGGTCATATCCTAGGGTGTATGGATCTGGATCAATCCTGAGAGTGTGTGGATCATGATTAGTACTGTGTGTGTGTAGATCAGTATCAATCCTGAGATTGTGCCACATCAGGGTCAAATCCCAGGGTGTGTGGATCTGGATCAATCCTGAGAGTCTGTGGATTAAGATCAACCCTGAGAGTGTGTGAATCAGGATCAATCCTGAGAGCAGTGGATCAGGATCAATTGTGAGAGTGTGTGGATCAGAATCAATCCTGAAAGTGTGTGGATCAAGATCAACCCAGAGAGTTTGTGTTTCAGGATAAATCCAGAGACTGTGTGGAACCTGACCAACCCTGAAAGTATGTAGGAGCAAGGACAATCATGAGCATATTTGGAGCTGGGTCAATACTGAGAGTGTGTGAATCAGAAACAATCCTGGCTGCAGTGCATTAGGATCAATCCTGAGAGTGTTTTGGTCAGGATCACTCCTGTGAGTGTGTGGATTAGGATCAATCCTAAATGCATGGGGGACCAGGGACAATCATGAGAGCATGGGGTTCAGGATCAAACCTGAGAGTGTGTTGATCAGGATGAAGCCAGAGAGTGTCGGTATCAGGATCAATGCTGAGAGTGTGTTGCTCAGGATTATTCCTGAATTTGTTGATCCATATCAATCTTGATAGTGTGCAGATCAGGATTAATTCTCAGAGTGTATGGATCAGGGCCAATCTGGAGTGCAGGGGGGAGGGGGGATCAGGGTTAATGCTCTGATTGTGGGGATCTGGATCAACCCCGTGAATGTGTGCATCGGGATCAATCCTTAGAGTGTGTGGCATCAGGATCCATCCTGCAAGTGTGTCGGATCAGGGTCAAATCCCAGGCTGTGTGGATATGGATCAATCCTGAGAATGTGTGGGAGCAGTGTCAGTCAAGATAGTGTGGATCAGGATCAATCCTGTGGGTGTGTCAGATCAAGGTCAAATCCCAGTGTGTATGGATCTGGAACAATCCTGAGAGTGTGTGGCTCAAGATCAATCCTTCCACTGAGTGGATCAGTATCAATCCTGAGATTGTGTGGATCAAGATCAATCCTGAGAGTTTGTTTGTCAGGGTCAATTCTAAGAGTTTCGGATCAGGATCAATCCTGAGAGTTTGTTTGTCAGGTTCAATCCTGAGAGTTTTGGATCAGGATCAGTCCTGAGAGCATGTGGATCAGGATCAACGCTGAGAGTGTGTGTTTCAGGATCAATGCAGAGAGCGTGGGGATCCAGATCAACCCTGAGAGTGTCTAGGATCAAGAACATTCATGGGAATGTTTGGAGCTGAGTCAATCCTGAGAGTGGGTGGATCAGAAACATTCCTGTCTGCTGTGCATTAGGAACAATCCTGAGAGTGTGTGGATCAGGATCACTCCTGTGAGTGTTTGGATTAGGGTCAATGCTGAACATGAGTGAATCAGAATCAATCCTGAGAGTATGTGGATCAGGATCAACCCTGACAGTGTGTGGATCACGATCAATCCTGAGAGTGTGAGGATCATGGTCAATCCTGAGAGTATGTGTCACAGGGTTAATGCTGAGCATGAGTGAATGAGGATCAATCCTGAGAGTTTGTGGATCAGGATCAGTACTGTGTGTGTGTTGATCAGGATCAATCCTGAGAGTGTGTGGATTGGGCTCAATCCTGAGTGCATGGGGGACCAGGAACAAGCATGAGGGCATGGGGTTCAGGATCAAACCTAAGAGTGTGTTTATCAGGATCAATCCTGAGACTTTGTTGATCAGGATCAATCCTGAGAATGCGTGAATGAGGATCACTCCTGAGAGTGTGTGGATCAGGATCAATCCTGAGTGTGTGTGAATGAGGATCAACCCAGAGAGTGTGTGGATCAGGATCAATCCTGAGTATGTGTGAATGAGGATCAACCCAGAGAGTATGTGGATCAGGATCAATCCTAAGAGTGTGTTGATCAGGATCAATCCAGAGACTTTGTAGATCAGTATCAGTCCTGAGAGCGTGTGGATCAAGATCAATCCTGAGAGTGTGTGAATCAAGATCAATCCTGAGAGGTTGTGGGTCAGGGTCAATCCCGAGAGTTGGGGATCAGGATCAGCCTTGAGAATGTGTGGATCAGTATCAACCCTGAAATTTTGTTTTGCAGGATCAACCCAGAGTGTGTGTGGATCAAGAACAACCCTGAGAGTGTTTAGAATCAAGGACAATCATGAGAATGTTTGGACCTGGGTCAATCCTGAGTGTGTGTGAAATAGAAACAATCCTGGCTGCAGTGCATTAAGATCAATCCTGAGAGTGTGTGTGGATCAGGATCAATCCTGAGTGTGTGTGAATGAGGATCAACCCAGAGTGTGTGTGGATCAGGATCAATCCTAAGAGTGTGTTGATCATGATCAATCCAGAGACTTTGTAGATCAGGATCAATCCTGAGAGCGTGTGGATCAAGATAAATTCTGAGAGGTTGTGCATCAGGGTCAATCCAGAGAGTTGGGGATCAGGATCAGTCCTGAGAGTGTGTGGATCAGTATCAACCCTGAGATTTTGTTTTTCAGGAACAACCCAGAGTGTGTGTGGATCAAGAACAACCCTGAGAGTGTTTTGAATCAAGGACAATCATGAGAATGCTTGGAGCTGGGTCAATCCTGAGTGTGTGTGAAATAGAAACAATCCTGGCTGCAGTGCATTAGGATCAATCGTGAGAGTGTTTGGATCAGGATTACCCCTGTAAGTGTGAGGATTAGGATCATGGGGGACCAGGGACAATCATGAGGGCATGGGAATCTGGATCAATCCTGAGAGTATGTTGGTCAGGATAAATCCTGAGACATTGTTGATCAGGATCAATCCTGAGAATGCGTGAATGAGGATCAATCCTGAGAATGTGTGGATCAGGATAAACGCAGAGAGTGTCTGTATCAGGATGAATACTGAGATTGTGGTGATCAGAATTAATCCTGAGAGTTTGTTGCTCAGGATCAAACCTGTTAGTGTGATGACCAGAATTAATCCTAAGATTGTATTCATCAATATCAATCCAGATAGTGTGTGGATCAGGATCAATACTCAGAGTGTGTGGACCAGAGCCAATCCAGAGTGTGGGGGAGATCAGGGTTAATGCTGAGAGTGTGTCTATTGGGATCAATCCTGCGAGTGAATGGCATCAGGATCAATCCTGCAAGTGTATCGAATCAGGGTCAAATCCCAGGGTGTGTGGATCTGGATCAGTCCTGAGAGTATGTGGATCAAGATCAATCCTGACAGTGTGTGGATCAGGATCAATCCTGAGAGTGTGTGGATTTAGATCAATCATGAGAGTTTGTTTGTTAGGGTCAATCCTGAGAGTGAGAGATCATGTTCAGTCCTGAGAGTGTGTGGATCAGGATTGACCCTGAGAATGTGTGTTTCAGGATCAGTCCAGAGAGTGTGTGGATCTGGATCAATCCTGAGAGTGTCTAGGATCAAGACCAATCTTAAGAATGTTTGGAGCTGAGTCAATCCTGAGTGTGCATGAATCAGAAACAATCCTGAGTGCAGTGCATTAGGATCAATCCTGACAGTGTGTGGATCAGGATCACTCGTGTGTGTGTGGATTGGTTCAACCCTGAGTGCATGGGGGTCCTGAGACAATCATGAGGGCACAGGTATCAGGATCAGTACTGGGAGTGTGTGGATCACAATCAATCCTGAGAATGTTTTGATCAGGATCAATCCTGAGACCTTGTTGATCAGGATCAATCCTGAGTTTGCTTAAATGCATATCATTCCTGAGAATGTGTGGATCAGGATAAATCCAGAGAGTGTGTGGATCAGGATCAATATTGAGAGTATGTTGATCAGGATTTTTCCTGAGACTTTGTTCATCAGGTTCAATCCTGTGAGTGTGTTGATCAGTATTAATTGTGAGCATGTGTTGATCAAGAATAATTCTGAGAGTGTGTCGAGGATCAGTCCTGAGAATTTGTGGATCAGGGTCAATCCTGAGCATCGGGAGATCAGGGTCAATGCTGAGTGTGTGTGGATCTGGATTAACCATGAGAGTCTGTGGATGGGGATCAATCCTGAGAGTGCGTGGCATCATAGTCAAAACTGAGAGTGTGTTGATCAGGATCAATCCTGAGACTTTGTTGATCAGGATCAATCCTGAGAATGCGCAAATGAGGATCAATTCTGAGAGCATGTGGATCAGTATAAATCCATAGAGTGTGTGGATCAGGATCAATTCTGAGAGTTTATTGATCAGGATTTATCCTGAGTGTGTTCATCAGGATCAATCCTGTGAGTCTGTTGATTAGAAGTAATCCTGAGTGTGTGTTGATCAAGAACAATCCTGAGAGTGGGTGGATCAGGATCAGTCCTGAGACTGTGTGAATCAGGGTCAATCCTGAGATTGGGAGTGGAGGGGGGATCAGGGTCAATGCTGAGAGTGTGTGGATCAGTATAAATCCAGAGAGTGTGTTGATCAGGATCAATACTGAGAGCGTATTGATCAGGATTTATCCTGAGAGTTTGTTCATCAGGATAAATCCTGTGAGTCTGTTGATCAGGATTAATCCTGAGTGTGTGTTGTTCAAGAACAATCCTGAGAGTGTGTGGATCAGGATCAGTCCTGAGAGTGTGTGAATCAGGGTCAATCCTGAGTGTGGGGGTGGTGGGGGGATCGGGGTCAATGCTGAGAGTGTGTGGATTTGGATTAACCCTGAGAGTCTGTGGATCGGGATCAATCCTGAGAGTGCTTGGCATCAGAGTCAATCCTTAGAGTGTTTGGATCAGGATCAATCCTGCGAGTTTGTAGGATCAGGGTCAATCCTGAGTGCGGTGGATCAGGATCAGTCCTGATAGTGCATGGATGCAGATCAATCCTGAGAGTGTGTGGATCAGGATAAATCCTGAGATTGTGTGGGTCATGATTCATTTCTGAGAGTGATTGTGATCAGAGTTAATCACGCCAGTTTGTGGATCATGGTGAATCCAAAGAGTGCATGCATCAGGACCAATCCTGAGAGTGGCTAGAACAGGATTATTCCTACGAGTGTGTGGGAACGGATAAAACCTGAGATTCTGTGGATCTGGATCAACCCTGAGTGTGTCTAGGGTGAAGAGCAATCTTGAGAATGTTTGGAGCTGAGTCAATCTTGAGTGTGCGTGAATCAGAAACAATCCTGAGTCCAGTTCGTTAGGATCAATCCTGAGAGTGTGTGGATCAGGATCAGTCATGTGTGTGTGTAGACTGGTTCAATCCTGAGTGCATGGGGGTCCTGAGACAACCATGAGGGCACAGGGATCAGGATCAATCCTGGCAGTATGTGGATCAGGATCAATCCAGAGAGCGTTTTGATCAGGATCAATCCAGAAACTTTGTTGATCAGGATTAATCCTGAGTTTGCGTAAATGAGTATCAATCCTGAGAGTGTGTGGATCAGGATAAATCCTGAGATTGTGTGGATCAGGATCAATACTGAGAGTATGTTGATCAGGATCAATCCTGTGAGTGTGTTGATCAGTATTAATTGTGAGCATGTGTTGATCAAGAACAATCCTGAGAGTATGTCGATCAGGATCAGTCCTGAGAGTTTGTGGATCAGGGTCAATCCTGAGTGTTGGGGGATCAGGGTCAATGCTGAGAGTGTGTGGAACTGGATTAACCATGAGAGTCTGTGGATCGGGATCAATCCTGAGAGTGCCTAGCATCAGAGTCAATACTGAGAGTGTGTTGATCAGGATCCCTCCTGAGACTTTGTTGATCAGGATCAATCCTTAGAATGTGTAAATGAGGATCATTCCTGAGAGCGTGTGGATCAGTATAAATCCAAAGAGTGTTTGGATCAGGATCAATACTGAAAGTGTATTGGT
The DNA here is from genome assembly GCF_017639515.1 of Carcharodon carcharias. Classification (NCBI taxonomy): domain Eukaryota; kingdom Metazoa; phylum Chordata; class Chondrichthyes; order Lamniformes; family Lamnidae; genus Carcharodon; species Carcharodon carcharias. Next base: position 95,375,484 of record NC_054476.1, on the reverse strand, counting down.
CAGGATTTATCCTGAGAATTTGTTCAACTGGATCAATCCTGTGAGTCTGTTGATTAGGAGTAATCCTGAGTGTGTGTTGATCAAGAACAATCCTGAGAGTGTGTGAATCAGGGTCAATCCTGAGTGTGGGGGTGGTGGAGGTGATCAGGATCAATACTGAGAGTGTGTGGATCAGTATAAATCCAGAGCGTGTGGATCAGGATCAATACTGAGAGTGTATTGATCAGGATTTATCCTGAGAGTTTGTTAATCAGGATCAATCATGTGAGTGTGTTGATCAGGATTGATCCTGAGTGTGTGTTGATCAAGAACAATCCCGAGAGTGTGTGGATCAGGATCAGTCCTGAGAGTGTGTGAATCAGGGTCAATCCTGAGTGTGGTGGTGGTTAGGGGGATCAGGGTCAATGCTGAGAGTGTGTGGATCTGGATTAACCCTGAAAGTCTGTGGATCGGGATCAATCCTGAGATTGCGTGGCATCAGAGTCAATCCTGAGAGTGTTTGGATCAGGATCACTCCTGCGAGTTTATAGGATCAGGGTCAATCCTGAGTGCGGTGGATCAGAATCAGTCTGGAGAGTGTGTGGATCATGATCAATCCTGAGAGTGTCTGGATCATGATCAATTCTGAGAGTGTGTGGGTCATGTTCCATTTTTGAGAGTGATGGTGATCAGGTTTAATCATGCCATTGTGTCAATCATGGTGAATCCAGAGAGTGTGTGCATCAGGACAAACCCTGAGATTGGCTGGAACAGGATTATTCCTAAGAGTGTGTGGAAACAGATCAATCCAGAGATTGTGTGGATCAGCATCAATCCAAGAATGTGTGGATCAGAATCAATCCTGACAGTCTGTCGATTATGATCAATCCTGAGAGTGTTTGCATATCAGAATAAATTCTGAAAGAGTCTGGATCAGGATCAACCCTGAGATTGAGTGCATCAGGATCAATCCTGATGGTCTGTGGTTCAGGATGAAACCTGAGATGGTTGTGGATCAGGATCAATCCAGGAAGTGTGTGTATTTTGATGAATCCTGAGAGTGTTTGTATCATGAGTAACCTGAGATTGTATGGATCAGGATCAGCCCTTAGAGTGTGTGTGGATCAGTCTCAATCCATAGAGTGTGTGGATCAGGATCAATCCAGAGCTTGTGGGATCATGATCAATCCTGAGAGATTGAGAATCAGGATCAATCCTGAGAGTGTGTGGTCAGTATCAATCCTGAGATTGCATGCATCAGGAACAATCCTGTGAGTGTGTCAATCAGGATCAATCGTGGGAGTGAGTGGATCAGGATTAATACAGTGAGTGTTTTGATCAAGATGAATCACAAGAACGTGTGTATCAAGATCAACCCTCAGAGTGTTTGGATCAGTGCCAATCCGGAGTATGGGGGTGGGTAGGGGGAGGGGGGGTGTTGCAGAGCGGGATCAGGGTTAATGCTGAGAGTCTGTGGATCTCGATCAACCATGAGAGTGTGTGGGATCAGGGTCAATCCTGAGTGTGGTTCATCAGGATCAGTCTTGACAGTGTGTGGATCAGGATCAATCCAGAGAGTGTGTGGATCAGGATTTATCCTGAGAGTGTCTTGATCAGGTTCTGTTCTGTGAGTGTGTGGATCAGGATCAATGCAGAGACTGTTGGGGACCAAGGACTATCATGATGGCAAGTGGATCAGGATCAATCCACAGTGTGTGGGGAATCATGATCAATGCTGTGCATGTGTGAATCAAAATCAATCCCGAGAGTGTGTTGATCAGCATCAATCCTGAGAGCATGTGCAGCAGGATCAATCTTGTCAGTGTTTGGTTCAGGATCAATCCTGCGAGTTTGTGGGATTAGGGACAATCCTGAGTGTGATGGATCATGATCATTCCTGACAGTGTGTGGATCAGGATCAATCATGAGAGTGTATGGATCCGGATCACTCATGTGAGTGTGTGGTTTAGGTTCAATCCTGAGTGCATGGGGCCCTGCGACAATCATGAGGGCACAGGGATCAGGATCAATCTTGAGAGTGTGTGAATCAGGATCAATCCAGAGATTGTGTTCATCAGGATCAATCGTTACACTTTTTTGTCAGGATCAATTCTGAGATTGCATAAATAAGGATCAATCCTGAGAGTGTGTGGATCAGGATAAATCCAGAGATTGTGTGGATCAGGATCAATACTGAGAGTGTGTTGATCAGGATATATCCTGAGAGTTTGTTCATCAGGATGAATCCTGTGAGTGTGTTGATCAGGATTAATCCTGAGTGTGTGTTGATCAAGAACAATCCTGACAGTGTGTGCATCATGATCAGTCCTGAGAGTGTATGAATAAGGGTCAATCCTCAGTGTGGGAGTGGGGGCGGGAGATCAGGGTCAATGCTGAGATTGCTTGGATCTGGATTAACCCTGAGTGTCTGTGGATACGGATCAATCCTGAGAGTGCATGGCATCAGAGTCCATTTTGTGAGTGCTTGGATCAGGATCAATCCTTCCAGGTTGTGGGATCAGGGTCAATCCTGAGTGTGGTGGATCATGATCAGTCCTGACAGTGTGTGGATCAGTATCAAACCTGAGAGTGTGTGGATCATGATCAATCCTGAGAGTGTGTAGGTCATGTTTCATTTCTGAGAGTGATTGGGATCAGGGTTAATCATGCCAGTGTTTGCATCATTGTGAATCCAGAGAGTGTGTGGATCAGGATCAATACAGAGATTGTGCGGATCAGCATCATTCCAGAGAGTTTGTGGATCAGGATCAATCCTGACAGTGTGTGGATTATGATGAATCCTGAGAGTGTTTGTGGATCAGCATAAATTATGAGAGAGTCTGCATGAGGATCCTGTGATTGTGTGCATCAGGATCAATCCTGATGGTGTGGGTTTCAGGATAAAACCTGAGAGGTTTGGGGATCAGGATCAATCCAGAAGGTGTGTGGATTTGGATCAATCCTGAGAGTATTTGGATCATGAGTAATCCTGAGATTGTATGGATCAGGATCAGTCCTGACAGTGTGTGTGAATCAGTATCAATCCTGAGTGTGTGTGGATCAGGATCAATCCAGAGAGTGGGGAGATCATGATCAATCCTGTGAGTGTGTCGATCAGGATCAATCCTGTCAGTGTTTGGATCAGGATCAATCCTGAGAGTGCGTGGATCAGTTTAATTTCTGAGAGTGATGGGGATCAGGGTAAATCATGTTTGTGTGTGGATTATGGAGAATCCAGAGAGTGTGCTGATCAGGATCCATCCTGAGAGTGGCAGGTACAGGATTATTCCTAGGAGTGTGTGGATAGCAATCAATCCTGAGATTGTGTGCATCTGCATCAATCCAGAGTGTGTGGATCAGGATCAGTCCTGAGAGTGTGTGGATCAGGATCAATCCTGAGAGTGTGAACAGATCAGAATCAATTCTGAGAGAGTCTAGATCAGGATCAACCCTGAGATTGTGTGCATCAGGATCAATCATGATGGTATGGGTTTAAGGATCAAACCTGAGGGGGTGGGTGATCAGGATCAATCCAGAACATGAGTGGATTTGGATCAATCCTGAGAGTGTTTGGATCATGAGTAATCCTGAGATTGTATGGATCAGGATCAGTCATGACAGCGTGTGTGGTCAGTATCAATCCTGAGAGTGCGTGCATCAGGATCAATCCTGTGAGTGTGTCAATCAGGATCAATCCTGAGAGTGTGTGGATCAGGATTAATCCAGTGTGTGTTTTGATCAAAATCAATCCTGAGAACGTGTGGATCAGTGCCAATCCGTAAGGTCGGGGGCCAAGGAGATCAGGGTTAATGCTGAGAGTGTATGGATCTGAATCAACCCTGAGAGTGTGTGAATCGGGATCAATCTTGAGACTATGTGGCATCAGTGTCAATACTGAGAGTGTGTTGATCAGCATCAATTCTGACAGCTTGTGCATCAGGATCATTCCTGTCAGTGTTTGGATCAGGATCAACCCTGGGAGCGTGTAGATCAGTTTCATTTCTGAGAGTGATGGGGATCAGGGTTAATCATGCCAGTGTGTGGATTATGGTGAATCCAGAGAGACTGTTGATCAGCATCAAGCCTGAGGGTGGCTGGTACAGGATTATTCCTAGGAGAGTATGGACAGCAATTAATTCTGAGATTGTGTGGAGCAGCATCAGTCCAGAGAGTGTGTGGATCAGGACCAATCCTAGCAGTGTGTGGATCAGGATCAATCCTAAGAGTGTGTGCAGATCAGAACCAATTCTGAGTGAGTCTGGATCAGGATCAACCCTGAGATTGTGTGCATCAGGATCAAACTTGAGAGTATGTGCATCAGGATCAATCTTGAGAGTATGTGCATCAGGACCAATCCTCATGGGTTGAGGTTCAGGATCAAACCTGAGAGGGTGGGGGTTCAGGATCAATCCAGGATGTGTGTGGATAAGGATTAATCCTGAGAGTAATGAATCATGAGTAATCATGAGATTGTATGGATCCGGATCAGTCCTGACAGTGTATGTGGATCAGGATTAGTCCTGAGAGTGTGTGGATCAGGATCAATCCAGAGAGTGGGGGGACATGATCAATCCTGTGACAGTGAGAATCAGGATCAATCCTGAGATTGTGTTGTCACTATCAATCTTGAGAGTGTGTGCATCAGGATCAATCCTGATAGTGTGTGGATCAGGATTAGTCCAGTGAGTGTTTTGATCAAGTTCAATCCTGAGAATGTGTGGATCAGGATCAATCCTCAAAGTTTGTGGATCAGTGCCAATCTGGAGTGTGGGGGGTGGGGAGATTAGGGTAAATGCTGAGAGTGTGTGGATCTGAATCAACCCTGAGAGTGTGTGTATTGAGATCAATCCTGAGACTGTGTGGAATCAGTGTCAATACTGAAAGTGTGTGGATCAGGATCAATCCTGTGAATGTGTGGGATCAGAATATACCCTGTGTGTGGTGGATCAAAACTGACAGTGTGTGGATCAGGATCATTCCTCAGAGTGTCTGGATCAGTCCCAATCCAGAGTGTGTGTGTGGGATGGTGGGGGATCAGGATTAATTCTGAGAGTGTGTGGATCTGGATCAATTCTGAGAGAGTCTGGATCAGGATCAACCCTGAGAGTGTCTGCGTCAGGATCAAACATGAGAGTGTGTGCATCAGGATCAATCCTGATGGTGTGGGGTTCATGATCAAATCTGAGAGGGTGGGGGATGAAGATCAATCCAGAAAGTGCGTGGAAGTGGATCAATCCTGAGATTGTTTGGATAAGGATCCATCCTGACAGTGTGTTTGTGGATCAGTATCAATCCTCTGAGTGTGTGGATCACGATCAAGCCAGAGTGTGGGAGGACCAGGGACTATCATGAATGAAAGGGGATCAGGAACATTCCACAGAGTGTTTGGGATCATGATCAATCCAGAGAGTGTGCACATCAGGATTAACCCTGAGACAATGTGCAGCAGGATCAATCATGTGATTGTGATGATCAGGATCAACCCTGAGAGTGTGTGAATCAGAATTAATCCTGAGAGTGTGGATCAGTTTCATTTCTGAGATTGAGGCGGATCAGGGTTAATCATGCCAGTGTTTGGATTCTGGTGAATCCAGAGATTTTGTTGATCAGGATCAAGCCTGAGAGTGTCTGGTACAGGATTATTCATAGGACTGTGTGGATAGTGATCAATCCTGAGATTGTGAGGATCAGCATCAATCCATAGTGTGTGTGGATCAGGATCAATCCTGACAGTGTGTGGTTCAGGATCAATGCTGAGAGTGAGTGCATCAGGATCAATCTTGAGGGTGTGTCCATCAAGAAAAATCCTGAGAGTGAGGGGTATCAGGGTCAATGCTGAAGATGTGAGCATCAAGATCAAACCTGAGAGGACGGGGGATAAGGATCACTCCAGAAAGTCGGTGGATCTGGATCAATCCTGAGATTGTGTGGATCATGAGTAATCTAGAAATTGTGTAGATCAGGAACTGTCTTGACAGTGTTTGCGGCTCAGTTTCAATCCTTAGAGTGTGTAGATCAGGATTTATGCTGAGAGCGCGTGGATCAGGTTCCGTCCTGTGAGTGTGTAGATCACGATCCACCCTGAATGTTTGTAGATCTGGATCAATCCTGAGAGTGGCTGGAAGAGACTTATTCCTCAGAGTGTGTGGAAATGGAGCAATCCTGAGATTGTGTGGATCAGCATCAATCCAGAGAGTGTATGGATCAAGATTAATCCTGACAGTCTGTGGATAATGATCAATCCTGAGAGTGTGTGTGGATCAGAATAAATTCTGAGAGAGACTGAATCAGGATTAACCCTGACAGTGTGTGCATCAGGATCAATCCTGAGAGTGTGTCAATCAGGGTCAATCCTGAAGGTTTGGGGTTCAGGAGCAAACCTGAGAGCGTGGGGGATCAGGTTCAATCCAGAGAGTGTGTGGATTAGGAATAATCATGAGTTGTTTGGATCATGAGTAATCCAGAGATTGTGTGGATCAGGATCCGTCCTGGCAGTGTGTGTAGATCAGTAACAATACTGAGACTGTGTGGATCAGGATCAAACCAGAAAGTGTGGGGGACCAGGGACTATCATGAATGCAAGGGGATCAGGGTCAATCCACAGAGCGTGGGGGATCATGATCAATCCTGAGAGAGTGAGAATCAGGATCAATCCCATGTGTGTGTGTGTGGATCAGATTCAACCCTGAGAGTGTGTAGATCAGGATCAATACTGAGACTGTGGGAGATCAGGGCCAAACCTGAGAGTGTGTGGATCAGGATCAGTAATGTGTGTGTGTAGATCAGGATCAAACCTGATGGTGTGGTGTGCAGCATCAAACCTGAGTGGTTGGGGGATCAGGTTCAATACAGAAAGTATGTGCAATCAGTGTCAATCAAGAGAGTGTGTGGATCAGGATTAATCCTGCAATTGTGTCAGATCAATGTCAAATCCTAGGTTGTGTTGATCTGGATGAATCCTCAGAATGTGTGGAAATACATCAATCCTGAGATTGTGTGGATCAGCAACAATCCAGAGAGTGTGTGCATCAGGTTCAATCCTGATGGTGTGGGGTTCAGGATCAAACCTGAGTGGGTGGGGGATCAGGTTCAATCCAGAAAGTGTGTGCATTCAGTTTCAATCAAGAGAGTGTATGGACCTGGATCAATCCTGAGAGTGTGTGGATCAGGATCAATCCTCAGAGTGTGTGGATCAGGATTTATCTTGAGAGTATGTTGATCAGTTTCCATGCTTTGAGTGGTGGATCAGGGTCAGTGCAGAAAATATGGGGGACAAAGGACTATCATGATAGAAAGGGGATCAGCATCAATCCACAGAGTGTGAGGAATCATTGTCAATTCTGAATATGTGTGAATCAAAATCTATCCTGTGAATGTGTTGATCAGGATCAAACCTGGTGGCGTGTGCATCAGGATCCGTCTTCTGAGTGTGTCGATCAGGATCAACCCTGAGAGGGTCTGGATCAGTTTCATTTCTGAGAGTGATGGAGATTTGGGCTAATCATGCCAGTGTGTGGATCATGGTAAATCCAGAGTGTGTGTGGATCAGGATCAATCCTGAGATTGTGTGGATCAGCATCAATCCAACGAGTGTGTGGATCAGCATCAATCCTGACAGTGTTTGGATCATGATCAAACCTGAGAGTGTGTGCAGCTCAGAATCAATTCTGAGAGAGTCTGGATCATGATCAACCCTGAGAGTGTGTGCATCAGGATCAATCCTGAGAGTGTGTACATCAGGATGAATCCTGATGGTATGGGGTTCAGGATCAAACCTGAGAGGGAAGGGGCTCAGGATCAATGCAGAAAGTGTCTGAATTTGGATCAATCCTCTGATTGTTTGGATCATGAGTAATCCAGAGCTTGTGTGGATCATGAACCATCCTGACAGTATGTGTGGATCAGGATCAATCCAGAGAGTGTGGCAGACCAGGGACTATCAGTGAGGAAAGGGGATCAGGATCAATATACAGAGTGCGGGGACTCATGATCAATCCTGAGGGAGTGAGAATCAGGATCAATCCTCAAAGTGTGTGGTCAGTATCAATCCTGAGAGTGTGTACACCAGGATCAATCATGTTATTGTGTTGGTCAGCATCAACCCTGAGAGCGTGTGGATCATTATTAATCCTGACACTGTTTTGATCCAGATCAATCATCAGAGAGTGTGTATCAGGATCAATCCTCAGAGTGTGTGGATCAGTGCCAATCTGGAGTGTGTGTGTGTGTGTGTGTGTGTGTGTGTGTGTGTGTGTGTGTGTGTGTGTGTGAGGGGGGGGGGGGGGGGGGGGTGGGGGCGGGGGGAGGAGGGCGGCTGGTTGCAGGGTTGGGTTGGGGTTACTGCTGAGAGTGTATGGATCTGGATGAACCCTGAGAGTGTGTGGGATCAGGGTCAATCCTGAATGTGTGGGGGAACAGGGACAATAATGATGGTATGGGGATCAGGATCAATCATGAGAGTGTGTTGATTAAGATCAATTCTGACAGTTTGTTGATCAGGATCAATCCTGAGAGCATGTGCATCAGGATCAATCCTGTGAGTGTGTGGATCAGGATCAAACCTGACCGTGTAAGTATCAGGATCAATTCTGAGAGCATGTGCATCAGGATCAATCCTGAGAGTGTGTGGATCAGGATGAGTAATGTGTGTGTGTAGATCAGGACCAATCCCGAGAGTGTGTGGATCAAGATCAATCATGAGACTGTGTGGGATCAGTGTTAATCAAGAGAGTGTGTGGATCAGGATCAATCCTGCGAGTTTGTTGAATCAGGGTCAAATCCCAGGGTGTGTGGACCTGGATCAATCCTGAGAGTGTGTGGATCAGGATCAATCCTGAGTATGTTTGGATGATGATTAACCCAGAGAGTGTGTGGATCAGGATCAACACTGAGGGTGTGTGAATCAGGATCAATACTGAATGCAGTCGATCAGGATCAATTGTGAGTGTATGTGGATAAGGATCAATCCTGAGAGTGTGTGTATCAAGATCAAACCTGAGATTGTGTGGATCATGATCAATCCTGAATGGGGTGGATCATTTTCAATCCTGAGAGTTTGTGTGTCAGGGTCAATCCTGAGAGTTGTCGATCAGGATCAGTCATAAGAGTGTGTTGTTCAGGATCAACCCTCAGGGTGTGTGTTTCAGGATCAATCCAGAGAATGTGTGGATCAACCCTGAGAGTGTGTAGGATCAAGGACAATCATGAGAATGTTTGGAGCTGGGTCAATCCTGCAGGTGCGTGAATCAGAAACAATCCTGGTTGCAGTGCATACGGATGAATCCTGAGAGTGTGTGAATCAGGATCACTCCTGTTAGTGTGTGGATATGGATCTGGATCAAACCTGAGTGTGTATGTATCAGGATCAATCCTGAGAGTGCATGGCATCAGTGTTAATCCTGAGAGTGTGTGGATCAGTATCAATCCTGCGAGTGTGTCAGATCAGGTTCATATCCCAGGAAGTGTGGATCTGGATCAATCCTGTGAGTGTGTTGGATAGGCATCAAATCACAGGGTGTTTGGATCTGGATCAATCATGAGAGTGTGTGGATCCAGATCTGTCCTGACAGTGTGTGAATCAGGATCAATGCTGAGAGTGTGCAGATCAAGAACAATCCTGAGAGTTTGTGTGTCAGGGTCCATCCTGAGCGTGTGTTTTTCAGTATCAAACCAGAGAGCATGTGGATCAGAAACTGAGAGTCCCTGTGATCAAGAACAATCATGAGAATATTTGGAGCTGGGTCAATCCTGAGAGTGTGTATATCAGACACACTCCTGGCTGCAGTGGATTAGGATCAATCCTGAGTACATGGGGGACCAGGGACAATCATGAGGGCATGGGGATCAGGATAAATCCAGACAGTGTTTGGATCAGGTTCAATAATGAGAGTATGTTGATCAGGATTAATCCTCAGAGATTGTTCATCATATCAATCCTGTGAGTGTGTTGATCAGGATTAATACTGAGAGTGTGTTGATCAAGATCAATACTGAGAGTGCGTGGATCAGGATCAATCCTCAAAGTGTGTGGATCGGGACCAATCCTGAGTGTGGGAGAAATCAGGGTCAATACTGAGAGTGTGTGGCTCTGGATCAACCATGAGAGTCTGTGGATTGGGATCAATCCTGAGAGTGCATGGCATCAGTGTCAATACTGTGAATGGGTGGAAATGGATCAATCCTGCGAGTGTGTGGGATCAGGGTCAATCCTGAGTACGGTGGATCAGGATCATTCCTGATAGTGTGTGGATCAGGATCAATCCTGAACGTGTGTGGATCTTGATCAATCCTGAGAGTGTGCAGATCAGTTTCATTTCTGAGAGTGATGGGGATCAGGGTTAATCATGACAGTGTGTGGATTATGGTGAATCCAGAGAGACTGTTGATCAGAATCAAGCCTGAGGGTGGCTGGTACAGGATTATTCCCAGGAGAGTATGTACAGCAATCAATTCTGAGATTGTGTGGAGCAGCATCAATCCAGAGAGTGTATGGATCAGGACCAATCCTGGCAGTGTGTGGATCAGGATCAATCCTAAGAGTGTGTGCAGATCAGAATCAATTCTGAGAGAGTCTGGATCAGGATCAATCCTGAGATTGTGTGCATCAGGATCAATCTTGAGAGTATGTGCATCAGGATCAATCTTGAGAGTATGTGCATCAGGACCAATCCTCATGGGGTGGGTTTCAGGATCAAACCTGAGAGGGTGGGGGTTCAGGATCAATCCAGAAGGTGTGTGGATTTGGATTAATCCTGAGAGTATTTGGATCATGAATAATCATGAGATTGTATGGATCCTGATCAGTCTTGACAGTGTATGTGGATCAGTATTAGTCCTGAGATGGTGTGGATCAGGATCAATCCAGAGAGTGGGGGGACATGATCAATCCTGTGACAGTGAGAATCGGGATCAATCGTGAGACTGTGTTGTCACTATCAATCTTGAAAGTGTGTGCATCAAGATCAATCCTGTAAGTGAGTTGATCAGGATCAATCCTGATAGTGTGTGGATCAGGATTAGTCCAGTGAGTGTTTTGATCAAGTTCAATCCTGAGAATGTGTGGATCAGGATCAATCCTCAGAGTGTGTGGATCAGTGCCAATCCGGAGTGTGGGGTGTGGGGAGATAAGGGTTAATGCTGAGAGTGCGTGGATCTGAATCAACCCTGAGAGTGTGTGTATCGAGATCAATCCTGAGACTGTGTGGCATCAGTGTCAATACTGAGAGTGCGTGGATCAGGATCAATCCTGTGAATGTGTGGGATCAGAGTATACCCTGTGTGTGGTGGATCAGTGCTGACAGTGTGTGGATCAGGATCTTTCCTCAGAGTGTCTGGATCAGTCCCAATCTGGAGTGTGTGTGTAGGATGGTGGGGGATCAGGGTTAATTCTGAGAGTGTGTGGATCTGGATCAATACAGAGAGTGTGTGGATCAAGATCAATCCTGAGAGTGTGTGTGAATCAGAATCAATTCTGAGGGAGTCTGGATCAGGATCAACCCTGAGAGTGTGTGCGTCAGGATCAAATGTGAGAGTGTGTGCATCAGGATCAATCCTGATGGTGTGGGGTTCATGATCAAACCTGAGAGCGTGGGGGATGAGGAGCAATCCAGAAAGTGTGTGGATATGGATCAATCCTGAGATTGTTTGGATCATGAGTAATCCAGAGATTGTGTGGATAAGGATCCATCCTGACAGTGTGTTTGTGGATCAGTATCAATCCTCTGAGTCTGTGGATCAGGATCAAGCCAGAGTGTGGGAGGACCAGGGACTATCATGAATGCAAAGGGATCAGAAACAATCCACAGAGTGTTTGGGATCAAGATCAATCCTGAGAGTGTGCACATCAGGATTAACCCTGAGGCAGTGTGCATCAGGATCAATCATGTGATTGTGTCGATCAGGATCAACCCTGAGAGTGTGTGAATCAGAATTAATCCTGAGAGTGTGGATCAGTTTCATTTCTGAGATTGATGCGGATCAGGGTTAATCTTGCCAGTGTTTGGATTCTGGTGAATCCGGAGATTTTGTTGATCAGGATCAAGCCTGAGAGTGTCTGGTACAGGATTATTCATAGGACTGTGTGGATAGTGATCAATCCTGAGATTGTGAGGATCAGCATCAATCCATAGTGTGTGTGGATCAGGATCAATCCTGACAGTGTGTGGTTCAGGATCAATGCTGAGAGTGAGTGCACCAGGATCAATCTTGAGGGTGTGTCTATCAGGAAAAATCCTGAGAGTGAGGGGTATCAGGGTCAATGCTGAAGATGTGAGCATCAGGATCAAACCTGAGAGGACGGGGGATAAGGATCACTCCAGAAAGTCGGTGGATCTGCATCAATCCTGAGATTGTTTGGATCATGAGTAATCTAGAAATTGTGTAGATCAGGAACTGTCTTGACATTGTTTGTGGCTCAATTTCAATCCTTAGAGTGTGTAGATCAGGATTTATCCTGAGAGCACGTGGATCAGATTCCGTCCTGTGAGTGTGTAGATCACAATCAACCCTGAATGTTGGTGGATCTGGATCAATCCTGAGAGTGGCTGGAAGAGAGTTATGCCTCAGAGTGTGTGGAAACGGATCAATCCTGAGATTGTGTGGATCAGAATCAATCCAGAGAGTGTGTGGATCAAGATTAATCCTGACAGTCTGTGGATAATGATCAATCCTGAGAGGGTGTGTGGATCAGAATCAATTCTGAGAAAGTCTGGATCAGGATTAACTCTGAGAGAGTGTGCATCAGGATCAATCCTGAGAATGTGTCCATCAGGGTCAATCCTGAAGGTTTGGGGTTCAGGAGCAAACCTGAGAGGGTGGGGGATCAGGTTCAATCCAGAGAGTGTGTGGATTAGGAATAATCATGAGTTGTTTGGATCATGAGTAATCAAGAGATTGTGTGGATCAGGATCCGTCCTGACAGTGTGTGTAGATCAGCAACAATCCTGAGAGTGTGTGGATCAAGATCAATCTACAGAGTGTGGGGGATCATGATCAATCCTGAGAGAGTGAGAATCAGGATCAATCCCATGTGTGTGTGTGTGGATCAGATTCAACACTGAGAGTGTGTAGATCAGGATCAATACTGAGACTGTGGGAGATCAGGGCCAAACCTGAGAGTGTGTGGATCAGGATCAGTAATGTGTGTGTGTAGATCAGGATTAATCCTGATGGTGTGGTGTGCAGCATCAAACCTGAGTGGTTGGGGGATCAGGTTCAATACAGAAAGTATGTGCAATCAGTGTCAATCAAGAGAGTGTGTGGATCAGGATTAATCCTGCAATTGTGTCAGATCAATGTCAAATCCTAGGTTGTGTTGATCTGGATGAATCCTCAGAATGTGTGGAAATACATCAATCCTGAGATTGTGTGGATCAGCAACAATCCAGAGAGTGTGTGCATCAGGTTCAATCCTGATGGTGTGGGGTTCAGGATCAAACCTGAGTGGGTGGGGGATCAGGTTCAATCCAGAAAGTGTGTGCAATCAGTTTCAATCAAGAGAGTGTGTGGACCTGGATCAATCCTGAGAGTGTATGTGGATCAGGATCAATCCTGAGTATGTGTGGATGACGATTAACCCAGAGAGTGTGTGTATCAGGATTAACACTGAGGGTGTGTGAATCAGGATCAATACTGAGTGCAGTTGATCAGGATCAATTTTGAGTGTGTGTGGTTAAGGATCAATCCTGAGAGTGTGTGTATCAAGATCAAACCTGAGATTGTGTGGATCATGATCAATCCTGAGACTGCGTGGATAATTTTCAATCCTGAGAGTTTGTGGGTCAGGGTCAATCCTGAGAGTGGGCGATCAGGATCAGTCATAAGAGTGTGTGGATCAGTATCCATCCTGATAGTGTCTGTGGAACATTATCAATCATGAGAGTGTGTATCAGGATTAATCCAGAGTGTTTGGGGGACCAGGGACTATCACGAAGCCAAAGGGATCGGGATCAATCCACAGAGTGTGGGGGGATCATGACCAATTCTGAGAGAGTCAGAATCAGGATCAATCCTGAGAGTGTGTGCATCACGATCAATCCTGTAGGTGTCTCGATCAGAATAAACCATGGGACTGTGTAGATCAGGATTAATCCTGAGAGTGTTTTAATCAAGATCAATCCTCAGAGAGGTTGGTCAGGATCAATCCTGAGAGTGTGTTGATCAGGATCAATCCTGAGACTTTGTTGATCAGGACCTATCCTGAGAATGCATGGTTGAGGATCAATCCTGCGATTGTGTGGATCAGGATAAATCCCGAGAGTGTGTGGATCAGGATCAATACAGAGAGTATCTTGATCAGGGTTAATACTGAGAGTTTGTGCATTAGCATCGATCCTGTGAGTGTGTTGCTCAGGACTAAACTTGAGAATATGTTGATCAGGGTTAATCGCAAGGGTGTGTGCATCAGGGTCAATCCTTAATGTGTGGGGGTTCAGGGTCAATGCTGAGAGTGTGTGGTTCTGGACCAAGCCTGAGAGTCTGTGGATTGGGATCAATCCTGAGAGTGTGTGGCATCTGTGTCAATCCTGAGGGTGGGTGGATCAGGTTCAATCCTGCAAGTGTGTGGGATCAGGTTCAATCCTGAGAGTATGTGGATCAGTTTCATTCCTGAGAGTGATAGGGATCAGGGTTAATCATAACTGTGTGTGGATCATGGTGAATCCAGAAAGTGTGTGGATCAGGATCAACCCTGAGAGTGTGTGGATCAGTTTCATATTTTTATAGTGATGGGGATCATGGTTAATCATGCCAGTGTGTGGATCATGGTGAATCCAAAGAGGGTGTGGATCAGGATCAATCCTGAGAGCGGCTGGAACAGGATTATTCCTCAGAGTGTGTGGAAACGGATCAATCCTGAGATTGTGTGGATTAGCATCAATGCAGAGGGTTTGGGAATCAGGATCAATCCTGACAGTGTGTGGATCAGGATCAATACTGAGAGTGTGTGAGGATCAGTATCACTTATGAAAGAGTCTGGATCAGGATTAATCCTGAGTGTGTATGCACCAGAATCAATCCTCAAAGTGTGACCATCAGGATCAAACCTGATGGTTTGGGGTTCAGGATCAAACCTTAGAGGGAAGGGGATCAGGATCAATCCAGAAAGTGTGTGGATCAGGATCAACCCTTTGATTGTTTGGATAATAAGAAATCCAGAGATTGTGCGGATCAAGATCCCTCCTGACAGTCTCGTAGATCAGTATCAATCCTGAGGGTGTGTGGATCATGTTCAATCCAGAGAGTGTGGGTGTCCAGGGACTATCATGAAGGCAAGAGGATCAGGATCAATCATGAGAGTGAGGATCAGGATCAATCCTGAGAGTGTGTCCGTTAGGGTCAACCCTGAAGGTTTGGAGTTCAGGAGCAACCCTGAGAGGGTGGGGGATCAGGTTCAGTCCAGAGAGTGTGTGGATTAGGAATAATTATGTGTTGTTTGGATCATGAGTAATCCAGAGATTGTGTGGATCAGGATCCTTCCTGAAAGTGTGTGTAGATCAGTAACAACTCTGAGAGTGTGTGGATCAGGATCAATCCAGAAAGTGTGGGGGACCAGGGACTATCATGAATTCAAGGGGATCAGGGTCAATCCACAGAGTGTGGGGGATCATGATCAATCCTGAGAGAGTGAGAATCAGGATCAATCCCGTGTGTGTGTGTGGATCAGATTCAACCCTGAGAGTGTGTAGATCAGGATCAATACTGAGACTGTGGGAGATCAGGGCCAAACCTGAGAGTGTTTGGATCAGGATCAGTAATGTGTGTGTGTAGTTCAGGATCAATTCTGATGGTGTGATGTGCAGCATCAAACCTGAGTGGTTGGGGGATCAGGTTCAATCCAGAAAGTGTATGCAATCAGATTCAATCAAGAGACTGTGTGGACCTGGTTCAATCCTGAGAGTGTGTGTGGATCAGGATCAATCCTGAGTATGTGTGGATGATGATTAACCCAGAGAGTGTGCGTATCAGGATTAACACTGAGGGTGTGTGAATCAGGATCAATACTGAGTGCAGTCGATCAGGATCAGTTGTGAGTGTGTGTGGTTAAGGATCAATCCTGAGAGTGTGTGTATCAAGATCAAACCTGAGATTGTGTGGATCATGATCAATCCTGAGACTGCGTGGATAATTTTCAATCCTGAGAGTTTGTGGGTCTGGGTCAATCCTGAGAGTGGGCGATCAGGATCAGTCATAAGAATGTGTGGATCAGTATCCATCCTGATAGTGTCTGTGGATCATTAGCAATCATGAGAGTGTGTATCAGGATTAATCCAGAGTGTTTGGGGGACCAAGGACTATCACGAAGCCAAAGGGACCAGGATCAATCCACAGAGTGTGGGGGGATCATGACCAATCCTGAGAGAGTCAGAATCAGGATCAATCCTGAAAGTGTGTGCATCACGATCAATCCTGTAGGTGTCTCGATCAGAATAAACCATGGGACTGTGTAGATCAGGATTAATCCTGAGAGTGTTTTGATCAAGATCAATCCTCAGAGGGTTTGGTCAGGATCAATCCTGAGAGTGTGTTGATCAGGACCAATCCTGAGACTTTGTTGATCAGGATCTATCCTGAGAATGCATGGTTGAGGATCAATCCTGCAATTGTGTGGATCAGGATAAATCCAGAGAGTGTGTGGATCAGGATCAATACAGAGAGTATCTTGATCAAGGTTAATACTGAGAGTTTGTGCATTAGGATCGATCCTGTGAGTGTGTTGCTCAGGACTAAACTTGAGAATATGTTGATCAGGGTTAATCGCAAGGGTGTATGCATCAGGGTCAATCCTTAGTGTGTAGGGGATCAGGGTCAGTGCTGAGAGTGTGTGGTTCCGGACGAACCCTGAGAGCCTGTGGATCGGGATCAATCCTGAGAGTGTGTGGCATCTGTGTCAATCCTGAGGGTGGGTGGATCAGGTTCAATCCTGCAAGTGTGTGGGATCAGGTTCAATCCTGAGAGTATGTGAATCAGTTTCATTCCTGAGAGTAATAGGGATCTGAGTTAATCATGACAGTGTGTGGATCATGGTGAACCCAGAAAGTTTGTGGATCAGGATCAACCCTGAGAGTGTGTGGATCAGTTTCATATTTTTATAGTGATGGGGATCATGGTTAATCGTTCCAGTGTGTGGATCATGGTGAATCCAAAGAGTGTGTGGGTCAGGATCAATCCTGAGAGTGGCTGGAACAGGATTATTCCTTAGAGTGTGTGGAAACAGATCAATCCTGAGATTGTGTGGATTAGCATCAATGCAGAGGGTTTGGGAATCAGGATCAATCCTGACAGTGTGTGGATCAGGATCAATACTGAGAGTGTGTGCGGATCAGTATCACTTATGAAAGAGTCTGGATCCGGATTAATCCTGAGTGTGTATGCATCAGAATCAATCCTGAGAGTGTGCCCATCAGGATCAATCCTGATGGTTTGGGGTTCAGGATCAAATCTTAGAGGGAAGGGGATCAGGATCAATCCAGAAAGTGTGTGGATCAGGATCAACGCTTTGACTGTTTGGATAATAAGCAATCCAGAGATTGTGTGGATCAAGATCCTTCCTGACAGTCTCTTAGATCATATCAATCCTGAGGGTGTGTGGAAAATGTTCAATCCAGAGAGTGTGGGTGTCCATGGACAATCATGAAGGCAAGAGGATCAGGATCAATCCTGAGGGAGTGAGAATCCGGATCAATCTTGAGATTGTGTGCATAAGTATTAATCATGCAAGTGTTTTGATCAAGATCGATCCTGAGAGTGTGTGGATCAGGATCAATCCTCAGAGTGTGTGGATCAGTGCAAATATGGAGTGAGGAGGGGATGGGTGAGGATCAGGTTTAATGCTGAGAGTTTGTTGATCTGGATTAACCACGAGAGTTTGTGGGATCATTGTCAATCCTGTGTGCAGTGCATCATGATCAGTCCTGACAGTGTGTGGATCAATATCAATCCTGAGAGTGTGTGGATCAGGATTTATCGTGAGAGTGTGTGGATCAGTTTCCATTCTTTGAGTGGTGGATCAGGGTCAGTGCAGAAAATATGGGGGACAAAGGACTATCATGATGAAAAGGGGATCAGGATCAATCCACAGAGTGTGAGGAATCATGGCCAATGCTGAACATGTCTAAATCAAAATCAATCCTGTGATTGTGTTGATCAGGATCAATCCTGGTGGCATGTGCATCAGGATCTGTCCTCTGAGTGTGTGGATCAGGATCAACCCTGAGAGGGTCTGGATCAGTTTCATTTCTGAGAGTGATGGAGATTAGGGCTAATCATGCCAGTGTGTGGATCATGGTAAATCCAGAGTGTGTGTGGATCAGGATCAATCCTGAGATTGTGTGGATCAGCATCAATCCAAAGAGTGTGTGGATCAGCATCAATCCTGACAGTGTGCGGATCATGATCAATCCTGAGAGTGTGTGCAGCTCAGAATCAATTCTGAGAGAGTCTGGATCTGGATCAACCCTGAGAGTGTGTGCATCAGGATCAATCCTGAGAGTGTGTACATCAGGATGAATCCTGATGGTATGGGGTTAAGGATCAAACCTGAGAGGGAGGGGGCTCAGGATCATTGCAGAAAGTGTCTGAATTTGGATCAATCCTCTGATTGTTTGGATCATGAGTAATCCAGAGCTTGTGTGGATCATGAACCATCCTGACAGTGTATGTGGATCAGGATCAATCCAGAGAGTGTGGGGGACCAGGGACCATCATTGAGGAAAGGGGATCAGGATCAATACACGGAGTGTGGGGAGTCATGATCAATCCTGAGGGAGTGAGAATCAGGATCAATCCTCAGAGTGTGTGGTCAGTATCAATCCTGAGAGTGTGTACACCAGGATCAATCGTGTGATTGTGTTGGTCAGCATCAACCCTGAGAGCGTGTGGATCAGTAATAATCCTGACACTGTTTTGATCCAGATCAATCATCAGAGAGTGTGTATCAGGATCAATCCTCAGAGTGTGTGGATCAGTGCCAATCTGGAGTGCGTGTTTGTGTGTGTGTTTGTGTTTGGGGGGGCGGGTGGGGGGGGGGTGGCGGTGGTGGTTGCAGGGTTGGGTTGGTGTTGCTGCTGAGAGTGTGTGGATCTGGATGAACCCTGAGAGTGTGTGGGATCAGGGTCAATCCTGAATGCGGTGGATCAGGATCTGTCATGACTTTGTGTGGATCAGGATCAATCCTGAGAGTGTGTGGATCAGGATCAATCCTGAGAGTGTGTAGGATCAAGGGGAATTATTAGAATGTTTGGAGCTGTGTCAATCCTGAGTGAGTGAGAATCAGAAACAATCCTGATTGCAGTGCATTAGGATCAATCCTGAGAGTGTGTGGATCAGGATCACTTCTGTGAGTGTGTGGATTAGGATCAATCCTGAGTGCGTGGGGGAACAGGGACAATAATGATGGCATGGGGATCAGGATCAATCATGAGAGTGTGTTGATTAAGATCAATTCTGACAGTTTGTTGATCAGGATCAATCCTGAGAGCATGTGCATCAGGATCAATCCTGTGAGTGTGTGGATCAGGATCAAACCTGACTGTGTATGTATCAGGATCAATTCTGAGAGCATGAGCATCAGGATCAATCCTGAGAGAGTGTGAGCATCAGGATCATTCATGAGACTGTGTGGGATCAGTGTTAATCAAGAGAGTGTGTGGATCAGGATCAATCCTGCGAGTTTGTTGAATCAGGGTCAAATCCCAGGGTGTGTGGACCTGGATCAATCCTGAGAGTGTGTGGATCAGGATCAATCCTGAGTATGTGTGGATGACGATTAATCCAGAGATTGTGTGGATCAGGATCAACACTGAGGGTGTGTGAATCAGGATCAATACTGAATGCAGTCGATCAGGATCAATTGTGAGTGTGTGTGGATAAGGATCAATCCTGAGAGTGTGTGGATCAAGATAAATCCTGAGATTGTGTGGATCATGATCAATCCTGAAGTGGGTGGATTATATTCAATCCTGAGAGTTTGTGGGTCAGGGTCAATCCTGAGAGTGGGTGATCAGTGTCAATCTTAAGAGTGTGTTGTTCAGGATCAACCCTCAGGGTGTGTGTTTCAGGATCAATCCAGAGAATGTGTGGATCAACCCTGAGAGTGTGCAGATCAAGAACAATCCTGAGAGTTTGTGTGTCAGGGTCCATCCTGAGAGTGTGTGTTTCTGTATCAAACCAGAGAGCATGTGGATCAGAAACAACGCTGAGAGTCCCTATAATCAAGAACAATCATGAGAATATTTGGAGCTGGGTCAATCCTGAGAGTGTGTGTATCAGACACACTCCTGGCTGCAGTGGATTAGGATCAATCCTGAGTACATGGGGGACCAGGGACAATCATGAGGGCATGGGAATCAGGATAAATCCAGACAGTGTTTGGATCAGGTTCAAAACTGAGAGTATGTTGATCAGGATTAATCCTCAGAGATTGTTCATCATATCAATCCTGTGAGTGTGTTGATCAGGATTAATACTGAGAGTGTGTTGATCAAGATCAATACTGAGAGTGCGTGGATCAGGATCAATCTTCAAATTGTGTGGAACAGGATCAATCCTGAGTGTGGGAGAAATCAGGGTCAATACTGAGAGTGTGTGGATCTGGTTCAATTGTGAGAGCCTGTGGATCGGGATCAATCCTGAGAGTGCATGGCATCAGTTTCAATACTGTGAGTGAGTGGATATGGATCAATCCTGCAAGTGTGTGGGATCAGGGTCAATCCTGAGTATGGTGGATCAGGATCAGTCCTGATAGTGTGTGGATCAGGTTCAATCCTGAACGTTTGTGGATCTTGATCAATCCTGAGAGTGTGCAGATCAGTTTCATTTCTGAGAGTGATGGGGATCAGGGTTAATCATGACAGTGTGTGGATCATGGTGAATCTGGAGAGTGTGTGGATCAGGATCAATCCTGAGAGTGGCTGGGACAGTATTATTCCTAAGAGTGTGTTGAAACGGATCAATCCTGAGATTGTGTGGATCTTCACTACTCCAGAGAGTGTGTGGTTCAGGATCACCCCTGACAGTGTGTACATCAGGATCAATCCTGATGGTGTGGGGTTCAGGACCAAAACTGAGACTGTATGGAGCAGGATCAATCCTCAGAGTTCGTGGATCAGGGTCAATTCTGAGTGTGGGAGAAATCAGGGTCAATACTGAGAGTGTGTGGACCTTGCTCAACCATGTGAGTCTGTGGATTGGGATAAATCCAGAGAGTGTGTGGCATCAGTGTCAATACTGAGAGTAAGTGGATATGTATCAGTCTTCTGAGTGTGTGGGATCAGGGTCACTCATGAGTGTGATGGATCAGGATCAGTCTTGACAGTGTGTGGAACATGGTGAATCCAGAGAGTTTATGGAACAGGATCAATCCTGAGAGTGGCTGGAACAGGATTATTCCTAAGAGTGTGTGGAAACGGATCAATCCTGAGATTGTGTGGATCAAGATCATTCCTGACAGCATGTGGATTTGGATCAATCCTGAGAGTGTGTGCATCAGGAACAATCCTAATGGTGTGGGGTTCAGTATCAAAACTGAGAGCATGGGGGATCAGGATCAATTCTGAGAGTCTGTTGATTTGGATCAATCCTGACATTGTTTGGATCATGAGTAATCCAGAGATTGTGTGGATCAGGATCCTGTCTGACAGTATGTGCGGATCAATATCAATCTTGAGAGTGTGTGGATCAGAATCAATCCAGATAATGAGGGGGACCAGGGAATATCATGAAGGCAAGTGGATCAGGATTGATCCACAGAGTGTGGGGAATCATGATCAATCGTGAGAATGTGTGCTCAGTATCAATCCTGCGACTGTGTGCTTCAGGATCAATCCAGAAAGTGTGTGCATCAGATTAAATCCTGTGAGTGTGTTGATCAGGATCAACCCTGAGATTGTGTGGATCAGGATCAATCCTGAGAGTGGTTGGAACAGGATTATTCCTAAGAATGTGTGGAAACGGATACATCCTGAGATTGAGTGGATCTGTATCAATCCAGAGAGTGTGTGGATCAGGATCAATCCAGTAAGTGTGTGGATCAGGATCAATCCTGAGAGTGTGTGCAGACCAGAATCAATTACAAGAGTGTCTGGATCAGGATCAACCCTGAGAGTGTGTGCTTCAGGAATCAGGGTTAATGCTGCGACTGTGTGTATCTGGATCAATCCTGAGAGTGTGTGGATCAGGATCAATCTTCAGCTTGCATTTCTCAGTGCCACTCCAGAGTGCGTGTTGTGTGGTGAGATCAGGGTAGGGCTGTGAGTTTGTGGATCTGGATCAACCCTGAGAGTGTGTGGGATCAGGATCAATCCTGAGAGTGTGTGGATCCGGATTTAGCCTGAGAGTGTATGGATCAGGTTCTGCCCTGTGAGTGTGTGGATCAGGAACAATGCAGAGAGTGTGGGGGACCAGGGAACATCATGAAGGCAAGGGGATCAGGATCAAACCAGAGATTGTGGGGAATCATAATCAATGCTTAGTATGTATGAATCAAAATCAATCCTGAGAGTCTGTTGATCAGGATCAATCCTGAGAGTGTGTGCAGACCAGAATCAATTACAAGAGTGTCTGGATCAGGATCAACCCTGAGAGTGTGTGCTTCAGGAATCAGGGTTAATGCTGCGACTGTGTGTATCTGGATCAATCCTGAGAGTGTGTGGATCAGGATCAATCTTCAGCTTGCATTTCTCAGTGCCACTCCAGAGTGCGTGTTGTGTGGTGAGATCAGGGTAGGGCTGTGAGTTTGTGGATCTGGATCAACCCTGAGAGTGTGTGGGATCAGGATCAATCCTAAGAGTGTGTGGATCCGGATTTAGCCTGAGAGTGTATGGATCAGGTTCTGCCCTGTGAGTGTGTGGATCAGGAACAATGCAGAGAGTGTGGGGGACCCGGGAACATCATGAAGGCAAGGGGATCAGGATCAAACCAGAGATTGTGGGGAATCATAATCAATGCTTAGTATGTATGAATCAAAATCAATCCTGAGAGTCTGTTGATCAGGATCAATCCTGGGAGTGTGTGCATCAGGATCAATCCTGTGAGTGTGTGGATCAGGATCAACCCCGAGATGGTGTGGATCAGTTTCATTTTTAAGAGTGATGGGGATTAGGGTTAATCATGCCAGTCTGTGGATCATGGTGTATCCAGAGAATGTGTGGATCAGGATCAATCATGAGAGTGGCTGGAACAGGATTATTCCTAAGAGTGTGTGCAAATGGATCAATTGTGAGAGTGTGTGCAGATCACAATCAATTTTGAGTGTGTCTGGATCAGGAGCAACCCTGAGAGTGTGTGCATCAGGATCAACCCTAAGAGTGTGTGCTTCAGGATCAATCCTGAGAGTGTGTGCATCCGGATCAATCCTGATGGTGTGAGGTTCAGTATCAAAACTGTGAGGAGTGGGGGTGGGGGTGGGGCGGGATCAGGATCAATACAGAAAGTGTGTGGATTTGGATCAATCCTGAGATTGTTTGGACCATGAGGAATCTCGAGATTGTGTGGATCAGGATCCATCCTGACAGTATATGTGGATCAGCAGCAAACCTGAGAGTGTGGATCAGGATCAATCTAGAGAGCATGGGGGACCAGCGACTATCATGAAGGCAAGGGGACAGGAACAATCTATAGAGTGTGTGGTCAGAATCAATCCTGAGAGTGTGAGCATCAGGATTAATCCTGAGGGTATGTGCATCAGGATCAATCCTGTGAGTGTTTCGATCAGGTACAATCCTGAAAGTATGTGGATCAGGTTTAATTCTGAGAATTTTTTGATCAAGATCAATCCTGAAGGTGTGTAGATCAGGATCAATCCTCAAAGAGTGTGAATCAGTGCCAGTCCAGTGTGTGGGGTGGGGGTGGTGATCAGGGTTAATCCTGAGTGTGTGTGCATCAGGATCAATCCTGAGCGTGTGTCAATCAGGATTGATCCTGACAGTGTGTTTGGTCAGGTTCCTTCCTGTGAGTGCATGGATCAGAATCACTGCAGAGAGTGTGGGGGACCAGGGACTATAATGAAGGAAAGGGAATCAGGATCAATCTACAAAGTGTGGGGAATCATGATCAATGCTTAGCAAATGTGAATCAAAATCAATCCTGAGAGTGTGTTGATCATGATCAAAACAGAGAGGGTGTGCATCAGGCTCAATCCTGAGAGTGTGTGGATCAGGATCAATGCTGAGAGTGTGTGGATCAGTGTCATTTTTAAGAGTGATGGGGATCAGGTTTAATCATGCCAGAGTGTGGATCATGGTGAATCCAGTGACTGCGTGGATCAGGATCAATCCAGAGAGTGGCTGGAACAGGATTATTCCTAAGAGTGTGTGGAAACGGATCAATCCTTAGATTGTGTGGATCAGCATCAATCCATAGAGTGTGTGGATAATGATCAAACCTGACAGTGTCTGGATCAGGGTCAATCTGGAGTGTGTGTGCATCAGGATCAATCTTGAGAGGTTGTGCATCAGGTTCAATCCTGATGGTGTGGGGTTCAGGATCAAATTTGAGAGGATTGGGGATCAGTGTCAATCCTGGAGGTGTGAGGATCAGGATCAAATCTGTGAGGATGTGGGATCAGGGTCAATCCTGAGAGTGTGTCGATCAGTATCAATCGTGTGAGTGTATGGATCAGGATTAATCCTGAGAGTGTTTTGATCAAGATCAATCCTCAGAGTGTGTGGATCAGTGCAAATCTGGAGTGTGGGGCGGGGGATCAGGGTTAATACTGAGGTTGTGTGGATCTGGACCAACCCTGAGAGTGTGTGGGATCAGGGTCAATCCTGAGTGTGGTGGATCAGGATCAGTCCTGACTGTTTGTGGATCAGGATCAATTTTGAGAGTGTGTTGATCAGGATCAATCCTGAGAGTGTGTGGATCATTATCAATCCTGAGAACGTGGATCAGTTTCATTTCTGAGAGTGATGGGCATCAGTGTTAATCATGCCAGTGTGTGGATTATTGTGAATCCTAAGAGTGTGTTGATCAGGATCAAGTCTGAGAGTGGCTGGTAAAGGATTATTCCTAGGAGTGTGTGAATTGCAATCAGTCCTGAGATTGTGTGGATCAGGATCAATCCTCAGAATGTGTGGATCAGGATCAATCCTGAGAGTGTGTGTGGATCAGAATCAATTCTGAGAGTGTGTGGATCAGGATCAATCCTCAAAATGTGTGGATCAGGATCAACCCTGAGAGTGTGTGCCTCATTATTAATCCTGATGGTTTGGGGCTCAGGATCAAACCTGACAGTGTGTGTGGATCAGTATCAATCTTGAGAGTGTGTGGGTCAGGATCAATCGAGAAAGTGTGGGGGACCAGGGACTATCATGAAGGCAAGGGGATCAGCATCAATCCACATAGTGTGGGGGTTAATGATCAATCCTGAGAGTGTGTGGTCAGCATCAATCCTGAGAGTGAGTGCATCAAGATGAATCCTGAGAATTTGTGCATCAGGAACAATCCTGTGAGTGTGTTCATCAGTATCAACCCTGAGGGTCTGTGGATCAGGATTAGTACTGAGAGTGTTTTGATCAAGAGCAATCCTCAGAGTGTGTGGAACAGGGTCAATCCTCAAAGAGTGTGGATCAGTGCAAATCTGGAGTGTGGGCCGGGGGATCCAGGTTAATGCTTAGCATGTGTGAATGAAGATCAATCCTAGAGTCTGTTGATTAGGATCAATCCTGAGAGCATGTTCATCAGGATCAACTCTGAAAGTGTGTGGATCAGTTTTATTTTTAAGAGTGATGGCAATCAGGGTTAATCATGCCAGTCTGAGGATCATGGTGAATCCAGAGAATGTGTGGATCAGGATCAGTCATGAGAGTGGCTGGAACAGGATTATTCCTAAGAGTGTGTGGAAACAGATCAAACGTGAGAGTGTGTGTGGATCAGAATCAATTCTGAGTGAGTCTGGATGAGGATCAACCCTGAGAGTGTGTGCATCAGGATCAACCGGAAGAGTGTGTACATCAGGATTAAACCTGAGAGTGTGTGCATAAGGATCAATCCTGTGAATGAGTCGATCAGGATCAACACTGAAAGTGTGTAGATCAGGTTAATCCTGATTGTGTTTTGATCAAAATTAATCCTGAGGCTGTGTGGATAAGGGTCAATCTTGAGCGTGCGTGTGAAGGATCAATCCTGATGGTGTTGGGTTCAGGATCAAATCTGAGATGGGGAGGGATCAGGATCAATCCAGAATGTTTGTGGATTTGGATCAATCCTTAGATTGTTTGTATCATGAGGAATCTAGAGATTATGTGGATCAGGATCCATCCTGACAGTATGTGTGGATCAGTAGAAATCCTGAGAGTGTGGGGGACCAGCGACTATCATGAAGGCAAGGGGATCAGGATCAATCCACAGAGTGTGGGTGATCATGATCTATCCTGAGAGAGTGAGAATCAGGAGCAATCTTGAGAGTGTGTGGTCAGAATCAATCCTGTGAGTGTGTCGATCAGGATTAACCCTGAAAGTGTGTGGATCAGGTTTAATCCTGAGAGTGTTTTGATCAAGATCAACTCTGAAGGTGTGTGGATCAGGATCAATCCTCAGAGTGTGTGGATTAATGCCAATCCAGAGTGTGGGGTGGGGGTGGTAATCAGGGTTAATCCTGAGAGTGTGCAAATAAGGATCAATCCTTAAAGTGTATGGATCAGGATTGATCCTGAGATTGTGTGATCAGGTTCCCTCCTGTGAGTGTGTGGATCAGAATCACTGCAGAGGGTTTGGGGGACCAGGGACTATCATGAAGGCAAGGGGATCAGGATCAAACCACAGAGTGTGGGGAATCATAATCAATGCTTAGTATGTGTGAATCAAAATCAATCCTGAGAGTCTGTTGATCAGGATCAATCCTGAGAGCGGGTGCATCAGGATCAATCCTGTGAGTGTATGGATCAGGATCAACCCCAAGAGGGTGTGGATCAGTTTCATTTTTAAGAGTGATGGGGATCAGGGTTAATCATGCCAGTCTGTGGATCATGGTGTATCCAGAGAATGTGTGGATCAGGATCAATCATGAGAGCGGCTGGAACAGGATTATTCCTAAGAGTGTGTGCAAATGGATCAATTGTGAGAGTGTGTGCAGATCTGAGTGAGTCTGGATCAGGAGCAACCCTGAGAGTGTGTGCATCAGGATCAACCTTAAGAGTGTGTGCATCAGGATCAATCCTGAGAGATTCTGGATCAGGATCCACCCTGAGAGTGTGTGCATCAGGATCAATCCTGATGGTATGGGGAATCATGATCAATGCCTAGCAAGTGTGAATTGAAATCAAACCTGAGAGTATGTTAATCATGATCAAAACTGTGAGCGTGTGCATCAGGATCAATCCTGTGAGTGTGTGGATCAGGATCAATGCTGAGAGTGTGTGGAACAGTTTCATTTTTAAGAGTGATGGGGATCAGGTTTAATATTGCCAGTGTGTGGATCATGGTGAATCCAGGGAGTGTGTGGATCAGGATCAGTCTTAAGAGTGGCTGGGAAAAGATTATTCCTAACAGTGTGTGGAAGCGGATCAATCCTGAGATTGTGTGATCAGCATCAATCCAAAGAGTGTGTGGATCAGGATCAATCCTGACAGTGTGTGGATCAGGGTCAATCCTGAGTGTGCGTGTGCTGATCAGAATCAATTCTGAGAGAGTCTGGATCAGGATCCACCCTGAGTGTGTGTGCATCAGGATCAATCCTGATGGTGTGGGGTTCAGGATCAAACCTGAGAGGGTGGGAGTTCAGGGTTAATCTTGAAGGTTTGGGGATCAGCATCAAACCTGTGAGAATGGGGGATCAGGATCAATGCTGAGAGTGTGTCAATCAGTATCAATCCTGTGAGTGTGTTCATCAGGATTAATCCTGAGAGTGTTTTAATAAAGATCAATACTCATAGTGTGTGGATCAGGATCAATCCTCAGAGTGTGTTGATCAGTGCCAATCTGGAGTGTGGAGTGGGGGATCAGGGTTAATGCTGAGGCTGTGTGGATCTGGACCAACCCTGAGAGCGTGTGGGATCAGGGTCAATCCTGAGTGTGGTGGATCAGGATCAGACCTGACCATGGAACAGGATCAATTCTGACAGTGTGTTGATCAGGATCAATCCTGAGAGTGTGGGGATCATTATTAAGCCTGAGTATGTAGACCAGTTTCATTTCTGAGCGTGATGGGGATCAGGTTAATTATGTCAGTGTGTGGATTATGGTGAATCCTGAGAGTGTGTTGATCAAGATTATGTCTGATAGTGGCTGGTATCGGATTATTCCTAGGAGTGTGTAGATTGCAATCAATCCTGAGATTGTGTGGATCAGCATCAGTCCAGAGATTGTGTGGATCAGGACCAATTCTGAGAGAGTCTGGATCAGGATCTACCCTGAGAGTGTGTGCATCAGTATCAATCCTGATACTGTGCAGTTCAGGATAAAAGCTGACAGTGTATGTGGATCAGTATCAATACTGAGAATGTGTGGATCAGAATCAATCAAGAGAGAATGGGGGGCGAGGGACTATCATGAAGGCAAGGGGAACATGATCAATCCACAGAGATTGGGGGATCATGATCAGTCCTGAGAGAGTGCGTGCATCAGGATCAATCCTGAGAATGTGTGCATCAGGATCAATCCTGTGAGTGTGTTGATCAGGATCAATTCTTAGAGTATGTGGATCAGTGCCAATCCAGAGTGCAGGTGTGGGGGTGGGGGTGGGGGGGGGGGGGTGGAATGTGGGGATGAGGGTTAATGATGACAGTGTGTGGTTCTGGATCAACCCTGAGAGTGTGTGGGATCTGGGTCCATAATGAGTGCGGAGGATCAGGATCAGTCCTGACAGTGTATGGATCAATATCAATACTGAGAGTTTGTGGATCAGGATTTTTCCCGAGAGTGTGTGGATCAGGTTCCGTCCTGTGAGTGTGTCAATCAGGATCATTGAAGAGAGTGTGGGGGACAAGGGACTATCATGAAGCCAAGGGGATCAGGATCAATCCATAGAGTTTGGGGAATCGTGATCACTGCTGTGCATGTGTGATTCAAAATCAATCCTGAGAATATGTTGATCAGGATCAATCCTAAGAGCATGTGCATCAGGATCAATCCTGTGAGTTTGTGGATCAGGGTCAAAACTGAATACGGAGGATCATTATCAGTACTGACAGTGTGTGGATCAGGATCAATCCTGTGAATGTGTTGATCAGGATCATTGCAGAGAGTGAGGGAGACCAGGGTCTATCATGAAGGCAAGGGGATCAGGATCAATCCACAGGGTGTGGGGAATCATGTTCAATGCTTAGCAAGTGTGAATCAAAATTAATCCTGAGAGTGTGTTGATCATGATCAAAACTGAGAAAGTGAGCTTCAGGATCAATCCTGTGAGTGTGTGGATCAGGATCAACGCTGATAGTGTGTGGATCAGTTTCATTTTTAAGAGTAATGCGGATCAGGTTTAATCATGCCCGTGTGTGGTTCATGGTGAATCCAGAGAGTGTTTGGATCAGGATCAATCCTGACAGTGGCTGGAACAGGGTTATTCCTCAGAGTGTGTGGAAACGGATCAATCCTGAGATTGTGTGGATCAGGGTCAATCCTGAATGTGTATGTGGATCAGAATCAATTCTGAGAGAGTTTGGATTAGGATACACCCTGAGAGTGTGTGCATCAGGATCAAGCCTGAGAGGTTGTGCATCAGGATCAATCCTGATGGCATGGCATTCATGATCAAACCTGAGAGGGTGGGGGATCAGGGTCAATCCTGAAGGTGTGGGCATCAGGATCAAACCTATGAGGATGGGGGCTCAGGATCAATCCTGAGAGTGTGTCGATCATTATCAATCCTGTGAGTGTGTGGATCAGGATTAATCCTGAGAGTGTTATGATCAAGATCAATCCTCAGTGTGTGTGGATCAGGATCAATCCTCAGAGTGTGTGGATCAGTTCCATTCTGGAGTGTGGGGTGGTGGATCAGGGTTAATGCTGAGGCTGCATGGATCTGGACCAACCCTGAGAGTGTGTGGGATCAGGGACAATACTGTGTGTGGTGGATAAGTATCTATCCTGACTGTTTGTGGATCAGGATCAATTCTGAGAGTGTGTTGATTAGGATCAATTCTGAAATTTTGTGGATCATTATCAATCCTGAGAATGTGGATCAGTTTAATTTATGAGAGTGATGGGGATCAGGGCTAATCATGCCAGTGTGTGGATTATGGTGAATCCTGAGAGTGTGTGGATCAGGATCACTCCTGAGAGTGTGTGCATCAGTATCAATTCTGACATTATGTGCATCAGCATCAAACCTGTCAGTGTGTGTGGATCAGTATCATTACAGAGAGTATGTGGATCAGGATCATTCGAGAGAGTGTGGGGGACCAGGGACTATCATGAAGGCATGGGGATCAGGATCAATCCACAGAGTGTGGGGGATCAAGATCAATCCTGAGAGAGTGAGAATCAGGATCAATCCTGAGAGTGTGTGGTCAGTATCAATCCTGAGAGTGTGTGGATCATGGTCAATCCTGAGTGTGTGTGCAGATCAGAAGCAATTCTGAGAGATTACTGGTCAGAATCCACCCTGAGAGTGTCTGCATCAGGATCAATCCTGATGGTGTGGGGCTCAGGATCAAACCTGAGAGGGTGGGGGATCAGGGTCAATCCTGAAGGTGTGGGGATCAGGATCAAACCTGTGAGTATGGGGGAATCATGATCAATCCTGAGAGTGTGTCGATCAGCATCAATACTCAGAGTGTGTGGATCAGTTCCAATCTAGTTTGTGGGGTGGGGGATCAGGGCTAGTGCTGAGGCAATGTGGATCTGGACCAACCCTGAGAGTGTATGTGATCAGTTTGATCCTGAGTGCGGTGGATAAGGTTCAGTCCTGACTGTTTACGGATCTGGATCAATTCTGAGAGTTTTTTGATCAGGATCAATCCTGAGAATGTGTGGATCATGATCAATCCTGAGAATGTAGATCATTTTCATTTCTGAGAGTGGTGGGGATCAGGGTTAATCATGCCATTGTGTGGATTATGGTGAATCCTGAGAGTGTGTTGATCAGGATCAAGATTAAGAGTGGTTGGTACAGGATTATTCCTAGGAGTGCATGGTTAGCAATCAATTCTGAGATTTTGTGGATCAGCATCAATCCAGAGAGTGTGTGGATCATTATCAATCCTGAGAGTGTGTGCGGATCAGACTCAATTCTGAGAGAGTCTGGATCAGGATCAACCCTGAGAGTGTGTGCATCTGGATCAATCCTGAGAGTGTGTGGAACAGGATCATTCGAGGGTGTGTGGGGGACCAGGGTCTATCATGAAGGCAAGGGGATCAGGATCAATCCACAGAGTGTGGGGGATCATGATCAATCCTGAGAGAGTGAGGATCTGGATCAATCCTGAGGGCGTGTGGTCAGTATCAATCCTGAGATTGTGTGCATCAGGATCAATCCTGAGAATGTGTGCATCAGGATCAATCCAGTGAGTCTGTTGATCAGGATCAAACCTGAGAGTCTGTGGTTCAGTATTAATCCTGAGAGTGTTTTGATCAGATCAATCCTCAGAGTGTGTGGATCAGGACCAATCCTCAGAGTGGATCAGTGGCAATCTGGAGTGTGGGTTGGGGGATCAGGTTTAATGCTTAGCATCTGTGAATCAAAATTAATCATGAGTGTCTGTTGATCAGGATCAATCCTGAGAGCGTCTGCATCAGGATCAATCCTGTGAATGTGTGGATCAGGATCAACCCTGAGAGCATGTGGATCAGTTTCATTTATAAGAGTGATGGGGATCAGGGTGAATCATGCCAGTGTGTGGATCATGGTGAATCCAGAGAGTCTGTGGATCAGCATAAATCATGAGAGTGGCTGGAACAGGATTATTCCTAACAGTGCGTGGAAATGGATCAATCATGAGGGTGTGTGCAGATTAGAATCAATTCTGAGTGAATCTGGATCAGGAGCGACCCCGAGAGTGTGTTCATCAGGATCAACCCTAAGAGTGTGTGCATCAGGATCAATCCTGAGAGATTGTGCATCAGATCGATCCTGAAGTTGTGGGGTTCAGGATCAACCCTGAACGTGTGTGGATCAATTTAAATCCTGAGACTATTTTTTCAAGATCAATCCTGAGGGTGTGTGGATCAGGATCAATCCTCAGAATGACTGGATCAGTGCCAATCCAGAGTGCGGGGTGGGGTGGTTTTCTTGGTTAATTGTGAGAGTGTGTGGATCTGGATCAACCCTGAGAGTGTGTGTGATCAGGGTCAATGCTGAGTGCGGAGGATCAGGATCAGCCCTGACAGTATGTGGATCAGTATCAATTCTGAGAGTATGTGGATCAGGATTTATCCTGAGAGTTTGTGGATAAGGTTCCGTCCTGTCGGTGTGTGGATCAGGATCACTGCAGAGAGTGTGGGGGACCAGGGACTATCATGAAGGCAAGGGGATCAGGATCAATCCACAGAGTGGGGGGAATCATGATCAATGCTTAGCAAGTGTGAATCAAAATCAATCTTGATAGTGTGTTGATCATGATCAAAACTGAGAGCATGTGCATCAGGAACAATCCTGTGAGTGTGTGTATCAAGATCAATGCTGAGTGTGCGAATCAGTTTCATTCTTAAGAGTGATGGGGATCAGGTCTTATTCATGCCAGTCTGTGCATCATGGTGAATCCAGAGAGTTTGTGGATCAGGATCAATCCTGAGAGTGGCTGGAACAGGATTGTTCCTAAGAGTGTGTGGAAATGGATAAATCCTGAGATTGTGTGGATCAGCATCAATCCATAGAGTATGTGGATCATGATCAAACTTGAGAGTGTGTGGATCAGGGTCAATTATGAGTGTGTGTGCGGATCAGAATCAATTCTGAGAGAGTCTGGATCAGGAACCACCCTGAGAGTGTCTGCATCAGGATCAAACCTGAGAAGTTGTGCATCTGGATCAATCCTGATGGTGTGGGGTTCAGGATCAAACCTGTGAGGATGGGGGATCAGGATCAATCCTGAGAGTGTGTCGATCAGTATCAATCCTGTGAGTGTGTGGATCAGGATTAAACCTGAGAGTGTTTTGATCAGGATCAATCCTCAGAGTGTGTGGTTCAGGATCAATCCTTAGAGTGTGTGGATCAGTTCCAATCTAGAGTGTGGGGCAGGGGATCAGGGTTAATGATGAGGCTGTGTGGATCTGGACCAACCCTGAGAGTGTGTGGGATCAGGGTTAATCCTGAGAGCATTGGATCAGGATCAGTCCCGACTGTTTGTGGATCAGGATCAATTCTGAGAGTTTGTTGATCAGGATCAATCCAGAGAATGTGTGGATCATGATCAATCCTGAGAATGTAGATCAGCTTAATTTCTCAGAGTGATGGGGATCAGGGTTAATCATGCCATTGTGTGGATTATGGTGAATCCTGATAGTGTGTTGATCAGGACCAAGACTAAGAGTGGTTGGTACAAGATTATTCGTAGGAGTGTGTGGTTAGCAATCAATCCTGAGATTGTGTGGATCAGCATCAATCCAGAGAGTGTGTGGATCAGGATCAATCCTCAAAGTGTGTGGATCAGGATCAATCCTCAGAGTGTGTGGATCAGTTCCAATCTAGAGTGTGGGGTGGGGGATCGGGGTTAATGCTGAGGCTGTGTGGATCTGGACCAACCTTCAGAGTGTGTGGGATCAGGGTCAATCCTGAGTGCATTGGTTCAGGATCAGTCCTGACTGTTTGTGGATCATGATCACTCCTGAGAATGTAGATCAGCTTCATTTCTGAGACTGATGGGGATCAGGGTTAATCATGCCATTGTGTGGATTATGGTGAATCCTAAGATTGTGTTGATCAGGATCAAGACTAAGAGTGGTTGGTACAGGATTATTCCTAGTAGTGCGTGGTCATCAATCAATTCTGATTTTGTGTGGATCAACATCAATCCAGAGCGTGTGTGGATCAGGATCAATCCTGAGAGTGTGTGCAGATCAGAATCAATTCTGTGAGAGTCTGGATCAGGCTCAACCCTGAGAGTGTGTGCATCAGGATCAATCGAGAGTGTGTGGGGGACCAGACACAATCATGAAGGCAAGGGGATCAGGATCAATCCACAGAGTGTGGGGTATCATGACTAATCCTAAGCTAATGAGAATCAGGAGCAATCCTGAGTCTGTTTGCATCAGGATCAATCCTGAGAATGTGTGCATCAGGATCAATCCTGTGAGTCTTTCGATTAGGATCAACCCTGAGAATCTGTGGTTCAGTATTAATCCTGTGAGTGTTTTGTTCAAGATCAATCCTGAGGGTGTGTGGATCAGAATCAATCCTCAGAGTGACTGGATCAGTGCCAATCCAACATGCGGGGTGGGGGTGGGTTTCAGGGTTAATGCTAAGAGTGTAGATCTGGATCAACCCTGAGAGATGGTGGGATCAGGGTCAATACTGAGTGCGGAGGATCAGGATCAGTCCTGACAGTGTGCGGATCAGTATCAATCTTGAGAGTTTGTGGATCAGGATTTATCCTGAGAGTTTGTGGATAGGGTTCCGTCTTGTCAGTGTGTGGATCATTTCCAATCTGGAGTGTGGGGTGGGGAATTATGTTTAATGCTGAGGCTGTGTGAATCTGGACCTTCCTTGAGAGTGTGTGGGATCATGGTCAATCCTGAGTGCGTGGATCAGGATCAATCCTGAGAGTGTGTGGATCATTATCAATCCTGAGAACGTAGATCAGTTCAATTTATGAGAGTGATGGGGATCAGGGTTAATCATGCCAGTGTGTGGATTATGGTGAATCTTGAGTGTGTTGATCAGGATGAAGCCTGAGGGTGGTTGGTACAGGATTATTCCTAGGAGTGTGTGGATAGCAATCAATTCTGAGATGGTGTGGATCAGCATCAATCCAGAGAGTGTGTGGATCAGGATCAATCCTCAAAATGTGTGGATCAGGATCAATTCTGAGAGAGTCTGGATCAGGCTCAACCCTGAGACTGTGTGCATCAGGATCAATACTGAGAGTGTTTGCAATGGATCAAACGAGAGTGTGTGGGGGACCTGCGTCTATCATGAAGGCAAGGGGATCAGGATCAATCCATAGTGTGTGGGGGATCATGATCAATCCTTAGAGAGTGAGAATCAGGATCAATCCTGAGAGGTTGTTTTCAGTATCAATCCTGAGAGAGTGCATCAGGATCAATCCCAAGAATTGATCACGATCAATCCTGTGAGTGTGTCGATCAGGATCAACCCTGAGAGTCTGTGGATCAGGATTAATCCTGAGAGCTTTTTGATCAAGATCAATCCTCAGAGTGTGTGGATCAGGATCAATCCTTAGAGAGTGGATCAGCACCTATCTGGAGTGTCTGGTGGGGGATCAGGTTTAATGCTTAGCATGTGTGAATCAAAATCCATCCTGAGGGTCTGTTGATCAGGTAAATCCTGAGAGTGTATGTATCAGGATCAATCCTGTGAGTGTGTGGATCAGGATCAACCCTGAGAGTGTGTGGATCAGTTTCATTTTTAAGACTTTTGGGGATCAGAGTTAAACATGCCAGTGTGTGGATCATGGTGATTCCACAGAGGCTGTGGATCAGCATCAATCATGAGAGTGGCTGGAACAGGATTATTCCTAACTGTGTGTGGAAACGGATCAATCATGAGAGTGTGTGCAAATCAGAATCAATTCTGAGTGTGTCTGGATAAAGATCATTTCTGAGAGTGTGTGCATCAGGATCAATCCTGAGAGTGTGTGCAACAGGATCAAACCTGTTGGTGTGGGGTTCAGGATCAAACCTGAGAGGGGGGTGATCGGGATCAATCCAGAAGGTTGGTGGATTTGGATCAATCCTGAGATTGTTTGGATCATGAGGAATCCAGATATTGTGTGGATCAGGATCTGTCCTGACAGTGTGTGTGGATCAATAGCAATCCTGAGAGTGTGTGGATCAGGATCAATCCAGCGAGTGTGGAGGATGAGCGACTATCATGAAGGCAAGAGAATCAGGATCAATCCACAGAGTGTGGAGGAATCATGATCAATCCTGAGAGTGTGTGCAGCAGGATGAATCCTGTGAGTGTGTGCATCAGGCTAAAACCTGAACGTGTGTGGATCAGGTTTAATCCTGAGAGTGTTTTGTTCAAGATCAATCCTGAGGGTATGTGGATCAATATCAATCCTCAGAGTGTGTGGATCAGTGCCAAACAAGAGTGCCGGCTGGGGGGTGGGGATCAGGGTTAATCCTGAGATGTGTGGATCTGGATCACACCTGAGAGTGTGTGGGATCAAGGTCAATACTGAGTGCGGAGGATCAGGATTAGTCCTGACACTGTGTGGATCAGGATCAATCCTGAGAGTGTGTTGATCCAGATTTATCCTGAGAGTTTGTAGATCAGGATCCCTCCTGTGAGTGTGTGGATCAGAATCACTGCAGAGAGTGTGGGGGACCAGGGTCTATCATGAAGGCAAGGGGATTAGGATCAATCCACAGAGTGTGGGGAATCATGATCAATGCTCAGCAAGTGTAAATCAAAATCAATCCTGAGAGTGTGTTGATCATGATCAAAACTGAGAGCGTGTGCATTAGGCTCAATTCGGTGAATGTGTGAGTCAGGCTCAACACTGAGAGTGTGTGGATCAGTTTCATTTTTAAGAGTGATGGGGATCAGTTTTAATCATGCCAGTGCGTGGATCATGGTGAATCCAGCGAGTTTGTGGAAACTGATCAATCCTGAGCTTGTGTGGATCAGCATCAATCCATAGAGTGTATGGATCAGGATCAACCCTGTCAGCGTGTGGATCAGGGTCAATTCTGAGTGTGTGCGGATCAGAATCAATTCTGAGAGAGTCTGTATCAGGATTCACCCTGAGAGTGTCTGCATCAGGATCAATCCTGAAAAGTAGTGAATCTGGATCAATCCTGATGGTGTGGGGTTCAGGTTCAAACCTGAGAGTGTCGGGCATCAGGGTCAATCCTGAAGATGTGGGGATCAGGATCAAACCTGAGAAGTTGTGCATCTTGATCAATCCTGAAGGTGTGTGGATCAGTATCAAACCTGTGAGGATGGGGGATCAGGATCAATCCTGAGAGTGTGTCGATCAGTATCGATCCTGTGGCTGTGTGGATCAAGATTAATCCTGACAGTCTTTTGATCAAGATCAATCGTCAGAGTGTGTGGATCAGGATCAATCCTCAGAATCTGTGCATCAGTGCCAATCTGGAGCTTGGGGCGGGGGATTGGGATTAATGCTGAAACTGTGTGGATCTGGACCAAACCTGAGGGTGTGTGGGATCTGGGTCAATCCTGAGTGTAGTGGATCAGGACCAGTCCTGACTGTTTGTGGATCAGGATCAATTCTGAGTGTGTGTGGATCAGGATCAATCCTGACAGCATGTGGACTATGGTAAATTCTGAGTGTGTGTGTGGATCAGAATCAATTCTGAGAGAGTCTGGATCAGGATCCATCCTGAGAGTATGTGCATCAGGATCAATCCTGAGAAGTTGTGCATCAGGATCAATCCTGATGTTGTGGGGTTCAGGATCAAACCTAAGAGGGTGGGGGATCATGGTCAATCCTGAAGGTGCGGGGATCAGGATCAAACCTGTGAGGATGGGTGATCAGGATCAATCCTGAGATTTTGTCAATCAGTATGAATCCTGTGAGTGTGTGGATCAGGATTAATCCTGAGAGTGTTTTGATCGAGATCAATCATCAGATTGTGTGGATCAGGATCAATCCTCAGAGTGTGTGGATCAGTGCAAATCTGGAGTGTGGGGTGGGGGATCGGGGTTAATGCTGAGGCTGTGTGGATCTGGACCAACCCTGAGGGTGTGTGGGATCAGGGTCAATCCAGAGTGTGGTGCATCAGGATCAGTCCTGATTGTTTGTGGATGAGGAACAATTCTGAGAGTTTGTTGATCAGGATCAATTCTGAGGGTGTGTGGATCATTATCAATCCTGAGAATGTAGATCAGTTTAATTCTCAGAGTGATGGGGATCAGGGTAAATCATGCCAGTGTGTGGATTATGGTGAACCATGAGAGTGTGTTTATCAGGATCAAGGCTGAGAGTGGCTGGTACGAGTTTATACCCAGGAGTGCGTGGTTAGCAATCAGTCCTGAGATTGTGTGGATCAGCATCAATCCATAGAGTGTGTGGATCAGGATCAATCCTGACAGCGTGTGGATCAGGGTGAATTATGATTTAGTGTGCAGATCAGAATTAATTCTGAGAGATTCTGGATCAGGATCCACCCTGAGAGTGTCTGCATCAGGATCAAACCTGAGAAGTTGTGCATCTGGATCAATCCTGATGGCGTGGGGTTCAGGATCAATGCTGAGAGTGTGGGGCATCAGGGTCAATCCTGAAGGTGTGGGGATCAGGATTAAACCTGAGAAGATGTGCATCTGGATCAATCCTGTGGGTGTGTGGAGCAAGATTAATCCTGAGAGTGTTTTGGTCAAGATCAATCATCAGAGTGTGTGGATCAGGATCAATCCTGTGAGTGTGTTGATCAGGATCAATTCTGACAGCGTGTGGACCAGGTTAAATTCTGAGTGTGTGTGCATATCAGAATCAATTCTGATAGAGTCTGGATCAGGATCCACCCTGAGAGTATGTGCTTCAGGATCAATCCTGTGAAGTTGTGCATCAGGATCAATCCTGATGGTGTGGGGTTCAGGATCAAACCTGAGAGGGTGGGGGATCAGGGTCAATCCTGAAGGTGTGGGGATCAGGATCAAACCTGTGAGGATGGGGGATCAGGATCAATCCTGAGAGTGTGTCGATCAGTATCAATCCTGTGAGTGTGTGGATCAGGATTAATCCTGAGAGTGTTTTGATCAAGATCAATCATCGGGGTGTGTGGATCAGGATCTATCCTCAGAGTTTGTGGATCAGTGCCAATCCAGAGTGCGGGTTGGAGAGGCTGTGGGGGATCAGGGTCATCGCTGAGAGTGTGTGGATCTGCATCAACCCTGAGAGTGTGTGGGATCATGGTCAATAAAGAGTACGGAGCATCAGTAACAGTCCTGATAATGTGTGGATCAGGATCAATCCACAGATTGTAGGGAATCATGATCAATGCTTAGCAAGTGTGAATCAAAATCTATCCTGATAGTGTGTTGATCATGTTCAAAACTGAGAGCATGTGCATCAGGCACAATCCTGTGAGTGTGTGGATCAAGATCAACGCTGAGAGTGTGTGAATCAGTTTCATTTTTAAGAGTGATGGGGATCAGGGTTAATCATGCCAGTTTGTGGATTATGGTGAATCCTGAGAGTGTGTGCATCAGTTTCAATCCTGTGAGTGTGTGCATCAGGATCAATCCCGATAGTGTGGGGTTCAGGATCAAACCTGTGAGGGGGTGGGGGTGGGGGTGGTGGGGGGGGGGGGGGGGGTGCGGTGGTGGGGGGGCGGGGGGGGGGCGGGGTGGGGGCGGGGATCAGGATCAATCCAGAAAGTGTGTGGGTTTGGATCAATTATGAGATTGTTTGGATCATGAGGACTCATGATATCACGTGGATCAGGATCCGTCCTGACAGTGTGTGTGGATCACTATTAATCCTGAGAGTGTTTAGATCTGGATCAATCCAGAGAGTGTCGGGGACCAGGGACTATCATGAAGGCAAGGGGATCAGGATCAATCCACAGAGTGTGGGGGATCATGATCAATCCTGAGAGAGTAAGATTCAGGATGCATCCTCAGAGTGTGTGGTCAGTTTCAATACTGAGAGTGTGTGCATCAGTATCAATCTTGTGAGTGTGGCGATTAGGAACAATCAGAGAGTGTTGGGTATCAGGGTCAATCCTGAAGGTGTGGGGATCAGGATCAAACCTGTGTGGATGGGGGATCAGGATCTATCCAGAAAGTCTGTGGATCTGGATCAATCCTGAGATTGCATGGACAGAATCAATCCTGAGAGTGTGTCGATCAGTATCAATCCTGAGAGTGTGTGGATCAGTGCCAATCTGGAGTGTG
The DNA here is from genome assembly GCF_017639515.1 of Carcharodon carcharias. Taxonomy (NCBI): domain Eukaryota; kingdom Metazoa; phylum Chordata; class Chondrichthyes; order Lamniformes; family Lamnidae; genus Carcharodon; species Carcharodon carcharias. Next base: position 95,335,589 of record NC_054476.1, on the reverse strand, counting down.
GGGCGGGTGATCAGGTTTAATGCTGAGGCTGTGTGGATCTGGACCAACCCTGTGAGTGTGTGGAATCAGGGTCAATCCTGCATTCTGTCGATCAGGATCAGTCCTGAGAGTGTGTGGATCATTGTCATTCCTGAGAGTGTGGATCACTTTCATTTCAGAGAGTGATGGGGATCAGGTTTAATCATGCCAGTGTGTGGATTATGGTGAATCCTGAGAGTGTGTTGATCAGGATCTTGCCTGAGAGTGGCTGGTACAGGATTATTCCGTCAAGTGTGTGGATAGCAATCAATCCTGAGATTGCGTGGATCAGCATCAGTCCAGAGAGTGTGTGGATCAGGATCAATACTGACAGTGTGTGGATCAGGATCAATCATGAGAGAGTGTGCAGATCAGAATCAATTCTGAGAGAGTCTGGATCAGGATCACCCCTGAGATTGAATGCATCAGGATCAATCATGACAGTATGTGCATCTGGATCAATCCTGATGGTGTGGGGTTCAGGATCAAACCTGAGAGGGTGGGGCTCAGGATAAATCCATAAAGTGTGTGGATTTGGATCAAACTTGAGATTGTTTGGATCATGAGTAATCCAGAGCTTGTGTGGATCAGGATCTGTCCTGACAGTGTGTGTGGATCAGTATCAATCCAGATATTGTGGGGCACCAGCGAATATCATGAAGGCAAGGGGATCAGGATCATTCCACAGAGTGTAGGGGATCATGATCCAACCTGAGAGTGTGTGGTCAGTGTCAATCCTGTGAGTTTGTGTATTAGGAGCAATCCCGAGAGTGTGTGCATCAGGATCAATCCTGTGAATGTGTCGATCAGGATCAATGATGAGAGTGTGTGGATCTGGATTAATCCTGAGAGTGTTCTGATCAAGATCAATCCTGAGAGTGTGTGGATCAGAATCAATCCTCAGAGTGTGTGGATCAGTGTCAATCCAGAATGCGTGTGTGTGTGTGTGTGTGTGTGTGTGTGTGTGTGTGTGTGTGTGTGTGTGTGTGTGTGTGTGTGTGTCAGGATGGAGGCAGGTGGTGTGGGGGTGGTCAATGTTAATGATGAGAGTATGTTGTTCTGGATCAACCTTGAGAGTGTGTGGGATCTGGGTCAATCCTGAGTACAGAGGATCAGGATCAGTCCTGACAGTATGTGGATCAATATCAATCCTGAGAGTGTGTGGATCAGGATTTATCTCGAGAGTGTGTGGATCAGGTTCCATCCTCTAAGTGTGTGGATCAGGATCATTGAAGAGTGTGTGGTGGACCTGGGACTATCAAGAAGGCAAGGGGATCAGGACCATTCCACAGAGTGTGGGGAATCATGATCAATGCTGAGCATGTGTGAATCAAAATCAATCCTGAGAGTCTGTTGATCAGGCTCAATCCTGAGAGTGTGTGCCTCAGGATCAATCCTGTGATTGGGTGGATCAGTTTCATTTGAGTGATGGGATCAGGGTTAATCATGCCAGTGTGTGGATCATGGTGAATCCAGAGAGTGTGTGGATCAGGATCAATCTTGAGAGGGCTGTAACAGGATTATTCCTAAGAATATGTGGAAACGGATCATTCCTGAGATTGTCTGCATCAGCATCAATCCATAGAGTATGTGGATCAGCATCAATCCCGAATGTGTTTGGATCATGATCAATCCTGAGAGTATTTGCAGATTAGAATCAATTCTGCGAGTGTGTGGATCAGAATTGCTCCTGAGAGTTTTTTGATCAAGATCAATCTCGAGAGTGTGTGCATCAGGATCAATCCTGAGAGTGCCTGGAACAGGATTATTACTAAGAATGTGTGGAAACGGATCCACCATGAGATTGTGTGGATCTGTATCAATCCAAAGAGTATGTGGATCAGGATCAATCCTGACAGTGTGTGAATCTGGGTCAACCTTGAGAGTGTGTGCAGATCAGAATCAATTCTGAGAGAGTCTGGATCAGGATCAACCCTGAGAGTGTTTGCATCAGGATAAATCCTGAGAGTATGTGCACAGGATCAATCTTGATGGTGTGGGATTCAGGATTAAACCAGAGAGGGGAGTGGGGATCAGGATCAATCAATAAAGTGGTTGGATTTGGATCAATCCTGAGATTGTTTGGATCATGATTAATCCAGAGATTGTGTAGATAAGGCTCTGTCCTGACAGTGTGTTTGGATCAGTATCAATTCTGAGAGTGTGTGGATCAGGATAAATCCAGGGAGTGTGTAGGACCAACGAATATCATGAAGGCAAGGGGATCAGGATCAATCCACAGATTGTGGGAGATCATGATCAATCCTGAGAGAGTGAGTATCAGGATAAATCCTGAGAGTGTGTGGTCAGGATCAAGCCTGAGAGTGTGTGCATCAGGATCAATGCTGTGAGTGGGTCGATCAGGATCAACCCACAGTGTGTGTGGATCAGGTTTAATCCAGAGACTGTTTTGATCAAGATCAATACTGAGCGTGTGTGGATCAGGATCAATCATCAGAGTGTGTGGATCAGTGAAAATCCAGACTGTATTTGGGGTCGGGGGGGGGGGGGGGGGGGGGGGGGGGGGTGGGGGTATCAGGGTCAAAGCTGAGAGTGTGTGGATCTGAATCCACCCTGAGAGCATGTGTGATCAGGGTCAAAACTGGGTGCAGAGGATCAGGATCAGTCCAGACAATGTGTGAATCAGGATCAATCCCAAGAGTGTGTGGATCCTGATTCATCCTGAGAGTGTGTGGATCAGGTTCCGTCCTGTGACTGCTTGGATCAGGATCAATGCAAAGTGTTTGGGCAACCAGGGAAGATCATGAAGGCCAGGGGATCAGGATCAATCCACAGTGTGGGGAATCATGATCAATGCTGAGCATGTGTCAATCAATATCAATCCTGAGAGTGTTTTGGTCAGGATAAATCCTGAGAGCGTGTGCATCAGGATCAATCCTGTGAGTGTGTGGATCAGGATCAACTCTGAGAGTGTGTGGAGCAGATTCATTTTTTTATAGTGATGGGGATCAGGGTTAATCATGCCAGTATGTGGATCGTGGTGAATCCAGAGAGTGTGCAGATCAGGATCAACCCTGAGAGTGTGTGCATCAGGATCAATCCTGAGAGTGTGTGCGTTAGGATCTATCCTGATGGTGTGGGGTTCAGGGTAAAACCTGAGGTGGTGGGGGGGGGGGGGGGTGGTCATGATCAATCCAGAAAGTGTGTGGATTTGGATCAATCCTGAGATTGTTTGGATCATGATGAATCCAGAGATTGTGTGGATCAGGATCCATCCTGACAGTGTGTGTCAATCAATAGCAATCCTGAGAGTGTGTGGCTCAGGATTAATCCACAGAGTGTGGCAGACCAGCGACTATCATGAAGGCAAGGGCTTCAGGATCAATCCACAGTGTGTGGGGGATCATGATCAAACCTGAGAGAGTGAGAATCAGGATCAATCCTGAGAGTGTGTTGTCAGAATCAATCCTGAAAGTGTGTCTTTCAGGTTCAATCCTGTGAGTGTGTCAATCAGGATCAACCCTGAGAGTGTTTGGGATCAGGGTCAATACTGAATGCGGTGGATCAGGATCAGTCCTGACAGTTTGTGGATCAGGATCAATCCTGAGAGTGTGTGAATCCAGATTCATCCTGAGAGTGTGTGGATCAGGTTCCATCATGTGAGTGTGTGAATCAGCATCACTGCAGAGAGTGTGGGGGACCAGGGACTAGCATGAAAGCAAAGGGATCAGGAACAATCCACAGAGTGTGGGGAATCATGATCAATGCTTAGCAAGTGTGAATGAAAATCAATCCTGAGAATGTGTTGATCATGATGAAAATTGAGAGCATGTGTATCAGGATCAATCCTGTGAGTATGTGGATCAGGATCAACGCTGAGAGCGTGTGTATCATTTTCATTTTTAAGAGTGATGGGGATCAGGTTTAATCATGCCAGTGTGTGGATCAGGCTGAATCCAGAGAGTGTGTGGAGACGGATCAATCCTGAGCTTGTGTGGATCAGCATCAATCCATAGAGTGTGTGGATTGGGATCAGTCCTGACAGTGTCTGGATCAGAGTCAATCCTGAGTGTGTGTGCAGATCAGAATCAATTCTGAGAGAGTCGGGATCAGGGTCCACCCTGAGAATGTGTGCATCTGGATCAATCCTGAGAGTGTGTGCATCAGCATCAATCCTGATGGTGTGGGGTTCAGGATCAAATGTGCAAGGGTGGGGGATCAGGATCAATCCAGAAAGTATGTGGATTTGGATCAATCTTGAGATTGTTTGGATCATGAATAATCCAGAGATTGTGTGGATCAGGATCTGTCCTGACAGTATGTGTGGATCAGTATCAATCCTGATAGTGTTTCGATCAGGGAAAAATCCAGAGAGTGTGGGGGACCAAGGACTATCATGAAGGCAAGGACATCATATAAATCCACAGAGTGCGGGGGATCATGATAAATCCTGAGAGAGTGAGAATCAGGATCAATCCTGAGAATGTGTGGTCAGTATCAATCCTGAGAGTCTGTGCATCAGGATCAATCCTGTGAGTGTGTCGATTAGAAACAATCCTGAGAGTGTGGGGTATCAGCGTCAATCCTGAAAGTTCAGGGATCAGGATCAAACCTGTGAGGAGGGAGGATCAGGATCAATCCAGGAAGTCTGTGGATCTGGATCAATCCTGAGATTGTGTGGATCAGGACCAATTCTGAGAGTATGTCGATCAGTATCAATCCTGAGAGCACATGGATTAGGATTAATCCACTGAGAGTGTTTTGATCAAGATCAATCCTCAGAGTGTGTGGATCAGTGCCAATCTGGAGTGTGGAGTGGGAGCTCAGGGTTAATGCTGAGGCCGTGTGGAACTGGACCAACACTGAGAGTGTGTGTGATCAGGGTCAATCCTGAGTGTGGTGGATGAGGATTCGTCCTGACTGTGGATCAGGATCAATTCTGAGTTTGTCTTGATCAAGATAAATCCTGAGAGTTTGTGGATTTGGATCAATCCTGAGATTGTTTGGATCATGAGTAATCCAGAGCTTGTGTGGATCAGGATCTGTCTTGACAGTGTGTGTGGCCCAGTATCAATCCTGAGAGTGTGTTGATCAGGATCAAGCCTGAGAGTGGCTGGTACAGGATTATTCCTAGGAGAGTGTGGATAGCAATCAATCCTGAGATTTTGTGGTTCAGTTTCAATTCTGAGAGTGTGTGGATCAGGTTCTGTCCTGTGAGTTTGTGGATCAAGATCAATGCAGAGAATTTGGGGGACCAGGGACTATCATGAAGGCAAGGGTATCAGGATCAACCAATGGAATGTGGGTAATCATGATCAATGCTGAGCATGTGTGAATCTGGATCAATCCTGAGAGTGAGTTGATCAGTGCGGGGTGGGGTTGGGGGCTGGTGGGGCTGTGGAATCAGGGTTAATGCTGAGAGTGTGTGGATCAGGATCAACCCTGAGAGTGTATGGATCAGTTTCATTTCTGAGAGTGAAGTGGATCAGGGCTAATCTTGCCAGTGTGTGCAATAAGGTGAATCCAGTGTGTTTGTGGATCAGGATCATTCCTGATAGTGGCTGGAACAGGATTATTGCTAAGAGTGTGTGGAAACGGATCAATCCTGAGATTGTGTGGATCAGCATCATTCCAGAGAGCACGTGGATCAGGATCAATCCTGAGAGCCTGTGCAACAGGATCAATCCTCAGAGTGTGTCCATCAGGAAAAATCCTGAGTGTTTGGGGTTTTGGGGTGAATGCTAGAATTGTGGGGATCAGGATCAAACCTGAGAGGATGGGGGATCAGGATCAATCCAGAAAGTATGGATTTGGATCAATTCTGAGATTGCTTAGATCATGAGTAATCCAGAGCTTGTGTGGATCAGGATCCATCCTGACAGTGTGTGTGGCCCAGTATCGATCCTGAGAGTGTGTGGATCAGGATCATTCCCGAGAGTGTGGGGGAGCAGGGACTATTATGAATGCAAGGGGATCAGGATCATTCCACAGAATGTGGGGGATCATGATCAATCCTGAGAGAGTGAGAATCAGGAGCAATCTTGAGTGTGTGTAGTCAGTATCAATCCTGAGAGTGTGTGCATCAGGATCAATCCCGAGAGAGTGTGAATCAGGATCAATCCTGTGAGTGTGTCAATCAGGATCGATCCTGAGAGCATGTGTGGATCAGAATCAATTCTGAGACAGTCTGGATCAGTACTAACCCTGAGAGTGTGTGCATCAGGATCAATCCTGAGAGTATGTGCATCAGGATCAATCCTAATGCTGTGGGGTTCAGGATCAAATATGTGAGGGTGGGGGATCAGGATCAATCCAGAAAGTGTGTAGATTTGGATCAATCCTGAGATTGTTTGGATCATGAGTAATCTAGAGCTTGTGTGGATCAGGATCCATCCTGACAATGTGTGTGGCCCAGTATCAATCCTGAGAATGTGTGGATCAGGATCAATCCCGAGAGTGTGGGGTCCAGGGACTATCATGAAGGCAAGAGGATAAGCATCAATCCCGAGAGTGTGGGGGACCCGGGACTATCATGAAGGCAAGGGGATCAGCATCAATCCCCAGAATGTGGGGTATCATGATCAATCCTGAGAGAGTGAGAATCAGGAGCAATCCTGAGTGTGTGTGGTCAGTATCAATCCCGAGAGTGTGTGCATCAGGATCACTCCTGTGTGTGTGTCGATCAGGATCAGCCCAGAGAGTGTGTGGATCAGGGTTAATCCTGAAAGTGTATTGATCAAGATCAATCCGGAAGGTGTGTTGATCAGGATCAGTCCTCAGAGTGTGTGGACCACAGCCAATCCAGAGTGCGGGTGTATGGTGGGTTGGGGGTGGGGGGGGGTGGGGGGATCATGGTTATTGCTGAGTGTATGTGGATCTAGATCAACACTGACAGTGTGTGGCATCTGGGTCAATGCTGAGTGCAGAGGATCAGGATCAGTCCTGACAATGTGTGGATCATTGTCAACCTTGAGAGTGTGTGGATCGGGATTTATCCTGAGAGTGTGTGGATCAGGTTCCTTCCTGTGAGTGTGTGCATCAGGATCATTGCAGAGAGCGTTGGGGATGAGGGACTATCATGAAGGCAAAGGCTGCAGGATCAATCCGTAGAGGGTTTGGGATCATGATCAATCCTGAGACATTTAGAATCAGGATCAATCCTGAGAGTGTGTGCATCAGGATCAATCCTGTGAGTGTGTCGATCAGCATCAACCCTGAGCATGTGTGGATCAGGATCAGTCCCCAGAGTGTGTAGATCACAGCCAACCCAGAGTGCGGGTGTGGGGTGTTGGGGATCATGGTTATGGCTGAGAGTGTTTGGATCTGGATCAAAACTGAGAGTGTGTGGGTTCTGGGTCAATTCTGAGTGTGGAGGATCAGGATCAGTGCTGACAGTGTGTGGATCAGGATCAATCCTGACAGTGTGTGGATCCAGATTCATCCTGGGAGTGTGTGGATCAGGTTCCGTCCTGTGAGTGTTTGGATCAGGATTAATGCAAAGTGTTTGGGCAACCAGGGAAGATCATGAAGGCCAGGGGATCAGGATCAATCCACAGAGTGTGGGGAATGATGATCAATGCTGAGCATGTGTGAATAAAAAACATTCCTGAGAGTGTGTTGATCAGGGTCATCCCTGAGAGTGTGTGGATCAGTTGCATTTTTAAGGGTGATGGGGATCAGGGTTAATCATGCCAGTATTTGGATCATGGTGAATCCGGAGGGTGTGTAGATCAGGATCAATCCTGAGTGTGTGTGCAGATCAGAATAAATTTTGAGAGAGACTGGATGTGCATCAACCCTGAGAGTGTGTGCATTAGGATGAATCCAGGGAGTGTTTTCATCAGGATCAATCCTGATGGTGTGGGGTTTCATGATCAAACCTGAGAGGGTGGGGGATCAGGATCAATCCAGAAAGTGTGTGGTTGTTTGGATCATGAGTAATCCAGAGATTGTGTGGATCAGGATCCATCCTGACAGTGTTTGTGGATCAGTATCAATCCTGAGAGTGTGTGGATCAGGATCAATCCAAACAGTGTTGGGGTCCATGGACTATCATGAGGGCAACGGGATCAGTATCAATTCACTGAGTGTGGGGGTCATGATCAATCCTGAGAGTGTATGGTTCAGGATCAATCCTCAGAGTGTGTGGATCAGTGCCAATCTGGAGTATGGGGGTGGTTCACGGTTAACACTGAAAGTGTGTGGATCTGGATCATCCCTGAGAGTGTGTGGGATCAGGGACAATCCTGAATGTGGTGGATCAGGATCAGTCCTGACTGTGTGTGGATCAGGATCTATCCTGAGAGCGTATGGATCATGATCGATCCTGAGATTGTGGATCTGTTTCATTTCTGAGCGTGATGGGGATCAGGGTTAATCATGCCAGTGTGTGGATAATGGTGAATCCTGAGATTGTGTGGATCAGGATCAAGCCTGAGAGTGGCTGGTTCAGGATTATTTCTAGGAGTGTGTAGACAGTGATCAATCTTGAGATTGCATGGATCAGCATCACTCCATAGAGTGTGTGTATCAGGATCAATCCTGAGAGTGGGTCCATCAGGAAAAAGCCTGTGTGTTTGGGGTTTCAGGGTGAATGCTGGGGTTGTGGGGAGCAGGATCAAACCTGAGAGGATGGGCGATCAGGATCAATCCAGAAAGTGTGTTGATTTGGATCAATTCTGAGATTGTTTGGATCATGAGTAATCCAGAGCTTGTGTGGATCAGGATCTATCGTGACAGTGTGTGTGGCCCAGTATCAATCCTGAGAGTGTGTGGATCAGGGTCATTCCCAAGAGTGTGGGGGACCAGGGACTATCATGAAGGCAAGGGGATCAGGATCAATCCAAAGAATGTGGAGGATCATGATCAATCCTGAGAGAGTGAGAATCAGGAGCAATCTTGAGTGTGTGCATCAGGATCAATCCCGAGAGTGTGTGATCAGGATCAATCCTGTGAGTGTGTCGATCAGGATCAGCCCTGAGAGTGTGTGGATCAGGGTTAATCCTGAAAGAGTTTTGATCAAGATCAATCCTGTGGGTGTGCTGATCAGGATCAGTCCTCAGATTGTGTGGATCACAGCCAATCCAGAGTGCGTGTGTATGGTGGGTGGTGTGGGGGTAGGGGGGGGGGGGGGTGGGGTGGGGGGGGGGTGGGGGGGGGAGGCGGTGGGGGGATCATGGTTATTGCTGAGAGTGTGTGGATCTAGATCAACACTTAGAGTGTGTGGCATCTGGGTCAATGCTGAGTGCGGAGGATCAGAATCAGTCCTGACAGTGTGTGGATCATTATCAATCCTGAGAGTGTGTGGATCAGGTTCCTTCCTGTGAATGTGTGGGTCAGGATCATTGCAGAGAGTATGGGGAATGAGGGACTATCATGAAGGGAAAGGGATCAGGATCAATCCACAGAGTAAGTGGGATCATGATCAATCCTGAGACATTTAGAATCAGGATCAATCCTGAGTGTGTGATCACTATCAATCCTGAGAGTGTTTGCATCAGGATCAATCCCGAGAGTGTGTGCATCAGGATCAATCCGCTGAGTGTGTCGATCAGGATCAACCCAGATCATGTGTGGATTAGTGTTAATCCTGAGAGTGTTTTGATGAAGATCAATCCTGAGGGTGTGTGGATCAGTATCAGTCCCCAGAGTGTGTAGATCACAGCCAAACCAGAGTGCAGGTATGGGTTGTTGGGGATCATGGTTATTGTTGAGAGTATGTTGTTCTGGATCAACACTGAGAGTGTGTGGGATCTGGGTCAATCTGAGTGTGGAGGATCAGGATCAGTCCTTTGGATCATTATCAATCCTGAGATTGTGTGGATCAGGATTTATCCTGAGAGTCTGTGGATCAGGTTCTGACCTGTGAGTGTGTGGATCAGGATCATTGCAGAGATTGTGGGGGACCAGGGACTATCATGAAGGCAAGGGGATCAGGATCAATCTACAGAGGGTGGGGAATGATGATCAATGCTGACCAAGTGTGAATTAAAATCATTCCCGAGAGTGTGTTGATCAGGATCAATCCTGAGGGCGTGTGCATCAGGATTAATCCTGTGTGTGTGTGGATCAGGATCAACCCTGAGAGTGTGTGGATCAGTTGCATTTTTAAGGGTGATGGGGATCAGGGTTAATCATGCCAGTATGTGGATCATGGTGAATCTGGAGGGTGTGCAGATCAGGATCTATCCGAGAGTGGCTGGAACAGGATTATTCCTAAGAGTGTGTGGAAACTGATCAATCCTCAGATTGTAAGGATCAGCATCAATCCAGGGAGTGTGTAGATCAGGATCAATCCCGACAGTGTGTGGATCAGGATCAATCCTGAGTGTGTGTGCAGATCAGAATCAATTCTGAGAGAGACTGGATAAGCATCAACCCTGAGAGTGTGTGCATTAGGATGAATCCTGGGCGTGTTTTCATCAGGATCAATCCTGATGGTGTGGCGTTTCATGATCAAACTTGAGAGGGTGGGGGATCAGGATCAATCCAGAAAGTGTGTGGATTTGGATCAATCCTGTGATTGTTTGGATGATGAGTATTCCAGAGAATGTGTGGATCAGGATCCATCTTGACAGTGTTTGTGGATCAGTATCAATCCTGAGAGTGTATGGATCAGGATTAGTCCTGAGTGCTTTGATCAAGATCAGTCCTCAGAGTGTGTGGATCAGGATCAATCCTCAGAGTGTGCGGATCAGTGCCAATCTGGAGTGTGGGTGTGGATCAGAGTTAAAGTTGAAAGTGTGTGGATCTGGATCATCCCTGAGAGTGTGTGGGATCAGGGATAATCCTGAGTGTGGTGGCTCAGGATTAGTCCTGACTGTGTGTGGATCCAGATCAATCCTGAGAGTGTATGGATCATGATCAACCCTGAGATTGTGGATCAGTTTCATTTCTGAGCATGAGGGGAGCAGGGTTAATCATGCCAATGTGTAGATGATGGTTAATCCTGAGATTGTGTGGATCAGGATCAAGCCTGAGAGTGGCTGGTACAGGATTATTTCTAGGAGTCTGTGGCTAGTGATCAATCTTGAGATTGTGTGGATCAGCATCACTGCATAGAGTGTGTGGATCAGGATCAATCCTGAGAGCCTGTGCATCAGGATGAATCCTGAGAGTGTGTCCTTCAGGAAAAATCCTGAGTGTTTGTGGTTTCGGGGTCAAAGCTGGAGTTGTGGGGATCAGGATCAAACCTGAGAGGATGGGGGATCAGGATCAATCCAGACAGTCTGTGGATCTGGATCAATCCTGAGATTGTGTGGATCAAGAGTAATATAGAGATTGTGTGGATTAGGACCCATCCTGATAGTGTTTGTGGTTCAGTTTCAATCCTGAGAGTGTGTGGATCAGGTTCTGTCCTGTGAGTTTATGGATCAAGATCAATGCAGAGAATTTGGGGGACCAGGGACTATCATGAAGGCAAGGGTATCAGGATCAACCAATAGAGTGTGGGTAATCATGATCAATGCTGAGCATGTGTGAATCTGGATCAATCCTGAGAGTGAGTTGATCAGTGCGGGGTGGGGTTGGGGGCTGGTGGGGCTGTGCAATCAGGGTTAATGCTGAGAGTGCATGGATCAGGGTCAACCCTGAGAGTGTGTGGATCAGTTTCATTTCTGAGAGTGATGGGGATCAGGGTTAATCATGCCAGTGTGTGCATTAAGGTGAATCCAGTGTGTTTGTGGATCAGGATCTTTCTTAATAGTGGCTGGAACAGGATTATTGCTAAGAGTGTGTGGAAACGGATCAATCCTGAGATTGTGTATATCAGGATCAATCCAGACAGTGTGTGTATCATGATCACTGCTGAGAGTGTTTGGACCAGTTTCTTTTCTGAGAGTGATGTGGATCAGGGTTAATCATGCCAGTGTGTGCATTATGTTGAATCCTGAGAGTGTGTGGACCAGGAACAATCCTGAGAATAGCTGGAACGGATTATTCCTAGGAGTGTGTGGATAGGGATCAATCCTGAGATTGTGTGTATCAGCATCAGTCCATAGAGTGTGTAGATCAGGACCAATCCCGAAAGTGTGTGGATCAGGATCAATCTTTGCAGATCAGAATCATTTCTTAGAGAGTGTGGATCAGGATCAACCCTGAGAGTGTATGGATCATGATGAATCCTGAGATTGTGGATGAGTTTCATTTCTGAGCATGAGGGGAGCAGGGTTAATCATGCCAGTGTGTGGATGATGGTGAATCCTGAGATTGTGTGGATCAGGATCAAGCCTGAGAGTGTGTGGAGCAGGATCAATCCTGAGAGTGTATGGATCATGATCAATCCTGAGATTGTGGATCAGTTTCATATCTGAGCATGAGGGGATCAGGGTTAATCATGCCAGTGTGTGGATGATGGTGAATCCTGAATTTGTGTGGATCAGGATCAAGCCTGAGAGTGGCTGGTACAGGATTATTCCTAGGAGTGTGTGGCTAGTGATCAATCTTGAGACTGCGTGGATCAGCATCACTGCATAGAGTGTGTGGATCAGGATCAATCCTGAGAGACTGTTCATCAGGATGAATCCTGAGAGTGTGTCCATCAGGAAAAATCCTGAGTGTTTGTGGTTTCGGGGTCAATGCTGGAGTTGTGGGGATCAGGATCAAACCTGAGAGGATGGGGGATCAGGATCAATCCAGACAGTCTGTGGATCTGGATCAATCCTGAGATTGTGTCGATCAAGAGTAATATAGAGATTGTGTGGATCAGGACCCGTCCTGATAGTGTTTGTGGTTCAGTTTCAATTCTGAGAGTGTGTGGATCAGGCTCTGTCCTGTGAGTTTGTGGATCAAGATCAATGCAGAGAATTTGGGGGACCAGGGACTATCATGAAAGCAAGGGTATCAGGATCAACCAACGGAGTGTGGGTAATCATGATCAATGCTGAGCATGTGTGAATCTGGATCAATCCTGAGAGCAGGGTGGGGTTGGGGGCCGGTGGGGCTGTGGAATCAGGGTTAATGCTGAGAGTGCATGGATCAGGGTCAATCCTGAGAGTGTGTGGATCAGTTTCATTTCTGAGAGTGATGGGGATCAGGGTTAATCATGCCAGTGTGTGCATTAAGGTGAATCCAGTGTGTTTGTGGATCAGGATCTTTCCTGATAGTGGCTGGAACAGGATTATTGCTAAGAGTGTGTGGAAACGGATCAATCCTGAGATTGTGTTGATCAGTATCAATCCAGACAGTGTGTGTATCATGATCACTGCTGAGAGTGTTTGGACCAGTTTATTTTCTGAGAGTGATGTGGATCAGGGTAAATCATGCCAGTGTGTGCATTATGTTGAATCCTGAGAGTGTGTGGACCAGGAACAATCCTGAGAATAGCTGGAACAGGATTATTCCTAGGAGTGTGTGGATAGGGATCAATCCTGAGATTATGTGTATCAGCATCAATCCATAGGGTGTATGGATCAGGATCAATCCCGAAAGTGTGTGGATCAGGATCAATCTTTGCGGATCAGAATCATTTCTTAGAGAGTGTGGATCAGGATCAACCCTGAATGTGTGTGCATCAGGATCAATCTTTCGACTGTGGGGTATCAGGGTCAATCTTGAAGGTGTGTGGATCAGGATCAAATCTGAGAGGATGGGGGATCAGGATCAATCAAGAAAGCCTGTGGATCTGGTTCAATCCTGAGATTGTGTGGATCATGTGTAATGGAGAGAATGTGTGGACCAGGATCAGTCCTGACAGTGTTTGTGGATCAGGATCAATCCAGAGAGTGTGGGGATCAGGTTCTGTCCTGTGATTGTGTGGATCAGGATCAATGCAGAGAGTGTGGGTGACCAGGGACAATCATGAAGGCAAGGGTATCAGAATCAATCCACACAGTGTGGGGAATCATGATCAATGCTGCGCATGTGTGAATCAGGATCAGTCCTGAGAGTGTGTTGATCAGGATCAATACTGAGAGTGTATGCATCAGGATCAATCCTGTGAGTGTGTGGATCAGGAACAACGCTGAGAGTGTGTGGATCAGTATCAGTGGTGTGTCTCTGTAGATCAAGATCAATACTGAGAGTTTTTGGATCAGGATCAATCATGAGAGAGTGTGGATAGGGACCAATCCTGAGAGTATGTGGGATCAGTGTCAATCAAGAGAGTGTGTGGATCAGGATCAATCCAGTGAGTGTGTTGGATCAGGGTCAAATCCCAGGGTGTGTGGAACTGGTTCAATCCTGAGTGTGTGTGGATGAGGATCAATCTAAAGAGTGTATTGATTAGGATCAACCCTGAGAGCGTGTAGATCAGGATTAATCCTGAGCACAGTGGATCAGGATCAATTGTGAGAATGTTTAGATCAGGATCAATCCTGAGTGTGTGTGGATCAGGATCAATCCAGAGAGCGTATTGATTAGGATCAACCCTGACAGTGTTCAAGATCAATGCAGAGAATTTGGGGGACCAGGGACTATCATGAGAGTTTATCATTCAGCGTCAATCCTGAGAGTGTCTAGAATCAAGAAGAATCCTGAGAATGTTTGGAGCTGGGTCAATCCTGAGAATGCATGAATCAGAAACAATCCTGGCTGCAGTGCATTAGGATCAATCCTGAGAGTGCGTAGTTCAGGGTCACTCCTGTGAGTGCATGGATTAGGATCAATCCTGAGTGCGTGGGGGACCAGGGACAATTATGAAGGCAAAAGGATCAGGATCAATCCTCAGAGTGTGTGGATCAGGATCACTCCAGAGAGGGTGTTGATCAGGATCCATCCTGAGAAATTGTTGATCAGGATCAATCCTGAAAATGCGTGAATGAGGATGAATCCTGAGAGTGTGTGGATCAGGATGAATACTGAGAGTGTGTTGTTCAGGATTAATCCTGAGATTTTGTTCATCAGGATTAATCCAGAGAGTGTGTTGATCAAGATCAATCCTCAGAGTTTGTGTATCAGGATCAATCCTCAGAGCGTGTGAATCAGTGTCAATCCTGAGTGTGGTGGGGATCAGCATCAATGCTGAGAGTGTATGGATCTGTATCATCCCTGAGCATCTATGGATTGGGATCAATCCTGAGGGTGCATGGCATCAGTTTCAATCGTCAGAGAGTGTGGATCAGGATCAATCTTGTGAGTGAGTGGGATCAGGGACAAAGCTGAGTGCAGTGGATCAGTATCAGTCCTGACAGTGTGCGGATCAGGATCAATCCTGACAGTGCATTGATCAGGATAAATCCTGAGAGTGTGTGGATCAGGATTAATCCTGAGAGTGTGTGGATCAATTTTATTTCTGAGAGTGATGTGGATCAGGGTTAATCATGCCAGTTTGTGGATTATGGTGAATCCAGAAAGTGTGTGGATCAGGAACAATCCTGAGATTGGCTGGAACAGGATTATTCCTAGGAGTGTGTGGATAGAGATCAATCCTGAGATTGTATGTATCAGCATCACTCCATAGAGTGTGCTGATCAAGATCAATCCGGACAGTGTGTGGATCAGGATCAATACTGAGAGTCTGTGCAGATCAGAATCAATTCTGGGAGAGTCTGAATCAGGATCAACCCTGAGAGTGTGTGCATCAGGGTCAATCCTGAGAGTGTGTCCATCAGGAATACTCCTGAGATTGTGGGGTATCAGGGTCAATCCTGAGGGGGTGGGGATCAGGATCAAACCTGAAAGGATGGGAGATCAGGATCAATCAAAAAAGTCTGTGGATCTGGTTCAATCCTGAGATTGTGTGCATGATGTGTGGACCAGGATGCGTCCTGACAGTGTTTGTGGATCAGTATCAATCCTGAGAGTGTGTGGATTGGGATCTGTCCCGTGATTGTGTGGATCAGGATCAATGCAGAAAGTGTGGGTGGCCAGGGACTATCATGAAGGCAAGGGTATCTGGATCAATCCACAGGGCGTGGGGAATTATGATCAATGCTGAGCACGTGTGAATCAGAATCAATCCTGAGAGTGTGTGAATCAGGATCAATTCTGAAAGTGTGGAAGATCATGGCCAAACCTGAAAGTGTGTTGATCAGAATCTGCACTGTGTCTGTGTAGATCAGTATAAATCCTGAGAGTTTGTGGATCAGGATCAATCATGAGAGTTTGTGGATAGGGATCAAACATGAGGGTGTGTGGGATCAGTGTCAATCAAGAGATTGTGTGGATCAGGATCAATCCTGTAACTCTGTCGGCTCAGGGTCAAATCCCAGGGTGTCTCGATCTGGATCAATCCTCAGAGTGTGTGGATCAGGATCAATCTTAAGTGTGTGTGGATGAGGATCAATCCAGAGAGTGTGTTGATCAGGATCAACCATGAGAGTGCGTGGATCAGGATCAATCCTGAGTGCAGTGGATCAGGATCAATTGCGAGAGTGTTTGGATCAGGATCAATCCTGAGAGTGTGTAGATCAAGATCAATCCTGAGAGTTTGTGGATCAGGATCAATCCTGGGAGAAAGTGGATCAAGATCAATCCTGAGACTTTGTGGTTCAGCGTCAATCCTGAGAATGTCTAGGATCAAGAACAATCATGAGAATGTTTGGAGCTGGGTCAATCCTGAGAGAGCGCATTAGGATGAATCCACAGAGTGTGTGGATCAGGATCACTCCTGCGAATGCGTGGATTAGGATCAATCCTGAGTGCGTGTGGGACCAGGGACAATCATGAGGGCATGGAAATCAGGATCAATTCTGAGAGTGCGTGGATCAGGATCACTCAGGAGAGGGTGTTGATCAGGAACAATCCTGAGAATTTGTTGATCAGGATCAATCCTGAGAAGGCGTGAATGAGGATGAATCCTGAGAGTGTGTGATTCAGGATCAATACTGAGAGTCTGTTGATCAGGCTTAATCCACAGAGTTTGTGGGTCAGGATCAATCCACAGAGTGTGTGAATCAGTGTCAACCCTGAGAGTGTGTGGATCAGGACCAATACTGAGAGTGTGTTGATCAGGATTAATCCAGAGAGTATGTTGATCAAGATCAATCCTCAGAGTTTGTGGATCAAGATCAATCCGCAAAGTATGTGAATCAGTGTCAATCCTGAGTGTGGTTGGGATCAGGGTCAGTGCTGAGAGTGTGTGGATCTGCATCATCCCTCAGTGTCTGTGGATTGGGATCAATCCTGAATGTGCATGGCATCAGTGTCAATCTTGCAAGCGTGTAGGATCAGGGTCAATCCTGAGTGCGGTGGATCAGTATCAGTCCTGAAAGTGCATGGATCAGTATCAATCCTGAGAGTGTGTGGATCAGGATAAATACTGAGAGTTTGTGGATCAGGACTAATCCTGAGAGTGTGTGGATCAGTTTGATTTCTGAGAATGATGCAGATCAGGGTTAATCATACCAGTGTGTGGATCATGGTGAATCCAGAGAAATATTGGATCAGGCTCAATCCTGAGAGTGGATGGAACAGAATTATTCCTAAGACAGTGTGGATAGGGATCGATACTGAGATTGTGTGCATCAGCATCAATCCAGAGAGTGTGTGGATCAAGATCAATCCTGAGAGTGTGTGGATCAGGATCAATTCTGGGAATTTGTGGGTCATGGTCAATCCTGAGAGTCGTGGATCAGGATCAGTCCGGAGAATGTGTGGGTCAGTATCAACCCTTAAAGTGTGTCTTTCTGGATCAATCCAGAGATTGTGTGGATCTGGATAAACCCTGAGAGTGCCTAGGATCAAGAACAATTATGAGAATGTTTGAAGCTGGGTAAATGATGAGACTGTGTGAATCAGAAAGAATCTGGGCTACAGTGTATTAGAATCAATCCTGAGAGTGTGTGGATCAGGATCATTCCTGTGAGTGTGGGGAACAGGATCAATCCTGCGTGCATGGGGGACCAGGGACAATCATGAGGGCATGGGGATCAGGATCAATTCTGAGAGTGTGTGGATCATTTTCAATCCGGTGAGAGTGTTGATCAGGATCAATCCTGAGACTTTATTGATCAGGATCAATCATGAGAATGCATGGATGAGGATCAATCCTTTGAGTGTGATGATCAAGATTAATCCTTAGAGTGTGTTGATCAACATCAATCCTGATAGTGTGTGGATCAGGATTAATCCTCAGAGTGTTTTGATCAAGACCAATTTAGAGTGTGGGGGAATCATGCTAAATGCTGAGGGTATGAGGATGTGGATCAACCCTGAGAGTGTGTGTATTGGGATCAATCATGAGCGTGCCTTGTATCAGTGTCAATCCTGAGAGTGTGTGGATCAGGATCAATAGTGTGAATGTGAGGGATCAGGGGCAAAACTGAGAGCAGTGGATCAGGATCAGTTATGACAGTGTGCGGATCAGGATCAATCCTGAGAGTTTGTGGATCAGGATCTATCCTGACAGTGTGTG
This sequence comes from Carcharodon carcharias, assembly GCF_017639515.1. Classification (NCBI taxonomy): domain Eukaryota; kingdom Metazoa; phylum Chordata; class Chondrichthyes; order Lamniformes; family Lamnidae; genus Carcharodon; species Carcharodon carcharias. Next base: position 95,317,318 of record NC_054476.1, on the reverse strand, counting down.
GATCATGAACAATCCTGAGAGTGTGTGGAACAATTTCATTTCTGAGAGTGACGGGGATCTGCATTAATCATTCCAAAGTGTAGATCATGGTGAATCCTGAGAATGTGTGGATCAGGATCAATACTGATTGTGACTGGAACAAAATTATTCCTAGGTGTGTGTGGATAGGGATAAATCCTGAGATTGTAAGGATTAGCATCACTTCAGAGAGTGTGTGGATCAGGATCAATCCTGAAAGTGTGTGGACCAGGATCAATCCTGAGAGTGTGTGTGGATCAGAATCAATTCTGAGAGAGTCTGGATCAGGATCAACCCTGAGAGTCTGTGGATTGGGATCAATCCTGAGAGGGTGAGGATCATGGTCAATCCTGAGAGTGTGTGAATCTGGATGAATCCTGAGAGTGTGCAATATCAGGGTCAATCCTGAGAATGTGTGGATCAGGATCATTCCTGTGAGTGTGTGGATTAGGATCAATCCTGAGTGCGTGGGGGACCAGGGAAAATCATGAGAGCATGGGGATCAGGATCAATTCTGAGAATGTGTGAATCAAGTTCAATCCGGTGAGAGTGTTGATCAGGATCAATCCTGAGACTTGATTGATCAGGATCAATCATGCGATTGCGTGGATGAGGATCAATCCTGAGGGTGTGTTGGTCAGGATTAATCCTGAGAGCGTTGATCAATATCAATCCTGATAGTGTGTGGATCAGGATTCATCCTCAGATTGTGTGGATCATGGCCATTCAGGAGTGTGGGGGGATCAGGGTAAATGCTGAGGGTTTGTGGATCTGGATCAACCCTGAGAGTGTGTGTATTGGGATCAATCCTGAGAGTGCATTGTATCAGTGTCAATCCTGAGAGTGTGTGAGATCAGGATCAATAGTGCAAATGTGAGGGATCAGGGTCAAACATGAGTATGATGGATCAGGATCAGTCCTGACAGTGTGTGGATCAGGATCAATCCTGAGAGTTTGAAGATCAGGATCAGTCCTGACAGTGTGTGGATCATGATGAATCCTGTGAGTGCGTGGATCAATTTCATTCCTGAGAGTGATGGGGATCTGGATTAATCATGCCAGTTTGTAGATCATGGTCAATCCTGACAGTGTGTGGGTCAGGGTCTATGCTGAGCACTTGTGAATCAGGATCAATCCTGAGAGTTTGTGGATCAGAATCAATCTTGCAATTGTTTGGATCAGGATCAATCCTTGTAATGTATGGATCGGGGTTAATCATGAGTGTGTGTGTATGAGAGTGTGTGCGTGTGTGTTTGTGTGTGTGTGTGTGTGTGTGTGTGTGTGTGGTGGGGAGGGGGGGGTGGGTGGTGGGGGGTGGTGGGGTAGGGGGATCAGGGTCAATGCTGAGAGTATGTTTTTTTAGGATCAACAGTGATAGTGTCTACATGAGGATCAATCCAGTGAATGCCTTGATCAGGATCAATCCTGACAGTGTGTGGATCAGACACAATCCTGAAAGTGACTGGATCAGGCTTATTCCTAAGAGTGTTTGGATAGGGATCAATGCTGAGATTGTGTGGATAAGCATCAATCCAGAAAGTTGGTAAATCATGATAAATCCTAACATTATGCGGATCAGGATCAATCCTGAGAGTGTGTGTATTAGTATCAGTTCTGAGAAAGTCTGGATCAGGACCAACCCTGTTAGTGTGTGCATCAGAATCAATACTGAGAATGTGTGCCTCAGGACCAATCCTGAGAGTGTGGGGGATCAGCATCAATCCTGAAGGTGTGGGGATCAGGATAAAACCAAGAGGGTGGGGGATCAGGATCAATCCAGAAAGTTTGTGGATCGGGATCAATCCTGAGATTGTGTAGGCCATGAGTAATCCAGAGATTGTGTGAATCAGGATCCATCCTGACAGTGCGTGTGGATCAGTATGAATCCTGAGCTTGTGCAGATCAGGATTTATACTGAGAGAGTGAGGATCATTTTCCTTCCTGTGAGTGTGGGGGTCAGGAGCAATCCACAGAGTGTGGGGGATCATAAACAATCCTGGGAGAGTGATAATCAGGATCAATCCTGAGAGCGTGTGCATCAGTATCAATCCTGTGAGTGTGTGGATCAGGATCAATCTGAGAGTGTGTGGATCGGGATCCATCCTCATAATGTTTGGATCAGGGTTAATCCTGACTCTGTGTGTGTGTGTGTGTGTGTGTGTGTGTGTGTGTGTGTGTGTGTGTGTGTCTATGTGTGGCTTTGTTTGCGGGGGGGGGGGGCGGTGGGGGGGTTGGGGGGGGGGTGGCGCGGGGGGAGGGAATCAGGATCTATGCTGAGAGTATGCTTTTTTAGGATCAACCGTGAGAGTGTCTACATGAGGATCAATGTAGTGAATGCCTTGATCAGGATCAATCCTGATCCTATGTGGATCAGACACAATCCTGAGAGTTACTGTATCAGGATTATTCCAAAGAGTGTTTGGATAGGGATCAATGCTGAGATTGTGCGGATAAGCATCAATCCAGAAATTTGGTGCATCAGGATCAATCCTGACAGTTTATGCATCAGGATCAATCCTGTGAGTGTGTGGTTCAGGATCAATCTGAGAGTGTGTGGATCAGGATCAATCCTGTGAGGGTGAGGATCATGGTCTATCCTGAGAGTGTATGAATCTGGATGTATCCTGATAGTGTGTGATATCCAGGCCAATCATGAGAGAGTGTGGATCAGGATCATTCCTGTGAGTGGGTAGATTAGGATCAATCCTGAGTGCATGGAGGACCAGGGACAATTATGAGGGCATGGGGATCAGGATCAATTCTGAGAGTGTGTGGATCATGTTCAATACAGTGAGAGTGTTTATCAGGATCAATTATGAGAATGCGTGGATGAGGATCAATCCTGAGAGTGTGTTGGTCAGGATTAATCTTGGGAGTGTGTTGATCAAGATCAATCCTGATAGTGTGTGGATCAGGATTAATACTCGGAATGTGTGGTTCAGTGCCAATCTGGAGTGTAGGGGGATCATGGTAAATGCTGAGGGTGGGTGGATCTGGATCAACCTTGAGAGTGTGTGTTTTGGGCTCAATCCTGAGAGTGTATTGTATCAGTGTCAATCCTGAGAGTGTGTGGGATCAGGATCAATAGAGTGAATATGAGGGTTCAGGGGCAAACCTGAGTGCAGTGGATCAGGATCAGTCCTGAGAGTGTGTGGATCAGGATGAATCCTGAGAGTGTGTGGATCAGGATCAATCCTGAGAGTGTGTGGATCATGATCAATCCTGAGAGTGTGTGGATCAATTTCATTTCTGGGTGTGATGTGGATCTGGGTTAATCATGCCAGTGTGTAGATCATGGTGAACCCTGAGAATGTGTGGATCAGGATCAATCCTGAGATTGGCTGGAACATGATTATTCCTAGGTGTGTTTGGATAGGCATCAATCCTGAGATTGTGAGGATTAGCATCACCTCAGAGAGTGCGTGGAGCAGGATCAATCCTGAAAGTGTATGGACCAGGATCAATCCTGAGAGTGTTTGTGGATCGGAATCAATTCTGAGAGAGTCTGGATCAGGATCAACCCTGAGAGTGTGTACATCAGGATCATTCCTGTGAGGATGGTGTATTATGATCAATCCAGAAAGTCTGTGGATCAGGATCAATCCTGGGATTGTGTGGATCATGAGTAATCTAGAGATTGTCTGGATCAGGATGGGTCCTGACAGTGTGTGTGGATCAGTATCAATCCTGAGAGAGCGTAGATCAGGATTTATCCTCTGAGTGTGTGGATCATGTTTTGTCCAATGAGTATGTGGATCAGGATCAATGCAGAAAGTGTGGGGGACCAGGCACTATCATGAAAGCAAGGGGATCAGGATTATTCCACAGAGTGTTGGGAATCATGATCAATCCTGATAGAGTGACAAACAGGATCAATCATGAGACTGTGTGGTTCAGTAGCAAGCCTGAGAGTGTGGGCATCAGGATCAATCCTGTGAGTGTGTGGATAAGGATCAGGCCTGAGAGCGTTTGGATCAGGATCAATCCTGACAGTGTGTGGATCAGGATCAAACCTCGTAATGTGTGGATCAGGGTTTATCCTGAGTGTGCGTGTTGGGGGGGCTTGGGGGGGGGGGGCGGGCGCGGTGATCAGGATCAATCCTGAGAGTGTGTAGATCAGTATCAATCCTGAGTGTGTGTGCATCAGGATCAATCCCGTGAGTGTGTGGATCGGGATCAATCCTGAGAGGGTGAGGATCATGGTCAATCCTGAAAAATCTGGGCCTTCAGGGTCAATCCCAAGTGTGTGTGGATCATGGTCAATCCTGAGAGTGTGTGAATCTGGATAAATCCTGAGAATGTGCGACATCCAGGCCAATCCTAATGGTTTGTGGATCTGGATCAACCCTGAGAGTGTGTGTATTGGGATCAATCCTGAGAGTGCAGTGTATCAGTATCAATCCTGAGAGTGTGTGGGATCAGGATCAATAGTGCGAATGTGAGGGATCAGGGGCAAACCTGAGGACGATGGATCAGGATCCGTCCTGACAGTGTGTGGTTCAGGATCAATCCTGAGAGTTTGAGGATCAGGATCAATCCTGGGAGTGTGTGGATCATGATGAATCCTGTGAGTGCGTGGATCAATTTCATTCCTGAGAGTGGTGGGGATCTGGGTTAATCATGCCAGTTTGTAGATCATGTTCAATCCTGACAGTGTGTGGGTCAGGGTCTATGCTGAGCACTTGTGAATCAGGATCAATCCTGAGAGTTTGTGGATCAGAATCAATCTTGCGATTGTTTGGATCAGGATCAATCCTTGTAATGTATGGTTCAGGGTTATTCCTGTGTGTGTGTGTGTGTGTGTGTGTGTGTGTGTGTGTGTGTGTGTGTGTGTGTGTGTGTGTGTGTGTGTGTGGTGGGGAGGGGGTGGGGGGGGGGCGGTTAGGTGGTCCGGGGTGGTCGGGTAGGGGGATCAGGGTCAATGCTGAGAGTATGTTTTTTAGGATCAACAGTGAGAGTGTCTACATGAGGATTAATCCAGTGAATGCCTTGATCAGGATCAATCCTGAAAGTGTGTGGATCAGACACAATCCTGAGAGTAACTGGATCAGGCTTATTCCTAAGAGTGTTTAGATAGGAATCAATGCTGAGATTGTGTGGATAAGCATCAGTCCAGAAATTTGGTGAATCAGGATCAATCCTAACATTATGTGGATCAGGATCAATCCTGAGAGTATGTGTATTAAAATCAATTCTGAGAAAGTCTGGATCAGGACCAACACTGAGAGTGTGTGCATCAGGATCAATACTGAGAGTGTGTGCCTCAGGACCAATCCTGAGAGGGTGGGTGATCAGGATCAATCCAGAAAATGTGTGGATCAGGATCAATTCTGAGATTGTGTGGGATCAGGATAAATTCTGAGAGTGTGTGGGAAAAGGATCAATACTGAGATCATGTGGATCAAGTTCAACCCTGAGAGTTTGTGGGATCAGGTTCAATCCTGTGTGTGGGTGCATCAGCGTGTAACTGGAAGTGTGGGGCCTAAGGTTCAATAAAGAGAGTGTGGGGTATCAGGACCAATACTGAGAGCATGCGGATCAGGATCTATCCAATGAATGTTGGGGATTAGGTTCAAGTATGAGGGTGTGGGGAATAAGGATCAATCCTGTGAGTGTGTGGATGGGATCATTCTGAGAGTGTGTGGATCAGGTTCAATCCTGAGAGTGTGTGAATCAGGATCAACACAGAAAGGGTATGGATCACGATCAACCCTGAGAGTGCAGTGGATCAGTTTGAATCCTGAGAATGTGTGGTTCAGGATCAAGTCTAAGATTGTGTGGATCCAGATCAATCCTGAAATTGTGTGGGCCAGGATAAATGCTGAGAGTGTGTGGATCTTGGTCAATCCTGAGAGTGTGTGGATCTGGGTCAATCCTGAGAGTGTGTGAATCATGGTCTACCCTGAGAGTGTGCATGAGTATCAATCCTGAGAGTGAGGTTAGTGGGAACAATCCTGAGAGTGTGTTGTTCAGGATCAATCCTGAGAGTGGTGTGATCATGATCAATCCTGAGAGTGTATGGATCAGGATAAATCCTGAGAATGTGTAGATCAGGATCAATCCTGGGAGTTTGTGGGTTCCGGGTCAATCCCAAGGGCGTTTGGATGAGGATCAATCCTGACAGTGTGTGAATCAGGACAAATCCTGAGGGTATGCCAATCAGAATCAATCCTGAGAGTGTGGGGGAATCAGGGTCTATCCTAAGAGTATGTGGAACAGGTTAAATACCGAGTGTCTTGTGAATCAAGATGGAGTGAGATGATCAGGATCATTCCTGAGAGTGTGGGGTACCAGGATGAATCCTGAGAGTGTGTGCATCAGGAATAATCCTATGACTGTGGGGGATAAGGTTCAATCCTGAGGGTGTGGCGGATAAGGATCAATCCTCTGAATGTGTGGATGAGGATAATTCGTGTGTGTGTGTGTGTGTGTGTGTATCAGGATCAACCATGAGAGTCTGTGGATCAGAGTGAATCCTGAGAGTGTGTGGATCAGGTTCAAACCTGAGAGTGTGTCAATCAGGATCAATACAGAGAGGGTGTGGATCAGGATCAACTCTGAGAGTCTGGGGATGTGGATCAATCCTGAGTGTATCTGAATCAAGAATAATCCTCAGAGTGTGAGGATGAGGATCCATCCTGAGAATGAGGTGATCAAGATCAATCCTGAGAGTGTGTGGATCAGGACCAATCCAGAGGGTGTTTGGATCAGTGTTAATAATGAGAGTGTGCGAATCATGATCAATCCTGAGAGTGTGTGGATCAGGATCAGCCCTGAGAGTGTATGGATCAGGGTCAATCCTGTGAGCTATGTGGATCAGGTCAATCCTGAAAGTGTGTGAGATCACATTGAATCCTCAGAGTGAGTGGTTGAGCGTCAGACCTGGGAGTGTTTGTATCAGGACCAATCCTGAGAGTGTGTGCATTTGGGTCAATCCTGAGTATGTGGGTTCAGGATTAAACCTGAGAGTGTGTGGGTTCCGAATCAATCTTGAGTGCATGTGGATCATGATCAATCATAAGAGTGTGGGGGATCAATTCTGAGAGTGTGTTGTATCAGGATCAATCCTGTGAGCATGTGGATCAAGATCAATCCTGAGAGTGTGTGGATTAGGATCAACCATGAAGGTGTGTAGATCAGAATTAATACAGAGAGTGTGTGGATCAGGATCAACCCAGAGAGTGTGTGGGATCAGGATCAACTCTGAGATTGTGGAGAGTGTGTGGATAAGGGTCAACTCTGAGAGTGTGTGGGTTCAGGGGCAATCCCAAGATTTTGTGGATCAGGATAAATCCTGTGAGTGTGTTTGAGAGGATCAACCCTGTGAGTGTAAGGGATCAGGTTCAATCTTGAGAGTGCGGGGGATCGGGATTATCCCTGAGAGTGTGTGGATCAGGTGCACACTAAGAGTGCGTGGATCAGGATAATTGCTGAGTGTGTGTGGGTCAATGTCAATCATGAAAGTGTGTGAGATCAGATTGAATCCTGAGAGTGTGTGGTTCAGTTTCAATCCTGATAATGTGGTGGATCAGGTTTAATCCTGAGCCTGCGTGGATCAGAATCAATTCTGAGAGTGAGTGGATCAGGATCAATTCTGAGAATGTATGGGATCAGGATCCATTCTGTGAATGTCTGCGAAAAGGATCAATACTGAGATCATGTGAATCAAGTTCAACTCTGAGAGTTTGTGGGATCAGGTTCAATCCTGTGTGTGGGTGCATCAGTGTATACCTGGAGAGTGTGGGGGCTAAGGATCAATCCAGAGAGTGTGGTGTATCAGGATCCATACAGAGAGCTTGTGGATCAGGATCTATCCTATAAATGTTGGGGTTTAGGTTCAACTATGAGGGTGTGGGAAATAAGGATCAATCCTGTGAGTGTGTGGATGGGATCATTCCTGAGAGTGTGTGGATCTGGATAAATATAGAAAGGGTGTGGATCACGATCAACCCTGAGAGTGCAGTGGATCAGTTTGAATCCTGAGAGTGTGTTGTTCAGGATCAAGTCTAAGATTGTGTGGATCCAGATCAATCCTGAAATTGTGTGGGCCACGATAAATGCTGAGAGTGTGTGGATCAGGGTCAATCCTGAGAGTGTGTGAGATCAGATTGAATCCAGAGAGTCTGTGGTTCAATTTCAATCCTGAGAGTGTGGGGGATCAGGATCAACTCAGAGATTGTGTGGATCTGGATTAATCCTGAATGTGTGTGGCTTCAGGGGCAATCCCAAGGGCTTGTGGATCAGGATTAATCCTGACAGTGTGTGGATCAGGACAAATCCTGAGTTTGTGCCGAACAGGATCAATCCTGAGAGAGTGGGGAATCAGGGTCAAGCTTGAGAATGTGTGGATCAGGTTAAATACTGAGAGTGTGTGAATCAGGATCAACACTGTGTGATGAGGATCAATCATGAGAGTGAGGTGATCAGGATCAATCCTGAGATTGTGCGGATCACAGTGAATCCTGGGAGAATATGGATCAGGGTCAATACTGAGAGAGTGGTGATCAGGATCCATCCTGAGAATGTGTGGATCAGGATAAATCCTGAAAATGTGTGGATCAGGGTCTATCCTGAGAGTGTGTGAATCAGGATCAAAGCTGAGAGTGTGGATGAGGATCAATCCTGAGAGTGACATTAGCAAGAACAATTCTGAAATTGTGTTGATAAGGATCAATTCTGAGAGTTGTGCGATCATGATCAATCCTGAGTGTGTGTGGATCTGGATCAATCCTGAGAGTGTGTGCATTCGGAATCAATCTTGAGCGCATGTGGATCATGATCAATCATAAGAATGTGGGCTATCAGGTTCAATTCTGAGAGTGTGTGCCTCAGGATCAACCCTGAAAGTGGGTGGATCAGAATCAATACAGAGTGTGTGGATCAGGATCAACCCTCAGAGTGTGTGGGATCAGGATAAACTCTGAGATTGTGGACAGTGTGTGGATAAGGATCAACTCTGGGAGTGTGTGGCTTCAGGGGCAATCCCAAATGTTTGTGGATCAGATTCAATCCTGTGAGTCTGTTTTCCAGGATCAACCCTGTGAGAGTGTCAGTTCAGAATCAATCTTGAGAGTGCGGGGGATCAGGATCATCTCTGAGAGTGTGTAGATCAGGTGCACACTAAGTGTGTGTGGATCAGGATAATTGCTGAGAGTGTGTGGATCAATGTCAACCATGAGAGTGTGTGGATCATGATCAACCCCATGAGCGTGTGGGATTAGGATCAATCCTGAGAGTGCATGGGATCCAGATCAATCCTGAGAGCATGTGAACAAAGATCAACCCTGAGAGAATGCGGGGTCAGGTTCAATCCAGAGTGTGTGTTGATCATCAATCAATCAATCAATCCTGAGAGTTTAAGGATCAGGATCAATCCTTAAAGTGTGTGGATCAGGATCAATCTTGAAAGAGGGTGGATCAGTTTCGATCCTGAAAGTGTTTAGATCAGGATCAATCGTGAGAGTGTGTGGCTTCATGGTAAAATCCAAGGGTGTTTGGATCAGGACCAATCCTGACAGTGTATTAATCAGGACAAATCCTGAGGGTGTGGCAATGAGGATCAATCTGGAGTGTGTGTGGGATCAGGATCGACTCTGAGATCGTGGAGAGTGTGTGGATAAGGATGAACTCTGAGAATGTGTGTGTTCAGGTGCAATCCCAAGGGTTTGTAGATCAGGATCAATCCTGTGAGTGTGTTTACCAGGATCAACCCTGTGAGAGTGTAGTATTAGGATTAATCTTGAGAGTGTGGGGGATCAGGATCATCATTGAGAGTGTGTGGATCAGGTTAATTGCTGAGAGTGTGTATATCAATATCATTCATGAGAGTGTGTGGATAAGGGTCAATACTGAGAGTGTTTGGAACAGGATCAATCATGAGAGTGTGTGGATCCAGATCAACCCTGTGAGTGTGTCAGATTATGATCAATCCTGAGAGTGTGTGGGATCCAGATCAATCCTGAGAGCATGTGGACAAAGATCCACCCTGAGAGAATGCGGGGTCAGGTTCAATCTGGAGAGCATGTGGATCAGGATCAATCCTGAGAGTGTGTGGATCAGGATCAATCCTGAGAGTGTGTGGATCAGGATCAATCCTGAGAGTGTGTGGATCAGGATCAATCCTGAGTGAGCGTGGATCAGGGTCAATCCTGAGAATGTGTGGGTTCAGGATCAGTCACAATGGCGTTTGGATCAGGATCAATCCTGACAGTGTGTGAATCAGGATAAATATTGAGGGTGTGCCAATCAGTATCAATCCTGAGAGTGTATTTTGTGAGTCAGGAAAAATCCTGAGTGTGTGGATGAGGTTCAATCCTGAGGGTGAGGTGATCAGGATCAATCCTGAGAGTGTGGGGGATAAGGTTCAATCCTTTGGGTGTGGGGAATAAGGATCAATCCTCTGAGTGTTTGTGTGTTCAAGGGCAATCCCAAGTGTTTGTGGATCAGGATCAATCCTGTGAGTGTGTGTACCAGGATCAACCCTTTAAGTGTGTAGGATCATAATCAATCTTGTGAGTGCGGTGTTCAGGATCATCCCTGCGAGTGTGTGGATCAGGTGCACACTAAGAGTGTGTGGTTTTGGATAATTGCTGAGAATGTGTGCTTCAATGTCAATCATGAGATTGTTTGAATAAGGGTGTGGATCAGAATAATTCCTGAGATTGTGTGGATCAGGATCAACCCTGAGAATGTGTGGATCAGAATGAATTCTGAGAGAGTGTGTGTATCAGGTTTAAACCTGAGAATGTGTGAATCTGAATCAATACAGAGAGGGTGTGGATCAGGATCAACCCTGAGAATGTGGGAATGAAGATCAGTCCTGAGTGTATCTGAGTCAAGAACAATCCTCAGAGTGTGAGGATGAAGATCAATCCTGAGAATGAGGTGATTATGATCAATCCTGAGAGCATGTGGATCAGGACCAATCCTCAGGGTGTTTGGATCAGTGTTAATAATGTGAGTGTGCAAATCAGGATCAATCCTGAGTGTGTGTGGATCAGGATCAACCCTGAAAATGTGTAGATCAGAATGAATACAGAGAGTGTGTGGATCAGGAACAACCCTGAGAGAGCGTAGGATCAGGATCAACTCTGAGATTGTGGAGAGTGTGTGGATAAGGATCAACTCTGAGAGTTTGTGTGTTCAAGGGCAATCCCAAGTGTTTGTGGATCAGGATCAATCCTGTGAGGGTGTGTACCAGGATCAACCCTGTAAGTGTGTAGGATCATAATCAATCTTGAGAGTGCAGTGTTTAGGATCAACCCTGCGAGTGTGTGGATCAGGTGCACACTAAGAGTGTGTGGAACAGGATAATTGCTGAGAGCGTGTGCTTCAATGTCAATCATGAGAGTGTTTGAATAAGGGTCAATACTGAGAGTGTTTGGATCAGAATCAATCATGAGAGTGTATGGATCATGAATAACCCTGTGAGTGTGTGAGATTAGGATCAATCCTGAGATTGTGTGAGATCCAGATCAATCCTGAGAGCATGTGCATTAGGATCAACGGTGAGAGTGTGTGGGAAAGGAACAACTCTGAGTTTGTGGAGAGGGTGTGAATAAGGATCAACTCCGAGAGAGTGTGGGTTCAGGGGCAATCCCAAGGGATGGTGGATCAGGATCAATCCTGTGAGTGTGTGTACCAGGATCAATGCTGAGAGCATGTGAATCAAGCTCAATCCTGATAGTGTAGTGGATCAGGTTTAATCCTGAGGGTGTGTGGATCAGAATAAGTTCCGAGAGCTTGTAGATCAGGATCAATACTGAGGTGGCGTGGATCAGGATCAATCCTGAGATCATGTGGATCAGGTTCAACCCTGAGAGTTTGTGGGATCAGGTTCAATCCTGAGATTGGGTTTATCAGTGTCCAATTGGAGAGTGTGGGAGTTAATGTTCAATCTAGAAAATGTGGGGTATCAGGACCTATCCTGAGAGTGTGTGGATCAGGATGAATCCTGTGAGTTTGCTTAACAGGATCAACCCTGTGAGTGTGTAAGATCAGTATCAATCTTGAGAGTGCGGGGGATGAGGATCATCCTTGAGTGTGTGTGGATCAGGGGCAAACTAAGAGTGTATGGATCAGGTTAATTACTGAGAGTGTGTGGATCAATGACAATCATGAGACCATGTGGACAAATATCAACCCTGAGAGAATGTGGTCTCACGTTCAATCTGGAGAGTGGGCTGATCATCAATCAATCTATCAATTCTGAGTGTGTGTAGATCAGCATCAATCCTGAGTGCGTGTAGATCAGGATCAATCCTGAGAGTTTGTAGGTTCAGGGTCAATCCCAAGGGCGTTTGGATCAGGATTAATCCTGACAGTGTGTGAATCAGGACAAATCCTGAGGGTGTGCCAATCAAAATCAATCCTGAGAGTGTGGGGGAATCAGGGTCTGTCCTAAGAGTATGTGGAAGAGGTTAAATACTGAGTGTCTTGTGAATCAAGATGGGGTGAGGTGAGCAGGATCATTCCTGAGAGTGTGGGGTACCAGGATGAATCCTGAGAGTGTGTGCATCAGGAACAATCCTCTGAGTGTGGGGGATAAGGTTCAATCCTGAGAGTGTGGCAGATAAGGATCAATCCTCTGAGTGTGTGGATGAGGAAAATTCTTGAGTGTGTGTGTGTATCAGGATCAACCCTGAGAATGTGTGGAGCAGAATGAATCCTGAGAGTGTGTGGATCATGTTCAAACCTGAGAGTGTGTGAATCACGATCAATACAGAGACGGTGTGGATCAGGATCAACCCTGAGAGTGCGGGGGATCAGTTTCAATCCTGAGACTTACTGGATCAAGATGAAGTCTGAGAATTTGTGGATCCAGATGAGTCCTGAGAGTGTGTGGATCAGGAATAATCCTGAGAGTGTGTGGATTCAGGGTCAATCACAAGGGCGTTTGGCTCAAGATCAATCCTGACAGTGTGTGAATCAGGACAAATACTGAGGGTGTGCCAGTCAGGATCAATCCTGAGCGTGTGCAGGATCTGGGTCAATGCTGAGAGTGTTTGGAACAGCTTAAATACTGAGAGTTTTGTGAATCAAGATGAATCATCTGTGTGTTTGGATGAGGATCAATCCTGAGGGTGAGGTGATTAGGATCAGTCATGAGATTGTTGGGTACCAGGATGAATCCTGAGAGAGTGTGCATCAGGAACAATCCTGAGAGTGTGGGTGATAAGGATCAATCCTCTGAGTGTGTGGATCAGGATAATTCCTGAAATTGTGTGGATCACGATCAACCATGAGAGTCTGTGGATCAGAATGAATCCTGAGAGTGTGTGGATCAGGTTCAAACCTTAGAGTCTGTGAATCACGATCAATACAGTGAGGGTGTGGATCAGGATCAACCCTGAGAGTGTGGGGATGAAGATCAATCCTGAGTGTATCTGACTCAAGAACAATCCTCAGAGTGTGTGGATGTGGATTAATCCTAATAATGAGGTGATCATGATCAATCCTGAGAGAGCGTGGGATCAGGATCAACTCTGAGATTGTGAAGAGTGTGTGGTTAAGGATCAACTTTGTGTGTTCAAGGGCAATCCAAAGTGTTTTGGGATCAGGATCAATCCTGTGAGTGTGTATACCAGGATCAACCCTGTGAGTGTGTCGGATCATAATCAATCTTGAGTGCGGGGGAGCATGATCATCCCTTTGAGTTTATGGATCAGGTGCACACTAAGAGTGTTTGGATCAGGATAATTTTTGAGAGTGTGTGCTTCAATGTCAATCATGAGAGTGCTTGGATAATGGTCAATACTGAGTGTTTGGATCAGGATCAATCTTGAGAGTGTGTGGATCATGACAAACCCTGTGAGTGTGTGAGATTAGGATCAATCCTGAGAGTGTGTGGGATCCAGATCAATCCCAAGGGCGTGTGGATCAGGATCAATCCTGACAGTGTGTGGATTAGGACAAATCCTGAGTTTGTGCCGAACAGGATCAATCCTGAGAGTGTGGGGAATCAGGGTCAAGCTTGAGAATGTCTCGATCAGGGTAAATACTGAGAGTGTGTGAATCAGGATCAATAATTTGTGTGTGGATGAGTATCAATGCTGAGTGTGAGGTGATCAGGACCAATCCTGAGAGTGTGTGGAGCAATTACCATCTTACAAAGGTGTGGATCAGGATCAATCCTGAGAGTGTGTGGACCAGGGTCAATCCTGAGACTGTGTGAATCAGGATCAACCCTCAGAGTGTGGATGAGGATCAATCCTGAGAGTGAGGTTAACAAGAACAATCCTGAGACTATGTTGATCAGTATCAATCCTGAGAGTTGTGTGATCATGATCAATCCTGAGTGTGTGTGGATCAGGATCAAACCTGAGAGTGTGTGGCTCAGAATCAATCTTGAGCACATGTGGATCATGATCAATCATAAGAGTGTGGGGTATCAGGTTCAATTCTGAGAGTGTGTTGCATCAGGATCAATTCTGTGAGCGTGTGGATAAGGATCAACCCTGAAAGTGTGTGGATCAGAATCAATACAGAGAGTGTGTGGATTCGGATCACCCCTGAGAGTTTGTGGGTCCAGGGGCAATCCCAAGGGTTTGTGGATCAGGATCAATCCTGTGAGTGTGTTTACCAGGATCAATCCTGAGAGTGTGTGGGATCCAGATCAATCCCAAGGGCGTGTGGATCAGGATCAATCCTGACAGTGTGTGGATTAGGACAAATCCTGAGTTTGTGCCGAACAGGATCAATCCTGAGAGTGTGGGGAATCAGGGTCAAGCTTGAGAATGTCTCGATCAGGGTAAATACTGAGAGTGTGTGAATCAGGATCAATAATTTGTATGTAGATGAGGATCAATGCTGAGTGTGGGGTGATCAGGATCATTCCTGAGAGTGTATGCAGCAGTTACAATCCTGCAAATGTGTGGATGAGGATCAATCCAGAGAGTGAGGTTAACAAGAACAATCCTGAGACTGCGTTGATCTGTATCAATCCTGAGAGTTGTGTGATCATGATCAATCCTGAGTGTGTGTGGATCAGGATCAAACCTGAGAGTGTGTGGGTTCAGACTCAATCTTGAGCGCATGTGGATCATGATCAATCATAAGAGTGTGGGGTATCAGGTTCAATTCTGAGAGTGTGTTGGATCAGGATCAATTCTGCGAGTGTGTGGATAAGGATCAACCCTGAAAGTGTATGGATCAGAATCAATACAGAGAGTATATGGATCAGGATCACCCCTGAGAGTTTCTGGGTCGAGGGGCAATCTCAGGGGTTTGTGGATCAGGATCAATCCTGTGAGTGTGTTTACCAGGATCAAACCTGTGAGTGTGTAGGATCAGGATCAATCTTGAGAGTGCGGGGGATCAGGATGATCCTTGAGAGTGTGTGGACCACGGGCACACTAAGAGTGTGTGTTTCAGGATAATTGCTGAGAGTGTGTGGATCAATGTCAATCATGAGAGTGTGTGGATCATGACCAACCCTGTGAGTGTGTGGGATTAGTATCAACCCTGAAAATGTGTGGATCAGAATTAATATAGAGAGCATGTGGATTAGGATCAACCCTGAGAATGTGTGGGATCAGGATCAATTTTGAGATTGTGGGGAGTGTGTGGATAAGGATCAATTCCAAGATTATGTGGGTTCAGGGGAAATCCCAAGGGCTTGTTCTTCAGGATGAAACCTGATAGTGTGTGGATCAGGACAAACCCTGACGGTGTGTGAGTGTCGATCAACCCTGAGAGTGTGGGAATGAAGATCAATCCTGAGACTGAGGTGATAAGGGCGAACCCTGTGAATGTGTATGATCAGGATCAATCTTGAGAGTGCGGGGGATCAAGATCATCCCTGAGAGTTTGTGGATCCGGTGCACACTAAGGGTGTGTGGATCAGGATAATTGCTGAGAGTGTGTGGATCAATGTCAATCATGAAAGTGTGTGGATCATGACCAACCCTGTGAGTGTGTGGGATAAGTATCAACCCTGAAAATGTGTGGACCAGAATTAATATAGAGAGCACGTGGATTAGGATCAACCCTGAGAATGTGTGGGATCAGGATCAATTTTGAGATTGTGGGGAGTGTGTGGATAAGGATCAATTCCAAGATTATGTGGGTTCAGGGGAAATCCCAAGGGCTTGTTCTTCAGAATGAAACCTGATAGTGTGTGGATCAGGACAAACCCTGACGGTGTGTGAGTGTCGATCAACCCTGAGAGTGTGGGAATGAAGATCAATCCTGAGACTGAGGTGATAAGGGCGAACCCTGTGAATGTGTATGATCAGGATCAATCTTGAGAGTGCGGGGGATCAAGATCATCCCTGAGAGTTTGTTTATCCGGTGCACACTAAGGGTGTGTGGATCAGGATAATTGCTGAGAGTGTGTGGATCAATGTCAATCATGAAAGTGTGTGGATCATGACCAACCCTGTGAGTGTGTGGGATAAGTATCAACCCTGAAAATGTGTGGACCAGAATTAATATAGAGAGCATGTGGATTAGGATCAACCCTGAGAATGTGTGGGATCAGGATCAACTTTGAGATTGTGGAGAGTGTGTGGATAAGGATCAACTCCGAGAGTGTGTGGGTTCAGGGGCAATCCCAAGGGTTTGTGGATCAGGATCAATCCTGTGAGTGTGTGTACCAGTATCAATGCTGACAGCTTGTGGATCAGGATCAGTCCTGAGATTCTGGTGGATCAGGATCAATTCTGAGGGCATATGGATCAGAATCAATCCTGAGAGTATGTAGATCAGGATCAATCCCGAGGCTGCATGGATCAAGATGAATTCTGAGAGTGAGTGCATCAGGATCAACGATGAGATTGTCTGGGATCAGTATCAATCCTGGGATCATGTGGATCACATTCAACCCAAAGTGTTGTGGGATCTTGAGAGTGGGTGGATCAGTGTCCAGCTGGAGAGTGTGGGGGGTTAAGGTTCAATCCAGAGAGTTTGTGTATCAGTATCAATCCTGAGAGTGTGTGGATCAGGATCTATCGTGTGAGTGTGGGGGCTTAAGTTCAACCCTGAGTGTTTGGGGAATAAGTGTCAATCCTGTGAGTGTGTGGATCAGAATCATTCCTGAGAGTGTGTGGATCAGGTTCATCGCTGACAGTGCGTGGATCAGAATGAATCCTGAGAGGGTGTGGATCAGTGTAAATCCTGAGAGCGTGTGAATCATGATCATTACAGAGAGGGTGTGGATCACAATCAACCCTAAGAATGCAGTGGAACAGTTTCAATCCTGAGAGTGTGTGATATCATATTGAATCCTGAGAGTGTGTGGTTCACTTGCAATCCTGAGAGTGTGGGGGATCAGGATCAATGCTGAGAGATTGTGGACAAGGATCAACTCAGAGATTGTGTGCATCCGGATGAATCCTGAATGTGCAAGTGTTCAGGGGCAATCCCAAGGGCGTTTGGATCAGGATCAATCCTGACAGTGTGTGGATCAGGACACATCCTGAGTTTGTGCCGAACAGGTTCAATCCTGAAAGTGTGGGGAATCAGGGTCAAGCTTGAGAATGTGTGGATCAGGATCAATAATAAGTGTGTGTGGATGAGGATCAATGCTGAGAGTGAGGTGATCAGGATCAATCCTGAGAGTGTGTGGATCACGGTGAATCCTGAGAGGGTATGGATGAGGGTCAATCCTGAGAAAATGGTTGTCAGGATCCATCCTGAGAGTGTGTGAATCGGGGTCAATCCTGAGAGGGTGTGAATCAGGATCAGACCTGAGAGTGAGGATGAGGATCAATCCTGAGAGTGAGGTTAGCAAGAACAATCCTGAGAGTTGTGCAATCATGATCAATGCTGAGTGTGTGTGGATCAGGATCAATCCTGAGAGTGGGTGGGTTCAGAATCAACCTTGAGCGCATGTGAATCATGATCAATCATAAGAGTGTGTGGTATCAGGTTCAACTGTGAGAATGTGTTGGACCAGGATCAATCCTGTAGCGTGTGGATCAGGATCAATCCTGAGCGTGTGTGGATCATGATCAGCCATGAAAGTGTGTGGATCAGAATCAATAGAAAGGGTGTTTGGTTCAGGATCAACCCTGAGAGTGTGTGGGATCAGGATCAACGCTGAGACTGTGGAGAGAGTTTGGATACGGATCAAATCTAAGAGTGTGTGGGTTCAGGGGCAATCTCAAGGGTATGTGGATCAGGATCAATCCTGTGAGTGTGATTACCAAGATCAACCCTGTGAGTGTGTAGGGTCAGGATCAATCTTGAGAGTACAAGGGATCAGGATCATCCCTGAGTGTGTGTGGATCAGGATCAATCCTGAGATTTTGTGGGTTCAGGGTCAATCCCAAGGGCGTTTGTTTCAGGATTAATCCTGACAGTGTGTGAATCAGGACAAATCCTGAGGGTGTGCCAATCAGAATCAATCCTGAGAGTGTGGGGGAATCAGGGTCTATCCTAAGAGTATATGGAACAGGTTAAATACTGAGTGTCTTGTGAATCAAGATGGCGTGAGGTGAGCAGGATCATTCCTGAGAGTGTGGGGTACCAGGATGAATCCTGAGAGTGTGTGCATCAGGAACAATCCTCTGAGTGTGGGGGATAAGGTTCAATCCTGAGGGTGTGGCAGATAAGGATCAATCCTCTGAGTGTGTGGATGAGGAAAATTCCTGAGTGTGTGTGTGTATCAGGATCAACCCTGAGAGTGTGTGGAGCAGAATGAATCTTGAGAGTGTGTGGATCATGTTCAAACCTGAGAGTGTGTGAATCACGATCAATACAGAGACGGTGTGGATCAGGATCAACCCTGAGAGTGCAGGGGATCAGTTTCAATCCTGAGACTTACTGGATCAAGATGAAGTCTGAGAATTTGTGGATCCAGATGAGTCCTGAGAGTGTGTGGATCAGGAACAATCCTGAGAGTGTGTGGATTCAGGGTCAATCACAAGGGCGTTTGGCTCAGGATCAATCCTGACAGTGTGTGAATCAGGACAAATACTGAGGGTGTGCCAGTCAGGATCAATCCGGAGGGTGTGTGGGATCTGGATCAATGCTGAGAGTGTGCGGAACAGATTAAATACAGGGAGTTTTGTGAATCAGGATGAATCCTGAGTGTGTTTGGATGAGGATCAATCCTGAGGGTGAGGTGATCAGGATCAATCCTGAGAGTGTGGGGTGTCAGTATGAATCCTGAGAGACTGTGCATCAGGAACAATCCTGTGAGTGTGGGGGGTAAAGTTCAATCCTGTGGGTGTGGGGTATAAGGATCAATCCTCTGAGTGTGTGGATCAGGATAATTCCTGAGATTGTGTGGATCAGGATCCACCATGAGAGTGTGTGGATCAGGATCCACCATGAGATTGTGTGGATCAGGTTCAAACCTGAGAGTCTGTGAATCACAATCAATACAGTGAGGGTGTGGATCAGGATCAACCCTGAGAGTGTGGGGATGAAAATCAATCCTGAGTGTATCTGACTCAAGAACAATCCTCAGAGTGTGAGGATGTGGATCAATCCTAAGAATGAGGTGATCATGATCAATCCTGAGAGTGTGTGGATCGGGACCAATCCTGAGGTTGTTTGGATCAGTGTTAATACTGAGAGTGTCCGAATCAGGATCATCCCTGAGAGTGTGTGGATCAGGTGCACGCTAAGAGTTTGTGGATCAGGATAATTGCTGAGAGTGTGTGGAGCAATGTCAATAATGAGAGTGTGTGGATAATAGTCAATCCTGAGAGGTTGTGGATCAGGATCAATCCTGAGAGAGCGTGGATCAGGGTCAATCCTGAAAGTGTGTAGATCAGGATCAATCCTGAGAGTGTGTGGGTTCAGGGTCAATCCCATGTGCGTTTGGATCAGGATCAATCCTGACAGTGTGTGAATCAGTAGAAATCCTGAGGGTGTGCCAATCAGGATCAATCATTAGAGTGTGGGGGATTATGATCAATCCAGAGAGTGTGTGGAACAGATTAAATACTGAGCGCTTTGTGAATCAGGATGAATCCTGAGTGTGTTTTGATTAGGTTAAATCCTGAGGGTGAGGTGATCAGGATCATTCCTGAGAGTGTGGTGTACCAGGATGAATCCTGAGAGTTTGTTCATCAGGAACAAGCCTGTGAGTGTGGGGGATAAGTTTCAATCCTGAGGGTGTGGGGGATAAGGATCAATCCTGTGAGTGTCTGGATCAGGATAATTCCTGTGTGTGTGTGGATCAGGATGAGAGTGTGTTGATCAGAATGAATCCTGAGAGTGTGTGTATCATGTTCAAACCTGAGGGTATGTGAATCAAGATCAATACAGAGAGGGTGTGCATCAGGATCAACCCTGAGAGTGCAGTGGATCAGTTTCAATCCTGAGCCTGTCTGGATCAGGACCAACTCTGAGATTGTGTGGATCCGGATGACTGCTGAGAGTGTGTGGATCAGGTTCAATCCCGAGAGTGTGTGTGTTCAGGGGCAATCCCAAGGTCTTGTGGTTCAGGATGAATCCTGACAGTGTGTGGATCAGGACAAACCCTGAGGGTGTGTAAATCAAAATCAACCCTGAGAGTGTGGGGATGAAGATCAATCCTAAGACTGAAGTGATAAGGAACAATCCTGAGTGTGTGTGAATCAAGATGAATCCTGAGTGTGTGTGGATGAGGATCAATCCTGAGTATGTGTGAATCAAGAACACTCCTCAGAGTGTGAGGATGAGGATCAGTCATGAGAATGAGGTAATCAAGTTCAATCCTCTGAGTGTGTGGATCAGCATCAATCCCGAGAGTGTGTGGATCAGGTGCACACTAAGAGTTTGTGGATCAGGATAATTGCTGAGAGTGTGTGGATCAATGTCAATAATGAGAGTGTGTGGATAATGGTCAATGCTGAGAGTGTTTGGATCAGGTTCAATCATGAGTGTGTTTGGATCCTGATCAACCATGTGAGTGTGTGAGAGTAGGATCAATCCTGAGTGCGTGTCATCCAGATCAATCCTGATAGCATGTGGACAAAGATCAACCCTGAGACAATGCGGGGTCAGGTTCAATCCGAGGAGTGTGTTGATTATCAATCAATCAATCAATCCTGAGTGTGTGTGGATCAGGATCAATCCTGGGAGTATGTGGATCTGGATCAATCCTGAGAGAGCCAGGATCAGAGTCAATCCTGAAATTGTGTAGATCAGGATCAATCCTGAGAGTGTGTGGGTTCTGGGTCAATCCCAAGGGCGTTTGGATCAGGATCAATCCTGAAAGTGTGTGAATCAGTAGAAATCCTGAGGCTGTGCCAATCAGGATCAATCCTGAGAGTGTGCAGGATCAGGGTCAATCCTGAGGGTGTGAGGAACAGGTTAAATACTGAGCATTTTGTGAATCAGGATGAATCCTGAGTGTGTGTGGATGAGACTAAATCCTGAGGGTGAGGTGATCAGGATCATTCCTGAGAGTGTGGGGTACCAGGATGTATCCTGAGAGTGTGTGCATCAGGAACAATCCTGTGAGTGTGGGGGATAAGGTCAATCCTGTGAGCGTGGGGGAAAAGGATCAATCCTCTGAGTGTGTGGATCAGGATAATTCTTGAGATTGTGTGGATCAGGATCAATCATGAGAGTGTGTAGATCAGGTTCAAACCTGAGACGATGTGAATCAGGATTAATACAGAGAGGGTGTGGATCAGGATCAACCCTGAGAGTGTGGGGATGAGGATCAATCCTGAGTGTATCTGAATCAAGGACAATCCTCAGAGTGTGAGGATGTGGATAAATCCTGAGAGTGAGGTGATCATGATAATTCCTGAGAGTGAGGTGATCATGATAATTCCTGAGAGTGTGTGGATCAGGACCAATCCTGAGGTTATTTGGATCAGTGTTAATAATGAGAGTGTGCGAATCAGGATCAATCCTGAGAGTATGTGGATAAGGATCAACCCTGAAAATGTGTGGATCAAAATCAATACAGAGAGTGTGTGGATCAGGATCAACCCTGAGAGAGCGTGGGATCAGGATCAACTCTGAGATTGTGCAGAGTGTGTGGTTAAGGATCAACTCTGAGAGTTTGTGTGTTCAAGGGCAATCCCAAGTGTTTGTGGATCAGGATCAATCCTGTGAGGGTGTGTACCAGGATCAACCCTGTGAGTGTGTGGATCAGGTGCACTCTAAGAGTGTAAGGATCAGGGTAATTGCTGAGAGTGTATGCTTCAAATTCAATCATGAGAGTGTTTGGATAATTGTCAATAAGAGTGTTTGGATCAGAATCAATCATGAGAGTGTGTGGATCATGACCAACCTGTGAGTGTGTGAGATTAGGATCAATCCTGAGAGTGTGTGGGATCCAGTTCAATCATGAGAGCATGTGGATTAGGATCAATGCTGAGAGTGTGTGCGAAAGGATCAACTCTGAGATTGCGGAGACTGGATAAGGATCAACTTGGAGAGTATGTGGGATCAGGGGCAATCCCAAGGGCTTGTGGATCAGGATCAATCCTGACAGTGTGTGGATCAGGACAAATCCTGAGTTTGTGCCGAACAGGATCAATCCTGATAGTGTGGGGAATCAGGGTCAAGCTTGAGAATGTCTCGATCAGGGTAAATACTGAGAGTGTGTGAATCAGGATCAATAATTTGTGTGTGGATGAGTATCAATGCTGAGTGTGAGGTGATCAGGACCAATCCTGAGAGTGTGTGGAGCAATTACCATCTTACAAAGGTGTGGATCAGGATCAATCCTGAGAGTGTGTGGACCAGGGTCAATCCTGAGACTGTGTGAATCAGGATCAACCCTCAGAGTGTGGATGAGGATCAATCCTGAGAGTGAGGTTAACAAGAACAATCCTGAGACTATGTTGATCAGTATCAATCCTGAGAGTTGTGTGATCATGATCAATCCTGAGTGTGTGTGGATCAGGATCAAACCTGAGAGTGTGTGGCTCAGAATCAATCTTGAGCACATGTGGATCATGATCAATCATAAGAGTGTGGGGTATCAGGTTCAATTCTGAGAGTGTGTTGCATCAGGATCAATTCTGTGAGCGTGTGGATAAGGATCAACCCTGAAAGTGTGTGGATCAGAATCAATACAGAGAGTGTGTGGATTCGGATCACCCCTGAGAGTTTGTGGGTCCAGGGGCAATCCCAAGGGTTTGTGGATCAGGATCAATCCTGTGAGTGTGTTTACCAGGATCAACCCTGTGAGTGTGTAGGATCAGGATCAATCTTGAGAGTGCGGGGGATCAGGATCATCCCTGAGAGTGTTTGGATCAGAGGCACACTAAGAGTGTGTGGATCAGGATAATTGCTGAGAGTGTGTGGATCAATGACAATCATGAGAGTGTGTGGATTAATATCAACCCTGAGAGAATGCAGGGTCAGGTTCAATCCGGAGAGTGTGTTGATCATCATTCAATCTATCAAACCTGAGTTTCTGTGGATCAGGATCAATCCTGAGGGAGCGTAGATCAGGAACAATCCTGAAAGTATGTAGATCAGGATCAATCCAGAGTGTTTGTTGGTTCAGGGTTAATCTCAAGGGCGTTTGGATCAGGATCAATCCTGACAGTGTGTGAATCAGGACAAATCCTGAGGGTGTGCCAATCAGGATCAATCCTGAGGGTGTGGGGGATCAGGGTCTCTCCTAAAAGTATGTGGAACAGGTTTAATACTGAGAGTTTTGTGAAGCAAGATGGGATGAGGTGATCAGGATCATTCCTGAGAGTTTTGGGTACCAGGATGAATCCTGAGATTGTGTGCATCAGGAACAGTCCGATGAGTGTTGGGGATAAGGTTCAATCCTGAGGGTGTGGGGGTTATGGATCAATCCTCTGAGTGTGTGGATCAGCATAATTCCTGAGAGTGTTTTGATCAGGATCAACTCTGAGAGTGTGTGGAGCAGAATGAATCCTGAGAGTGTGTGGATCAGGTTCAAACCTGAGAGTGTGTGAATCAGGATCAATACAGAGAGGGTGTGGATCAGGATCAACCATGAGAGGGCGGGGGGTTAGTTTCAGTCCTGAGACTGTCTGGATCAGGATGAACTCTGAGATGGTGTGGATCCAGATAAGTCCTGAGAGTTTGTGGATCAGGAACAATCCTGAGAGTGAATGGATCAGGGTCAATTCTGAGCGTGTGTGGATCAGGATGAATCCTGAGTGTGTGTGGGTTCAGGGGAAATCCCCAAGGGCTTGTGTTTCAGGATGAAACCTGATAGTTTGTGGATCAGGACAAACTCTGGCGGTGTGTGAATGAGGATCAACCATAAGATTGTAGGGATGGAGATCAACCCTGAGACTGAGGTGATAAGGACCAACCCTGTGTGTGTGTATTATCAGGATCAATCTTGAGAGTGCGGGGGATCAAGATCATCCCTGAGAGTTTGTGGATCAGGTGCACACTAAGGGTTTGTTGATCAGGATAATTGCTGAGAGTTTGTGGATCAATGTCAATCATGAGAGTGTGTGGATCATGAGCAACACTTCTGAGTCTGTGGGATTAGTATCAACCCTGAAAATGTGTGGATCAGAATTAATATAGAGAGCATGTGGATTAGGATCAACCCTGAGATTATGTGGGATCAGGATCAACTTTGAGATTGTGGAGAGTGTGTGGATGAGGATCAACTCCGAGAGTGTGTGTGTTCAGGGGCAATCCCAAGGGTTTGTGGATCAGGATCAATCCTGTGAGTGTGTGTACCAGTTTCAATGCTGAGAGCATGTCCTGAGATTCTGGTGGATCAGGTTCAATTCTGAGGGTGTATGGATCAGAATGAATTCTGAGAGTGAGTGCATCAGAATTAATGATGAGATTGTCTGGGATCAGTATCAATCCTGAGATCATGTGGATCAGGTTCAACCCTGAGAGTTGTGGGATCAGGTTCAATCCTGAGAGTGGGTGGATCAGTGTCCAGCTGGAGATTGCGGGGGTTAAGGTTCAATCCAGAGAGTGTGTGTATCAGGATCAATCCTGAGAGTGTGTGGATCAGTGTAAATCCTGAAAGTGTGTGAATCACAATCTTTACAGGGAGAGTGTGGATCACAATCAACCCTAAGAGTGCAGGGGAACAGTTTCAATCCTGAGAATGTGTGGATCAGGGTCAATCCTGAGAGTGTGTGGTTCAGTTGTAATCCTGAGAGTGTGGGGGATCAAGATCAATGCTGAAAGATTGTGGATAAGGATCAACTCAGAGATTGTGTGCATCCGGATGAATCCTGAATGTGCGTGGGATCAGGGGCAATCCCAAAGGCATTTGGATCAGGATCAATCCTGAGGGTGTGTGGATCAGGATCAATGCTGAGAGTATGTGGATCAGGGTCAATTCTGAGAGTTTGAGGATCTTGGACAGTCCTGAGAGTGTGTGGATCAGGATCCATGCTGAGAGTTTGTGGATGAGGGTAAATCCTGAGAGTGTGTGGATCACGATCAATGCTGAGAGTTTGTGGATTAGGGTCAATCCTAAGAGTGTGAGGAAAACGATCAATGCTGAGAGTGTGTGGATCAGGGTCAGTCCTGGGAATGTTTGTATCAGGTTCATTCCTCATAGTGTGTGGATCTGGGTCAACCCGGTGAGTGTGTGGTTTCAGGATCAATCCTGAACATGTGTTGGATCATGATCAACCCTGAGAGAGTGGCTTATAAGGTTCAATCCTGAGCGTGTGTTGGATTAGGTTCAATCCTGTGAGCATGTGGATCACAAACAATCCTGAGAGGAGTGGGGATTAAGGTCAAACCTGAGAGGGTGCGCATCAGGATCAATCCTAAGTGAGTGTGAATCAGGGTCAATCTTAAGGGTGTGCAAATCAGGATCAATCCTGAGAGTGTGTGGATCAGGATCAACCCTGAGAATGTGTCAGATCAGGATCAATCCTGTGAGTGTGTACATCAGGATTAATGCTGAGAGTGTGTTGATCAGGATGAGTCCTGACAGTTTGTTGATCAGGATGAATCCTGAGAGATTTTTTATCAGGAAAAATTCTGAGAGTTTTTGGGTCAGGATTAATCCTGTGATTATGGGTGATCAGTGACAATCCTGAGAGTGTGTGGATTAGAATCAATCCTGTGATTGTGTGAATCAGGTTCAATTCTGAGAGTGTGTGGATCATGATCATTCCTGACAGTTTGTGGATGAGGATCAATCCTGAGAGTGTGTGGAAAATAATCCATGCTGAGGTTGTGTAGATCAGTATCAATCCTGAGAGAGTGTAGGATCTGACTGAATCCTGAGTGGTTCAGGCTCAATCCTGGGAGGGTCTGTATCAGGATCAATCCTCATAGTGTGTGGATCTGGGTCAACCCTCTGACTGTGTGGATTCAGGATAAAGCCTGAGATTGTGGGGGATCAGGTTCATTCCCGAGAGTGTGTTGGATCAGGATTTATTCTGTGAGCAAATGGATCAGAAACAACCCTGAGAGTTTTTGAATCACGTTCAACACTGAGAGTGTGTGCATCAGGACCAATCCTGACAGTGCATGAGTCAGGATCAATCCAGAGAGTTTGTGGATGAGGTCCAATCCTGAGAGTGTGTGGATCAGGGTTAATTCAGAGATTTTGAGGATCTGGGACAATCCTGAGAGTGTGTGGATCAGGATCCATGCAGAGAGTTTGTGGATCAGGATCAACCCTGTGAGTGTTTGGATGAAGGACAATCCTGCATGTGAGGTTATCAGGAAAAACCCTGATTGTTTGTTGATCATGATCAATCCTGAGAGTTTATTGATCAGGATCAATCTGGAGTGTGTGTGGATTAGGACCAAACCTGAGAGTGTGTTAATCAGGATGAGTCCACAGAGTTTGTTGCTCAGGATGAATCATAAGAGTTTGTTGATCAGGAACAATTCTGAGAGTGTTTGGGTCAGGATCAATCCTGAGAGTATGGGAGATCAGGGACAATCCTGTGAGTGTGTGCATCAGAAACAATCCTGTGATTTGTGTGGATCAGGATCAATTCTGTGAGTGTGTGGCTCGGGACCAATCCTGACAGTGTTTGGATGAGGATAAATCCTGAGGGTGTGTGGATCAGGATCAATGCTGAGAGTATGTGGATCAGGGTCAATCCTGAAAGTTTGTGGAAGACGATCAATGCTGAGAGTGTGTGGATCAGGATCAATCCTAAAATAGTGTAGGATGAGATTGAATCCTGAGAGTATGTGGTTCAGGGTCAATCCTGTGAGTGTTTGTATCAGGTTCATTCCTCATAGTGTATGGTTCTGGGTCAATCCGGTGAGTGTGTGGTTTCAGGATCAGTCCTGAACGTGTGTTGGATCATGATCAACCCTGAGAGTGTGGGGTATAAGGTTCAATCCCGAGCATGTGTTGGATTAGGTTCAATCCTCTGAGAATGTGGATCACAAAAAATCCTGAGAGTTTTTGAATCATGTTCAATACTGAGAATGTGTGGATCATGGTCAATCCTGAGAGTGTGAGGAACAGGATCAATCCTGAGAGTTTGTGGATCAGGACCAATCCTGAGTGGAGTGTGGATGAAGGTCAAACCTGAGAGTGTTTTAAACTGGATCAATCCTGAGCGAGCATGAATCAGGGTCAATCTTGAGACTGTGTAAATCAGGATCAATCCTGAGAGTGTGTGGATCAGGATCAACCCTGAGAATGTGTCAGATCAGGATCAATCCAGTGAGTGTGTGCATCAGGTTCAATGCTGAGAGTGTGTTGATCAGGATGAGTCTTGACAGTTTGTTGATCAGGATGAATCCTGAGAGTTTTTTGATCAGGAAAAATTCTGAGTGTTTTTGTGTCAGGATCAATCCTGAGAGTATGGGTGATCAGGGACAATCCTGAGAGTGTGTGGATCAGAATCTATCCTGAGAGTGTGTAGAAAATGATCAATGCTGAGGTTGTGTAGATCAGTGTCAATACTGAGAGAGTGTAGGATTAGATTGAATCCTGAGAATGTGTGGTTCACGCTCAATCCTGGGAGGGTCTGTATCAGGATCAATCCACATAGTGTGTGGATCTGGGTCAACCCTGTGACTGTGTGGTTTCAGGATAAAGCCTGAGAGTGTGGGAGATCAGGTTCAATCCTGAGCGTGTGTTGGATCAGGATTAATCCTGTGAGCATATGGATCAGAAACAACCCTGAGAGTTTTTGAATCACGTTCAACACTGAGAGTGTGTGCATCAGGATCAATCTTGAGAGTGCATGAATCAGGATCAATCCAGAGAGTTTGTGGATGATGTCCAATCCTGAGAGTGTGTGGATCAGGGTCAATTCTGGGAGTTTGAGGATCTGGGACAATCCTGAGAGTGTGTGGATCAGGATCCATGCTGAGAGATTGTGGATCAGGGTAAATCCTGAGTGTTTGTGGATCAGGATCAATGCTGAGAGTGTGTGGATCAATGTCAATTCAGAGAGTTTATGGATCAGTGTCAATCCTGATAGTGTGTGGATCAGGATGAGTGCGGTTAGTGTGTGGATCAGGTTCAATCCTGAGAGAGTGTAGGGTCAGGTTGAATCCTGAGAGTGTGTGGTTCTGGGTCAATCCTGGAAGTGTTTGTATTAGGATCTATCCTCATAGTGTGTGGATCATGATCAACCCTGAGAGTGTGGGGCGTAACTTTCAATCCCGAGCGTGTGTTGGATTAGGATCAATCCTGTGAGCAGATGAATCAGAAACAACCCTGAGGGTTTTTGAATCATGTTCAATACAGAGAGTGTGTGGATCATGGTCAATCCTCAGAGTGCAGGAAGCATGATCAATCCTGAGAGTTTCTGGATCAGGACTAATCCTGAGAGGAGTGTGGATCAAGGTAAAACCGGAAAGTGTATGGATCAGGATCAATCCTGAAAGTGTGTGATTCAGGGTTAATCCTGAGAGTGCGTGAATCAGGATCAATCGTGAGACTGTGTGGATCAGGATCAAACCTGAGAACGTGTCAGATCAGGATCAATCCTGTGAGTGTGTGCATCGGAATCAATCCTGTGAGTTTGTGCATCAGGATCAATGCTGAGAGTGTGTGGATCAGGATCAAGCCTGAGAATGTCTCAGATCAGGATCAATCCTGTGAGTGTCTGAATCAAGGTCAATCCTGAGAGTGTGCAAATCAGCATCAACCCTGAGAGTGTTTGGATGAAGGTCAATCCTGAGTGTGAGGTGATCAGGAAAAGCCCTGAGAGTTTGTTGATCATGATCAATCCTGAGATTTTATTGATCAGGATCAATCAGGTGTTGTGTGTGCGGATCAGGATCAATCTTGAGAGCAGGATCAATCTTGTTGATCAGGATGAATCCTGAGAGATTTTTGATCAGGAACAATTCTGAGAGTGTTTGGGTCAGGATCAATCCTGAGAGTATGGGAGATCAGCGACAATCCTGACAGTGTGTGGATCAGGATAAATGCTGAGTGTGTGTGGATCAGTGTCAATCCTGAGAGTGTGTGGATCAGGATCAATGCTGAGAGTGTGTGGATCAAAATCAATCCTGAGAGTCTGTGGAAAACGATCAATGCTGAGAGTGTTTGGATCACGGATAATCCTGAAAGAGTGGATCAGATTGAATCCTGAGACTCTGTAGTTCATGTTCAATCCTGGGAGTACTTGTATCTTGATCTATCCTCATAGATTGTGGATCTGGGTCAACCCTGAGACTGTGTGTGTTCAGGATCAATCCTGAAAGTGTGTGGGATCAGAATCAATTCTGGGAGCAGGTGGATCATGATCAAACCAGAGAGTCTGGGGGATTAGGTTCATCCCAGCGTGTGTTGGATCAGGATAAATCCTCTGAGCATGTCGATCAGGATCAACACTGAGAGTTTTTGAATCACGTTCTATACTGAGAGTGTGTGGATAAGGGTCAATCCTGAGAGTGTGTGGATCAGGGTCAATCATGTGAATTTGTGCATTGGTATCAATCCTGAGAGTGTGAGGATCAGGATCAACTCTGAGAATGTGTCAGAGCGGGATCAATCCTGTGAGTGTGTGCATTAGGACGAATCCTGTGAGTGTGTGCATCAGGATCAATCCTGAGGGTGTGTTGATCAGGATGAGTCCTGAGAGTTTGTTGATCAGGATGAATCCTGAGAGTTTGTTGATTGGGAAAAATTCTGAGAGTGTTTGAGTCAGGATGAATCCTGGGAGTGTGGGAGATCAGGCACAACCCTGAGAGAGTGTGGATCAGTATCAATCCTGTGATTGTGTGGATCAGGATCAATTCGGAGAGTGTGTGGATGAGGATTAATCCTGACAGTGTGTGGATGAGGATTAATCCTGACAGTGTGTGGATGAGGATCAATCCTGAGAGTGTGTGGATCAGCATCAACACTGAGAGTGTGTGGTTCAGGGTCAATCCTGAGTGTGTGTGTGCATCAGGGTCAATCCTGAGAGTGTGTAGGATCAGATTGAATCCTGAGAGTGTGTGGTTCAGAGTCAATCCTGAGATTGTTTTTACCAGGATCAATCCTCAGAGTTTGTGGATCTGGGTCAACCCTGAGAACGAGTGGCTCCATGATCAATCCTGAGAGTGTCTGATCAGGATCTATGCTTTGAATGTGTGGATGAGGGGCAATCCAGGGCATGAGGTGATCACGAAAATCCCTGATTGTTTGTTGATCATTATCAATATTGAGTGTTTTTCGATCATGATCAATCCTGAGAGTTTATAGATTAGGATCAATCTGGAGTGTGTGTGTGGATCAGGATCAAACCTGAGAGTGTGTTGTTCAGGATGAGTCCTGAGAGTTTGGTGAACAGGATAAATCATAAGAGTTCCTTGATCAGGAACAATTCTGTGGGTGTTTGGGTCATGTTCAATCCTGGGAGTATGGGAGATCAGGGACAATCCTGAGATTTTGTGAATCATAAATAACCCTGTGATATTGTGGATCAGGATCAATTAAAGAGTGTGTAGATTAGGATCAATCCTAACAGTGTGTGGATGTGGATCAATTCTGAGAGTGTGTGGATCTGGATCAATCCTGACAGTGTATGGATCTGGATCAATCCTGACAGTGTGTGGATCAGGATCAATGCTGAGAGTGTGTGGAACAGTTTCATTTTTAAGAGTGATGGGGATCAGGTTTAATATTGCCAGTGTGTGGATCATGGTGAATCCAGGGAGTGTGTGGATCAGGATCAGTCTTAAGAGTGGCTGGGAAAAGATTATTCCTAACAGTGTGTGGAAGCGGATCAATCCTGAGATTGTGTGATCAGCATCAATCCAAAGAGTGTGTGGATCAGGATCAATCCTGACAGTGTGTGGATCAGGGTCAATCCTGAGTGTGCATGTGCTGATCAGAATCAGTTCTGAGAGAGTCTGGATCAGGATCCACCCTGAGTGTGTGTGCATCAGGATCAATCCTGATGGTGTGGGGTTCAGGATCAAACCTGAGAGGGTGGGAGTTCAGGGTTAATCTTGAAGGTTTGGGGATCAGCATCAAACCTGTGAGAATGGGGGATCAGGATCAATGCTGAGAGTGTGTCAATCAGTATCAATCCTGTGAGTGTGTTCATCAGGATTAATCCTGAGAGTGTTTTAATAAAGATCAATACTCATAGTGTGTGGATCAGGATCAATCCTCAGAGTGTGTTGATCAGTGCCAATCTGGAGTGTGGAGTGGGGGATCAGGGTTAATGCTGAGGCTGTGTGGATCTGGACCAACCCTGAGAGCGTGTGGGATCAGGGTCAATCCTGAGTGTGGTGGATCAGGATCAGACCTGACCATGGAACAGGATCAATTCTGACAGTGTGTTGATCAGGATCAATCCTGAGAGTGTGGGGATCATTATTAAGCCTGAGTATGTAGACCAGTTTCATTTCTGAGCGTGATGGGGATCAGGTTAATTATGTCAGTGTGTGGATTATGGTGAATCCTGAGAGTGTGTTGATCAAGATTATGTCTGATAGTGGCTGGTATCGGATTATTCCTAGGAGTGTGTAGATTGCAATCAATCCTGAGATTGTGTGGATCAGCATCAGTCCAGAGATTGTGTGGATCAGGACCAATTCTGAGAGAGTCTGGATCAGGATCTACCCTGAGAGTGTGTGCATCAGTATCAATCCTGATACTGTGCAGTTCAGGATAAAAGCTGACAGTGTATAGTTTGATGATCAGAATAAATCCTGATAGTTTGATGATCAGAATAAATCCTGTGAGTTTGTTCATCAGGAACCATTCTGGGAGTCTTTGGGTCAGGATCAATCCTGAGAGTGTGGGAGATCAGGGACTAACCTGACAGTGTGTGAATCAGAATCAATCCTGTGATTGTGTGGAGCAGGATCAATTCTGACAGTGTGTGGATAGGGATCAATGCTGTGAGTGTGTGGAACGTAATCATCCTACCAGTGTCTCGATGAGGATCAATCCTGAGAGTATGTGGATCAGGATCAATGCTGAGAGTGTGTAGATAAGACTCAATCCTTAGAGTGTGTGGAAAATGATCAATGCTGTATCAGTGTCAATCCTGAGAGTGTGTAGGATCAGCTTGAATCCTCAGCATTTGTGGTTGAAGGTCATTCCTTGGATTGTTTGTACCAGGATCAATCCTCATAGTGTGTGAATCTGGTCAACCCTGGGAGCGTGTGGGTTCAGGATGAATCCTGATAATGTGTGATCAGTATCAATGCTATGAGTGTGTGGATGAGGGGCAATCCTGGGGGTGAGGTGATCAAGAAAATCCCTGATTGTTTGTTGATCAATATCAATCCTGAGTGTTTTTTCGATCATGATCAATCCTGAGAGTTTATTGATCAGGATCAATCTGGAGTGTGTGTGGATCAGGATCAAAACTGAGAGTGTGTTGTTCAGGACGAGTTCACAGAGTTTGGTGATCAGGATGAATCATAAGAGTTTCTTGATCGGGAACAGTTCTGAGAGTGTTTGGGTCAGTTTCAATCCTGAGAGTATGAGAGATCAGGGACAATCCTGAGAGTGTGTGAATCAGAAATAATCAAGTGATATTGTGGATCAGGCTTAATTATGAGATTGTGTGGAACGGGATCAATCCTGACAGTGTGTGGATGCAGATCAATCCTGAAAGTCTGTGGATCAGGATCAATACTGAGAGTGTGTGGATGAGTCTCAATCCTGAGAGTTTGTTCAATCATGATCAATCCTGAGAGTTTAGTGACCAGGATCAATATGGAGTGTGTGTGGATTAGGATCAAACATGGAAGTGTGTTGTTCAGGATGAGTCCTGAGAGTTTGGTGATCAGGATGAATCATAAGAGTTTCTTCATCAGGCACAATTCTGAGAGTTTGGTTCAGGATCAATCCTGAGAGATTGGGAGATCAGGGACAATCCTGAGAGTGTGTGGATCAGGGTCAATCCTGAGATCGTGTAGGATCAGTTTGAATCCTGAGTGTGTGTGGTTCAGGTTCAATCGTGGGAGTGTTGGTGCCAGGATCAATCCTCAGAGTGTGTGGATCTGTGTCAACCCTGAGAGGGTGTGGGTTCAAGATCAATCATGAGAATGTGTGGGATCAGGGTCAACCCTGTGAGTGTGTGGATGAGGATCAATCCTGAGCATGAGGTGATCAAGAAAAACCCTGATTATTTGTTGATCAGGATAAATCCTGTGAGTTTATGGATTGGAATCAATATGGACTGTGTTTGGATCAGGATCAATCCTGAGAATGTGTTGATCAGAATGAGTCCTGAGAGTTTGTTGATCAGGATGAATCATAAGATTTTGTTTATTAGAGACAATCCTGAGAGCGTGTGGATCAGGATCAATGCTGAGAGTGTGTTGTTCAAGATGAGTCCTGAGAGTTTGGTGATCAGGATGAATCATAAGAGTTTCTTTATCAGGAACAATTCTGAGAGTGTTTGGGTCATGTTCAATCCTGAGAGTATGGGAGATCAGGGACAATCTTGATCATGTGTGGATCAGGATAAATGCTGGGAGTGAGTGGATCAGGGTCAATTCTGAGAGTTTGTGGATCAGGGTCAATCCTGAGAGTGTGTGGCTCAGGATTAATGCTGAGAGTTTCTGGATCAGGATCAATCCTTGGAGTGTGAGTAAAATGTTCATTGCTGAGATTGTGTAGATCAGGGTTAATCCTGAGAGAGTGTGGATCAGATTGAATCCTGAGAGTGTTTGGTTCAGGGTCAATCCTTGAAGTGTTTGTGTCATGATCTACCTAGATTGTGGATCTGGGTCAACCCTGAGACTGTGTGGGTTCAGGTTCAATCCTGAGAGTGTGTAAGATCAGATTGAATCCTGAGAGTGTGTGGTTCTGTGTCAATCCTGGGATTGTTTGTACCTGGATGAAGCCTCAGAGTTTGTGGATCTGGGTCAACCATGAGAACGTGTGGGTTCATGATCAATCCTGAGAGTGTGTGATCAGGATCAATGCTGTGAGTGTGTGGATGAGGGGCAATCCTGGGCATGAGGTCATCAAGAAAATCCCTGATTGTTTGTTGATCACTATCAATCTTGAGTGTTTTTGCGATCATGATCAATCCTGAGAGTTTATTGATCAGGATCAATCTGGAGTGTGTGTGGATCAGGATCAAACCTGAGAGTGTGTTGTTCAGGATGAGTCCTGAGATGTTGGTGATCAGGATGAATCAGAAGTGTTTCTTCATCAGGAACAATTCTGAGAGTGTTTGGGTCAGGTTCAATCCTGAGAGTATGGGAGATCAGGGACAATCCTGAGAGAGTGTGAATCAGAAATAATCCTCTAATATTGTGGATCAGGATCAGTTCTGAGTGTGTGTAGATCGGGATCAATCCTAGCAGTGTGTGGATGTGGATCAATCCTGAGAGTGTGTGGTCAGGATCACTGCTGAGAGTGTGTGGATCAGGATCAATCCTGAGCGTTTGTTTGATCAATATCAAACCTGAGAGTTTATTGACCAGGTAAATCTGGAGTGTGTGTGGATCAGGATCAATCCTGTGAGTGTGTTGATCAGGAGGAGTCCTGAGAGTTTGTTGATCAGAATGAATCAAAAGAGTTTGTTGATTAGGAAGAATTCTTAGAGTTCATGGGTCAGGATCAATCCTGAGACTATGGGAGATCAGGGACAATCCTGAGAGCGTGTGGATCAGGATCGATTCAGAGAGTGTGTGGATTGGGATCAGTCCTGACAGTTAGTGGATCAGGATCAGTCCTGACAGTTAGTGGATCAGGATCAATCCTGAGAGTGTGTGGATCAGGATGAATGCTGAGAGTGTGTGGATCATGGTCAATTTTGTGATTTTGTGGAACAGGGTTAGTCCTGAGAGTGTGTGGATCAGGATCAAAGCTGAGAGATTGCAGATCATGGTGAATCCTGATAGCTTGTGGAAAATGATCAACGCTGGGAGTGTGTGTATCAGGATCAATGCTGAGAGTGTGTGTATCAGGATCAATGCTGAGAGTGTGTGTATCAGGATCAATGCTGAGAGTGTGTGTATCAGGATCAATGCTGAGAGTGTGTGGATCAGGATCAATGCTGAGAGTGTGTGTATCAGGATCAATGCTGAGAGTGTGTGTATCAGGATCAATGCTGAGAGTGTGTGGATCAGGATCAATGCTGAGAGTGTGTGGATCAGGATCAATGCTGAGAGTGTGTGGATCAGGATCAATGCTGAGAGTGTGTGGATCAGGATCAATGCTGAGAGTGTGTGGATCAGGATCAATGCTGAGAGTGTGTGGATCAGGATCAATGCTGAGAGTGTGTGGATCAGGATCAATGCTGAGAGTGTGTGGATCAGGATCAATGCTGAGAGTGTGTGTATCAGGATCAATGCTGAGAGTGTGTGGATCAGGATCAATGCTGAGAGTGTGTGGATCAGGATCAATGCTGAGAGTGTGTGGATCAGGATCAATGCTGAGAGTGTGTGGATCAGGATCAATGCTGAGAGTGTGTGGATCAGGATCAATGCTGAGAGTGTGTGGATCAGGATCAATGCTGAGAGTGTGTGGATCAGGATCAATGCTGAGAGTGTGTGGATCAGGATCAATGCTGAGAGTGTGTGGATCAGGATCAATGCTGAGAGTGTGTGGATCAGGATCAATTCTCAGATTGGGTGGATCAGGAACAATTCTCAGATTGGGTTGATTGGGATCAATCGTGAGAGTGTGTGGATCAGGATCAATGCTGAGAGTGTGTGGATCAGTGTCACTTCTGTTAGTTTGTGGATCAGGGTCAACGCTGAGAGTGTGTGGATCAGGATCAATGCTGAGAGTGTGTGGATCAGGGTGAATCTTGAGGGTGTGTGGAATACAATCAGTTCTGGGAATCTGTGGCTCATGATCAATGCTGAGAGTTGTGGATCAGATTGAATCCTGAGAGACTGTGGTTCAGCTGAATCCTGGGAATGTTTGTATCAGGATCAATCCTCATATTGTGTGGATCTGGGTCATCCTGGAGACATTGTGCATTCAGGATCAATCCTGAAATTGTGTGGGATCAGGATCAATGCTGTGAGCATGTGGATCAGGATCAACCCTGAGCGTTTTTGATTCAAGTTCAATACTGTGAATGTATGGATGCGGGTAAATCCTGAGAATGCGGGAATCAGGATCAATCCTGAGAAATTGTGGATTAGGAACAATCCTGAGAGGAGTGTGGATCGAGGTCAATCCTGAGATTTAACTAATCAGCATGAATCCTCAGAGTGTGCTCATCAGGATGAGTCCTGAGAGTTTGTTGATCAGGATGAATCCTGAGAGTTTGTTGATGGGGAACAATTCAAAGATTTTTAGGGGCAGGATCAATTCTAAGAGTGTGGGAGATCAGGGACAATCCTGAGAGTTTGTGGGTTGAAGATAAATCCTGAGAGTGTGTGGGATCAGTATCAACCCTATGAGTGTGTGGGTGAGGGTCAATCCTGAGCAAGAGGTGATGAAGAACAACCCTGATTATTTGTCGATCTGGATCAATCCTGAGAGTTTATTGATCAGGAAGACTCTGGACTGTGTTTGAATCAAAATCAATCCTGAGAGTGTGTTGATCAGAATGAGTCCTGAGAGTTTGTTGATCATAATGAATCATAAGAGTTTGTTTATCAGGAACAATTTTGAGAGTGTTTGGGTCAGGATCAATGCTGAGAGTGTGTGGATCAGGATCAATTCTGATAGTTTGTGGATCAGGGTCAATCCTGAGAGTTTGTGGAAAACAATCAATGCTGAGAGTATGTGGATCAGGGTCAATCCTGGAATTGTTTGTTTCAGGATCAATCCACATAATCTGTGGATCTGGGTCCACCCTGAGACTGTGTGCGATCAGGATCAATTCTGAAAGTGTGTCGGACCAGAATCAATCCTGAGAGCTTGTGGATCATGATTAAACCTGAGAGTGTGGGGGATCACGTTCAATCCAGCGTTTGTTGGATCAGGATCAATCATGCGAGCCTATGGATCAGGATAAACCTTGAGAGTTTTTGATTCATGTTCAATACTGAGATTGTGTAGATCAGAGTCAATCCTGAGAGTACGGGAATCAGGATCAATCCTGAGAGATTGTGGATGAGGACCAGTCCTGAGAGGAGTGTGGATTAAGGTCAAACCTGAGAGTGTGTGGATCAGGGTCAGTCATTAGAGTGTGTGAATTAGTATCAATCCTAAGAGTGTGTGGATCAGGATCAACCCTGAGAATGTCTCAGATCAGAATCAATCCTGTGAGTGTGTGCAAAAGGATCAATCCTGAGAGTGTTTGAATCAGGGTCAATCCTGAGAGTTTACAAATCAGGATCAGTCCTGAGAGTGTGTGGATCAGGATCAATCCTGTGAGTGTGTGAATCAGGGTCAATCCTGAGAGTTTATGAATAGAATCAATCCCGAGAGTGTGTGGATCTGGATCAAAACTGAGAATGTGTCAGATCAGGATCAATCCTGTGATTATGTGCATCAGGATCATTCCTGTGAATGTGTGCATAAGGATCAATCCTGAGAGTGTGTTGATCAGGATGAGTCCTGATAGTTTGATGATCAGAATAAATCCTGTGAGTTTGTTCATCAGGAACCATTCTGGGAGTCTTTGGGTCAGGATCAATCCTGAGAGTGTGGGAGATCAGGGACTAACCTGACAGTGTGTGAATCAGAATCAATCCTGTGATTGTGTGGAGCAGGATCAATTCTGACAGTGTGTGGATAGGGATCAATGCTGTGAGTGTGTGGAACGTAATCATCCTACCAGTGTCTCGATGAGGATCAATCCTGAGAGTATGTGGATCAGGATCAATGCTGAGAGTGTGTAGATAAGACTCAATCCTTAGAGTGTGTGGAAAATGATCAATGCTGTATCAGTGTCAATCCTGAGAGTGTGTAGGATCAGCTTGAATCCTCAGCATTTGTGGTTGAAGGTCATTCCTTGGATTGTTTGTACCAGGATCAATCCTCATAGTGTGTGAATCTGGTCAACCCTGGGAGCGTGTGGGTTCAGGATGAATCCTGATAATGTGTGATCAGTATCAATGCTATGAGTGTGTGGATGAGGGGCAATCCTGGGGGTGAGGTGATCAAGAAAATCCCTGATTGTTTGTTGATCAATATCAATCCTGAGTGTTTTTTCGATCATGATCAATCCTGAGAGTTTATTGATCAGTATCTATCTGGAGTGTGTGGGGATCAGGATCAAACTTGAGAGTGTGTTGCGCAGGATAAGTCCTGAGAGTTTGGTGATCAGGATGAATCATAAGAGTTTCTTGATCAGGAACATTTCGGAGAGTGTTTTGGTCAGGTTCAATCCTGAGAGCTTGGGAGATCAGGGACAATCCTGAGAGTGTGTAGATCAGGAGAAATTCTGAGGATGTGTGGATCGGGATCAATCCTGATGGTGAGTGGATCAGGATCAATCGTGAGAGTGTGTGGATCGGGATCAATGCTGAGAGTGTGTGGATCAGGGTCACTTCTGAGAGTTTGTGGATCAGGGTCAACGCTGAGAGTGTGTGGATCAGGATCAATGCTGAGAGTGTGTGGATCAGGGTGAATCTTGTGGGTGTGTGGAAAACAATCAATTCTGGGAGTCTGTGGCTCAGGATCAATGCTGAGATTTGTGGATCAGATTGAATCCTGAGAGACTGTGGTTCAGGGTGAATCCTGGGAGTGTTTGTATCAGGATCAATCCTCATAGTGTGTGGATCTGGGTCAACCTGGAGACATTGTGCATTCAGGATCAATCCTGAAAGTGTGTGGGATCAGGATCAATGCTGTGAGCATGTGGATCAGGATCAACCATGAGCATTTTTGAATCACGTTCAATACTGAGAGTGAATGGATGCAGGTAAATCCTGAGAATACGGGAATCAGGATCAATCCTGAGAAATTGTGGATCAGGAACAATCCTGAGAGGAGTGTGGATCAAGGTCAATCCTGAGATTTAACGAATCAGGATGTATCCTCAGAGTGTGCTCATCAGGATGAGTCCTGAGAGTTTGTTGATCAGGATGAATCCTGAGAGTTTGTTGATGCGGAACTATTCAAAGATTTTTTTGGACCAGGATCAATTCTGAGGGTGGGAGATCTGGGACAATCCAGACAGTGTGTGGAATGAAGATAAATCCTGAGAGTGTGTGGGATCGGTATCAACCCTGTGAGTGTGTGGATGAGGGTCAATCCTGAGCATGAGGTGACCAAGAAAAACCCTGATTATTTGTCGATCTGGATCAATCCTGAGAGTTCATTGATCAGGAAGATTCTGGACTGTGTTTGGATCAGAATCAATCCTGAGAGTGTGTTGATCAGAATGAGTCCTGAGAGTTTGTTGATCAGGATGAATCATAACAGTTTGTTTATCAGGAACAATTCTGAGAGTGTTTGGGTCAGGATCAATCCTGCAGTATGGGAGATCAGGGACAATCCTGAGAGTGTGTGGATCAGGATCAATGCTGCATGTGTGTGGATCAGGATCAATGCTGCGAGTGTGTGGATCAGGAACAATTCTGAGAGTTTGTAGATCAGGGTCAATCCTGAGAGTTTGTGGAAAACAATCAATGCTGAGAGTGTGTGGATTGGGGACAATCCTGGGAGTGTTTGTTTCAGGATCAATCCACATAATCTGTGGATCTGGGTCAACCCTGAGACTGTGTGCATTCAGGATCAATCCTGAAAGTGTGTCGGACCAGAATCAATCCTGAGAGCATGATTAACCCTGAGAGTGTGGGGGATCACGTTCAATCCAGCGTTTGTTGGATCAGGATAAATCATGCGAGCATGTGGATCAGGATAAACATTGAGAGTTTTTGATTCATGTTCAATCCTGAGTGTGCGGGAATCAGAATCAATCCTGAGAGATTGTGGATCAGGACCAATCCTGAGAGGAGTGTGGATTAAGGTCAAACCTGAGAGTGATGGATCAGGGTCAGACCTGAGAGTGTGTGAATCTGGATCAATCCTGTGAGTGTGTGGATCAGGGTCAATCCTGAGAGTTTACGAATAGGATCAATCCTGAGAGTGTGTGGATCAGGATCAAACCTGAGAATGTATCAGATCAGGATCAATCCTGTGATTATGTGCATCAGGATCATTCCTGTGAGTGTGTGCATAAGGATCAATCCTGAAAGTGTGTTGATCAGGATGAGTCCTGATAGTTTGCTGATCAGAATAAATCCTGAGAGTTTGTTCATCAGGAACCACTCTGGGAGTCTTTGGGTCAGGATCAATCCTGAGAGTATGGGAGATCAGCGACAATCCTGTGATTGTGGGATCAGGATCAATTCTGAGAGTGTGTGGATCAGGATCAATGCTGATAGTGTATGGATCAGGGTCAATTCATGAGATTTTGTGGATCAGGGTCAATACTGAATGTGTGTGGATCAGGATCAATGCTGAGAGTGGGTTAATCTGGGTGACTCCTGAGAGTGTGTGGAAAACTATCAATGCTGGCATTGTGTGGCTCAGTATCAATGCTGAGAGGGTGTGGATGAGGTTCAATTCTGAAAGTGTGTAGGTCAGGATCAATCCTGAGAGTGTGTGGATCAGGATCAAAATTAAGAGTGTGTGGATCGGGATCAATGCCGAGAGTTTGTGGATCAGGGTGAATTCTGAGAGTTTGTGGATCAGGGTCAATCATGTGAGTGTCTTGATCAGGATCAATGCTGAGAGTGTGTGATCAGGGTCAATCCTTAGAGTGTGTGGAAAATGATCAATGCTGTATCAGTGTCAATCCTGAGAGTATTTAGGATCAGCTTGAATCCTCAGAGTTTGTGGTTGAAGGTCATTCCTTGGATTGTTTGTACCAGGATCAATCCTCATAGTGTGTGAATCTGGTCAACCCTGGGAGCGTGTGTGTTCAGGATGAATCCTGATAGTGTGTGATCAGTATCAATGCTATGAGTGTGTGGATGAGGGGCAATCCTGGGGGTGAGGTGATCAAGAAAATCCCTGATGTTTGTTGATCAATAACAATCCTGAATGTTTTATCGATCATGATCAATCCTGAGAGTTTATTGATCAGGATCAGTCTGGAGTGTGTGGGGATCAGGATCAAACTTGAGAGTGTGTTTTTCAGGATGAGTCCTGAGAGTTTGGTGATCAGGATGAATCATAAGAGTTTCTTGATCAGGAACATTTCGGAGAGTGTTTGGGTCATGTTCAATCCTGAGAGCTTGGGAGATCAGGGACAATCCTGAGAGTGTGTGGAACAAGAGCAATTCTGAGGGTGTGTGGATCAGGATCAATCCTGATAGTGAGTGGATCAGGATCAATCGTGAGAGTGTGTGGATCAGGATCAATACTGAGAGTGTGTGGATCAGGGTCAACACTGAGAGTTTGTGGATCAGGGTCAACGCTGAGAGTGTGTGGATCAGGATCAATGCTGAGAGTGTGTGGATCAGGTTGAATCTTGCGGGTGTGTGGAAAACAATCAATTCTGGGAGTCTGTGGCTCAGGATCAACGCTGAGATTTGTGGATCAGATTGAATCCTGAGAGACTGTGGTTCAGGGTGAATCCTGGGAATGTTTGTATCAGGATCAATCCTCATAGTGTGTGGATCTGGGTCCTCCCGGAGACATTGTGCATTCAGGATCAATCCTGAAATTGTGTGGGATCAGGATCAA
Organism: Carcharodon carcharias; assembly: GCF_017639515.1. NCBI lineage: Eukaryota > Metazoa > Chordata > Chondrichthyes > Lamniformes > Lamnidae > Carcharodon > Carcharodon carcharias. Next base: position 95,275,476 of record NC_054476.1, on the reverse strand, counting down.
TGCTGTGAGCATGTTATCAGGATCAACCCTGAGTGTTTTTGAATCACATTCAATACTGAGTGTATGGATGCGGGTAAATCCTGAGAATGCGGGAATCAGGATCAATCCTGAGAAATTGTGGATCAGGAACAATCCTGAGAGGAGTGTGGATCAAGGTCAATCCTGAGATTTAACGAATCAGGATGTATCCTCAGAGTGTGCTCACCAGGATGAGTCCTGAGAGTTTGTTGATCAGGATGAATCCTGAGAGTTTGTTGATGGGGAACTATTCAAAGATTTTTTTGGGTCAGGATCAATTCTAAGAGTGTGGAAGATCTGGGACAATCCTGAGAGTGTGTGGAATGAAGATAAATCCTGAGAGTGTGTGGGATCAGTATCAACCCTGTGAGTGTGTGGATGAGGGTCAATGCTGAGCATGAGGTGACCAAGAACAACCCTGATTATTTGTCAATCTGGATCAATCCTGAGAGTTTATTGATCAGGAAGATTCTGGACTGTGTTTGGATCAGAATCAATCCTGAGAGTGTGTTGATCAGAATGAGTCCTGAGAGTTTGTTGATCATAATGAATCATAAGAGTTTGTTTATCAGGAACAATTCTGAGAGTGTTTGGGTCAGGATCAATCCAGCGGTATGGGAGATCAGGGACAATCCTGAGAGTGTGTGGATCAGGAACAATGCTGAGGGTGTGTGGATCAGGATCAATTCTGATAGTTTGTGGATCAGGGTCAATCCTGAGAGTTTGTGGAAAACAATCAATGCTGAGAGTGTATGCATCAGGGTCAAACCTGGGAGTGTTTGTTTCAGGATCAATCCACATAATCTGTGGATCTGGGTCAACCCTGAGACTGTGTGCATTCAGGATCAATCCTGAAAGTGTGTCGGACCAGAATCAATCCTGAGAGCAAGTGGATCATGATTAACCCTGAGAGTGTGGGGGATCACGTTCAATCCAGTGTTTGTTGGATCAGGATAAATCATACGAGCATGTGGAACAGGATAAACCTTGAGAGTTTTTGATTCATGTTCAATACTGAGAGTGTGTGGATCAGGGTCAATCCTGAGAGTGCGGGAATCAGGATCAATCCTGAGAGATTGTGGATCAGGACTAATCCTGAGAGGAGAGTGGATTAAGGTCAAACCTGAGAGTGTGTGGATCAGGGTCAGTCATGAGAGTGTGTGGATCAATATCAATCCTGAGAGTGTGTGGATCAGGATCAACCCTGAGAATGTCTCAGATCAGAATCAATCCTTTGAGTGTGTGCAAAAGGATAAATCCTGAGAGTGTGTGAATCAGGGTCAATCCTGAGAGTTTACAAATCAGGATCAATCCTGAGAGTGTGTGGATCTGGATCAAACCTGAGAATGTGTCAGATCAGGATCAATCCTGTGATTATGTGCATCACGTTCATTCCTCTGAGTGTGTGGATAAGGATTCCTGAGATTCTGTTGATCAGGATGAGTTCTGATAGTTTGCTGATCAGAATAAATCCTGAGGGTTTGTTCATCAGGAACCATTCTGGGAGTCTTTGGGTCAGGATCAATCCTGAGAGTGTGGGAGATCAGGGACAATCCTGAGAGTGTGTGAATCAGAATCAATCCTGTGATTGTGTGGAGCAGGATCAATTCTGACAGTGTGTGGATCGGGATCAATGCTGTGAGTGTGTGGATTGTGATCAACCTACCAGTGTGTCAATGAGGATCAATGCTGAGAGTATTAGGATCAGGATCAATGCTGAGAGTGTGTGGATTAGAGTCAATCCTGACAGTGAATGGAAAATGATCAATGCCATGAGTGTGTGGATCAGGGTGAATCCTGAGAGATTGTGGATCAGGGTCAATCCTGAAAGTGTGTAGGAACAGATTGAATCCTGAGAGTGTGTGGTTCAGGGTAAATCCTGGTAGAGTTTTTACCTGGATCAATCCTCTGAGTGTGTGGATCTGGGTCAACGTTGATAGTGTGTGGATGTGGGGCAATATTGAGCGTGAGGTGATCAAGAAAAACCCTGATTGTTTGTTGATCAGGATCAATCCAGAAAGTTTGTTTTAATCATGATAAATCCTGAGAGTTTATTGAGCAGAATCAATCTGGAGTGTGTGTGTGTATCAGGATCAAACCTGAGAATGTGTCAGACCAGGACCAATCTTGTGAGTGTGTGGATCGGGATCAATCATGACAGTGTGTGGATCAGGATCTATCCTGAGAGTGTGTAGATCTGGATCAATGCTGAGAGTGTGTGGATCAGGATCAATTATGAGAGCTTGTGGATCAGGGTCAATCCTGAGACTGTGTGGATCACGATTAATGCTGGGAGAGTGTCGATCAGGGTCAATTCTGAGAGTTTGTGGATCAGGGTCAATGCTGAGAGATTATTGATCAGGATCAATCTGCAGTATGTGTGGATCAGGATAAGTCCTGAAAGAGTGTGGATCAGGAACAATCCTGAGAGATTGTTGATCAGGATGTGTCCTGAGAGTTTGTTGATCAGAATGAATGCTGAGAGATTGTTGGTCAGGAACAATTCTGAGAGTGTTAGTGTCAGGATCAATCCTGAGACTATGGGAGATCAGGGTCAATCCTGAGAGTGTGTAGGATCAGAATGAATCCTGTGAGTGTGCAGTTCAGGGTCAATCCTGGGATTGTTTGTACCAGGATCAGTCCTCAGATTTTGTGGATCTGAGTCAACCTTGAGAACGTGTGTGTTCATGATCAATCCTGAGAGTGTGTGATCAGGATCAATGCTGTGAGTGTGTGGATGAGGGGCAATCCTGGGGGTGAAGTGATCAAGAACATCCCTGATTGTTTGTTGATCAATATCAATCTTGAGTGTTTTTTCGATCATGATCAATCCTGAGAGTTTATTGATCAGGATCTATCTGGAGTGTGTGTGGTTCAGGATCAAACTTGAGAATGTGTTGTTCAGGATGAGTCCTGACAGTTTGGTGATCAGGATGAATCATAAGAGTTTCTTGATCAGGAACATTTCTGAGAGTGTTTGTGTCAGGTTCAATCCTGAGAGCTTGGGAGATCAGGGACAATCCTGAGAGTGTGTGGATCAGGAGCAATTCTGAGGGTGTGTGGATCAGGATCAATCCTGAGAGTGTGTGGATCAGGTTCAATGCTGAGAGTGTGTGGATCAGGGTCAAATCTGGGAGTGTTTGTTTCAGGATCAATCCACATAATCTGTGGATCTGGGTCAACCCTGAGACTGTGTGCGATCAGGATCAATCCTGAAAGTGTGTCGGACCAGAATCAATCCTGAGAGCAAGTGGATCATGATTAACCCTGAGAGTGTGGGGGATCACGTTCAATCCAGTGTTTGTTGAATCAGGATAAATCATGCAAGAATATGGATCAGGATAAACCTTGAGAGTTTTTGATTCATGTTCAATACTGAGAGTGTGTGGATCAGGGTCAATCCTGAGAGTGCAGGAATCAGGATCAATCCTGAGAGATTGTGGATCAGAACCAATTCTGAGAGGAGTGTGGATTAAGGTCAAACCTGAGAGTGTGTGGATCAGGGTCAGTCATGAGAGTGTGTGGATCAGTATCAATCCTGAGAGTGTGTGGATCAGGATCAACCCTGAGAATGTCTCAGATCAGAATCAATCCTGTGAGTGTGTGCAAAAGGATAAATCCTGAGAGTGTGTGAATCAGGGTCAATCCTGAGAGTTTACAAATCAGGATCAGTCCTGAGAGTGTGTGGATCAGGATCAATCCTGTGAGTGTGTGAATCAGGGTCAATCCTGAGATTTTATGAATAGGATCAATCCTGAGAGTGTGTGGATCAGGATCAAACATGAGAATGTGTCAGATCAGGATCAATCCTGTGATTATGTGCATCAGGATCATTCCTGTGAGTGTGTGCATAAGGATCAATCCTGAGAGTGTGTTGATCAGGATGAGTCCTGATAGTTTGATGATCAGAATAAATCCTGAAAGTTTGTTCATAAGGAACCATTCTGGGAGTCTTTGGGTCATGATCAATCCTGAGAGTGTGGGAGATCAGGGACAATCCTGAGAGTGTATGAATCAGAATCAATCCTGTGATTGTGTGGATCAGGATCAATTCTGACAGTGTGTGGATCGGGATCAATGCTGTGAGTTTGTCGATTGTGATCAACCTACCAGTGTGTTGATGAGGATCAATCCTGAGAGTATGTGGATCAGGATTAATTCTGAGAGTGTGTGGATGAGAGTCAATCCTTACAGTGAATGGAAAACAATCAATGCTGTGAGTGTGAGGATCAGGGTGAAACCTGAGAGATTGTGGATCAGGGTCAATCCTGAGAGTGTGTAGGAATAGATTGAATCCTGAGAGTGTGTGGTTCAGGTTAAATCCTGGGAGAGTGTTTACCCGGATTAATCCTCAGAGTGTGTGGATCTGAGTCAACGCTGCTAGTGTGTGGATGTGGGGCAATATTGAGCGTGAGGTGATCAAGAAAAACCTTGATTGTTTGTTGATCAGGATCAATCCTGAGAGTTTGTTTTAATCATTATAAATCCTGCGAGTTTATTGATCAGGATCAATCTGGAGTGTGTGGATCAGGATCAACACTGAGAATTTGTCAGACCAGCAACAATCCTGTGAGTATGTGCATCACGGTCAATCATGTGTGCATATGGAACCGGATCAATCCTGAAAGTGTGTTGATCATGATGAGTGCTGAGAGATTGTTGATCAGGATTAATGCTGAGAGTGTGTCGCTCAAGGTCAATTCTGAGAGTTCGTGGATCAGGATCAATGCTGAGAGACTATTGATCAGGATCAATCTGCAGTGTGTGTGAATCAGGATAAATACTGAGAGAGTATGGATCAGGAACAATCCTGAGAGTGTGTTGATCAGGATGTGTCCTGAGAGTTTGTTGATCAGAATGAATGCTGAGAGATTGTTCGTCAGGAACAATTCTGAGTGTTAGTGTCAGGATCAGTCCTGAGAATATGGGAGATCAGGGTCAATCCTGTGAGTGTGTGGTTCAGGGTCAATCCTGGGATTGTTTGTACCAGGATAAGTCCATAGATTTTGTTGATCTGGGTCAACCCTGAGAATGTGTGGGTTCATGATCAATCCTGAGGGTGTGTGATCAGGATCAATGCTGTGAGTGTGTGGATGAGGGCCGATCCTGGGCATGAGGTGATCAAGAAAATCCCTGATTGTTTGTTGATCATTATCAATCTTGAGTGTTTTTTTGATCATGATCAATCCTGAGAGTTTATTGATCAGGATCAATCTGGAGTGTGTGTGGATCAGGATAAAACCTGAGAGTGTGTTGTTCTGGATGAGTCCTGAGAGTTTGGTGATCAGGATAAATCATAAGAGTTTCTTTAGCAGGAAAAATTCTGAGAGTGTTTGGGTCATGTTCAATCCTGAGAGTATGGGAGATCAGGGACCATCTTGATCATGTGTGGATCAGGATAAATGCTGAGAGTGTGTGGATCAGGGTCAATTCTGAGAGTGTGTGGATCAGGATCAATGCTGAGAGTTTCTGGATCAAGATCAATCCTGGGAGTGTGTGTAAAATGTTCATTGCTGAGATTGTGTAGATCAGGGTGAATCCTGAGAGAGTGTGAATCAGATTGAATCCTGAGAGTGTGTGGTTCAGGATCAATCCTGGAAGTATTTGTATCATGATCTATCTAGATTGTGGATCTAGGTCAACCATGAGAACGTGTGGGTTCATGATCAATCCTGAGAGTGTGTGATCAGGATCAATGCTGTGAGTGTGTGGATGAGGGGCAATCCTGGGCATGAGGTCATCAAGAAAATCCCTGATTGTTTGTTGATCATTATCAATCTTGAGTGTTTTTTCGATTATGATCAATCCTGAGAGTTTATTGATCAGGATCAATCTGGAGTGTGTGTGGATCAGGATCAAACCTGAGTGTGTTGTTCAGGATGAGCCCTGAATTGTTGGTGATCAGGATGAATCAGAAGTGGTTCTTCATCAGGAACAATTCTGAGAGTGTTTGGGTCAGGTCCAACCCTGAGAGTATGGGAGATCAGGGACAATCCTGAGAGTGTGTGAATCAGAAATAATCCTGTGATATTGTGGATCAGGATCAATTCTGAGTTTGTGGATGAGAGTCAATCCTGACAGTGAATGGTAAACGATCAATGCTGAGAGTGTGTGGATCAGGGTCAATCCTGGGAGTTTTTGTTTCAGGATCAATCCACATAATCTGTGGATCTGGGTCAACCCTGAGACTGTGTGCGTTCAGGATCATTCCTGAAAGTGTGTCGGACCAGAATTAATCCTGAGAGCATGTGGATCATGATTAACCCTGAGAGTGTGGGGGATCACGTTCAATCCAGCGTTTGTTGGATCAGGATCAATCATGCAAGCATGTGGATCAGGATGAACGTTGAGCGTTTTTGATTCATGTTCAATACTGAGAGTGTGTGGATCAGGGTCAATCCTGAGAGTGCAGGAATCAGGATCAATCCTGAGAGATTGTGGATGAGGACCAATTCTGAGAGGAGTGTGGATTAAGGTCAAACCTGAGAGTGTGTGGATCAGGGTCAGTCATGAGAGTGTGTGGATCAGTATCAATCCTGAGAGTGTGTGGATCAGGATCAACCCTGAGAATGTCTCAGATCAGAATCAATCCTGTGAGTGTTTGCAAATGGATCAATCCTGAGAGTGTGTGAATCAGGGTCAATCCTGAGAGTTTACAAATCAGGATCAGTCCTGAGAGTGTGTGGATCAGGATCAATCCTATGAGTGTGTGAATCAGGGTCAATCCTGAGATTTTATGAATAGGATCAATCCTGAGAGTGTGTGGATCAGGATCAAAACTGAGAATGTGTCAGATCAGGATCAATCCTGTGATTATGTGCATCAGGATCATTCCTGTGAGTGTGTGTATAAGGATCAATCCTGAGAGTGTTGATCAGGATGAGTCCTGATAGTTTGCTGATCAGAATAAATCCTGAGAGTTTGTTCATCAGGAACCATTCTGGGAGTCTTTGGGTCAGGATCAATCCTGAGAGTGTGGGAGATCAGGGACAATCCTGAGAGTGTGTGAATCAGAATCAATCCTGTGATTGTGTGGATCAGGATCAATTCTGACAGTGTGTGGATTGGGATCCATGTTTTGAGTGTGTGGATCATGATCAACTTACCAGTGTGTCGATGAGGATCAATCCTGAGAGTATGTGGATCAGGATCAATTCTGAGAGTGTGTGGATGAGAGTCAATCCTGATAGTGAATGGAAAACGATCAATGCTGAGAGTGTGTATATCAGGATCAATGCTGAGACTGTGTGGATCAGGATCAATTCTCAGAATGGGTGGATTGGGATCAATCCTGACAGTGAGTGGATCAGGATCACTCCTGAGAGTGTGTTGATCAGGATCAATGCTGAGAGTGTGTGGATCAGGGTGAATCTTGATAATGTGTGGAAAATGATCAATGCTGGGAGTGTGTGTATCTGGATCAATTATGAGTGTGTGTGAATCAGGATCAATCCTAACAGTATGTGGATGCAGATCAATCCTGAAAGTCTGTGGATCAGGATCAATACTAAGAGTGTGTGCTTCAGGAGCAATTCTGAGCGTGTGTGGAACATGATCAATCCTGAGAGTTTATTGACCAGGATAAATCTGGAGAGTGTCGATCACGATCAATCCTGAGAGTGTGTTGATCAGGATGAATCCTGAGAGTTTGTTGAACAGAATGAATCACAAGAGTTTGTTGATCACGAACAATTCTGAGAGTGCATGGGGCAGGATCAATCCTGAGAGTATGGGAGATCAGCGACAATCCTGTGATTGTGTGGATCAGGATAAATTCTGAGAATGTGTGGATCAGGATCAATGCTGATAGTGTGTGGATCAGGGTCAATTCTGAGATTTTGTGGATCAGGGTCATTCCTAAATATGCGTGGATCAGGATCAATGCTGAGAGTGTGTTGATCTGGGTGAAACCTGAGAGTGTGTGGAAAAGTATCAATGCTGGGATTGTGTGGCTCAGTATCAATGCTGAGAGGGTGTGGATGAGGTTCAATTCTGAAAGTGTGTAGGTCAATATCAATCCTGACAGTGTGTGGATCAGGATCAATCCTGAGAATGTGTGGATCAGGGTCAATTCTGAGAGCTTGTGGATCAGGGTCAATTCTGAGAGTTTGTGGATAAGCGTCAATCATGAGAGTGTGTTGATCAGAATGACTCCTGAAAGTTTGTTGATCAGGATGAATCATAAGAGTTTGTTTATCAGGAACAATCCTGAGAGTGTTTGGGTTAGGATCAATCCTGCAGTATGGGAGATCAGGGACAATCCTGAGAGTGTGTGGATCAGGATCAATGCTGAGAGTGTGTGGTTCAGGATCAATTCTGAGCGTTTCTGGATCAGGGTCAATCCTGAGAGTTTGTGGAAAACAATGAATGCTGAGAGTGTGTGAATCAAGGTCAATCCTGAGAGTTTACAAATCAGGATCAGTCCTGAGAGTGTGTGGATCAGGATCATTCATGAGGTTTTATGAATAGGATCAATCCTGAGAGTGTGTGGATCAGGATCAAACATGAGAATGTGTCAGATCAGGATCAATCCTGTGATTATGTGCATCAGGATCATTCCTGTGAGTGTGTGCATAAGGATCAATCCTGAGAGTGTGTTGATCAGGATGAGTCCTGATAGTTTGCTGATCAGAATAAATCCTGAGAGTTTGTTCATCAGGAACCATTCTGGGAGTCTTTGGGTCAGGATCAATCCTGAGAGTGTGAGAGATCAGGGACACTCCTGAGAGTGTGTGAATCAGAATCAATCCTGTGATTGTGTGGAGCAGGATCAATTCTGACAGTGTGTGGATCGGGATCAATGTTGTGAGTGTGTGGGTCGTGATCAACCTACCATTGTGTCGATGAGGATCAATCCTGAGAATATGTGGATTAGGATCAATTCTGAGAGTGTGTGGATGAGAGTCATTCCTGACAGTGAATGGAAAACGCTCAATGCTGAGATTGTGCTGATCAGGATCAATTCTGAGAGTTTGTGGATCAGGATCAATTCTGAAAGTTTGTGGATCAGGGTCAATCCTGAGAGTTTGTGGAAAACAATCAATGCTGAGAGTGTGTGGATCAGGGCCAATCCTGGAAGTGTTTGTTTCAGGATCAATCCACATAATCTGTGGACCTGGGTGAACCCTGAGACTGTGTGCATTCAGGATCAATCCTGAAAGTTTGTCCGACCAGAATCAATCCTGAGAGCATGTGGATCATGATTTACCCTGAGAGTGTGGGGGATCACGTTCAATCCAGCGTTTGTTGGATCAGGATCAATCATGCGAGCATGTGGATCAGGATAAACCTTGAGAGTTTTTGATTCATGTTCAATACTGAGCATGTGTGAATCAGAATCAATCCTGTGATTGTGTGGAGCAGGGTCAATTCTGACAGTGTGTGGATCGGGATCAAAGCTGTGAGTGTGTGGATCGTGATCAACCTACCAGTATGTCGATGAGGATCAATCCTGAGAGTATGTGGATCAGGATCAATTCTGAGAGTGTGTGGATGAGAGTCAATCCTGACAGTGAATGGAAAACAATCAATGCTGTGAGTGTGTCAATAAGGGTGAATCCTGAGAGATTATGGATCCTGAGAGTTTGTTTAATCGTGATAAATCCTGGGAGTTTATTGATCAGGATCAATCTGGAGTGTTTGTGGATCAGGATCAACACAGAGAATATGTCAGACCAGGATCAATCCTGTGAGTATGCGCATCACGGTCAATCATGTGTGTGGGTGGATGAGGATCAATCCTGAAAGTGTGTTGATCCAGATGAGTCCTGAGAGATTGTTGATCAAGAACAATTCTGAGAGTGTTTGGGTCAGGATCAATCCTGAGAGTATTGGAGATCAGGGACAATCATGAGAGTTTTTGGATCAGGATCAATGCTGAGACTGTGTGGATCAGGGTCAATTCTGGGATTTTGAGGATCAGTGTCAATCCTGAGAGTGTGTGGATCTGATCAATGCTGAGAGTGTACAGATCAGGGTCAATCCTGAGAGTCGAAAACGATCAATGCTGAGAGTGTGTGGATCAGGGTGAATCCTAAGAGAGTGTGGATCAGATTGAATACTGAGACTGTGTGTGTTCAGGGTCAATCCTGAAAGTGTGTGGGATCAGAATCAATCCCAAGAGCATGTGTATCATGATGCAACCTGAGAGTGTGTGGGATCAGTTTCAATCACAGCATGTGTTGGATGAGGATAAATCCTCTGAGCATGTGGATCAGGATGAACCCTGAGAGTTTTTGAAACACAATCTATACTGAGAGTGTGTGGATCAGGGTCAATCCTGAGAGAGCGTGAATCAGGATAAATCCTGAGGGTTTGTCAATCAGGACTAATCCTGAGAGGAATGTGGATCAAGGGCAAACCAGAGAGTGTTTGGATCAGAATCAATCCTGAGAGTGTGTGGATCAGGGTCAATCCTGACAGTTCGTTGATCAGGATGAATCCTGAGAGATTGTTGATCAGGAACAATTCTGAGATTGTTTGGGACAGGATCAATCCTGAGAGTATGGGAGATCAGGGACAATCCAGACAGTTTGTGGATCAGGATCAATGCTGAGAGTGTGTGGAGCAGGGTCAATTCTGGGATTCTGAGGATCAGTGTCAATCCTGTGAGAGGGTGGATCAGGATAAAACCTGAGAGTGTTTGAATCACGCTCAATACTGAGGGTTTGTGCATCAGGATCAATCCTGAGAGTTTGTGAATCAGGGACAATCCAAGAGTGTGTGAATCAGGGTCAACACTGTGAGTGTGTGGATGAAGAACAATACTTAGCATGAGGTGATCAGGAAAAACCCTGATTGTTTGTTGTTCAGGAACAATCCTAAGAGTTTGTTCCTTCATGATCACTCCTGAGAGTTTATTGATCAGGATCAATCTGAAGGGTGTGTTGATATGGATGAGTGTTGAAAGTTTGTTGATCAGGATGAATCATAAAATTTGTTAGATCAGGAACAATTCTGAGTGTTTGGGTCAGGTTCAATCCTGAGAGTATGGGAGATCAGGGACAACCCTGAGAGTGTGTGGATCAGAATCAAACCTGTGATTGTTTGGATCAGGATCAATCCTGAGGATGTGTAGAACAGGATCAATGCTGAGAGTGTGTGGATCAGTGTCAATTCTGAGAGTTTGTGGATCAGGGTCCATCCGGACAGTGTGTGAAAAACGGTCAATGCTGAGAGTGTGTGGATCAGGGTCAATCCTGAGAGTGTTTGGCTCAGGGTCAAACCTGAGAGTGTGCAGAATCAGATGGAATCCTGAGATTGTTTGGTTCAGGGTCAATCCTGATAGTGTGTGGATCAGATTAACTCATGAGAGTTTGTAGGATCAGACTGAATCCTGAGATTGTGTGGTTCACGATCAATCCTGTGACTGTGCAGATCAGGATCAATCCTGAGAGTTTGTTGATCAGGATGAGTCATGCAAGTTTTTTGTTCTGGATGAATCCTGAGAGTTTGTTGATCGGGAACAATTCTGAGAGTATTTGGGTCAGGATCAATCCTGAGAGTGTGGGAGATCAGGGACAATCCTGAGAGTGTGTGGATCAGAATAAATTCTGTGATTGTGTGGAGCAGGGTCAATTCTGGGATTCTGAGGATCAGTGTCAATCCTGTGAGAGGGTGGATCAGGATAAAACCTGAGAGTGTTTGAATCAGGAACAATGATGAGAGTATGTGGATGAGGGTCAATCCTGAGAGTGTGTGAAAATGATCAATGCTGGCAGTCTGTGGATCAGGGTCAATCCTGAGAGCGTGTGGATCAGGGGAAAACCTGAGAGTGTGTAGGATCAGAATGAATCCTGCGAGTGTGTTTCAGGGTCAATCCTGGGAGTATTTGTACCAGGATCATTCCTCAGAGTGTGTGGATCAGGATCAACCCTGAGAGTGTGTGGATGAGGGGCAATTTTGAGCGTGAGGTGATCAAGAAAATCCCTGATTGTTTGTGGATCAGGATCAACCCTGAGAGTGTGGATCAGGATCAATCCTCAGAGTGTGTTGATCAGGATGTGTCCTGACAGTTTGTTGATCAGAATGAATCCGGAGAGATTGTTGGTCAGGAACAATTCTGAGGGTTTTTGTGTCAGGATCAATCCTGAGACTATGGGAGATCAGGGACAATCCTGAGAGTCTGTGGATCTAGCTGAATGCTGAGAGTGTTTGGATCAGCATCTATCCTGAGAGTGCATTGATCAGGATCAATGCTGAGAGTGTGTGGTTCAGGATCAATCCTGGGAGTTTTTCTATCAGGATCAATCCTCATAGTGTGTGGAACTGGGTCAACCCTGAGACTGTGTGCGTTCAGGACCAATCCTGCAAGTGTATGGGAACAGAATCAATCCTGAGATCATGTGGATCAAGATTAACCCTGAGAGTGTGGGGGATAGATTCTGTCCTAGTGTGTGTTGAATCAGGATCAATCCTGTGAGCATGTGGATCAGGAACAACCCTGAGAGATTTGGAATCATGTTCAAAACTGAGAGTGTGTGGATTAGGGTCAATCATGAGAGTGCGGGAATCAGGATCAATCCTGAGATTTTGTCAATCAGGACTAATCCTGAGAGGAGTGTGGATCAAGGTCAAACCAGTGAGTATGGGGATCCAGGAAAATCATGAGAGTGTGTGTATCAGGATCAATCCTGATAGTGTGTGTATCAGGGTAAATCCTGAGAGTTAACGATTCAGGATCAATCTGGAGAATTTGTGGATCAGGATCAACTCTGAGAATGTGTCAGACCAGAATTCATCCTGTGATTATGTGCATCAGGATCAATCCTGTGAGTGTGCGGATCAGGATCAATCCTGAGAGTTTGTTGATCAGGATGAGTCATGCGAATTTGTTGTTCAGGATGAATCCTGAGAGTGTTTTTGATCAGGATGAATCCTAAGAGTTTGTTGATTGGGAACAATTCAGAGAGGTTTTGGGTCAGGATCAATCCTGAGACTGTGGGAGATCAGAGACAATCCTGAGAGTGTGTGGATCAGAATAAATCCTGTGATTGTGTGGAGCAGGATCAATTCTGAGAATGGGCAGATTGGGATCAATCTGACAGTGTGTGGATGAGGATCAATCCTGAGATTGTGTGAATCAGAATGAATGCTCAGATTGTGTGGATCATGGTCAATCCTGAGGACATGTGGATCAGTGTAAATCCTCAGAGTGTGTAGGATCAGATTGAATCCTGAGAGAGTGTGGTTCAGTGTCAATCCTGGGAGTGTTTGTACCATGATCAATCCTCCGAGTGTGTGGATCTGGGTCAATCCTGAGAGTGTGTGAGTTCAAGATCAATCATAAGAGTGTGTGGGATCAGGATCAACCCTGTGAGCATATGGATGAGGGGCAATCCTGAGCATGAGGTGGTCAAGAAAATCCATGATTATTTGTTGATCAGAATCAATCCTGAGAATTAATTGATCAGGATCAATCTGGAGTGTGTGTGGTTCAGGATCAATCCTGAGAGAGTTTTGATCAGAATGAGTCCTGAGAATTTGTTGATCAGGATAAATCATAAGAGTTTGTTTATCAGGAACAAATCTGAAAGTGTTTGGATCAGGATCAATCCTACAAGTATGGGAGATCAAGGACAATCCTGAGAGTGTGTGGATCAGGATCAATGCTGAGAGTGTGTGGATCAGGATCAATGCTGAGAGTGTGTGGATCAGGATCAATGCTGAGAGTGTGTGGATCAGGATCAATGCTGAGAGTGTGTGGATCAGGATCAATTCTGAGAGTGTGTGGATAGGGATCAATCCTGACAGCATATGGATCAGAATCTATCCTGAGAGTGTGTGGTTCGGGAAAATTCAGAGAGTATGTGGATCGGGATCAATCCTTTAAGTGTGTGGATCAGGATTAATCCTGAGAGTTTGTGGATCAGGATTAATCCTGAGAGTTTGTGGATCGGGATCAATTCTGAGAGTTTGTGGATCAGGGTCAATCCTGACTGTCTATGGATAAGGTTTAATGCTGAGAGTTTGTGCATCAGAGTCAATGCTGAGAATGTGTGGATCAGGGCCAATCCTGAGAGTGTGTGGAAAACAATCAATGCTGACAGTGTGTGGACCATGGTCAATCCTGAGAGAGTGTGGATCAGATTGATTCCTGAGAGTGTGTGGTTCTGGGTCAATCCTGGGAGTGTTTGTATCAGCATCAATTTTTCATAGTGTGTGGAACTGTGTCACCCTGAGACTGTGTGCGTTCAGGATCCATCCTGCAAGTGTGTGGGAACAGAATCAATCCTGAGAGCATGTAGATCATGATTAACACTGAAAGTGTGGGGGATCGGTTCAATCCCAGCGTGTGTTGGATCAGGATAAATCCTGTGAGTTTGTGGATCAGGACCAACCCTGAGAGATTTTGAATCACGTTCAAAATTGAGAGTGTGTGGATTCGGATTAATCCTGAGAGTGCGAGAATCAGGAACAATCCTGAGAGTTTGTCAATCAGGACTAATCCTGAGAGGAGTGTGGAGCATGGTCAATCCAGAGAGTGTTTGGATCTGGGTCAATCATGAGAGTATGTGGATCAGGGTCAATCCTGATACTGTGTGTATCAGGGTCAATCATGAGAGTGTGTGGATCGGTATCAATCCTGAGTGTGTATGGATCAGGATCAACCCTGAGGGTGTGTGCATCAGGATCAATCCTGTCAGTGTGTGCATCAGGATCAATCCTGAGAGTGTGTGGATCAGGGTCAATCCTGAGAGTTTATGATTCAGGATCAATCCGGAGAGTTTGTGGATCATGATTAACCCTGAGAGTGTGGGGGATAGGTTCAATCCTCACGTGTTTTAAAGATTCAGGATCAATCCGGAGAGTTTGTGGATCAGGATCAACTCTGAGAATGTGTCAGACCAGGATCAATCATGTGATTATGTGCATCAGGATCAATCCTGTGAGTGTGCGGATCAGGATCAATCCTGAGAGTTTGTTCATCAGGATGAGTCAGGTGAGATTGTTGTTTAGGATGAACCCCGAGAGTTTGTTGATCAGGATGAATCCTGAGAGTTTGTTCATGAAGATAAATCCTGAGAGTTTGTTGATCGGGAACAATTTTGAGAGTTTGTGCATCAGGATCAATGCTGAGAGTGTGTGGATGAGGGTCAATCCTGAGAGGTTGTGGAAAACGATCAATACTGAGAGTGAATGGATCATGGTCAATCCTGAGAGTGTGTGGATCAGAGTAACTCCTGAGAGTGTGTAGGATCAGACTGAATCTTGAGTGTGTGTGGTTCAGGATCAATCCTTTGAGTATGTGGATCAGGATCAATCCTGTGAGTTTGTTGATCAGGATGAGTCATGCAAGTTTGTTGTTCAGGATGAATCCTGAGAGTTTATTGATAAGGATGAATCCTGAGAGTTTGTTGATCAGGAACAATTTTGAGAGTATTTGGGTCAGGATCAATCCTGAGAGTGTGGGAGATCAGGGACAATCCTGAGAGTGTGTGGATCAGAATAAATCCTGTGATTGTGTGGAGCAGTATCAATTCTGAGAATGTGTGGATTGGGATCAATCTGACAGTGTGTGGATCAGGGTCAATTCTGAGAATTTGTGGCTCAGGATTAATGCTGAGAGTGTGTGGATCAGGGTCAATTCTGAGAGTTTGTGGATCAGGGTCAATCGTGGGTGTGTTTGTATCAGGATCAATGCTGAGAGTGAATGGTTCAGGGTCAATCCTGGGAGTGTGTGTATCAGGATCAATCCTCATAGTGTGTAGAACTGGTTCAACCCTGAGACTGTGTGCGTTCAGGATCAATCCTGCATGTGTTTGGGAACAGAATCAATCCTGAGAGCATGTGGATCATGGTTAACCCTGAGAGTGTGGGGGATAGGTTCAATCCATGTGTGTGTTGGATCAGGATAAATCCTGTGAGTTTGTGGATCAGGATCAACCCTGAGAGATTTTGAATCACGTTCAAAACTGAGAGTGTGTGGATTAGGTTTGATCATGAGAGTGCGAGAATCAGGATCAATCCTGAGAATTTGTCAATCAGGAATAATCCTGAGAGGAGAGTGGATCAAGGTCAAACCAGTGAGTGTGTGGATCTGGGTCAATCTAGAGCGTATGTGGATCAGGGTCAATCCTGATAGTGTGTGTATCAGTGTCAACCATGAGAGTGTGTGGATCGGTATCAATCCTCAGTGTGTGTGCATCAGGATCAACCCTGAGGATGTGTCAGATCAGCATCAATCCTGTCAGTGTGTGCATCAGGATCAATCCTGAGAGTGTGTGAATCAGGGTCAATACTGAGAGTTTACGAATCAGGATCAATCCTGAGAGTGTGTGGATCAGGATCAATCCTGTGAGTGTCTGCATCATGATCAAAACTGAAACTTTTTGCATCAGGATCAATCCTGAGATTGTGTGGATCAGGGTCAATCCTGAGAGTTTACGATTCAGGATCAATCCGGAGAGTTTGTGGATCATGATTAACCCTGAGAGTGTGGGGCATAGGTTCAAGCCTCGCGTGTTTTTAAGATTCAGGATCAATCTGGAGCGTTTGTGGATCAGGATCAACTCTGAGAAGGTGTCAGACCAGGATCAATCATGTGATCATGTGCATCAGGATCAATCCTGCGAGTGTGTGGATCAGGATCAATCCTGAGAGTTTGTTCATCAGGATGAGTCATCCGAGTTTGTTGTTCAGGATGAATCCTGAGAGTTTGTTGATCAGGATGAATTCTGAGAGTTTGTTGATGAAGATGAATCCTGAGAGTTTGTGCATCAGGACCAATGCTGAGAGTGCATGGATGAGGGTCAAACCTGAGAGGGTGTGGAAAACGATCAATGCTGAGAGTGTATGGATCATGGTCAATCCTGAGAGTTTGTGAATCAGAGTAACTCCTGAGAGTGTGTAGGATCAGACTGAATCCTGAGAGTGTGTGGTTCAGGATCAATCCTGTGAGTGTGCAGATCAGGATCAATCCTGAGAGTTTGTTGATCAGGATGAGTCATGCAAGTTTGTTGTTCAGGATGAATCCTGAGAGTTTGTTGATTGGGAATATTTCTGAGAGCATTTGTGGCAGGATCAATCCTGAGAGTGTGGGAGATCAGGGACAATCCTGAGAATTTACGATTCTGTTTCAATCCAGAGAGTTTGTGGATCAGGATCAACTCTGAGAATGTGTCAGACCAGGATCAATCCTGTGATTATGTGCATCAGGATCAATCCTGTGAGTGTGCGGATCAGGATCAATCCTGAGAGTGCGGGAGATCAGGGACAATCCTGAGAGTGTGTGGATCAGAATAAATCCTGTGATTGTGTGGAGCAGGATCAATTCTGAGAGTGGGCGGATTGGGATCAATCTGACAGTATGTGGATGAGGATCAATCCTGGGAGAGTGTGGATCAGGATCAATGCTGAGAGTGTGTGGATGAGGGTCAATCCTGAGAGTGTGTGGAAAATGATCAATGCTGAGAGTGTGTGGATCATGGTCAATCCTGAGGGCGTGTGGATCAGTGTAAATCCTGAGAGTGTGTAGGATCAGATTGAATCCTGAGAGTGTGTTTGAGGGTCAATCCTGGGAGTATTTGTACCAGGATCATTCCTCAGAGTGTGTGGATCAGAATCAACACTGATTGTGTGTGGATGAGGGGCAATCTTGAGCGTGAGATGATCAAGAATAACCCTGATTGTTTGTTGATCAGTATCAATCCTGAGAGTTTGTTCGATAATAATCAATCCTGAGAGTTTATTGATCAGGATCAATCTGGAGTGTGAGTGGATCAGGAATTATCCGGACAGTGTGTGGATCAGGATCAATCCTGAGATTGTGTTGATCAGGATGTGTCCTGACAGTTTGTTGATCAGAATGAATCCAGAGACCTTGTTGGTCAGGAACAATTCTGAGGGTGTTTGTGTCAGGATCAATCCTGAGACTATGGGAGATCAGGGACAATCCTGAGAGTCTGTGGATCAAGCTCAATGCTGGGAGTGTTTGGATCAGCATCAATCCTGTGAGTGCGTGGATCAGGATCAATGCTGAGAGTATATGGATCAGGGTCAATTCTGAGAGTTTGTGTATCAGGGTCAATCCTGAGAATGTGTGGATCAGGAACAATGCTGAGTGTGAGCGGTTCAGGGTCAATCCTGGGAGTGTTTGTATCAGGATCAATCCTCATAGTGTGTGGAACTGGGTCAACCCTGAGACTGTGTGCATTCAGGATCAAACATGCAAGTGTGTAGGAACAGAATCAATCCTGAGAGCTTGTGGATCATGATTAACCCTGAGATTGTGGGGGATAGATTCAATCACAGCGTATGTTGAATCAGGAACAATCCTGTGAGCATGTGGATCAGGAACAACCCTGAGAGATTTTGAATCACGTTCAAAACTGAAAGTATGTGAATTAGGGCCAAGCCTGAGAGTGCGGGAATCAGGATCAATCCTGAGAGTGTGGGAGATCAGGGACAATCCTGAGAGTGTGTGGGTCAGAATAAATCCTGTGATTGTATGTAGCAGGATCAATTCTGAGAATGTGTGGATTTGGATCAATCTGGCAGTGTGTTGATCAGGATCAATCCTGAGAGTGTGTGGATCGAGATCAATTCAGAGAGTATGTGGATCGGGATCAATCCTTAAAGTGTGTGGATCAGGATCAATCCTGAGAGTGTGTGTATCAGGATCAATGCTGGGAGTGTGTGGATTGTGGTCAATTCTGAGAGTTTGTGGATCAGGGTCAATCCTGAAAGTCTGTGGATCAGGATTAATGCTGAGAGTTTGTGCATCAGGGTCAATGCTGAGAATGTGTGGATCAGGGTCAAACCTGAGAGTGTGTGGAAACCAATCAATGCTGAGAGTGTGTGGATCAAGGTCAATCCTGAGAGAGTTTGTATCAGATTGAATCCTGAGAGTGTGTGGTTCTGGGTCAATCCTGGAAGTATTTGTATCAGGATCAATCCTTATAGCGTGTGGAACTGGGTCAACCCTGAGACTGTGTGCATTTAGGATCAATCCTGCAAGTGGGAACAGAATCAATCCTGAGAGCATGTGGACATGATTAACCCTGAGAGTGTGGGGGATAGGTTCAATCCTCGTGTGTTTTTACAATTCAGGATCAATCCGGAGAGTTTGTGGATCAGGATCAACTCTGAGAATGTGTCAGACCAGGATCAATCCTGTGATTATGTGCATCAGGATCAATCCTGAGAGTTTTTTCATCAGGATGAGTCATGCGAGTTTGTTGTTCAGGATGAATACTGAAAGTTTGTTGATCAGGATGAATCCTGAGAGTTTGTTGATTGGGAACAATTCAGAGAGTTTTTGGGTCAGGATCAATCCTGAGAGTGTGGGAGATCAGGGACAATGCTGGGAGTGTGTGGATTAGGATCAATCCTGAGAGTGTGTGGATGAGGATCAATCCTGATAGTGTGTGGATCAGATCAATGCTGAGCATGTGTGGATCAGGATCAATGCTGACAGTGTGTGGATTGGGATCAATCTGACAGTGTGTGGATGAGGATCAATCCTGATAGTGTGTGGATCAGGATCAATGCTGAGCATGTGTGGATGAGGATCAATCCTGAGAGTGTGTGGATCACGGTCAATTCTGAGAGCGTGTGGATCAGGGTAAATCCTGAGATTGTTTAGGATCAGATTGAATCCTGAGAGTGTGTTTCAGGGACAATGCTGAGAGTCTGTGGATCAAGCAAAATGCTGAGAGTGTTTGAATCAGCATCAATCCTGAGAGTGTGTAGATCAGGATCAAAGCTGAGAGTGTGTAGATCAGGATCAAAGCTGAGAGTGTGGAGATCAGGATCAAAGCTGAGAGTGTGTAGATCAGGATCAAAGCTGAGAGTTTGTGGATCAGATTCAAACCTGAGATTGTGTGGATCAGGGTGAATCCTGGGAGTGGTTCTACCATGATCAATCCTCCGAGTGAGTGGATGTGGGTCGACCCTGAGAGTGTGTGGGTTCAAGATCAATCATGAGAGTGTGTGGGATCAGGATCAATGCTGTGAGCGTATGGATGAGGGGGCAATCCTGAGCATGAGGTGATCAAGAAAATCCCTGATTATTTGTTGATCAGGATCAATCCTGAGAATTAATTGATCAGGATCAATCTGGAGTGTGTGTGGATCAGGATCAATCCTGAGAGTGTGTTGATCAGAATGAGTCCTGAGAGTTGTTGTTCAGGATGAATCGTAAGAGTTTGTTTCTAAGCAACAATTCTGAGAGTGTTTGTGTCAGGATCAATCCTGCAAGTATGGGATTTCAGGGACAATCCTGAGAGTCTGTTGTTCAGGATCAATGCTGAGAGTGTGTGGATCAGGATCAATTCAGAGAGTGCGTTGATCAGGATCAATCCTGAGAGTGTGGGAGATCAGGGAAAATCCTGAGAGTGTGTGGATCAGAATAAATCCTGTGATTGTGTGAACCAGAATCAATCCTGAGAATGTGTGGATTGGGATCAATCTGACAGTGTGTGGATGAGGATCAATCCTGAGAGTGTGTGGATGAGGATCAATCCTGAGATTGTGTGGATCGGGATCAATTCAGAGAGTATGTGGATCGGGATCAATTCAGAGAGTATGTGGATCGGGATCAATCCTTAAAGTGTGTGGATCAGGATCAATCCTGAGAGTGTGTGGATCAGGATCAATGCTGAGAGTGTGTTGATCAGAATGTGTCCTGAGTGTTGTTGTTCAGGATGAATCATAAGAGTTCGTTTCTAAGCAACAATTCTGAGAGTGTTTGTGTCAGGATCAATCCTGCAAGTATGGGATATCAGGGACAATCCTGAGAGTCTGTTGTTCAGGATCAATGCTGAGAGTGTGAGGATCAGGATCAGTTCAGAGAGTGCGTTGATCAGGATCAATCCTGAGAGTGTGGGAGCTCAGGGACAATCCTGAGAGAGTGTGGATTGGGATCAATCCGACAGTGTGTGGATGAGGATCAATCCTGAGAGTGTGTGGACCATGGTCAATTCTGAGAGCGTGTGGATCAGGGTAAATACTGTAAGTGTGTAGGATCGGATTGAAACCCGAGAGTGCATTTCAGGGACAATCCTGAGAGTCTGTGGATCAAGCACAATGCTGAGAGTGTTTGGATCAGCATCAATCCTGAGAGTATGTGGATCAGGATAAAGCTGAGAGTGTGTGGATCAGGTTCAAACCTAAGAGTGTGTGGATCAGGGTGAATCCTGGGAGTGTTTGTACCATGATCAATCCTCCAAGTGTGTGGATCTGGGTCAACCCTGAGAGTGTGTGGGTTCAAGATCAATCATGAGAGTGTGTGGGATCAGGATCAATGCTTTGAGCGTATGGATGAGGGGCAATCCTGAGCATGAATTGATCAAGAAAATCCATGATTATTTGTTGATCAGGATCAATCCTGAGAATTAATTGATCAGGATCAATCTGGAGTGTGTGTGGATCAGGGATCAATCCTGAAAGTGTGTTGATCAGAATGAGTCCTGAGAGTTGTTGTTCAGGATGAATCATAAGAGTTTGTTTCTAAGCAACAATCTGAGAGTGTTTGTGTCAGGATCAATTCTGCAAGTATGGGAGATCAGGGACAATCGTGAGAGTCTGTTGTTCAGGATCAATGCTGAGAGTGTGTGGATTAGGATCAATTCATAGAGTGCGTTGATCGGGATCAATCCTGAGAGTGTGGGAAATCAGGGACAATCCTGAGAGTGTGTGGATCAGAATAAATCCTGTGATTGTGTGGATCAGGATCAATCCTGAGAGTGTGTGGATCAGGATCAATCCTGAGAGTGTGTGGATCAGGATCAATCCTGAGAGTGTGTGGATCAGGATCAATCCTGAGAGTGTGTGGATCAGGATCAATGCTGAGAGTGTGTGGATCATGGTCAATTCTGAGAGTTTGTGGATTGGGGTAAATCCTGAAAGTCTGTGGATCAGGTTTAATGCTGAGAGTTTGTGCATCAGTGTCAATGCTGAGAATGTGTGGATCAGGGTCAATCCTGAGAGTGTGTGGAAAATAATCAATGCTGAGAGTGTGTGGATCAGTGTCAATCCTGAGAGAGTGTGGATCAGATTGAATCCTGAGAGTGTGTGGTTCTGGGTCAGTCATGGGAGTGTTTGTATCAGTATCAATCTTCCATACTGTGTGGAACTGGGTCACCCTGAGACTGTGTGCGTTCAGGATCAATCCTGAGAGCATGTGGATCATGATTAACCCTGAGAGTGTGGGGGATAGGTTCAATCCTCACGTGTTTTTATGATTCAGGATCAATCCAGAGACTTTGTGGATCAGGATCAACTCTGAGAATATGTCAGACCAGGATCAATCCTGTGATTATGTGCATCAGGATCAATCCTGTGAGTGTGCGGATCAGGATCAATCCTGAGAGTTTGTTGACCAGGATGAGTCATGCGAGTTTGTTGTTCAGGATGAATCCTGAGAGTTTGTTGATCAGGATGAATCCTGAGAGTTTGTTTACTGGGAACAATTCTGAGAGTTTTTTGGTCAGGATCAATCCTGATAGCGTGTGGATCAGGGTAAATCCTAAGAGTGTGTTGCAAGGTCAATCCTGGGAGTATTTGTCCCAGTAACATTCCTCAGAGTATGTGGATCAGGGTCAACCCTGATAGTATACGGATGAGGGGCAATATTGAGCGTGAGGTGATCAAGAAAAACCCTGATTGTTTGTTGATCAGGATCAATCCTGAGAGTTTGTTTGATCATAATCAATCTTGAGAGTTTATTGATCAGGATCAATCTGGAGCGTGTGTGGATCAGGATCAATCCAGAGAGTGTGTTGATCAGGAAGTGTCCTGAGAGTTTGTTGATCACAATGAATCCTGAGAGATTGTTGGTCAGGAACAATTCTGAGCATGTTTGTGTCAGGATCAATCCTGAGACTATGGGAGATCAGGGACAATCCTGAGAGTCTGCGGTTCAAGCTCAATGTTGAGAGTATTTGGATCAGCATCAATCCTGAGAGAGTGTGCATCAGGATCAATGCTGAGAGTGTGTGGATCAGGGTCAATTCTGAGAGCTTGTGGATCAGGGTCAATCCTGAGAGTGTGTGGATCAGGATCAGTGCTGAGAGTGTATGGATTGGGGACAATCCTGAGAGTCTGTGGATCAAGCACAATGCTGAGAGTGTTTGGATCAGCATCAATCTTGCGAGTGTGTGGATCAGGATCAAAGCTGAGAGTGTGTGGATCAGGATCAAACCTGAGAGTGTGTGGATCAGGGTGAATCATGAGAGTGTGTGGATCAGGGTGAATCCTGAGAGCGTGTAGGATCAGATTGAATCCTGAGAGAGTGTGGTTAAGGGTCAATCCTGGGAGTGTTTGTACCATGATCAATCCTCCGAGTGTGTGGATCTGGGTCAACCCTGAGAGTGTGTGGGTTCAAGATCAATCATGAGAGCGTGTGGGATCAGGATCAACCCTGTGAGCATATGGATGAGGGGCAATCCTGAGCATGAGGTGATCAAGAAATTCCCTGATAATTTGTTGATCAGGATCAATCCTGAGAATTAATTGATCATGATCAAGCTGGAGTGTGTGTGGATCAGGATCAATTCTGAGAGTGTGTTGATCAGAATGAGTCCTGAGAGCTGTTGTTCAGGATGAATCATAAGAATTTGTTTATCAGGAACAATTCTGAGAGACTTTGTGTCAGGATCAATCCTGTGAGTATGGGAGATCAGGGGCAATCCTGAGAGTGTGTGGTTCAGGATCAATGCTGAGACTGTGTGGATCAGGATCAATTCAGAGAGTGTGTGGATTGGGATCAATCCTTAAAGTGTGTGGATCAGGATCAATGCTGAGAGTGTGCGGATCAATGTCAATTATGAGAGTTTGTAGATCAGGGTCAATTCTGAGAGTTTGTGGATCAGAGTCAATCCTGAGAGTGTATGGATCAGGATCAATGCTAAGAATGTGTGGATCAGGGTCAATCCGGAGAGTGTGTGGAAAACAATCAATTCTGAGAGTGTGTGGTTCAGGGTCAATCCTGTGAGCGTTTGTATCAGGATCAATCCTCATAGTGTGCGGAACTGGGTCAACCCTGGGACTGTCTGCATTCATAATCAATCCTGCAAGTGTGTCAGATCAGAATCAATCCTGAGAGCTTGTGGATCATGATTAACCCTGAGACTGTGGGGGATAGGTTCAATCCACACGTGTGCTGGATCAGGATCAATCCTGTGAGTTTGTTGATCAAGATCAACCCTGAGAGATTTTGAATCACGTTCAAAACTGAAAGTGTGTGGATTAGGGTCAATCATGAGAGTGTGGGAATCAGGTTCAATCCTGAGAGTTTGTCAATCAGGACTAATACTGAGAGGAGTGTGGATCAATGTCAATCCTGATAGTGTCTGGATCAGGGTCAATCATGAAAGGGTGTGGATCGGTATCAATCCTGAGTGTGTGTGTATCAGGATCAACCCTGAGATTGTGTCAGATCAGGATCAATCCTGTGAGTGTGTGCATCAGGATCAAAACTGAGAGTGAGTGGATCAGGGTCATTACTGAGAGTTTCCGATTCAGGGTCAATCCGGAGAGATTGTGCATCAGGATCAACTGTGAGAATGTGTCAGACCAGGATCAGTCCTGTGATTATTTGCATCAGGATCAATCCTGAGAGTTTGTTAATCAGGATGAACCAAGGGAGTTTGTTGATCAGGAACAATTCTGAGAGTTTTTGGGTCAGGATCAAACCTGAGAGTGTGGGAGATAAGGGACAATTCTATGAATGTGTGGATCAGAATCAGTCCTATGATTGTGTGGAGCAGGATCAATTCTGAGAGCATGTGAATCGGGATCAACCTGACAGTGTGCGGATGAGGATCAATCCTGAGAGTATGTGGATCAGGATCAATGCTGAGAGTTTGTGAATCGGGATCAATTATTAGAGTGTGTGGATGAGCTTCAATCCTGTGATTGTGTGGAGCAGGATCAATTCTGAGAATGTGTGGATTGGGATCAACCTGACAGTGTGTGGATGAGGATCAATCCTGAGAGTGTGTGGATCAGGATCAATGCTGAGATATTGCGGATGAGGGTCAGTCCTGAGAGTGTGTGGAAAACAATGAATGCTGAGAGTATGTGGATCATGGTCAATCTTGAGAGTGTGTGGATCAGGGTCAATCGTGGGAGTATTTGTACCAGGATCATTCCTCAGAATGTGTGGATCAGGGTCAACCCCGATAGTGTGTGGATGAGGGGCAGTCATGAGCATGAGGTGATCAAGAAAAACCCTGATTGTTTGTTGATCAGGATCAATCATGAGAGTTTGTTCAATCATGATCAATCGTGAGAGTTAATTGATCAGGATCAATCGGCAGTGTGTGTGGATCAGGATCAAGACTGAGAGTGTGTGGATCAGGATCAAGGCTGAGAGTGTGTGGATCAGGATCAATCCTGAGAGTGTGTGGATCAGGATCAATCCTGAGAGTGTGTTGATCAGGATCAATCCTGAGAGTTTGTTCATCAGAATGAATGCTGAGAGATTGTTGGTCAGGAACAATTCTGAGGGTGTTTGTGTCAGGATCAATCCTGAGACTATGGGTGATCAGGGACAATCCTGAGAGTCTGTGGATCAAGCTCTATGCTGAGAGTTTTACGATCAGCATCAATCCTGAGAGTGTGTGGATCAGGATCAATGCTGAGAGTTTGTGGATCAGGGACAATCCTGAGAGTCTGTGTATCAAGCATAACGCTGAGTGTTTGGATCAGCATCACTCCTGAGAGTGTGGGATCAGGATCAATGCTGATAGTGTGTGGATCAGGATCAATGCTGAGAGTGTGTGGATGAGGGTCAATGTTGAGGATGTGTTAATCAGGGTCAGTCCTGAGAGTGTGTGGAAAACAATCAATGCTGAGAGTGTGTGGATCAGGGTCAATCCTGAGAGAGTGTGGATCAGATTGAATCCTGATTGTATGTGGTTCAATCATGGGAGTGTTCGTATCAGGATCAATCCTCATAGTACATGGAACTGGGTCAACCCTGAGATTGTGGGTGTGCAGGAGAATCCTGCAAGTGTGTGGGAACAGAATCAATCCTGATAGCATGTGGATCATGATTAACCCTGAGATGGTGGGGGATAGGTTCAATCCCTGCATGTTTTTACGATTCAGGATTATTCCGGAGAGTTTGTGGATCAGGATCAACTCTGAGAAGGTGTCAGACCACGATTAATGAATCCTGAGAGTTTGTTGATCAGGATGAATCCTGAGAGTTTGTTGATCGGGAACAACTCTGAGAGTTTTTGGGTCAAGATCAATCCTGAGAGTATGGGAGATCAGGGACAATCCTGAAAGTTTGTGGATCAGAATAAATCCTGTGATTGTGTGGAGCAGGATCAATTCTGAGATTGTGTGGATTGGGATCAATCCTGGGAGTGTGTGGATCAGGATCAATCCTGGGAGTGTGTGGATCAGGATCAATGCTGAGAATGTGTGGACAAGGATCAATGCTGAGAGTGTGTGGATGAGGGTCAATCCTGAGAGCGTGTGGATCAGGGTAAATCCTGAGAGTGTGTAGGATCAGATTGAATCCTGAAAGTGTGTAATCTTGGGAGTATTTGTACCAGGATAATTCCTCAGAATGTGTGGAACAGGGTCAACCCCGATAGTGTGTGGATGAGGGGCAAACCTGAGCATGAGGTGATCAAGAAAAATACTGATTGTTTGTTGATCAGGATCAATCCTGAAAGTTTGTTCGATCATGATCAGGATCAATCTGGAGTGTGTGTGGATCAGGATCAATTCTGACAGTGTGTTGATCAGAATGAGTCCTGTGAGTTGTTGTTCAGGATGAATCATAAGAGTTTGTTGATCAAGAACAATTCTGAGAGTGTCCGTGTCAGGATTAATCCTGTGAGTATGGGAGATCAGGGACAATCCTGAGAGTGTGCTTCAAGATCAATGCTGTGACTGTGTGGATCAGGATCAATTAGGAGAGTGTGTGGATCAGGATTAATGCTCAGAGTGTGTGGATCAGGGTCAATTCTGAGAGTTTGTGGATCAGGGTCACGCCTGAGAATGGGTGGATCAGGGTCAATCCTGAGAGAGTGTGAATCAGATTGAAACCTGATTGTATGTGGTTCAGGGTCAATCCTGGGAGTGTTTGTATCAGGATCAATCCTCATAGTCTGTGGAACTGGGACAACCCTGAGACTGTGGGCATTCAGGGTCAATCCTGCAAGTGTGTGGGAACAGAAAAAATCCTGCGAGCATGTGGATCATGATTAACCCTGAGAGTGTGGGGGATAGGTTCAATCCCCGTGTATTTTTAAGATTCAGGTTCAATCCGGAGAGTTTGTGGATCAGGATCAACTCTGAGAATTTGTCAGACCAGGATCAATCCTGTGATTATGTGCATCAGGATCAATAATGTGAGTGTGCAGATCAGGATCAATTGTGAGAGTTTGTTGATCAGGATGAGTCACGCGAGTTTGTTGTTCAGGAAGAATCCTGAGAGTTTGTTGATCAGGATAAATCCTGAGACTTTGTTGATCGGGAACAATTCTGAGAGTTTTTTGGTCAGGATCAATTCTGAGAGTATGGGAGATCAGGGACAATCCTGAGTGTGTGTGGATCAGAATAAATCCTGTGATTGTGTGGAGCAGGACCAATTCTGAGAATATGTGGATTGGGATCAATCTGACAGTTTGTGGATCAGGATCAATCCTGAGAGTGTGTGGATGAGGGTCAATCATGAGAGTCTGTGGGAAACGATCAATGCTGAGAGTGTGTGGATCATGGTCAATCCTGAGAGCGTGTGGATCAGGGTAAATCCTGAGAGTGTGTAGGATCAGATTGAATCCTGAGAGTGTGTGGTTCAGGGTCAATCCTGGGAGTATTTGTACCAGGATCATTCCTCAGAATGTGGGATCAGGGTGAACCCCGATAGTGTGTGGATGAGGGGCAAACCTGAGCATGAGGTGATCAAGAAAAATACTGATTGTTTGTTCATCAGGATCAATCCTGAGAGTTTGTTCGATCATGATCAATCGTGAAAGTTAATTGATCAGGATCAATCTGGATTGTGTGTGGATCAGGATCAAACCTGAGAGTATGCGGATCAGGATCAATCCTGAGATTGTGTTGATCAGGATGTGTCCTGAGTGTTTGTTGACCAGAATGAATGCTGAGAGATTTTTGGTCAGGAACAAATCTGAGAGTTGTTTGTGTCAGGATCAATCCTGAGACTATGAGAGATCAGGATCAATGCTGAGAGTGTTTGGAAAATGATCAATACTGAGAGTGTTTGGATCAGGGTCAAACCTGAGAGTTTGTGGATCAGGGTGAATCCTGAGAGTGTGTAGGATCAGATTGAATCCTGAGAGTGTGTGGTTCAGCGTCAATCCTGGGAGTGTTTGTACCACAATCAATCCTCCGAGTGTGTGGATCTGGGTCAACCGTGAGAGTGTGTGGGTTCAAGATCAATCATGAGAGTGTGTGGGATCAGGATCAACCATGTGAGCATATAGATAAGGGGCAATCCTGAGTATGACGTGATCAAGAAAATCCCTGATAACTTGTTGATCAGAATCAATCCTGAGATTTAATTGATCGGGATCAATCTGGAGTGTGTGTGGATCAGGATCAATCCTGAGAGTGTGTTGATCAGAATGAGTCCTGTGAGTTATTGTTCTGGATGAATCACAAGAGTTTGTTTATCAGGAACAATTCTGAGAGTGTTTGTGTCAGAATCAATTGTGAGAGTATGGGAGATCAGGGACAATCCTGAGAGTGTGCTTCAAGATCAATGCTGTGACTGTGTGGATCAGGATCAATTCAGAGAGTTTGTGGATCGGGATCAATCCTTAAAATGTGTGGATCATGATCCATCCTGAGAGTGTGTGGATCAGGGTCAATCCAGAGAGTTTTTGGATCAGGATTAATGCTGAGAGTATGTGGATCATTGTCCATTCTGTGAGTTTGTGGATCAGGGTCACGCCTGAGAATGTGTGGATCAGGGTCAATCCTGAGAGATTGTGAATCAGATTGAATCCTGATTGAATGTGGTTCAGGGTCAATCCTGGGAGTGTTTGTATCAGGATCAATCCTCATAGTCTGTGGAACTGGGTCAACCCTGAGACTGTGGGCGTTCAGGATCGATTATGCAAGTGTTTGGGAACAGAATCAATCCTGCGAGCATGTGGATCATGATTAACCCTGAGAGAGTGGGGGATAGATTCAATCCCCACGTGTTTTTAAGATTCAGGATCAATCCTGTGATTATGTGCATCAGGATCAATCCTGTGAGTGTGTGGATCATGATCAATCCTGAGAGTTTGTTGACCAGGATGAGTCATGCAAGTTTGTTGTTCAGGATGAATCCTGAGAGTTTGTTGATCAGGATGAATCCTGAGAGTTTGTTGACCGGAAACAATTCTGAGAGTTTTTTGGTCAGGATCAATCCTGAGAGTGTGGGATATCGGACAATCATAAGAGTGTGTGGATCAGAATAAATCCTTTGATTGTGTGGAGCAGGATCAATGCTGAGAATGTGTGGATTGGGATCAATATGACAGTGTGTGGATGAGGATCAACCCTGAAAGTCAGTGGAAAATGATCAATGCTGAGAGTGTGTGGATCATGGTCAAACTGAGAGCGTGTGGATCAGGGTAAATCCGGAGAGTTTGTAGGATCAGATTGAATCCTGAGATTGTTTTTCAGAGTCAATCCAGGGAATATTTGTACCAGGATCATTCCTCAGAGTGTGTGGATCAGGGTCAACACTGATAGTGTGTGAATGAGTAACAATCTTGAGCTTGAGGTAATCAAGAAAAAACCCTGATTGTTTGTTGATCAGGATCAATCCTGAGAGTTTGTTCGATCATGATGAATCCTGAGAGTTTATTAATTAGGATCAACCTGGATTGTGTGTGGATCAGGATCAAACCTGAGACTGTGTGGATCAGGATCAATCCTGAAAGTGTTTTAATCAAGATGTGTCCTGAGAGCTTGTTGATCACAATGAATCCTGAGAGATTGTTGGTCAGGAACAATTCTGAGGGTGTTTGTGTCAGGTTCAATCCTGAGACTATGGGAGATCTGGGACAATCCTGAGAGTCTGTGGATCAAGCTCAATTCTGAGAGTGTTTGGATCAGCAACAATCCTGAGAGTGTGTGGAGCAGGATCAAGGCTGAGAGTGCATGGATCAGGGTCAATTCTGAGAGTTTGTTGATCAGGGTCAATCCTGAGAATGTGTGGATCAGGATCAATGCTGAGAGTGTTTGGATCAGGGACAATCCTGAGAGTCTGTGGATCAAGCACAATGCTGAAAGTGTTTGGATCAGCATCAATCCTGAGATTGTGTTGATCAGGATCAAAGTTGAGAGTGTGTGGAATATGATCAAAATTGAGAGTGTGTGGATCAGGGTCAAACCTGAGAGTGTGTGGATCAGGGTGAATCCTGAGAGTGTGCGGTTCAGAGTCACTCCTGGGAGTGTTTGTACCATGATCAATCCTCCGAGTGTGTGGATCTGGGTCAACCCTGAGAGTGTGTGCGTTCAAGATAAATCATGAGAGTGTGTGGGATCAGAATCAACCCTGTGAGCGTATGGATGAGCAGCAATCCTGAGCATGAGGTGATCATGAAAATCCCTGATTATTTGTTGATCCGGATCAATCCTGAGAATTAATTGATCAGTATCATTCTGGAGTGTGTGTGGATCAGGATCAATTCTGAGAGTGTGTTGATCAGAATGAGTCCTGAGAGTTGTTGTTCAGGATGAATCATAGGAGTTTGTTTATCAGGAACAATTCTGAGAGTGTTTTTGTCAAGATCAATCCTGCGAGTATGGGAGATCAGGGACAATCCTGAGAGTGTGTGGATCAGGGTCAATTCTTAAATTTTGTGGATCTGGGTCAATCCTGAGAGTGTGTGGATCAAGATCAATGCTGAGAGTTTGTGGAAAACGATCAATGTTGAGAGTGTGTGGATCCGGGTCAATCCTGAGAGAATGTGGATCATATTGAATCCTGAGACTGTGTGGTTCAGCGTCAATCCTCGGAGTGTTTGTATCATGATCAATCCTTATAGTTTGTTTATCTCGGTGAACCCTGAGAATGTGTGCATTCAGGATCAATCCTGAAAGTTTTTGGGATCAGAATCAATCCTGAGAGCAGGTGGACAATGATCAAACCTGAGGGTGTGGGGGATCAGGTTCAATCCCATCGTGTGTTGGATCAGGATAAATCTTCTGAGCATGTGGATCAGGATCAAACCTGAGTGTTTTTGCATCACATTCAATACTGAGAGTGTGTGGATTAGGATATATTCTGAGAATGCGGGAATCAGGATCAATCCTGAGAGTTTGTCGATCAGGACCAATCCTGAGAGGAGTGTGGCTCAAGGTCAAACCTGTAAGTGTGTGGATTAGGGTCAATTCTGTGAGTGTGTGCATCAGGTCAATCCTGTGATTATGTGAATCAGGATCAATCCTGAGAGTTCACGAATCAGGATCAATCCTAAGAGTGTTTGGATCAGGATCAATGCTGAGAATGTGTCAGACCAGAATCAATCTTGTGAGTATGTGCATCAGGATCAATCCTGTGAGTGTGTGTATCAGGATTAAACCTGAGATTGTTTTGATCAGAATGAGTCCTGAGAATTTTTTGATCGGGATGAATCCTGAGAGTTTGTTGATTGGGAACAATTCCGAGAGTTTTTGTGTCAGGATCAATTCTGAGAGTGTGGAACAGCAGAGACAATCCTGAGAGTGTGTGGATCAGAAACCATTCCTGTGATTGTGTGGATCAGGATGAATTCTGATAGTGTGCGGATCGGGATCAATCCTGACAGTGTGTGGGTGAGGATCAATCCTGAGAGTGTGTGGATCAGGATCAATCCCGAGAGTGTGTGGATCAGGATAAATTCTGAGAGTGTGTGGATGAGGGTCAATCTTGAGACCGTGTAGGATCAGATTGAATCTTGAGAGTTTGTGGTTCAGGGTCAATCCTGGGTGTGTTTGTACCAGGATGAATTCTCAGAGTGTTTGGATCTGGGTCAATCCTTAGAGTGTGTGGGTTCAAGTTCAATCCTGAGTGTGTGTGGGATCAGGATCAAAACTGAGATTGTGTGGATGAGGGGCAATCCTGAGCATGAGGTGATCAACAAAAACCCTGATTATTTGTTGATTAGGATCAATCCAGGGATTGTATTGATCAGGATCAATCTGGAGTGTGTGTGGATCAGGATCAATCCTGAGAGAGTGTTGATCAGAATGAGTTCTGAGAGTGTGTTGATCAGGATGAATCATAACTGTTTGTTTGTCAGGAACAATTATGAGAGTGTTTGGGTCAGGATTAATCCTGCAAGTATGGGAGATCATGGACAATCCTGAGTGTGTGTGGATCAGGATTAATGCTGAGAATGTGTGGATCAGGGTCACTCCTGAGAGTGTGTAGGAAACAATCAATGCTGAGAGTGTGTGAATCAAGGTCAATTCTGAGAGAGTGTGGATCAGCTTCAATCCTGAGAGTGTATGGTTCAGTGTCAATCCTGGGAGTGTTTGTATCAGGATCAATCATCATAGTGTGTGGATCTGGGTCAACCCTGAGACTGTGTGCTTTCAGGATCAATCCTGAAAGGGTGTGGCACCAGAATCAATCCTGAGAGCATGTGGATCATGATTAACCCTGAGAGTGTGAGGGATCAGCTTCAATCCTAGCGTGTGTTGGATCAGGATCAACCCTGTGAGCATGTGGATCAGGATCAACCCGGAGAGTTTTTGAAGCACGTTCAATACTGTGTGTGTGGATCTGGGTCAATCCTGAGAGTGCAGAAATCAGGATCAATCCTGAGAGTTTGTTAATCAGGACCAATCCTGAGAGGAGGGTGGATCAAGGTCAAAACTGAGAGTTTGTGGATCAGGGTCAATCATGAGAGTGCATGGATCAGGATCAATCCTGAGTGTGTGTGGATCAGGGTCAACCCTGATAATGTGTCAGATCAGGATCAATCCTGTGAGTGTATGCATCAGGCTCAATCCTGAAAGTGTGTGAATCAGGGTCAATCCTGACAGATTACGAATCAGGATCAATCCTGAGAGTTTGTGGATCAGGATCAATCCTGTGAGTGTGTGCATCAGGATCAATCCTGAGAGTGTGTGAATCAGGGACAATCCTGAGACTTTACAAATCAGGATCAATTCTGAGATTGTGTGCATCAGGATCAATCCTGAGAGTGTGTGAATCAGGGACAATTCTGAGACTTTACAAATCAGGATCAATTCTGAGAGTGTGTGGATCAGGATCAACCCTGAGAATCTGTCAGATCAGGATCAATCCTGTGATTATGTGCATCAGGATCAATCCTGTGAGTGTGTGGATCAGGATCAATCCTGAGAGTGTGTTGATCAGGATGAGTCCTGAGAGTTTGTTGATTGGGAACAATTCTGAGAATTTTTTTGTCAGAATCAATCCTGAGAGTGTGGGAGCTCAGGGGCAATCGTGCGAGTGTGTGGATCACAATCAGTCCTGTGATTGTGTGGATCAGGATCAATTCTGAGAGTGTGTGGATCAGAATCTACCTGACAGTGTGTGGATGAGAATCTGTCCTGAGAGTATGTGGATCATGATCAATGCTGAGAGATTGTGGATCAGAATCAAAATTGACAGTGTTTGGATGAGGGTCAATCCTGTGAATGTTTGGAAAACGATCAATGCTGAGATTGTGTGGATCAGGGTCAATCCTGAGAGTGTGTGGATCAGCGTCAATCCTGAGAGTGTGTAGGATTAGATTGCATCCTGAGAGTGTATGGTTCAGTGTCAATCCTGGGAGTGTTTGTAGCAGGATCATTCCTAAGAGTGTGTGGATCTTGGTCACCCCTGATAGTGTATGGATGCAGGGCAATCCTAAGCATGAGATGATCAAGATAAACCCTGATTGTTGATCAGGATCAATCCTGAGAGTTTATTGATCAGGATCAAACTGGAGTGTGTGTGGTCAGGATCAACTCGGAGAATGTATCAGACCAGGATCAATCCTGTGAGTATGTGCATCAGGATCAATCCTGTCAGTGTGTGGATCAGGATCAATTTTGAGAGTGTGTTGATCATGATGAGTCCTGAGAGTTTGTTGATCAGGATGAATCCTGAGAGATTGTTGATCAGGAACAACTCTGAGAGTGTTTGGGTCAGGATCAGTCCTGAGAGTATTGGAGATCAGGGACAATCCTGAGAGTGTGTGGATCAGGATCAATACTGAGAGTGTGTGTATCATGGTCAATTCTGAGAGTTTGTGGATCAGGGTCGATCCCGAGATTGTGTGGATCAGGGTCAATCCTGAGAGTGTGTGGAAAACGTTCAATGCTGAGAGTGTGTGGATCAGGGTCAATCATGAGAGTGTGTGGATCAGATTGAATCTTGAGAGTGTGTGGTTCCGGGTCACTCCTGGGAGTGTTTGTCATGATCAATCCTCATAGTTTGTGGATCTGGGGCAATCCTGAGAATGTCTGAGTTCAGAATCAATCCTGAAAGTGTGTGGGATCAGAATAAATCCTGAGAGCATGTGGATTATGATCAACCCTGAGATTTTGGGGGATGAGATTCAATCCCAGTGTGTGTTGGATAAGGATAAATCCTCGGAGCATGTGGACCAGGATCAGCACTGAGAGTTTTTGAATCATGTTCTATACTGAGAGTGTGTGGATCAGGGTCAATCCTGAGAGTGTGGGAATCAGGATCAATCCTGAGAGTTTGTCAGTCAGGACCCATCATGAGAGGAGTGTGGATCAAGGTCAATCCTGAGAGTGTGTGGATCAGGATCAATATAGTGAGTGTGTGGATCAGCGTCAATTCTGAGTGTGTGGGGCATCAGGTTCAATCTTGAGCGTGTGTTGGATGACGATCAATCCTGTGAGCATGTGGAACAGAATAAAACCTGTGAGTTTTTGAATCATGTTCAATATTGAATGTGTGTGCATCAGGATCAGCCCTGTGAGTGTGTGGATGAGGGGCAATCCTTTGTGTGAGGTTACCAGGAAACACCCAGATTGTTTGTTGATCAAGATCAGTCCTGAGAGTTTGTTTGATCATGATCACTCCTGAGAATTTATTGATCAGGATTAGTATGGAGTGTGCGTGGATCAGGATCAATTCTGAGAGTGTGTTGATAAGGAAGAGTCCTGAGAGTTTGTTGATCAGGAACAATTCTGACAGTGTTTGGGTCAGGATCAATCCTGAGTATGGGAGATTAGGCACAATCCTGAGAGTGTGTGGATCAGAAACAATCCTGTGATTGTGTGGATCAGGATAAATTCTGAGAGTGTGTGGATCGGGATCAATCCTGAGGGTGTGTTGAACAGGATCAGTGCTGAGAGTTAATGGATCAAGGTCAATTCTTAGAGTTTTTGAATCAGGGACAATCCTGACTGTGTGTGGATCAGGATCAATGCTGAGAATTTGTGGTTCAGGGTCAATCCTGGGAGTGTTTGTATCAGGATCAATCCTCATAGTGTGTGGATCTGGGTCAACCCTGAGACTGTGTGCTTTCAGGATCAATCCTGAAAGTGTGTGGGACCAGAATCAATTCTGAGAGCATGTGGATCATGATTAACCCTGAGAGTGTGGGGGATCAGCTTCAATCCTAGCGTGTGTTGGATCAGGATCAATCCTGTGAGCATGTGGATCAGGATCAACCGGAGAGTTTTTTAAACATGTTCAATACTGAGAGTGTGGATCAGGGTCAATCCTGAGAGTGTGTAGGATTAGATTGCATCCTGAGAGTGTGTGGAAAACGATCATTGCTGATGGTGTGTGGATCAGGGTGAATCCTGAGAGTGTGTGGATCAGGGTGAATCCTGAGAGCGTGTAGGATCAGATCGAATCCTGAGGGTTTGTGGTTCAGGGTCAATTCTGGGAGTGTTTGTACCAGGATCGATCCTCAGAGTGTGTAGATCTGGTTCAAACCTGAGAATGTGTGGGTTCAAGATCAATCATGAGAATGTGTGGGATCAGGATCAACACTGACAGTGTGTGGATGAGGGGCAATCCTGAGCATGAGGTGATCAAGAAAAACCCTGATTATTTTTTGACCAGGATCAATCCTGGGAATTTATTGATCAACATCAATCTGTAGTGTGTGTGGATCAGGGTCAATCCTGAGATTGTGTTGATCAGAATGAGTTCTGAGAGTTTGTTGATCAGGATGAATCATAAGTGATTGTTTGTCAGGGACAATTCTGAGAGTGTGTGGATCAGGATTAATGCTGAGAATGTGTGGATCAGGGTCACTCCTGAGAGTGTGAAGAAAACAATCAATGCTGAGAGTGTGTGAATCAGGGTCAATCCTGAGCGAGTTTGGATCAGCTTGAATCCTGAGAGTGTATGGTTCAATACTGAGAGTTTGTGGTTCAGGGACAATCATGAGAGTGCATGGATCAGGATCAATCCTAAGAGTGTGTGGATCAGGGTCAATCACGAGAGTGTGTGGATCGGTATCAATCCTGAGAGTTTGTGGATCAGGATCAACCCTGATAATGTGTCAGATCAGGATCAATCCTGTGAGTGTGTGGATCAGGATCAGTCCTGTGAGTGTGTGCATCAGGATCAATCCTGAGAATGTGTGAATCAGGGACAATCCTGAGACTTTACGAATCATGATCAATTCTGAGAGTGTGTGGATCAGGATCAACCATGAGAATCTGTCAGATCAGGATCAATCCTGTGATTATGTGCATCAGGATCAATCCTGTGAGTGTGTGGATCAGGATCAATCCTGAGAGTGTTTGGATCAGCGTCAATCCTGAGAGTGTGTAGGATTAGATTGCATCCTGAGAGTGCATGGTTCAGTGTCAATCCTGGGAGTGTTTGTAGCAGGATCATTCCTAAGAGTGTGTGGATCTGGGTAAACCCTGATAGTGTGTGTATCAGGATCAACACTGAGAGTTTTTGAATCACATTCTATACTGAGATTTTGTGGATCAGGATCAATCCTGAGAGTGTGGGAATCAGGATCAATCCTGAGAGTTTGTCAGTCAGGACCCATCATGAGAGGAGTGTGGATCAAGGTCAATCCTGACAGTGTGTGGATTAGGATCAATATAGTGAGTGTGTGGATCAGGGTCAATTCTGAGTGTATGGGGCATCAGGTTCAATTGTGAGCGTGTGTTGGATGACGATCAATCCTGTGAGCGTGTGGATCAGAATAAAACCTGCGAGTTTTTGAATTACGTTCAATACTGAGTGTGTGTGCATCAGGATCAGCCCTGTGAGTGTGTGGATGAGGGGCAATCCTTTGTGTGAGGTTATCAGGAAACATGCAGATTGTTTGTTGATCAGGATCAATCCTGAGACTTTGCTCGATCATGATAACAACTGAGAATTTATTGATCAGGATTAATCTGGAGTGTGCATGGATCAAGATTAATTCTGAGAGTGTGTTGATAATGATGAGTCCTGAGAGTTTGTTGATCAGGAACAATTCTGAGAGTGTTTGGGTCAGGATCAATCCTGAGTATGGGAGATATGGCACAATCCTGAGAGTGTGTGGATCCGAAACAATCCTGAGATTGTGTGGATCAGGATCAATTCTGAGAGTGTGTGGATCGGGAACAGGATCAATGCTGAGAGTGTATGGATCAGGGTCAATCCTGGGATTGTTTGTATCAGGATCAATCCTCATAGTTTGTGGATCTGGGTCAACCTTGAGACTGTGTGCTTTTAGGATCAATCCTGAAAGTGTGTGGGACCAGAATCAATCCTGAGAGCATGTGGATCATGATTAACCCTGAGAGTGTGGGGGATCAGCTTCAATCCTAGCGTGTGTTGGATCAGGATCTATCCTGTGAGCATGTGCATCAGGATCAACCCAGAGAGATTTTGAAGCACATTCAATAATGAGAGTGTGTGGATCAGGGTCAATCCTGATAGTGTGGGAATCAGGATCAATCCTGAGAGTTAGTTGATCAGGAACAATCCTGAGAGGAGGGTGGATCAAGGTCAAAACTGAGAGTTTGTGGATCAGGGTCAATCATAACAGTGTGTGAATCGGTATCAATTCTGAGAGTTTGTGGATCAGGATCAACCCTGATAATGTGTCAGATCAGGATCAATCCTGTGAGTGTGTGCATCAGGCTCAAACCTGAAAGTGTGTGCATCAGGGTCAATCCTGACAGATTACGAATCAGGAACAATCCTGTGAGTGTGTGGATCAGGATGAATCCTGTGAGTGTGTGCATCAGGATCAATCCTGAAAGTGGGTGAATCAGGGACAATCCTGAAACTTTACGAATCAGGATCAATTCTGAGAGTGTGTGGATCAGCGTCAATTGTGTGGTTTCAGGATCAATCCTGAAAGTTTGTGGGATCAGAATCAATCCAGAGACCATATGGGTCATGATCAACCCTGAGAGTGTGGGGATTCATGTTCAATCCCGAGCGTGTGTTGGATCAGGAAAAAGCCTGTGAGCATGCGGATCAGGATCAACCCTGAGAGTTTTTGAATCACGTTCAATACTGAGAATGTGTGGATCAGGGTCAATCCTGAGAGTGCGGGGAACAGGATCAATCCTGAGAGTTTGTGGATC
This sequence comes from Carcharodon carcharias, assembly GCF_017639515.1. Lineage (NCBI taxonomy): Eukaryota > Metazoa > Chordata > Chondrichthyes > Lamniformes > Lamnidae > Carcharodon > Carcharodon carcharias. The sequence continues at coordinate 95,236,995 of NC_054476.1, read as the reverse complement.
CAGAACAATTCTGAGAGGAGTGTGGATAAGGTCAAACCTGGGAGTGTGTGGACCAGGGTCAATCTTGAGAGTGTGTGGATCAGTATCAACCGTGAGAATGTGTCAGATCAGGGTCAATCCTGTGAGTGTGTGAATCAGGATCAATCCTGAGAGTGTGTAGATTAGGATCAACCCTGACCACGTGTCAAACCAGGATCAATCCTGTGACTATGTGCATCAGGATCAATCCTGTGAGAGTGCGGATCAGGATAAAACCTGAGAGTGTGTTGATTAGGATGAGTACTGAGTGTTTGCTGATCAGGATCAAAATTGAGAGTCTGGGAAATCAGGGAAAATCCTGAGAGTGTATGGATCAGAATCAATCCTATGATTGTGTGGATCAGGATCAATTCTGAGAGTGTGTGGATCGGGATCAATCCTGACAGTGTGTGGATGGCAATCAATCATGAGAGTTTGTGGATGAGGATCAATGCTGGGTGTATGTGGATCAGGATCAATACTGAGAGTGTAGTGGTTCAGGTTCAATCCTGAGCATGTGTTGGATGGCAATCGATCCTGTGAGGCTGTGGATCAGGATAAACCCTGAGAGTTTTTGAATCATGTTCAATACTGAGTGTGTGTGTGTCAGGGTCAATCCTGTGAGTGTGTGAATCAGGGTCAATCCAAGATTGTGTGAATCAGGATCAAACCTGTGAGTGTGTGGATGAGGGGGAATCCAGAACGTGAGGTGATCAGCAAAATCACTGATTGTTTGTTGATCAGGAACAATCCTGAGTATTTGTTCAGTTGCGATCATTCCTGAGAATTTATTGATCAGGATCAGTCTGGATTGTGTGTCGATCAGGATCAATCCTGAGAGTGTGTTGATCAGAATCAGTCCTACGAGATTGTTGATCAGGATGAATTTTTAAAGTTTGTTCATCAGGAACAATTCTGAGACTTTTTGGGTCAGGATCAATCCTGACAGTGTGTGGATCAGGATCAATGCTAATCATGTGTGGATCTGGCTCAATTCTGAGAGTTTTGGATCAGGGTCATACTGAGAGTGTGTGGATCTGGATCAATGCTAAGAGTTTGTGGATCAGGGTCAATCCTGAGAGAGCGTGGAAAACGATCAATCCTGAGAGAGTGTGGATCAGATTGAATCCTGAGAGTGTGTGGTCCAGGCTCAATCCTGGGAGAGTTTGTATCAGGATCAATCCTCATAGTGTGTGGATTTTTGTCAACACTGAGAGTGTGTGGTTTCAGGATGAATCCTGAAAGTGTGTGGGATCAGAATCAATAATGAGAGCATGTGGATGACGATCAAGCCTGAGAGTGTGGGGGATCAGGTTCAATCCTGAACGTGTGTTGGATCAGGATCAATCCAGTGAGCATGTGGATCAGGATCAACACTGAGAGTTTTTGAATCACGTTGAATACTGACAGTGTGTGGATCAGGGTCAATCCTGTGAGTGCGGGCATCAGGATCACTCCTGAGATTTTGTCAATCAGTATCAATCCTGAGAGGAGTGTGGATCAAGTTCAAACCTGAGAGTGTGTGGTTCAGGGTCAATCTTGAGAGCGTGTGGATCAGGATCAATCATGAGAGAATATGGATCAGTGCCAATCCTGAGAGTGTTTGGGTCGGTATCAATCCTTAGTGTGTGTGGATCAGGATCAACCCTGAGAATGTGTCAGATCAGGATCAATCCTGAGAGTGTGTGCATCAGGAGCAATCCTGAGAGTGTGCAAATTAGGGGCAATCCTGAGAGTTTACAAACTCAGGATCAATCCTGAGAGTGTGTGGATCAGGACCAACCCTGAGTATGTGTCAAACCAGGATCAATACTGTGAGTATGTGCATCAGGATCAATCCTGTGAGTGTGTGGATCAGGATCAAACCTGAGAGTGTGTTGATCATGATGAGTCCTGAGAGTTTGTTGATCAGGATGAATCCTGAGAGTTTGTTGATCTGGAACAATTCGGATAGATTTTGGGTCAGGATCATTCCTGAGAGTGCTGGAGATCAGGGACAATCCTGAGAGAGTGTGCATGAGAATCAACCATGAGAATGTGTCAGATCAGGATCAATCCTGTGAATAAGTGCAGCAGGATCAATCCTGTGAGTGTGTGGATCAGGATCAATCCTGAGAGTGTTGATTAGGATGAGTCCTGCTAGTTTTTTGACCAGGATTAATCATAAGCGTTTGTTGATCAGGAACAATTCTGAGAGTTTTTGTGTCAGGATCAATCCTGAGAGAATGGGAGATCGGGGACAATCCTGAAAGTGTCTGGATCAGAAACAATCTAGTGATTGTGTGGATCAGGATCAATTCTGAGAGTGTGTGGATCAGGATCAATCCTGAGAGTGTGTGTATCAGAATCAATGGAGAGCGTGTGGATCAGGGTCCGTCCCGAGAGTGTGTGGGTCGGTATCAATCCTGAGAATGTGTGGATCAGGATCAACCCTGAGAATGTGTCAGATCAGGATCAATCCTGTGAGTGTGTGCATCAGGAGCAATCCTGAGAGTGTGTGAATCAGGGTCAATTCTGATAGTTTACAGATCGGGATCCATCCTGAGAGTGTTTGGATCAGGATCAACCCTGAGTATGTGTCTAACAAGGATCAATCCTTTGAGTATGAGCAACAGGATCAATCCTGTGAGTGTGTGGATCAAGATCAATCCTGAGAGTGTGTTGATCAGGATGAATCCTGAGAGTTTGTTGATCAGGAACAATTCAGAGAGTTTTTGGGTCAGGATCAATCCTGAGAATCTGGGAGATCAGGGACAATCCTGAGAGTGTGTGGATCCGAATCAATCCTGTGATTGTGTGGATCAGGATCAATTCTGAGAGTGTATGGATCGGGATCAATCTTTACAGTGTGTGGATGAGGATTAAAACTGAGAGTGTGTGGATCTGGATCAATGCTGAGTGTGTGGATCAGGATCCATTTTCAGAGCGTTTGGATCAGCGAAAATGCAGTGTATTTGCGGAAAATGATCAATGCTGCCAGTGTGTGGATCAGGATTGATCCTGAGAGTGTGGGGGTTCAGGTTCAATCCTGAGCAAGTGTTGGATTACAATCAATCCTATGAGCTTGTGGATCAGGATAAACCCTGATAGTTTTTGAATCACTTTCAATAATGAGGGTAATGTGCATCAGGATCAATCCTGAGAGCGTGTGGAAAATGGATCAATGCTGAAAGTCTGTGGATCAGGGTTGATCCTGAAAGAGTGTGGATCAGATTGAATCCTGAGAGTGTGCGCTTCATGCTCAATCCTGGGAGTGTTTGTATCAGGTTCAATCCTCATAGTGTATGGATCTGGGTCAACCCTGAGAGTGTGTGTTTTCAGGGTCAATCCTGAAAGTGTGTGGGATCGGAATCAATCCTGATAGCATGTGGATCATGATCAACCCTGAGAGTGAGGGGAATCAGGTTCAATCCCGAGGGTGTGTTGGATCAGGATCAATCCTTTGAGCATGTGGATCAGAATCAACCTTGAGAATTTTTGAATAATGTTCAATACTGAGTGTGTGTGTGGATCAAGGTCAATACTGAGATTGCGGGAAGCAGGATCAATCCTGAGAGTTTGTGGATCAGGACCAATCCTGAGAGGAGTGTGGATCAAAGTCAAACTGAGAGTGTGTGGTTAAGGATCAATAATAGGAGTTTTTATAGTAGGATCAATCCTGAGAGTGTGTGGATCTGGGACAACCATCAGAGTGAGTGGGTTCAAGTTCAATACTGAGAGTTTGCGGATCAGGCTTAATCCTGAGAGAGCATGGAAAACAATCAATGCTGAGAGTGTGTGGTTCAGGCTCAATCATGGGAGTGTTTGTAACAGGATCAGTCCTCATAGTGTTCGGATTTTTGTCAACACTGAGAGTGTGTGGTTTCAGGATCAATCCTGAAAGTGTGTGGGATCAGAATCTATAATGAGAGCATATGGATCATGATCAGGCCTGAGAGTGTGGGGAATCAGGTTCAAACCCCAACGTGTGTTGGATCAGGTTCAATCCTGTGAACATGTGGATCAGGATCAATACTGAGAGTATTTGAATCATGTTCAATACTGACAGTGTATGGATCAGGGTCAATTCTGAGAATGTGGGAATCTGTATCAGTCCTGAGAGTTTGTCAATCCGGACCAATCCTGAGAGGAGTGTGGATCAAGTTCAAAACTGAGAGTGTGTGGATCAGGGTCAATCTTGAGAGTGTGTGGATCAGGATCAATCCTGAAAGTGTCTGGATCATGGACAATCCTGAGAATGTGTGGATCGGTATCAATCCTTAGTGTGCGTGGATCAGGATTAACCATGAGAATGTGTCAGATCAGGATCAATCCTGTTTTTGTGTGCATCAGGTGCAATCCTGAGAGTGTGTGAATCAGGGGAAATCCTTAGAGTTTATAAATCTAGATCAGTCCTGAGAGTGTGTGAATCAGGATCAATTCTGAGAGTGTGTGGATCAGGGTCAATCTTGAGAGTTTGCAGAAAATAATCAATCCTGCGTGTGCGTTGGATGACAATCAATCATGTGAGCATGTGGTTCAGGATAAACCCTGAGAGTTCTTGAATCATGTTCAATACCAAGTATGGTGTGCATCAGGAACAATCCTGAGAGTGTGTGAATCAGGGTCACTCCATGAGTGTGCGAATCAGGATCAACCCTGAGGGTATGTGGATGAGGGGCAATCCTGAGCATGAGGTGATCAGGATAAACCCTTATTGTTTGTTGATCAGGAAATCCTGAGAGTTTGTTTGATCATGATTACTCCTGAGAGTTTACTGATCATGATCAATCCTGAGAGTGTTTTGATCAGGATGAGTCATCAGAGTTTCTTGATCAGGATCAATCCTGTGAGTATGGGAGATCAGTGACAATCCTGAGAATGCATTATCAGAAACAATCTTGTGATTATGTGGAACAAGATCAATTCTGAGAGTGTGTGCATTGGGATCAATGCTGACAGTGTTTGGATCAGGATCAATCCTGAGGCTGTGTGGATCAGGATCAATGCTGAGAGTATGTGGATCAGAATCAATGCTGAGAGTTTGTGGATCAGGGTCAATCCTGAGAGTGCGGGAATCAGGAACACGCTTCAGAGTTTGTCAATCAGGACCAATCCTGAGAGGAGTGTGGATCAAGTTCAAACCTGACCTTGAGAGTGTGTGGATCAGGATCAATCCTGAGAGGGTGTGGATCAGGATCAATCCTGAGTATGTGTCAAACCAGGATCAATCCTGTGAGTATGTGCATCAGGATCAATCCTGTGAGTGTGTGAATGAGGATCAAACCAGAGAGTGTGTTGATCAGAATGAATCCTGAGAGTTTGTTGATCAGGATGAATCCTGTGAGTTTGTTGATCGGGAACAATACTGAGAGATTTTGGGTCAGGATCAATCCTGAGAGTCTGCGGAAAATGATCAAAGCTGAGAGTGTGTGGATCAGGGTCAATCCTCCGAGAGTGTGGATTATATTGAGTCCTGAGAGTGTGTGGTTCAGGTTCAATCCTGGCAGCGTTTGTATCAAGATCAATCCTCACAGTGTGTGGATTTTTGTCAACCCTGAGAGAGTGTGGTTTCAGGATCAATCCTTAAAGTGTGTTGGATCAAAATCAATAATGAGAGCATGTGGATCATGATCAAGCCTGAGAGTGTCGGGGTTCAGATTCAATCCTGAATGTGTGTTGGATCAGGATCAATCCTGTGAACATTTGGATCAGGATCAACACTAAGAGTTTTTGAATCACATTGAATACTGACAGTGTGTGGATCAGGGTCAATCCTGTTAGTGCGGGAATCAGGACCACTCTTCAGATTTTGTGAATCAGGACCAATCCTGAGAGGAGTGTGGATCAAATTCAAACCTGAGAGTGTTTGGAAAATGATCAATGCTGAGAGTGTGTGGTTCAGGCTCAATCCTGGGAGTCTTTGTATCAGGATCAATCATCACAGTGTGTGGATTTTTGTCAACCCTGAGAGCGTGTGGTTTCAGGATCAACACTGAAAGTGTGTGGGACCAAAATCAATAATGAGAGCATGTGGATGATGATCAAGCCTGCGAGTGTCAGGGTTCAGATTCAATCCCGAATGTGTGTTGGATCAGGATCAATCCTGTGAACATGTGGATCAGGATCAACACTGAGAGTTTTTGAATCACGTTCAATACTGACAGTGTGTGGATCAGGGTCAATCCGAGAGTGCGGGAATCAGGATCACTCTTGAGAGTGTGTGGTTCAGGGTCAATGTTGAGAGTGTGTGGATCAGGATCAATCCTGAGATTGTGTGGATCAGGATCAACCATGTGAGTGTGTGGGATGAGGATCAATCCTGAACTTGTGAGTGATTAGGTTCATTCAGGAGGGTGTGTGTTCAAGATCAATCCTGTTAGTATGGAGGATCAGGATAAATCCTGACAGTGTATGCATCAAGTGCAGCCAAAGAGTGTGTGGATCTCGATCAATGCTGAGATTGTGTGCATCACGTTCAATCCTAGGATTGTGTGGTGGACAGGATCAATCGTATCAGCATGTGGAATAGGATCAATCCTGAGAGTGTGGTGGATCAGGTTCAATCCAGAGTGTTTGTGGATTGGGAACAATCCTGAGAGTGTGTGGATTGGTATCAATCCTGAGAGTGTTCGGATCAGGGTCAATCCTGAGAGTGTGTGGATCAGTAACAATCCTGAGAGTGTGTGGACCAGGATCAACATTGAGAATCAGTCAGATCAGGATCAATCCTGCGAGTATCTGAATCGGGGCAATCCCGGGAGTATGTGAAGCAAGATCAATCCTGAGAGTGTGTGGATCAGGATCAACCCTGAGAATGTGACAGACCAGGATCTATCCTGTGAGTGTGTGCAACAGGATAAATCCTGGGAATGTCTTGATCAGGATGAGTCCTGAGAGTTTGTTGATCTGGATGAATCCTGAGAGTTTGTTGATCAGGATGAATCCTGAGAGTTTGTTGATCGGGAACAATTCTGAGAGTGTTTGGGTCTCAATCAATCCAGAGAGTGTGGGAGATCAGGGACAATTCTGAGAGTGTGTGGATCAGGATCAAACCTGAGAGTGTGTTGATCATGATGAGTCCTGAGAGTTTGTGATCAGGATGAATCCTGAGAGTTTGTTGATCGGGAACAATACTGAGAGATTTTGGGTCAGGATCAATCCTGAGAGTGTGTGGATCAGGATCAATGCTGAGAGTTTGTGGATCAGGATCAATCTTGAGAGTGTGTGGAAAATGATCAATATTTAGATTGTGTGGACCTGAGTCAATCCTCAGAGAGTGCGGATCAGATTGAATCCTGACAGTGTGTGGTACAGGCTCAATCCTGGGAGTGTTTGTATCAAGATCAATCATCACAGTGTGTGGATTTTTGTCAACCCTGAGAGCGTGTGGTTTCAGGATCAATACTGAAAGTGTGTGGGACCAAAATCAATAATGAGAGCATGTGGATGATGATCAAGCCTGCGAGTGTCAGGGTTCAGATTCAATCCCAAATGTGTGTTGGATCAGGATCAATCCTGTGAACATGTGGATCAGGATCAACACTGAGAGTTTTTGAATCACGTTCAATACTGACAGTGTGTGGATCAGGGTCAATGCTGTGAGTGCGGGCATCAGGATCACTCCTGAAAGTTTGTCAATCAGGACCAATCCTGAGAGGAGTGTGGATCAAGTTCAAACCTGAGAGTGAGTGTTTCAGGGTCAATCTTGAGAGCGTGTGGATCAGGATCAATCCTGAGAGTGTGTGGATCAGGATCAACCATGTGAGTGTGTGGGATGAGGATCAATCCTGAACTTGTGAATGATTAGGTTCATTCAGGAGAGTGTGTGTTCAAGATCAATCCTGTTAGTATGGAGGATCAGGATAAATCCTGACAGTGTATGCATCAGGTGCAGCCAGAGACTGTGTGGATCTCGATCAATGCTGAGATTGTGTGCATCACGTTCAATCCTAGGATTGTGTGGTGGACAGGATCAATCATATCAGCATGTGGAATAGGATCAATCCTGAGAGTGTGGTGGATCAGGTTCATTCCAGAGTGTTTGTGGATTGGGAACAATCCTGAGAGTGTGAGGATTGGTATCAATCCTGAGAGTAGGTGGATCAGGATCAACGATGAGAGTGTGTCGGATCAGGGTCAATCCTGAGAGTGTTTAGATCAGGGTTAATCCTGAGAGTGTGTGGATCGGCATCAATCCTGAGAGCATGTGGACCAGGATCAACGTTGAGAATCAGTCAGATCAGGATTAATCCTGCAAGTGTCTGAATCAGGGGCAATCCCGAGAGTATGTGAAGCAAGATCAATCCTGAGAGTGTGTGGATCAGGATAAACCCTGAGAATGTGACAGACCAGGATCTATCCTGTGAGTGTGTGCAACAGGATAAATCCTGGGAATGTCTTGATCAGGATGAGTCCTGAGAGTTTGTTGATCAGGATGAATCCTGAGAGTTTGTTAATCAGGATGAATCCTGAGAGTTTGTTGATCGGGAACAATTCTGAGAGTGTTTGGGTCTCAATCAATCCAGAGAGTGTGGGAGATCAGGGACAATTCTGAGAGTGTGTGGATCAGAATCAATCCTGTGATTGTGTGGATCAGGATTAATTCTGAGAGTGTGTGGATCAGGAACAATCCTGGCAGTGTGTGGATTAGGATTCATCCTGAGGGTGTGTAGATCAGCATCAATCCTGAGGGCTTGTGGATCATGATCAGCCCTGAGTGATTGTGAATCAGGAACACTCATGAGAGTGTGTAGATCAGGATCAACCCTGTGAGTGTGTAGATCAGGATCAATCCTGAGATTTTATTGATCAGGATGATTCCTGTGAGTTTGCTGATCACGAAAAATTCTGAGACTGTTTGTGTCAGGATTTATCCTGAGAGTGTCGGAGATCAGGGACAATCCTGAGATTGTTTGGATCAGAATCCAGCCTGTGATTGTGTGGGCCAGGATCAATTCTGAGAGTATGTGGATCGGCATCAATCCTGGCTGTGTGTGCATCATGATCAATCTTGAGAGTGTGTGGATCAGGATCAGTTCCGAGAGTGTGTGGATCAGGATCAATCCGGACAGTGTGTGGATCAGGATGAATCCTGAGAGTGTGTGGATCAGAATCAATGCTGAGAGTGTGTAGATGAGGGGCATTTGTGAGAGTGTGTGGATCTGGATCAATCCTGAAGGTCTGTTGATCAGAATGAGTCCTGAGAGTTTGTTGATCAGGAACAATTCTGAGTGTGTGTGGATCAGGATCAGTCCAGACAGACTGTGGATCAGGAGCAATCCTGAGAGTGTGTGGATCAGGATCAATGCTGAGAGTGTGTGGATCAGGGTCAATCCTGAGAGTGTGTGGATGAGGGGCATTCGTGAGAATGTGTGGATCAGGTTCAATGCTGAGAGTGTGTTGCTCAGAATGAGTCCTGAGAGTTTGTTCATCAGGATGCATCCTGAGAGTTTGTTGATCGGGAACAATTCTGTGAGTGTTTGGGTCATGATCAACCCGGAGATTATGGGAGATCAGGGTCCATCATGAGAGTGTGTGGATCAGTATCAATCCTGTGATTGTGTGCATCAGGATCAATGCTGAGAGTGTGTGGATCAGGGTCAATTCTGAGAATGTGTGGATTAGGGTCAATCCTGAGAGTGTGTGGATCAGGATCAATGCTGAGTGTGTGTGGATGAGGGTCAATCCTGAGATCGTGTAGAAAATGAGCAATGCTGAGACCATGTATCGGGGTCAATCTGGAGAACGTATAGGATCAGTTTGAATCCTGAGAGTGTGTGGTTCAGGATCAATCCTGGGAGTATTTGTATCAGGATCAATCCTTAGAGTGTGTAGATCTGGGTCAACCCTGAGAATGTGTGGGTTCAGGATCAATCCTGAGATTGTGTGGGATCAGGATCAATCCTGAGGGCATATGGATCATGGTCAACCTTCAGAGTATGTTGGATTAGGATCAATCTTGTGAGCAAGTGGATCAGGATCAACCCTGTGAGTGTGTGGGATCAGGATCAATCCTGAGCGTGTGGGGTTTCAGGTTAATTTCAGAGGGTGTGCATTCTGCATCTATCCATTTAGTGCGGGGGATCAGGATCAATCATGAGAGTGTATGCATCAGGTGCACCCTGAGAGTGTGTATCAGGATCAATTCTGAGAGTGTGTGCATCAGGGTCAATCCTGAGAGTTTGCAGAAATTGATCAATCCTGAGTGTGCGTTGGATGACAATCAATCCTGTGAGCGTGTGGTTCAGGATAAACCCATCAGGGTCAATCCTGAGAGATTATGGATGAGTCAATCCTGAGAGTGTGGTGATCAGGATCCATCCTGAGGGTGTGTTTATAAGCTACAATCCTGAGAATAAGTGGATGAGGATCAATCCTGAGGGTTAGTTTATCAGGAACAATCCTGAGAGTGTGTGGATCATGATCAACCCAGTGAGTTTGTGGGATCAGGATCAATCCTGAGAGTGTGGGGGATCAGGTTCATTCCAGAGCGTGTGTGTTCAGGATCAATCCTTTAGTGTGGGGGATCAAGATGAATTCTGAGAGTGTATGCATCAGGTGCACACAGAGAGTATGTGGAACTGGGTCAAGGCGGAGAGTGTGTGCATCAGGGTCAATCCTGAGAATGTGTGGATCAGGATCAACCATGTGAATGTGTCGAATCATGTTCAATCCTGAGTGTGTGTGTGCATCAGGATCAATCCTGAGAGTGTATGCATTAGGTGCACCCTGAGAGTGTGTGGATCAGGATCAATTCTGAGAGTGTGTGGGTAAGTGTCAATCCCAAGAGAATATGGATAATGGTCAATCCTGAGAGTGTGGTGATCAGGATCCATCCTGAGAGTGTGTTTATCAGCTACATTCCAGAGAATTTGTGGATGAGGATCAAACCTGAGAGTGAGTTTATCAGGAACAATCCTCAGAGTGTGTGGATCACGATCAACGCAGTGAGTGTGTGGGATCAGGATCAATCCTGAGAGTGTGGGGGATCAGGTTCATTCCGGAGGGTGTGTGTTCAGGATCAATCCTGTTAGTGCTTGGGGTAAGGATCAATCCTGAGGGTGTATGCATCAGGTGCACCCAGTGAGTGTGTGGATCTGGGTCAAGGCAGAAAGTGTGTGCATCAGGGTCAATCCTGAGAGTGTGTGGATCAGGATCGACCATGTGAATGTGTCAGATCAGGGTCAATCCTGAGAGTGTGTTGATCAGGATCAGTGCTGAAAGTGTGTGGATCAGGGTCAATCCCGAGATTGTGTGGAAAATGAGCAATGCTGAGAGTGTGTGGATCAGGGTTAATCCTAAGAATGTGTGGATCAGGGTCAATCCTGAGAGTGTGTGGATCAGAGTCAATCCTGGGAGTTTTTGTATCAGGATCAATCGTCAGAGTGTGTGGATCTGGGTCAACAATGAGAGTGTTTGGGTTCAGGTTCAATCCTGAGATTGTGTGGGATCAGGATCAAACCGGAGAGTTTGTGAATCAGGAACCATCCTGAGAGTGTGTGGATCAGGATCAACCTTGTGTGTGTGTGGGTTCAGGATCAATCTTGAGAGTGTGGGGTTTCAGGTTCATTCTGGAGGTTGTGCATTCAGGATCAATCCTTTTATTGTGGGGGATCAGGATAAATTATGAGAATGTATGCATCAGGTGCACCCTGAGAGTGTGTGGATCAGGATCATTTGTGAAAGTATGTGGACATGTTTCAATCCTGAGAGAGTATGGATGAGGGTCAGTCCATCCTGAGAGTGTGTTTATCAGCTACAATCCTGAGAATTTGTGCATGAGGATCAATCCTGAGAGTGAGTTTATCAGGAACAATCCTGAGAGTGTGTGCATCACGATCAACCCAGTGAGTGTGTGGGATCAGGATCAATCCTGGGAGTGTATGGATCAGGTTCATTCTGGAAGGTGTGTGTTCAGGATCAATCCTGTTAGTGCTTGGGATCAGGATCAAACCTGAGAGTGTATGCATCCGGTGCACCCAGAGCTTGTGTGTGGATCTGGGTCAAGGCTGAAAGTGTGTGCATCAGGGTCAATCCTGAGAGTGTGTGGATCAGGATCAAACATGTGAATGTGTCGGATCAGGGTCAATCCTGAGAGTGTGTTGATCAGGATCAATGCTGAAAGTGTGTGGATCAGGGTCAATCCTGAGAATGTGTGGAAAATGAGCAATGCTGAGAGTGTGTGGATCGGGGTCAATCCTGAGAGTGTGTGGATCACAGTCAATTCTGAGAGTGTATAGGATCAGTTTGAATCCTGAGAGTTTGTGGTTCAGGATCAATCCTGGGAGTTTTTGTATCAGGATCAATCCTCAAAGTGTGTGGATCTGGGCCAACCCTGAGAGTATGTGGGTTCAGGATCAATCCTTAGATTGTGTGGGATCAGGATCAATCTTGTGAGCGTGTGGATCAGGATCAAACCCGAGAGATTGTGAATCTGGAACAATCCTGATAGTGTGTGGATCAGGATCAACCTTGTGAGTATGTGGGGTCAGGATCAATCCTGAGAGTGTGGGTTTCAGGTTCATTCCAGAGGTTGTGCATTCAGGATCAATCCATTTAGTGTGGGGGAACAGGATAAATCATGAGAGTGTATGCATCAGGTGCACGCAGAGAGTGTGTGGATCTGGGTCAAGGCGGAATGTGTTTGCATCAGGGTCCATCCTGAGAGTGTGTGGATCAGGATCAATTCTGAGCGTGTGTGGATCAGGGTCAATCCTGAGAGTGTGTTGATCAGGATGAATCCTGAAAGTTTGTTTATCAGGATGAATCCTGAGAATGTGTGTGTCAGGATCAATCCTAAGAGTGTGGGAGATCAGGGTGAATACTGAGAGTCTGAGGATCAGGATCAATCCTGTGATTGTATGGATCAGGATCAATTCTGAGAGTCTGTGGATCAGGATCAATCCTTTGAGCATGGGGATCAGGATCAATCCTGAGAGTGTGGTAGATCAGGTTCAATTCTGAGGGTGTGTGGATCAGGATCAATCCTGTGTGTGTGTGGATCAGAGTGACTCCTGAGTGTATGTGGATCAGGATAAATACAGAGAGGGTGTAGATCAGTATCAACACTGGGTGTGTGGGCTATCATTTCAATCATGAGAGTTTGTGGATCAGGATCAACTCTGTGAGTGTGTGGGATCAGTTTCAATCCTGAGAGTGTGTGGGATCAGGATCAATCCTTTGAGCATGTGGATCAGGATCAATCCAGAGAGTGTGTGGATCGAGAACCACACTGAGATTGAGTAGATCAGGATCAACTATGAGAGTGTCTCGATCAGGATCAATCCTGAGAGTGTGTGGGATCAGGATATATCCTGAGAATGGGTGGATCAGGATCAACTCGGAGGGTGTGTTGATCAGGATCAATCCAGGGAGTGTGTGGATCAGCATCAATCCTGTTAGTGTGGGAGGTAAGGAACAATACAGAGATCATTGGGTTTCAGGATCAATCCTGTGATTCGGGGGGATAAGATACAATCCTGCGGGTGTGGGGGATAAGCATCAATCCTATGAGTGTGTGGATCTGGATCAACCCTGGGAGTGTGTGGATCAGAATGAATCCTGAGAGTGTGTGAATCAGGATCAATACAGAGAGGGTGTGGATCAGGATCAACCCTGAGAGTGCGGGCTATCATTTCAATCCTGAGAGTATGTGGATCTTGATCATCTCTGAGATTGTGTGGATCCAGATGACTCCTGACAGTGTGTAGATCAGGATCAATCCTTTGAGTGTGAGGGGTCAGGGGCAATCCCAATGGCTTGTGGATCAGGACAATTCCTGACATTGGGCGGATCCGGACAAACCCTGTGGGTGTGCCACTCAGGGTCAATCCTGAGAGTGTGGGGGATCATGATCAATCCTTTGAGTTTTTTGATGAGGACAAATCCTGAGGGTCAGCAGATCAGTTTCAATCTTGAGAGTGTGTGAATCAAGATCAATACAGGAGTGTGTGGGATATGGATCAATCCTGGGAGCATGTGGATCAGGATCAACCCTGAGACTGTGGGGGATCAGGATCAATCCTGAGATTGTGTGGATCAGTATCAACACTGAAATTGTGTGGATCTGGATGAATCCTGAGAGCAGGCAGATCAGGGGCAATCTTGAGACTGGATCAGGATCAATTCTGAGAGTGTGGGTAACCAGGGTCAATCCTGAGAGAATGTGGATCAGTATCAACACTGAGAGTGTGTGGATCAGTTTCAATCCTGAGCGAGTGTGGTTTCAAGATTATTCCAGATAGTGTGTGATCAGGTTTGATCCTAAGAGTGTTTGAATCAGGATCAATCCTGAGAAAGTGTGGATCAGATTCAATCTTAGAGTGTGTGGATCAGTTTCAACCCTGAGAGTGTGGGGGATCAGGATCAATCTTGAGAGCATGTGGATAAGGATCAACTCTGAGATTTTGTGAAGGCAGATGAATCCTGAGAGAGTGTGAATCAGGATCAATCCTGACAGTGTTTGGGTTCAGGGCATTCCCAAAGGTTTGTGGATCACGCTCAATCCTGAGAGTGTGTCGATCAACATAAATCCTGAGAGTGTGTGGATCCGGATCAACCCAGAGAGTGTATGGGATTAAGATCAATCATGAGATTGGGTGGATCAGGATCAATCCTAAAAGTGTGTCGATCAGGGTCACTCCTGAGATTGTTTGGATCAGTATCAATCCTGAGAATTACTGGATCAGGATCAATCCTGAGATACGTGGTTCAGGATTATTTCATGAGAGTGTGTGGATCAGGATTATTTCATGAGAGTGTGTGGATCAGGATCAATCCTGAGAGTGCGTGCATCAGGACCAATCCTGAGAATGTGTTGGTCAGGGTCAATCCTGAGAGTCTTTGGATCAAGTTCAATCCTGAGGGTGTGTGGATCAGGATCAATCCTGAGAGTGTTTGCATCAGTGTGACTCCTGAGTGTGTGTGGATTAGGATCAATACAGAGAGGGTGTGGATCAGGATCACGCCTGGGAGTGTGGGCTATCATTTCAATTCTGAGAGTGTGTGAATTAGGATCAAATCTGTGAGTATGTGGGATCAGGTTCAATCCTGAGAGTGTGGAGGATCTGGGTGAATCCTTTGAGCATGTGGATCAGGATCAATCCAGACAGTGTGTGGATCGGGATCAATCCTGAGATTGAGTGGAGCTGGATCAATCCTGTGAGTGTGTGGATCAGAGTGACTCCTGAGTGTGTGTGGATCAGGATCAATACAGAGAGGGTGTGGATCAGGATCAACCCTGGGAGTGTGTGGGATCAGGTTCAATCCTGAGAGTGTGTGGGATCAGGATCAGTCCTTTGAGCATGTGGATCAGGATCAATTCAGAGAGTGTGTGGATCGTGAACAATACTGAGAGTGAGTGGATCAGGATCAATGATTTGAGCATGTGGATCAGGATCAATCCAGGGAGTGTGTGGATCAGTATCAACCCTGTCAGTGTGGGAGTTAAGGTTCAATTCTGAGAGTGTTGGGTTTCAGGATCAATCCTGTGATTTGGGGGTATATGTTTCAATCCTGTGGGTGTGAGGGATAAGCATCAATCCTGTGAGTGTGTGGATCTGGATCAACCCTGGGTGTGTGTGGATCAGAATGAATCCTGAGAGGGTGTGGATCGGGATCAACCCTGAGAGTGCGGGCTATTGTTTCAATCCTGAGAGTATGTGGATCATGATAAATCTGAGATTGTGTGGATCCAGATGACTCCTGACAGTGTGTAGATCAGGATCAATCCATTGAGTGTGAGGGTTCAGGGGCAATCCTAATGGCTTGTGGATCAGGAAAAATCCTGACTGTGGGCAGATCAGGACAAACCCTGAGGATGTGCCGGTCAGGATCAATCCTGAGAGTGTGGGGGTTCAGGATCAATCCTCAGAGTTTTTTGATGAGGACAAATCCTGAGGGTCTGCTGATCAGTTTCAATCCTGAGACTATGTGAATCAGAAACAATAGAGGAGTGTGTGGGATAAGGATCAATCCTGAGAGCATGTGGATGAGGATCAACACTGAGAGTGGGGGGGATCAGGATCAATCCTGAGAGCAGGCATATCAGGGGCAATCTTGAGACTGGATCAGGATCAATTCTGAGAGTGTGTGGAATCAGGGTCAATCCTGAGAGAATGTGGATCAGTATCAACTCTGAGAGTTTGGTGGATCAGTTTCAAACCTGAGAGAGTGTGGGATCAGGATTATTCCAGATAGTGTGTGATCAGGTTCAATCCTGAGAGTGTGTGGAAAATGGTCAATCCCGAGAGTGTGTAGGATCAGTTTGAAACCTGGGAGTGTGTGGTTCAGCGTCAATCCTGGGAGTGTTTGTACCAGGATCATTCCTCAGAGTGTATGGATCTGGGTCAGCCCTGAATGTGTGGGTTCAGGATCAATCCTGAGAATTTGTGGGATCAGGATCAATCCTGAGGGCATGTAGATCAGGATTAACCCTGTGCGTGTGTAGGATCAGGATCAATCATGAGAGTGTATGCATCAGGTGCACCCTGAGTGTGTGGATCATTATCAATTCTGAGAGTGTGTGCATCAGGGTCAATCCTGAGAGAGTATGGATGAGGGTCAATCTTAAGAGTTGGAGGGTCAATCCTGAGAGTTTGGTGATCAGGATCCATCCTGAGAGTGTGTTTATCAGGTACAATCCCGTGAATTTGTGGATGAGAATCAATCCGTGGAGTGAGTCAATCAGTAGCAATCCTGAGAGTGTGTGGATCAGGATCAACCATGTGAGTGTGTGGGATGAGGATCAATCCTGAACATGTGAGTGATTAGGTTCATTCAGGAAGGTGTGTGTTCAGGATCAATCCTGTTTGTACGGAGGATCAGGATAAATCCTGACAGTGTATGCATCAGGTGCAGCCAGAGAGTGTGTGGATCTGGATCAATACTGATAGTGTGTGCATCAGGTTCAATCCTGGGATTTTATCAGGATCAGGATCAATCCTATCAGCATGTGAAATAGGATCAATCCTGAGATTGTGGTGGATCAGGTTCAATCCAGAGTGTGTGTGGATCAGGATCCATCCTGAGAGTTTGTGGATCAGGGTGAACCATGAGAGTGTGTGGATCATAGTGACTCCTGAGGGTGTGTGGATTGGGAAAAATCATAAGAGTGTGTGGATCAGTATCAATCCTGAGAGTAGGTGGATCAGTATCAATCCTGAGAGTGTGTGGATCAGGGTCAATCCTGAGAGTTTGTGGATCAGTATCAATCCTGAGAGTGTGTGGATCAGGATCAACATTGAGAATCGGTCAGATCAGCATCAATTCTGTGAGTGTGTGCATCGGGATCAATCCTGCGAGTGTCTGAATCAGGGGCAATCCCGAGAGTGTGTGAAGCAAGATCAATCCTGAGAGAGTGTGGATCAGGATCAACCCTGAGAATGTGACAGACCAGGATCAAACCTATGAGTGTCTTGATCATGATGAGCCCTGAGAGTTTGTTGATCAGGATGAATCCTGAGAGTTTGTTGATCAGGATGAATCCAGAGAGTTTGTTGATTGGGAACAATTCTGAGAGTGTTTGGGTCTTGATCAATCTGAAGAGTGTGGGAGATCAGGGACAATTCTGAGTGTGTGTGGATCAGAATCAATCCTGTGATTGTGTGGATCAGGATTAATTCTGAGAGTGTGTGGATCTGGATCAATCCTGGCAGTGTGTGGATTAGGATTCATCCTTAGGGTGTGTAGATCAGCATCAATCATGAGGGCTTGTGGATCATGATCAACCCTAAGTGATTGTGAATCAGGAACACTCATGAGGGTGTTAGATCAGGATCAACCCTGTGAGTGTGTAGTATCAGGATCAATCCTGAAGATGTGTTAATCAGAATGAGTCCTGAGAGTTTGTTGATCAGGAACAATTCTGAGTGAGTGTGGATCAGGATCAGTCCAGACAGTGTGTGGATCAGGAGCAATCCTGAGAATGTGTGGATGAGGGGCATTCATGAGAATGTGTGGATCAGGATCAATCCTGAAAGTGTGCTGATCAGAATGAGTCCTGAGAGATTGTTCATCAGGATGCATCCTGAGAATTTGTTGATCAGGAATAATTCTGAGAGTGTTTGGGTCACGATCAATCCGGAGTTTATGGGAGATCAGGATCCAAACTGAGAGTGTGTGGATCAGGGTCAATTCTGAGAGTGTGTGGATTATAGTTAATCCTGAGAGTGTGTGGATCAGGATCAATGCTGAGTGTGTGCGGATGAGGGTCAATCCTGAGATTGTGTGGAAAATGAGCAATGCTGAGACTGTGTATTGGGGTCCATCCTGAGAGCGTGTAGGATCAGTTTGAATCCTGCGAGTGTGTGGTTCAGGATCAATCCTGGGAGTATTTGTATCAGGATCAATGCTCAGAGTGTGTAGATCTGGGTCAACCCTGAGAATGTGTGGATCCAGGATCAATCCAGAGAGTGTGGCATTTCAGGTTAATTTCAGAGGGTGTGCAATCTGGATCAATCCATTTAGAGCGGGGGATCAGGATCAATCATGAGAGTGTGTGGATAAGTGTCAATCCTGAGAGAGTATGGATGAGGGTTAATCCTGAGAGTGTGGTGATCAGGATCAATCCTGAAAGTGTGTTGATCAGAATGAGCCCTGAGAGATTGTTCATCAGGATGCATCCTGAGAGTTTGTTGATCAGGAACAATTCTGAGAGTGTTTGGGTAATGATCAATCCAGAGATTATGGGAGATCAGGGTCCATCCTGAGAGTGTGTGGACCAGTGTCAATTCTGAGAGTGTGTGGATAAGTGTCAATCCTGAGAGAGTATGGATGAGGGTCAATCCTGAGAGTGTGGAGATCAGGATCCATCCTGAAGGTGTGTTTATCAACTACAATCCTGAGAATTTGTGGATGAGGATCAATCCTAAAGGTTAGTTTATCAGGAACAATCCTGAGAGTGTGTGGATCACGATCAACCCAGTGAGTTTGTGGGATCAGAATCAATCCTGAGAGTGTGGGGGATCAGGTTCATTCTGGAGGGTGTGTGTTCAGGATCAATCCTTTATTGCGGGGGATCAAGATGAATTCTGAGAGTGTATGCATCAGGTGCACCCAGAGAGTGTGTGGATCTGGGTCAAGGCAGAGAGTGTGTGCATCAGGGTCAATCCTGAGAGTGTGTGGATCAGGATCAACCATGTGAATGTGTCGAATCAGGTTCAATCCTGTGGGTGTGTGTGCATCAGGATCAATCCTGAGAGTGCAGGCATCAGGTGCACATTGAGAATGTGTGGATCAGGATCAATTCTGAGAGTGTGTGGATAAGTGTCAATCCTGAGAGAATATGGATGATGGTCAATCCTGAGAGTGTGGTGATCAGGATCCATTCTGAGGGTGTGTTTATCAGCTACAATCCTGAGAATTTGTGGATGAGGATCAAACCAGAGAGTGAGTTTATCAGGAACGATCCTCAGAGTGTGTGGATCATGATCAACCCAGTGAGTATGTGGGATCAGGATCAATCCTGAGAGTGAGTTTATCAGGATCAATCCTGAGAGTGTGTGGATCACGATCAACCCAGTGAGTGTGTGGGATCAGGATCAATCCTGAGAGTATGTAGGATCAGTTTGAATCCTGGGAGTGTGTGGTTCAGTGTCAATCCTGGGAATGTTTGTAACAGGATCATTCATCAGAGTGTATGGATCTGGGTCAGCCCTGAAAGTGTGTGGGTTCAGGATCAATCCTGAGAATGTGTGGGATCAGGATCAATCCTGAGCGCATTTGGATCATGATCAACCCTGAATGATTGTGAATCATGAACAATCATGAGAGTGTGCAGATCAGGATCAACCCTGTTAGTGTGTAGGATCAAGATCAATCCTGAGATTGTGGGGGTTCATGTTCATTCCAGAATGTGTGCAATCAGGATCAATCCTGTTAGTGCGGGGGATCAAGTTCAATCATGAGAGTATGCATCAGGTGCACCCTGAGTGTGTGGATCAGTATCAATTCTGAGAGTGTGTGCATCAGGGTCAATCCTGAGAGAGTATGGATAAGGGTCAATCCTGAGAGTTGGAGGGTCAATCCTTGAGTTTGTTGATCAGGATCCATCCTGAGAGTGTGTTTATCAGCTACAATCCCGAGAATTTGTGGATGAGTGTCAATCCGTGGAGTGAGTTTATCAGTAACAATCCTGAGAGTTTGTGGATCAGGAGCAACCATGTGAGTGTGTGGGATGAGGATCAATCCTGAACATGTGATTGATTAGGTTCATTCAGGAGGGTGTATGTTCATGATCAATCCTGTTTGTATGGAGGATCAGGATAAATCCTGACAGTGTATGCATCAGGTGCAGCCAGAGAGTGTGTGGATCTGGATCAATGCTGATAGTGTATGCATCAGGATCAATCCTATCAGCATGTGGAATAGGATCAATCCTGAGAGTGTGGTGGATCAGGTTCAATCCAGAGTGTGAGTGGATCAGGATCCATCCTGAGAGTTTGTGGATCAGGGTAAACCATGAGAGTGTGTGGATCAGAGGGACTCCTGAGAGTGTGTGGATTGGGAAGAATCCTGAGGGTGTGTGGATCGGTATCAATCCTGAGAGTGTGTGGATCAGGATCAACGATGAGAGTGTGTTGGATCAGGATCAATCCTGAGAGTGTGTGGATCAGGATCAACCCTGAGAATGTGACAGACCAGGATCAATCCTGTCAGTTTGTGCAGCAGGATCAATCCTGTGAGTGTGAGCATCAGGATAAATCCTGAGAATGTCTTGATCAGGATGAGTCCTGAGGGTTTGTTGCTCAGGATGAATCCTGAGAGCTTGTTGATCAGGAACAATTCTGAGAGTGTTTGGGTCTCGATCAATCCGGAGAGTGTGGGAGATCAGGGACAATTCTGAGAGTGTGTGGATCAGATTCAATCCTGTGATTGTGTGGATCAGGATTAATTCTGAGAGTGTGTGGATCAGGATTAATTCTGAGACTCTGTGGATCAGGATCAATCCTGGCTCTGTGGATTAGGATCCAGCCTGAGGGTGTGTAGATCAGCATCAATCCTGAGGGCTTGTGGATCATGATCAACACTGAGTGATTGTGAATGAGGAACAATCATGAGAGTGTGTAGATCAGGATCAACCCTGTGAGTGTGTAGGATCAGGATCAATCCTGAGAGTTTATTGATCAGGATGATTCCTGAGAGTTTGCTGATCATGATAAATTCTGAGATTGTTTGTGTCAGAATTTATCCTGAGAGTGTGTGGATCAGAATCCATCCTGTGATTGTGTGGACCAGGATCAGTTCTGAGAGTATGTGGATCAGGATCAATCCTGGCAGTGTGTGGATCAGGATCAATCCTGAGAGTGTGTGCATCAGGATCAATTCAGAGAGTGTGTGGATCGGGATCAATCCGGACAGTGTGTGGATCAGGATGAATCCTGAGAATGTGTGGATCAGGATCAACAATGAGAGTGTCTGGGATCAGGATGAATCCTGAGAGTGTGTGGGATCAGATTATTTCCTGAGAACGGTTGGATCAGGATCAACTCGGAGAGTGTGTTGATCAGGATCAATCCAGGGAGTGTGTGGATCAGCATCAACCCTGTTAGTGTGGGAGTTAAAGTTCAATACTGAGAGCGTTGTGTTTCAGGATCAATCCTGTGATTGGGGGGATAAGTTTCAATCCTGTGGGTGTGAGGGATAAGCATCAATCCTGTGAGTGTGTGGATCTGGATCAACCCTGGGAGTGTGTGGATCAGAATGAATCCTGATAGTGTGTGGGTCAGGATCAATACAGAGAGGTTGAGGACCAGGATCTACCCTGAGAGTGCGGCCTATAGTTTCAATCCTGAGAGTATGTGGATCATGATCAACTCTGAGATTGTGTGGATCCAGTTGACTCCTGACAGTGTGTAGATCAGGATCAATCCTTTGAGTGTGAGGGATCAGGGGCAATCCCAATGGCTTCTGGATCAGGACAATTCCTGACAGTGGGCAGATCAGGACAAACCCTGAGGGTGTGCCACTCAGGGTCAATCCTGAGAGTGTGGGGGATCAGGATCAATCCTTTGAGTTTTTTGATGAGGACAAATCCTGTGGGTGTGCTGATCAGTTTCAATCCTGAGAGTGTGTGAATAAGGATCAATACAAGAGTGTGTGGGATAAGGATCAATCCTGAGAGCATGTGGATCAGGATCAACCCTGAGACTGTGGGGGATCAGGATCAATCCTGAAATCGTGTGGATCAGGATCAACACTGAGATTGTGTGGATCTGGATGAATCCTGAGAGCAGGCAGATCAGGGCAATCTTGAGACTGGATCAGGATCAATTCTGAGAGTGTGGGGAACCAGGGTCAATCCTGAGAGAATGTGGATCAGTATCAACACTGACAGTTTGGTGGACCAGTTTCAATCCTGAGAGAGTGTGGGATCAAGATTATTCCAGATAATGTGTGATCAGGTTCAATCCTGAGAGTGTGTGAATCAGGATCAATCCTGAGAGTGTGTTGATCAGATTCAATCCTGAGAGTGTCTGGATTAGTTTCAACCCTGAGAGTGTGGGGGATCAGGATCAATCTGGAGAGCATGTGGCTAAGGATCAAATCTGAGGTTGTGTGAATCCAGATGAATCCTGAGAGAGTGTGGATCAGGGTCAATCCTGAGCATGTCTGGATCGTGATCAATCCTGACAGTGTTTGGGTTCAGGGCATTCCCAAGGGTTTGTGGATCACGCTCAATCCTGAAAGTGTGTGGATCCAGATCAACCCAGAGAATGTATGGGATTAAGATCAATCATGAGATTGGGTGGATCAGGATCAATCCTAAAAGTGTGTCGATCAGGGTCACTCCTGAGATTGTTTGGATCAGTAACAATCCTGAGAATGACTGGATCAGGATCAATCCTGAGAGTATGTGGTTCAGAATTATTTCATGAGAGTGTGTGGATCAGGATCAATCCTGTGAGTGTGTGCATCAGGATCAATCCTGAGAATATGTTGGTCAGGACCAATCCTGAGAGTGTGGTGGATCAACTTCAATCCTGAGGGTGTGTGGATCAGGATTACCCCTGGGAGTGTGGGTTATCATTTCAATCCTGAGAGTGAGTGGATCAGGAACAATTCTGTGAGTGTTTGGGAACAGGTTCAATCCAGAGAGTGTGGGGGATCTGGGTCAATCCTGACAGTGAGTGGATCAGGATCAATCATGTGAGTGTGTGGATCAGAGTGACTCCTGAGTGTGTGTGGATCTGGATCAATATAGAGTGGATGTGGATCAGTATCAACCCTGGGAGTGTGGGCTATCGTTTCAATCATGAGAGTTTGTGGATCAGGATCAAATCTGAGTGTGTGGGATCAAGTTCAATCCTGAGAGTGTGTGGGATCATGATCAATCCTTTGAGTATGTGGATCAGCATCAACTATGTTAGTGTGGGAGTTAAGGTTCAATAATGAGATCTTTGGGTTTCAGGATCAATCCTGTGATTCGGGGGGATAAGATACAATCCTGCGGGTGTGGGGGATAAGCATCAATCCTGGGAGTGTGTGGATCTGGATCCACCCTGGGAGTGCGTGAATCAGAATGAATCCTGAGATTGTGTGGATCAGGATCAATACAGAGAGGGTGTGGATTGGGATCAACCCTGAGAGTGCGGGCTATCGTTTCAATCCTGAGAGTATGTGGATCATAATCATCTCTGAGATTGTGTGGATCCAGATGACTCCTGACAGTGTGTAGATCAGGATCAATCCTTTGAGTGTGAGGGTTCAGGGGCAATCCCAATGTCTTGTGGATCAGGACAATTCCTGACAGTGGGCGGATCTGGACAACCACTGTGGGTGTGCCACTCAGGGTCAATCCTGAGAGTGTGGGGGATCATGATCAATCCTTAGAGTTTTTTGATGAGGACAAGTCTTGAGGGTCAGCCGATTAGTTCCAATCCTGAGAGTGTTTGAAATCAGGATCAATACAGAATTGTGTGGGATAAGGATCAATCCTGAGAGCATGTGGATCAGGATCAACCATGTGAATGTGTCGGATCAGGTTCAATCCTGAGCGTGTGTATGCATCAAGAACAATCCTGAGGGTGTATGCATCAGGTGCACACTGAGAGTGTGTGGATCAGGATCAATTTTGAGAGTGTGTGGATCAGTGTCAATCCTGAGAGAGTGTTGATCAGGATGAATCCTGAGAGTTTGTTTATCAGGATGAATCCTGAGAATGTGTGTGCCAGGATCAATCCTGTGATTGGGGGGGGGGGGGGGGGGGATAAGTTTCAATCCTGCGGGTGTGGGGGGTAAGCATCAATCCTGAGAGTGTGTGGATCTGGATCAACCCTGGGAGTGTGTGGATCAGAATGAATCCTGAGGGTGTGTGGATCAGGATCAATACAGAGAGGGTGTGGATCATGATCAACCCTGAGAGTGTGGGCTATCGTTTCAATCCTGAGAGTATGTGGATCATGATCAACTCTGAGATTGTGTGGATCCAGATGACTCCTGACAGTGTGTAGATCAGGATCAATCCTTTGAGTTTGAGGGTTCAGGGGCAATCCCAATGGCTTGTGAATCAGGACAATTCCTGACAGTGGGCGGATCAGGACAAACCCTGAGGGTGTGCCGCTCAGGGTCAATCCTGAGAGTGTGGGGGATCAGAATCAATCCTTAGACATTTTTGATGAGGTCAAATCCTGAGGGTCTGCCGATCAGTTTCAATCCTGAGAGTGTGTGAATCAGGGTCAATACAAGAGTGTGTGAGATAAGGATCAATCCTGAGATCATGTGGATCAGGATCAACCCTGAGACTGTGGGGGATCAGGATCAATCCTGAAATCGTGTGGATCAGGATCAACTCTGAGATTGTGTGAATCCTGATGAATCCTGAGAGACTGTGGATCAGGGTCAACACTGAGAGTATCTGGATCAGGATCAATCCTGACAGTGTTTGGGTTCAAGGCATTCCCAAGGGTTTGTGGATCACGCTCAATCCTGAGAGTGTGTGGATCAGCATAAATCTAGAGAGTGTGTGGATCCGGATCAAGCCAGAGAGTGTATGGGATTAAGATAAATCATGAGATTGGGTGGATCAGGGTGAATCCTAAAAGTGTGTCGATCAGGGTCACTCCTGAGATTGTTTGGATCAGTATCAATCGTGAGAGTTTGTGGTTCAGGATTATTTCATTGAAGTGTGTGGATCAGGATCAATCCTGAAAGTGTGTGCATCAGGATCAATCCTGAGAATGTGTTCATCAGGATCAATCCTGAGAGTGTGGTGGATTAGGTTCAATCCTGAGGGTGTATGTATCAGGATCAATCCTAACAGTGTTTGCATCAGTATGACTCCTGAATGTGTGTGGATCAGGATCAATACAGAGAGGGTGTGGATCAGGATCACCCCTGGCAATGTGGGCTATCGTTTCAATCCTGAGAGTGTGGATCAGGATCAACGCTGAGTGTGTGTGATCAGGTTCAATCCTGAGAGTGTGGGGGATCTGGGTCAATCCTTTGAGCATGTGGATAAGGATCAATCCAGAGAGTGTGTGGAGCAAGATCAATCCTGAGAGTCAGTGGATCAGGATCAATCCTGTGAGTGTGTGGATCAGAGTGACTCCTGAGCTTGTGTGGATCAGGATCAATACAGAGAGGGTGTGGATCAGGATCAACCCTGGGAGTGTGGGCTATCATTTCAATCATGAGAGTTTATGGATCAAGATCAACTCTGTGAGTCTGTGGGATCAGTTTCAATCCTGAGAGTGTGTGGGATTAGGATCAATCCTTTGAGCATGTGGATCAGGATCAATCAAGAGAGTGTGTGGAGCGTGAACAAAACTGAGAGTGAGTGGATCAGGATGAACGATGAGAGTGTGGGGAATCAGGGTCAATCCTGAGAGAATGTGGATCACTATCAACTCTGAGAGTTTGGTGGATCAGTTTCAAACCTGAGAGAGTGTGGGATCAAGATTATTCCAGATAGTGTGTGATCAGGGTAAATCCTGAGAGTGTGTGGATCAGTATTAACCCTGAAAGTGTGGGGGATCAGGATCAATCTGGAGAGCATGTGGATAAGGATCAACTTTGAGATTGTGTGAATCCAGATGAATCCTGAGAGAGTGTGGATCAGGGTCAATCCTGACAGTGTTTGGGTTCAGGGCATTCCCAAGGGTTTGTGGATCATGCTCAATCCTGAGAGTGTGTGGATCAGCATAAATCCAGAGAGTGTGTGGATCTGGATTAACCCAGAGAGTATATGGGATTAAGATCAATCATGAGATTGGGTGGATCAGGATCAATCCTGAGAATGACTGGATCAGGATCAATCCTGAGAGTATGTGGTTCAGGATTATTTCATGAGAGTGTGTGGATCAGGATCAATCTTGAGAGTGTGTGCATCAGGATCAATCCTGACAATGTGTTGGTCAGTATCAATCCTAAGAGTGTGTGCATCAGGATCAATCCTGACAATGTGTTGGTCAGTATCAATCCTAAGAGTGTGTGGATCAGGATCAATCCGGAGAGTGAGTGGTTCAGGATCAATGATGAGAGTGTGTGGGATCAGGATCAATCCTGAGAGTGTGTGGGATCAGGATAAATTCTGAGAATGAATGGATCAGGATCAACTCGGAGAGTGTGTTGATCAGCATAAACTATGTTAGTGTGGGAGTTAAGGTTCAATACTGAGAGCGTTGGGTTTCAGGATATATCCTGAGAGTTTGTGGATCAGGATTAATCCTGTGATTCGGGGGGATATGTTTCAATCCTGCGGGTGTAGAGCAGAAGCATCAATCCTGTGAGTGTGTGGATCTGGATCCATCCTGGGAGTGTGTGGATCAGAATGAATCCTGAGAGTGTGTGGATCAGGATCAATACAGAGAGGGTGTGGATCGGGATCAACCCTGAGATTGCAGGCTATTGTTTCAATCCTGAGAGTGTGTGGATTATGATCAACTCTGAGATTGTGTGGCTCCAGATGACTCCTGACACTGTGCCGATCAGGATCAATCCTTTGAGTGTGTGGGTTCAGGGGCAATCCCAATGGCTTGTGAATCAGGACAAATCCTGACCATGGGTGGATCAGGACAAACCCTGAGGGTGTGCCACTCAGGATCAATCCTGAGAGTGTGGGGGATCAGGATCAATCCTTTGAGTTTTTTGATGAGGACAAATCCTGAGGGTCTGCTGATCAGTTTCAATCCTGAGAGTGTGTGAAGCAGGATCAATACAGGACTGTGTGGGATAAGGATCAATCCTGACAGCATGTGGATCAGGATCAACCCTGAGACTGTGGGGGATCAGGGTCAATCCTGAAATCGTGTGGATCAGGATCAACACTGAGATTGTGTGGATCTGGATGAATCCTGAGAGTGGGCATATCAGGTGCAATCTTGAAACTGGATCAGGATCAATTCTGAGAGTGTGGGGAATCAGGGTCAATCCTGGGAGAATGTGGATCAGTATCAACTGTGAGAGTGTGGTGGATCAGTTTCAATCCTGAGAGAGTGTGGGATCAGGATTATTCCAGATAATGTGTGATCAGGTTCAATCCTGAGAGTGTGTGAATCAGGATCAATCCTGAGAGAGTGTGGATCAGATTCAATCCTGGGAGTGTGTGGATAAGGATCAACTCTGAGATTGTGTGAATCCTGAGAGAGTGTGGATCAGGGTCAATCCTTAGAGTGTCTGGATCAGGATCAACCCTGACAGTGTATGGGTTCAGGACACTCCCAAGGGTTTGTGGATCATGTTCAATCCTGAGAATGTGTTGGTCAGGATCAATCCTGAGAGTGTGTGGATCAGGATCAATCCAGAGAGTGAGTGGGATCTGGATCAATCCTGAGAGTTTCTGGATCAGGATCGATCATGAAAATGTTTGGATGATGATCAGTCATGAGGGTAAAATGATCAGAATTAATCTGAGTGTGTGTTGATGAGCATCAATCCAGAGAGTGTGTGGGATCAGGATCAATCCTGAGAGTTTGTGGATATGAATGAATCCTGAGAGTGTGGGGAATCAGCATCAATGCCGAGAGTGCATAGATCACAATAAATGCTGAGAGTGTGAGGATCAGGATCAATCTGAGAGCATGTGGATCGGGATCAATACTGAGGGTGTGTGGATCAGGTTCAATCCTGGGAATGGATGCATCAGGGACAATCCTGAGAGTGTCAGCATCACGATAAATCCTGAGAGTGTGTCGATCATGATCAATCCTGTGAGGATGTGGATCAGGATTAGTCCTCAGATTATGTGGATCAAAATTAATCATGAAAGTGTGTGGATGACGATCAATCAAAGAAGTGTGTGAATCAGGATCAATCCGGAGAGTGCGTGGATGAGGATCAGTCTTGAGAGTGAGGTGATCAGGATCAATCCTGAGACGGTGTGGATCAGGGTCAATCCTGAGAGTGTGGTGATCAGGATTCATCCTGAAAGTGTGTTGATCTGGGTCAATGCTGAATTTATGTGAATCAGGATCAATCCTGAGGATGTGTGGATGAGGATCAACCATGAGAGCGAGGTGATCAGGAAGAATCCTGAGACTTTGTTGATCAGGATGAATACTGCGAGTTTGTTGATCAGGATCAACCCTGAGAGTTTGTGGTTCAGGACCAATTCTGATAGTTTGTGGATCAGATTCAATATTGAGGGAGTGGGGCATCAGGATCAATCCCGTGAGTGTGTGGATCAGTATCATTGTTGAGAATGTGTGGAGATCAGTATCAATACTGAGACTGTGTGGAAAATGAGCAATGCTGAGAGTGTGTGGATTAGGGTCAATCCTGAGTGTGTGTGGATCAGAGTCAATCCTGAGAGTGTGTAGGATCAGTTTGAATCCTGAGAGTGTGTTGTTCAGGGTCAATCCTGGGAGTTTTTGTATCAGGATCAATCCTCAGAGTGTGTGGATCTGGGTCAACACTGAGAGAGTATGGGTTCAGGATCAATTCTCTGTGTGTGTGTGGATGAGGATCAATCCTGAGATTGTGGGGGATCATAAACAATCCTGAGAGTGTGTGGGTCAGTGTAAATCTTGAGGATATGTGTATCAGGATCAATCCTGTAAGTGTATGGATCAGGATTAATCCAGAGAGAATGGGGGATCAGGGTCAATCTCAAGAGTGTGAGTTCAGGATCAATCCTAATATTGCCGGGGATCAGGATCAATCTTGAGAGTGTGTGGATCAGGTGCACACTGAGAGTGTGTGGATCAGGATCAATGTTGACAGTGTACGGATCAGGGTCAATCCTGAGAGTGTGTGTATCAGGATCAAACCTGAGAGTGTATGGATCAGGATCAACCTTGTGAGTGTGTGGGATCAGGATCAAACCTGAGAGTATGGGGGATGAGGTTCATTCCAGAGGTGTGCGTTCCGGACCAATCCTCTTAGTCTGGGGGATCAGCATCAATCCTGAGAGTGTGTGGGATCAGGATCAATGCTGAGAGTGTGTGGTTCAAAGTCAATGCTGAGAGTGTGTTGATCAGGATCAATCCTGAGAGTGAGTGGATCAGGATCAACAATGTGAGTGTGTGGGATCAGGATCAATCCTGAATGTGTGGGGGTTCAGGATAAATCCTGTGAGCATGTGGACCAGGATCAATCCTGAGAGTGAGTGGATCAGGATCAAGGATGAGAGTGTTTGGGATCTGGATCAATCCTGAGAGTGTGTGGATCAGGATCAATCCTGAGAGTGTTTGGATCAGGGCAAATCCTGAGGATGTCCAGATCAGGATCAATCCTGATAGTGTGGGGCAGTCAGGATCAATTTTGAGAGTGTGGGGATCAGGTTCAATCCTGAGAGTTTCTGAATCAGGAAGAATCCTGAGTGTGTGTGGATGAGGATCAGTCCTGAGAGACAGATGACAAGGATCAATCCTGAGAGTTTGTTGATCAGCATCATTCCTTAGAGTGTGTGGATCAAGGTCAATCCTGAGAGTGTGTGTATCAGGATCAATCCTGAGAGTATGTGGTTCAGGGTCAATCCTGAGAGAGTATGGATGAGGGTCAATCCTGAGAGTGTGTTTATCAGTTAAAATCCTGAGAAGTTTTGGAGAACGATCAATCATGAGAGTGAGTTTATCAGGAAAAGTCCTGAGAGTGGATGCATCAGGTATACCCTGAGAGAGTGTGGATCAGGATCAAGGCTGAGAAAGTGTGGTTCAGGTTCAATCATGAGAGTGTGTGGATCAGGATCAATCCTGAGAGTGTGTGGATCAGGAACAACAGTGTGAGTGTGTGGGATCAGGATAAATCCTGTGAGCATGTGGATGAGAATAAACCCTGAAAGTTTGGTCAATCAGGTTCAATCCTGATGGTGTGTAGATCAGGATCAATCCATTGAGTGTGTGGATTGGGATAAATCCTAAGAATATCTGGATCAGGATCAATCCTGAGAGTATGTGGTTCAGGAGCTGTGAGCTTTAGGATCAGAATCAACCCCGAGGGCGTGGGGGGTGAGGTTCAATCATGAGAGTGGGTGGATCATGATAAACCCAGGGTTGGTGTGGATCAGAATCAATCCTGAGAGTGTGTGGGTTCAAAGAATTTCCCAATGGATTCTGGATCGGGATCAACACTGACAGTGTGTGCATCAGGACTAATCCTGAGGGTGTGCTGATCAGGATCTATCCTGAGAGTGTGTGGGGGATCAGGATCAATCCTGAGAATGTGTGGACGAGTTTCAATCCTGAGAGTGAGTGATTGAGGGTGAATCCTGAGTGTGTGTGGATGAGGATCAATGCTGAGAGTGAGGTGATCAGGATCCATCTTGAGAGTATGTTTATCAGTTACAAACCTGAGAATGTGTGGGTGAGGATCAATCCTGAGAGTAAGTTAATCAGGAAGAATCCTGAGCGTGTGTGGATCAGGATCAATCCTGAGAGTGTGTTGATCAGGATGAATCGTGAGAGTTTGTTGATCAGGATGAATCCTGAGAGTGTGTGTCTCATGTTCAATTGTAAAAGTGTGGGGGATCAGGGACAATCCTGAGAGCGTGAGGATCAGGATCAATTCTGACAGTGTCAGAATCAGGAAAAATCCTGAATGTATGTGGATCAGGATCAATCCTGAGGGAATGTGAATCTGGAACAATCCTGAGAGTGTGTTGCTGAGGATCAGTCCTGAGAGTGAGGTGATAAGGGTCAATCCTGAGAGTGTGTTGATCAGGATCATTCCTTGGAGTGTGTGGCTCAGGGTCAATCTTGAGAGTGTTTGGATCAGGGTCAATCCTGAAAATGTAAGGATGAGGGTCAATCATGAGAGTGTGGTGATCAGGATCCATCCTGAGAGTGTGTTTAAGAGTTACAATACTGAGTGTGTGTGAATCAGGATCAACGCTGAAAGTGTGTGGATCAGGATCAATCCTGAGAGTGTTGTGGATAAAGTTCATTCTGCAGGGTGTGCATTCAGGAACAATCCTGAAAGTGTATGAATCAGGTGCACTATGAGAGTGTTGGGATCCAAATTAATGCTGGGAGTGTGTGGATCAGAATGAATCCTGGGAGTGTATGATCAGTTTCAATCCTGAGAGTGTGTGAATCAGGATCAATGCAGAGAGGGTGTGGATCAGGATCAATTCTGAGAGAGTGTGTATCATAATAAATCCAGAGACTGTTTGGATCAGAGTCAATCCTGAGAATGTGTGGATCAGAATGAATCCTGGGAGTGTATGATCAGTTTCAATCCTGAGAGTGTGTGAATCAGGATCAATGCAGAGACGGTGTGGATCAGGATCAACACTAAGATTGTGTGGATTCGGATGAATACTGAGAGGGTGTGGATCAGAATCAGTTCTGAGTGTTTGTGGATCAGGGTCAATCCTCAGAGTGTGTGGATCAGAATCAAGGATGAGAGTGTTTGGGACCAGTTCAATTCCTGAAGGTGTGCTGATCAGAATCAATCCTGAGAGCATGGGGGAATCAGGATCAATACTGAGAATGTGTGGATCAGGATCAATCCTGACAGTGTCAGAATCAGGATAAATCCTGAATATATGTGGATGAGGATCAATCCGAAGGGAGTGTGGATCTGGAAGAATCCTGAGAGTGTGTTGCTGAGGATCAGTCCTGAGAGTGATGTGATAAGGGTCAATCCTGAGAGTGTGTTGATCAGGATCATTCCATTGAGTGTGTGGATCGGCGTCATCTTGAGAGTGTTTGGATCAGGGTCAGTCCTGAGAATGTAAGGATGAGGGTCAATCATGAAAGTGTGGTGATCAGGATCCATCCTGAGAGTGTGATTAAGTGTTACAATACTGAGAGTGTGTGAATCAGCATCAATCCTGAGAGTGTGTTCATCAGGAATAATGCTGAAAGTTTGTGGATCAGGATCAATCCTGAGAGTGTTGTGGATAATGTTCATTCTGCAGGGTGTGCATTCAGGAAAAATCCTGAAAATGTATTCATCAGGTGCACTATGAGAGTGTTGGGATCCAGATCAATGCTGAGATTGCGTGGATCAGGGTCAATCCTGAGATTGTGTGAATCTGGATCAATCCTGAGAGCATGTGGATCAGGATCAACCCTGAGAACGTGGGAGATCAGATTCAATCCTGGACCATGATCAACCTGGAGATTGAGGGGTGTCAGGATCCATCCTGAGAGACTGTGGATCAGGATCAATCCAGTGACTGTGGGGGATAACTTTCAATCCTGAGGGCGTGAGGGATAATGATCAATGCTGTGAGATTATGAATCAGGATAAATCCTGAGGGTGTGTGGAATAGGATCAACCCTGAGAGTGTGTGGATCAGGTTCAATTCTGAGACTGTGAATCAAGATCAGTACAGAAGAGGTTGTGGATCAGGATCAGCCCTAAGATTTTGGAGGATCAGTTTCAATCCTGAGAGTGCATGGATCAGGATCAGTTCTGAGATTGTGTGGATCCGGATGAGTTCTGAGAGTGTGTGGATCAGGATCAATCCTGAAATTGAGTGAATCAGGGTCAATTCTGAGTGTGTGGAACAGGGTCAACCCTGTGAGCCTGTGGATGAGGGTCAATCCTGAGAGTGTGGTTGGATCATCTTCAATCCTGAGAGTGTGTGGATCAGGATAATTCCTGAGAGTGTCTGAGTCAGTATGAATCCTGAATCTATGTAGATGAGGATCAATCCTGCGGGATTGTGAATCTGGAACAATCCTGAGAGTGTGTTGCTGAGGATCAGTCCTGAGTGTGAGGCGATGAGGGTCAATACTGAGAGTGTGTTGATCTGGATCATTCCTTAGAGTGTGTGGATCAGGGTCAATACTGAGAGAGTATGGATGAGGGTCAATCATGAGAATGTGGTGATCAGGATCCATCCTGAG
This sequence comes from Carcharodon carcharias, assembly GCF_017639515.1. Taxonomy (NCBI): domain Eukaryota; kingdom Metazoa; phylum Chordata; class Chondrichthyes; order Lamniformes; family Lamnidae; genus Carcharodon; species Carcharodon carcharias. The sequence continues at coordinate 95,203,762 of NC_054476.1, read as the reverse complement.
AGTGTGTTCAATGATGAAAGTGTGTAGGATCAGAATCAAAGCTGAGAGTATGCATCATCAGATTCAATCCTGAGAGCATGTGGATCACGATCAACCCTGAGAGCATTGGGGATCAGGTTCAATCTTGAGAGTCTGTGTATCAGGATAATCCCAGAGATTGTATGGATCAGGATCAATCCTGAATGTGTGTGGATCAGGATCAACACTGTGAGTGTGGGTTTAAGGTTAAATTGTGAGAGTGTGGTGTATGAATATCATTTCAGAGAGTGTGTAGATCAGGACCAATCCTGTGATTGCTTGGGATAATGTTCACACCAGTGGTTGTGGGGGATAAGGAAAAATCCTGTGATTGTGTGGATCAGGATCAACCCTGTGAGTCTGTGTGTTCAGGGTTAATCCTCAGTGTGTGCGAGATCAGGATCAATCCTGTGAGCACGTGGATGAGGATCAATCCTGAGAGAGTGGTGGAGCAGGTTCAATCCTGAGTGTTAGTTGATCAGGCTCAATGATGAGAGTGTGTGGGATCAGGGTGAATCCTGAGAGTGTGTGTGATCAACATCAACCTTGAGTGTTAGTTGATCAGGATCAACGATGAGAATGTGTGTGAATCAGGATAAATCCTGACAGTGTGTGGCTCTGTGTCAATCCTGAGAGAGTATGGAGGAAGGTCAATCCTGAAAGTGTGTGGATCAGGATCAATGCTGAAAATGTGTGGATCGGAATGAATCCTGGGAGTGTGTGGATCAGTTTCAGTTCATGAGGGTGTGCTGATCAGGATCAATCCTGAGAGTGTGAGGGAATCAGGATCAATCCTGAGAGTGTGTAGATCAGGATCATTCCTGAGAGTGTCTGAATCAGCTTGAATCCTGAATGTATGTGGATGAGGATCAATCCTGAGAGATTGTGAATCTGGAACAATCCTGAGTGTGTGTTGCTGAGGATCAGTCCTGAGAGTGAGGTGATAATGGTCAATCCTGAGAGTGTGTTGATCAGGAACATTCCTTAGAGTGTGTGGATCAGGGTCAATACTGATAATGTGTGAATCAGGATCAATCCTGCGAGTGTGTGGATCAAGGTCAATCCTGAGAGAATATGGATGAGGGTCAATCATGAGAGTTTGGTGATCAGGATCCATTCTAAGAGCGTGTTTATGAATGCAATACTTAGATTGTGTGAATCAGGATCAATCCTTTGAGAGTGTGGGATCAGGATCAATCCTGAGAGTGTTGTGGATCAGGTTCATTCCAGAGGTTGTGCGTTCAGGATCAATCCTGAGTGTTCATACATCAGGTGCATCCTGAGAGTGTGTGGATCAAGAGCAAAGCAGAGAGAGTGTGTCTATCATGGTCAATCCTGAGAGTGTGTGGATCAGGATCAATCCTGAGAGTGTATGGATCAGGATCAAGCCTGTGAGCATATGGATGAGGGTCAATCCTAAGAGTGTTGTGCATCAGGTTAAATCCTGAGGATGTGTGGTTCAGGGTTAATCCTGAGAGTGTGTGGATCAGAATCAATCCTGAGATTTTGTGGATCAGGATCAACCCGCTGAGCATGTGGATGAGCGACAATCCTGAGAGTCTGGAGGATCAGATTCAATCCTAAGGGTGTGTGTATCAGGATCAATCATGAGAGTTTGTGGATCAGGATGAATCCTGAGAGTTGGTGGATCAGAATCACTCAAGAGAGTGTGTGAATCGGAATCAATCCTGAGAGCATCTGGATCAGGATCGATCCTGAGAGTTAGTGGATCAGGATCAACGATGGAAGAGTGTGGGTTCGGGATCAATCCTGAAAGTATGTGTGATCAGGATCACCCCTGAGAGCATTTGGATCAGGATCAACCCTGAGAGCATAGGGGATGCGATTCAATCTTGAGAGTGTATGGATAAGGATCAACCCGGAGATTGTGTGGATCAGTATCAATCCTGAATGTTTTTGGATCAGGATCAACGCTGTGAGCATGGGGCTTAAGGTTAAAGCCTGAGAGTGTGGGGTATGAGGATCAATCCTGAGACTGTGTAGATCAGGACAATCCTGTGATCATGTGGGACAATGTTCATGCCTGTGGTTGTGGGGGATAAGGAACAATCCTGTGAATGTGTCTACCAGGATCAACCCTGTGAGTTTGTGGGTTCATGGTCAATCCTCAGAGTATGCAGGATCAGGATCCATCCTGTGAGCACGAGGATGAGGATCCATCCTGAGAGTGTGTGGATTAGATCAATTCCTGAGGGTATGCCGATCAGGATCAATCCTGAGAGTGTCTGAATCAGGATGAATCCTGAATGTATGTTGGTGAGGATCAATCCTGAGGCATTGTGTACCTGGAACAATCCTGAGAGTGTCTTGCTGAGGATCAGTCCTGAGATTGAGGTGATAAGGGTCAATCCTGAGAGTTTGTTGATCAGGATCATTCCTTAGAGTGTTTGGATCAGGGTCAATACTGAGAGTGTGTGGATCAGTATCAATCATGAGAGTGTAGATCAGGATCAGGCCTGTGAGCATGTGGATGACAGTCAATCCTGACAGTGTGGTGGATCATGTTAAATCCTGTGTGTTTGTGGATCAGAGTTAATCCTGAGAGTGTGTGGATCAGGGTGAATCCTGAGAGTTGGTGGATCAGAGTCACTCCAGAGAGTGTGTGGGATCGGGATCAATCCTGAGCGTGTCTGGATCTGGATCAATCCTGAGAGTTAGTGGATCAGGATCAATGATGAAAGTGTGTGGGATCAGGATCAATGCTGAGAGTATGCATGATCAGATTCACTCCTGAGAGCATGTGGATCACGATCAACCCTGAGAGTGAGGGGGTTCAGGTTCAATCTTGAGAGTGCATGTATAAGGATCAACCCAGAGATTGTTTGGATCAGGATCAATCTTGAATGTGTGTGGATCAGGATCAGCCCTGTGAGTGTGGGGCTTAAGGTTAAATCCTGAGATTGTGGGGTATGAATATCATTTTTGAGAGTGTGTAGATCAGGATCAATCCTGTGATTGTGTGGGATAGTGTTCACTCCTGTGGTTGTGGTGGATAAGGAACAATCCTGTGATTGTGTGGACCAGGATCAACCCTGTGAGTCTGTATGTTCAGGGTCAATCCTCAGAGTGTGCGGGATCAGGATCAATCCTGTGAGCACATGGATGAGGATCAATCCTGAGAGAGTGGTGGAGCAGGTTCAATCCTGAGTGTTAGTTGATCAGGCTCAACGATGAGAGTATGTGGGATCAGGGTGAATCCAGAGAGTGTGTGTGATGAGCATCAATCTTGAGTGTTAGTTGATCAGGATCAACAATGAGAATGTGTGTGAATCAGGATACATCCTGACACTGTGTGGCTCAGTGTCAATCTTGAGAGAGTATGGAGGAAGGTCAATCCCGTGAGTGTGTGGATCTGGATCAATGCTGAAAATGTGAGGAGCGGAATGAATCCTGGGAGTGTGTGGATCTGTTTCAATACTGTGAGTGTGTGAATCAGGATCAATAGAGAGATGGTGTGGATCAGGATCAACCCTGAGAGTGCGGGGGATCAGTTTCAATCCTGAGAGTGTGTGGATGAGGATCAAATCTGAGATTGTATGGATCAGTGTCAATCCTGAGAGTGTGTGGATCATGATCAATCCTGAGTGTGTGTGGATCAGATCATTTCATGAGGGTATGCCGATCAGGATCAATCCTGAGAATGTGAGGGAATCAGGATCAATCCTGAGAGTTTGTGGTTCAGGATCAATCCTGAGAGATTGTGAGTCTGGAAGAGTGCTGAGAGTGTGTTGCTGAGGATCAGTCCTGAGAGTGAGGTGATAATGGTCAATCCTGAGAGTTTGTTGATCAGGATCATTCCTTAGAGTGTGTTGATCAGGGTCAATACTGATAGTGTGTGTATCAGGATCAATCCTGAGAATGTGTGGATCAAGGTCAATCCTGAGAGAATATGGATGAGGGTCAATCATGAGAGTGTGGTGATCAGGATCCATTCCGAGAGTGTGTTTATGAGTTACAGTCCTTAGATTGTGTGGATTAGGATCAATCCTTTGAGTGTGTGGGATCAGGATCAATCCTGAGAGTGCTGTGGATCGGGTTCATTCTGGAGGGTGTGCGTTCAGGATCAATCCTGAAAGTGTATGCATCAGGTGCACCCTGAGAGTTTGTGGATCAGGAGCAAAGCTGAGAGTGTGTGGATCAGGGTCAATCATGAGAGTGTGTGGATTAGATCAATTCCTGACGTTGTGCCAATCAGGGTCAATCCTGAGAGTGTCTGAATCAGGATCAAACGTGAATGTACGTGGATGAGGATCAATCCTGAGGTATTGTGAATCTGGAACAATCCTGAGAGTGTGTTGATGAACATCCATCCTGAGATTGAGGAGATAAAGTTCAATCCTGAGAGTTTGTTGATCAGGATCATTCCTGAGAGTGTTTGGATCAGCGTCAATATTGAGAGTTTGTGTATCAGGATCAATCCTGAGAGTGTGTGCATCAAGGTTAATCCTGAGAGAGTATGGATGAGGGTCAATAATGAGAGTGTGGTGATCAGGATCCATCCTGAGAGTGTGTTGATGAGTTACAATCCTTAGATTGTGTGGTTCAGGATCAATCCTGAGAGTGTACACATCAAGTGCACCCTGAGAGTGTGTGGATCAGGATCAATGCTGAAAGTGTCTGGATCAAGGTCAATCCTGAGTGTGTGTGGATCAGGATCAATCATGAAAGTGTAGATCAAGATCAGGCCTGTGAGCATGTGGATGAGGGTCAGTCCTGAGAGAGTGGTGGATCATGTTAAATCCTGAGTGTGTGTGAATCAGAGTCAATCCTGAGAGTGTGTGGATCAGGGTGAATCCTGAGAGTTGGTGGTTCAGAGTCACTCCAGAGAGTGTTTGGATCGGGATCAATCCTGAGCGTGTCTGGATCTGGATCATTCCTGAGAATTAGCTGATCAGGATCAACGATGAAAGTGTGTGTGATCAGAATCAATGCTGAGAGTATGCATCATCAGATTCACTCCTGAGAGTATGTGGATCACAATCAATCCTGAGAGCATGGGGGATCAGGTTCAATCTTGAGAGTCTGTGCATAAGGATAATCCCAAAGATTGTGTGGATCAGGATCAATCCTGAATGTGTGCGGGTCAGGATCAACCCTATGAGCATGGGGCTTAAGTTTAAATCCTGAGAGTGTGGGGTATGAGTATCATTTTTGAGAGTGTGTAGATCAGGATCAATCCTGAGAGTGTGAGGGAATCAGGATCAATCCTGAGAGTGTGTGGATCAAGATCAATCCTGTGAGTGTCTGAATCATGTTGAATCCTGAATGTATGTGGATGAGGATCAATCCTAAGAGATTGTGAATCTGGAACAATCCTGAGAGTGTGTTGCTGAGGATCAGTCCTGAGAGTGAGATGATAATGGTCAATCCTGAGAGTGTGTTGATCAGGATCATTCCTTAGAGTGTTTGGATCAGGGTCAATACTGAGAGTTTGTGAATCAGGATCAATCCTGAGAGTGTGTGGATCAAGGTCAATCCTGAGAAAGTATGGATGTGGGTCAATAATGAGAGTGTGGTGATCAGGATCCGTCCTGAGAGTGTGTTTATGAGTTACAATCCTTAGATTGTGTGGACCAGGATCAATCCTGAGTGTGTACGCATCAAGTGCACCCTAGAGTGTGTGGATCAGGATCAATGCTGAGAGTGTGTGGATCAAGGTCAATCCTGAGAGTGTGTGGATCAGGATCAATCATGAGAGTGTAGATCAGGATCAGGTCTGTGAGCATGTGGATGAGGGTCAATCCTGAGAGCGTGGTGGATCATGTTAAATCCTAATGTGTGTGTGGATCAGAGTCAATCCTGAGATTGTGTAGATCAGGGTGAATCCTGAGAGTTGGTGGATCAGAGTCACTCCAGAGATTGTTTGGATCATCATCAATCCTGAGCGTGTCTGGATCTGGATCAATCCTGAGAATTAATGGATCAGGATCAACAATGAAAGTGTGTGGGATCAGAATCAATGCTGAGAGTATGCATCATCAGATTCACTCCTGAGAGCATGTGGATCACGATCAACCCTGAGAGCATGGGGGATCAGGTTCAATCTTGAGAGTCTGTGTATAAGGATAATCCCAAAGTTTGTGTGGATCAAGATCAATCCTGAACGTGTGTGGGTCAGGATCAACCCTGTGAGCACGGCGCTTAAGTTTAAATCCTGAGATGTAAGGTATGAGTATCATTTCTGAGAGTGTGTAGATCAGGACCAATCCTGTGATTGTGTGGGATAATGTTCATTCCTGTGGTTGTTGGGAATAAGGAACAATCCTGTTATTGTGTGGATCAGGATCAAGCATGTGAGTCTGTGTGTTCAGGGTCAATCCTCAGAGTGTGCAGGATCAGGATCAATCCTGTGAGAACGTGGATGAGGATCAATCCTGAGAAAGTGGTGGAGCAGGTTCAATCCTGAGTGTTAGTTGATCAGGCTCAACGATGAGAGTGTGTGGGATCAGGGTGAATCCTGAGAGTGTTTGTGATCAACATCAACCTTGAGTTAAAAACAAAAAACAAAAAACTGCAAATACTGGAAATCCAAAACAAAAACAGAATTACCTGGAAAAACTGAGCAGGTCTGGTAGCATCGGCGGAGAAGAAAAGAGTTGTCATTTTGAGTCCTCCTGACTCTTCGACAGTTCTGTCGAAGGGTCATGACGACTCAAAATGTCAACTCTTTTTTTCTCCGCCGCTGCTGCCAGACCTGCTGAGTTTTTCCAGGTAATTCAGTTTTTGTTTTGGATCAACCTTGAGTTTTAGTTGATCAGGATCAATGATGAGAGTGTGTGTGAATCAGGATAAATCCTGAGAGTGTGTGGCTCTGTGTCAATCCTGAGAGAGTATGGAGGAAGGTCAATCCTGAAAGTGTGTGGATCAGGATCAATGCTGAAAATGTGTGGATCAGAATAAATCCTTGTAGTGTGTGGATCAGTTTCAATTCATGAGGGTGTGATGATCAGGATCAATCCTGAGAGTGTGAGGGAATCAGGATCAATCCTGAGAGTGTGTGGATCAGGATCAATCCTGAGAGTGTCTGAATCACGTTGAATCCTGAATGTATGTGGATGAGGATCAATCCTGAGAGATTGTGAATCTGGAACAATCCTGAGAGTGTGTTGCTGAGGATCGGTCCTGAGAGTGAGGTGATAATGGTCAATCCTGAGAGTGTGTTGATCAGGATCAATGCTGAGAGTGTGTGGATCAGGACAAATCCTGAGGGTGTGCTGATCAGGATTAATTCTGATAGCATGGGGGAATCAGGATGAATTCTGAGATTTTGTAGATCAGGTGCAATCCTGAGTGTTTCTGAATCATGAAGAATCCTGAGTGTGTCTGGATGAGGATCAATCCTGAGAGATTGTGAATCTGGAACAATCCTGAGAGTCTGAGGATGAGGATAAAACCTGAGATTCTGTTGATCAGAATCATTCCTTAAATGTGTGGATCAGGGTCAATCCTGAGATTGTGTGGTTCAGGGTCAATCCTGAGAGAATATGGAGGAGGGTCAATCCTGAGAGTGATATTATCAGGAACAATCCTGAGAGTGTGTGGATCAGGATCAACCCTGGAAGTATGTGGCATCAGGATCAATTCTGCGAGTGTGTGTGATCAGTGGCAGTACCAATGGCTTCTGGATCAGAATGAATCCTGGCAGTGTATGCATCAGGACAAATCCCGAGTGTGTGCCGGTCAGGATCAAACATAAGTGTGTGGGGGATCAGGATCAATCCTGTGAGTATGTGGATCAGGGTGAATCCTGACTGTGTGTGAATGAGGATCAATCCTGAGAGTGAGGTGATCAGGGAGAATCCTGAGAGTGTGTAGATCAGGATCAACCCTGAGAGACTGTGTGATCATGATCAATCCTGAGAATGTGTGGATCAGGATCAATCTGGAATGTATGTGGATCAGAATGAATCCTGAGAGTATGTGTGATCAGGATCTCTCCTGAGAGCATTGGGATCAGGATCAACCCTCAGAGAGTGTGGTATCAGGTTCAATCCTGAGAGTGGGTGGATCAGGATAAACCCGGGGAGGGTGTGGATCAGGATCAATCTTGAGAGTGTGTGGATCAGGGTGTATCCTGAAAGTGTGTGGATCACGATCAATCCTGAGATTGTGTGGGTTCAGGGACAATCCCAATGACTTCTGTATCAGGATCAATCCAGATAGTGGGTGCATCGGGACAAATCCTGAGGGTGTTGTGATCAGGATCAATCCTGAGAGTGTGTGGATCAGGTTCGATCCTGAGAGTGTGTTAATCAGGTTGAATCCTAAGTGTGTGTGTAGCAGGATCAAACCTGAGAGTGTGTGGATCAGGATCAACCCTTTGAGTCAGTGGGATCAGGATCAATTCTCAGAGTGTGTGGGATCAGGATCAATCCTGAGTGTTTGTGGATCAGGATCAATTGTGAGGGTGTGCCGATCAGAATCAATTATTAGTCTTTTGGGGAATCAGGATCAATCCTGAGAGTGTGTGAATCAGGGTGAATCCTGATCGTATGTGGATGAGGATCAATCCTGACAGTGCATCGATCAGGATGAATCCTGAGTGTTTCTGGATCAGGATCAATCCTGAGATTGTGTGGGATCAGGATCAACAATGAGAGTGTGTGGGATCAGGATCAATCGTGAGGGTGTGTGGGATCAGGATCAACCCTGTGAATGTGTGGATCAGGGTCAATCCTAAGAGTTTGTGGGTAAGGATCAATCCTGAGAGTGTGTGGATCAGGAAAAATCCTAAGGGTGTGCAGATCAGAATCAATCCTGATAGTGTGTGGGATCAGGATCAACCCTGTGAATGTATGGATCAGGTGCAATCCAGCGAGATTCTGAATCAGGAAGAATCCTGAGTGTGTGTGGATGAGGATCAATCCTGAGAGAATGTGAATCAGCAACAATCCTGAGATTCTGGGGATGAGGATCAATCCTGAGAGTGAGTTTATAAAGATCAATCCAGAGATTGTGTTGACCAGGATCATTCCTTAAATGTGTGGATCAGGGTCAATCCTGAGAGTGTGTGGTTCAGGGTCAATCCTGAGAGAGTATGGAGGAGGGTCAATCCTGAGAGTGAGATTATCAGGAACAATCCTGAGAGTGTGTAGATCAGGATCAATCCTGAGCAAGTATGCGATCATGATCAATCCTGAGAGTGTATGGATTAGCATCAATCAGGAGTGTGTGGATCAGGATCAATCCTGTGAGTTAGTGGATCAGGATCAATGATGAGATTGTGTGGGATCAGGAACAATCCTGAGAGTGTGCATTATCATGATCACTTCTGAGAGCATTTGGATCAGGATCAACACTGAGAGTGTGGGGGATCAGGTTAAATCCTGAGAGTGGGTGGATCAGGATAAACACATGGAGGGTGTGGATCAGATTCAATCCTGAGAGGGTGTGAATCAGGGTGTATCCTGAGAGTGTGTGGAATAGGATCAATCCCGAGGTTGTGTGGGTTCAGGGGCAATCCCAATGGCTTCTGTATCAGGATCAATCCTGACAGTGTGTGCACTGGGACAAATCCTGAGGGTGTTGTGATCAGGAATAATCCTCAGTGTGTGGTGGATCAGGATCAATCCTGAGAGTGTGTGGATTAGGTTCAATCCTGAGTGTGTGTGAATCAGGGTGAATCCTGAGTGTGTGAGTATGAGGATCAAACCTGAAAGTGTGTGGATCAGGATCTACCATGTGAGTCTGTGGGATCAGGATCAATCCTCAGAGTGTGCAGGATCAGGATCAATCCTGAGAGTGTGTGGGATCAGTGGCAGTACCAATGGCTTCTGGATCAGGATCAATCCTGACTGTGTGTGCAACAGGACAAATCCTGAGGGTGTGCCAATCAGGATCAATCCTGAGTGGGTGGAGATTAGGATCAATCCTGAGATTGTGTGGATCAGTGTGAATATGAGAGTTTGTGGATCGGGATCAATCTTGAGAGTTTCTGGATCGGGATCAATCCTGAGAGTGTGTTGATCAGGATCATTCCTTAAATGTGTGGAACAGGGTTAATCCTGAGAGTGTGTGAATCAGGATCAATCCTGAGAGTGTGTGGTTTAGTGTCAATGCTGAGAGAGTATGGAGGAGGGTCATTCCTGAGAGTGAGATTATCAGGAACAATCCTGAGAGTGTGTGGATAAGGATCATCCCTTTGAGTATGTGGGATCAGGATCAATCCTGAGAATGTTGTGGATCAGGTTCATTCTGGAGGGTGTGCATTAAGGATCAATCCTGAGTGTGTATGCATCTGGTGCACCTTGACAGTGTGTGGAACAGGATCAATCCTGAGAGGGTGTGGATCAGGATCAAACCTGTGAGTGTGTAGGATCAGTGGCAGTACCAATGGCTTCTGCATCAGGATCAATCCTGACAGTGTATGCATCAGGACAAATCCTGAGGGTGTGCTGATCAGGATCAATCCTGAGTGTGGGAGGATCAGGATCAATCTTGAGAGTGTGGGGATCAGGTTCAATCCTGAGAGTTTGTGAATCAGGGTGAATCCTGAGTGTGTGGGGATCAGTGTGAATCCTGAGAGTTGTGGATCGGGATCAATCTGAGAGTTTCTGGATCACTATAAATTCTGAGATTTTGTGGATCAGGATCAACTACGAGAGTGTGTGGATCATGATCAATCCTGAGAGTGTGTGGATCAGGATCAATCCTGTGAATGTGTGAATCAGGATCAGTCCTGAGAGTGTGTGGATCAAGACAAATCCTGAAGGGGTGCCATTCAAGATCAATACTGATAGTGTGGGGTTATCAGGATCAAACGTGAAAGTGTAGATCAAGTTCAATCATGAAGAATCATGAGTGTGTTTGGATGAGGATCAATCCTGAGAGAGTGTGAATCAGCAACAATCCTGAGAGTCTGGGGATCAGATGGAATCCTGAGAGAGAGCTGATAAGAATCAATCCTGAGAGTGTGTTAATCAGGATAATTCCTTAAATGTTTGGATCAGGGTCAATCCTTTGAGTGTGTGGGATCAGGATCAATCGTGAGAGTGTTCTGGATCAGTTTCATTCTGAGAGTGTGTGGATCAGTGTCAATCCTGAGAGTGTGTCGATTAAGATCAATCCTGAGAGTGTGTGGATCAGGACAAATCTGAGCGTGTGCCGATCAGGATCAATCCTGAGAGTGTGGTGGAATCAGGATCAATCCTGAGCGTCTGTGGATCAGGTGCAATCCTGAGAGTTTCTGAATCAGCAACAATCCTAAGAGTCTGGGGATAAGGATCAATCCTGAGGATGACCTTATGAGGATCAATCCTGAGAGTGTGTTGATCAGGAACATTCCTTAAATGTGTGAATCAGGATCAATCCTGAGAGTGTGTGGTTCAGGGTCAATCCTGAGAGAGCATGGATGAGGGTCAGTCCTGAGAGTGAGATTATCAGGAACAATCCTGAGCAAGAGTGTGGATCGGAATCAACCCTTGGAGTATGTGGGATCAGGATCAATCCTGATAGTGTTGTGGATCAGGTTCATCCCTGAGGCTGTATGTTATGGATCAAAGCTGAGAGTATATGAATCAGGTGTACCCTGAGAGTGTGTGGATCAGGATCAATGTTAAGAGTGTGAGGTTCAGCGTCTATCCTCAGAATGTGTGGGATCAGGATCATTCCTGAGATGTGTGTAGGATCAGTGGCAGTACCAATGGCTTCTGGATCAGGATCAATTCTGACAGTGTGCGCATCAGGGCAAATCCTGAGGTTGTGCCAATCAGGATCAATCCTGAGTGTGTGGGGGATCAGGAGCAATCCTGAAAGTGTATGCATCAGGACAAATCCTGAGGTTGTGCTGATCAGGATCAATCCTGAATCTGTGGGGGATCAATATCAATCCTGAGAGTGAGGTGATCAGGAACCATCTTGAGAGTGTGCTTATTAGTGACAAACCTGAGAATGTGTGGGGGAAGATCAATCCTGAGAGTGAGTGCATCAGGAAGAATCCTGAGAGTGTGTAGAAAAGGATCAACCCTGAGAGAGTGTGTGATCATGATCAATCCTGAGAGTGTATGGGTCATGACCAATCTGGAGTGTGTGTGGATCAGGATTAATGCTGAGAGTGTCTGAATCAGGAAGAATCATGGATGTATGTGGATAAGGATCAATCCTGAGAGAGTGTGAATCTGGAACAATCCTGAGAGTGTGTTGCTGAGGATCAGTCCTGAGAGTGAGGGAATGAGGGTCAGTCCTGAGAGTGTGTTGATCAGGATCAATCCTGAGGGTTTCTGAATCAGGATGAATCCTGAATGTATGTGGATGTGGATCAGTCCTGAGGGAGTTTGAATCTGGAACAATCCTGAGAGTGTGTTGCTAAGGATCAGTCCTGGGAGTGAGTGATAATGGATTGTGTTGATCAGGATCATTCCTTAGAGTTTGTGGATCAGGATCAATCCTAAGACTGTATGGTCAGTGTCAATCCAGAGAGAGTATGCAGGAGGGTCATTCCTGAGAGTGAGATTATCAGGAACAATCATGAGAGTGTGTGGATCAGGATCAACCCTTTGAGTTTGAGGGATCTGGATCAAACCTGAGAGTGTTGTGGATCAGGTTCATTCTGCAGGGTGTAGGTTAAGGATCAATACTGAGAGTGTATGCATGAGGTGTACCATGAGAGTGTGCTGATCAGGAACAATGCTGAGAGTCTGTGTTTCAGGGTCAATCCTGTGAGTGTGTGTTTCAGGGTCAATCCTGTGAGTGTGTGTTTCAGGGTCAATCCTGTGAGTGTGTTGATCAGGATCAATCCTGAGTTTGTGTGGATGAGGATCAATCCTGAGAGTGTGTGGATCAGGAGCAATGATGAGAGTGTGTGGGATCAGGATCAATCTTGAGAGTTTTTGGATTGGGATCAATCCTGAGAGTTTCTTGATCGGGAGCAATCCTGAGAGTGTGTGGGATCAAGATCAACGATGAGAGTGTGTGCAATGAGGATCAATCCTGAGAGTGTGTGGATCAGGATCAATCCTTAGACTGTGTGGGATCAGGATCAACCCTGTGAATGTGTGGATCAGGTTCAATCCTGAGATTGTGTGGGTTCAGAGACAATCCAAATGGCTTTTGGATCAGGATCAATCGAGACAGTGTGTGCATCTGGACAAATCCTGAGGGTTTTGTGACCAGGATCAATCCTGAGAGTGTGTGGGACAGGTTCAATCCTGAGAGAGTGTGAATCAGGGTGAATCCTGAGTGTGTGTGGATGAGGATCTATCCTGAGAGTACGGGGATTAGGATCCATCCTGAGAGTGTGTTTATAATTTACAAAGCTGAGAATGTGTGGGTGGGAAACAACCCTGAGAGTGATTTCATCAAGAACCATCCTGAGAGTGTGTAGATCAGGATCAGTCTTGAGAGTATGCAATCATGATAACTCCTGAGAGTGTATGGATCAGGGTCAATCTGGAGTGTTGTGGATCAGGATCAATTCTTAGAATGTGTTGATCAGGATGAATCCTGAGAGTTTCTTGATGAGGATTAATCCTGAGAAGGTGTGTATCAGGATCAATCCTGAGAGCATGGGAGATCAGGATGAATACTGAGAGTGTGAGGATCAGGATCATTCATGTGATTGTATGGATCAGGATCAATTCTGAGAGACTGGGGATCAGATGGAGTCCTGAGAGTGAGCTGATAAGAATCAATCCTGAGGGTGTGTTGCTCAGTATAATTCCTTAAATATTCAGATCAGGGTCAACCCTTTGAGTGTGTGGGATCAGGATCAATCGTGAGAGTGTTCTGGATCAGTTTATTTCTGAAGGGTGCACTAAGGATCAATCCTGAGAGTGTGTGTTTCAGGATCAATCCTGTGAGGGTGTGGCTCAGGATCAATCCTGATTTTGTGTGGATGAGGATCAATCCTGAGAGTGTGTGGATCAGGAGCAATGATGAGAGTGTTTGGGATCAGGATCAATCCTGAGAGTTTGTGGATTGGGATCAATCCTGAGAGTTTCTTGATCGGGAACAATCCTGAGAGTGTGTGGGATCAAGATCAACGATGAGAGTTTGTGCAGTCAGGATCAATCCTGAGAGTGTGTGGATCAGGATCAATCCTTGGACTGTGTGGGATCAGGATCAACCATGTGAATGTGTGGAGCAGGGTCAATCCTGAGGGTGTCTGGATCAGGAAATTCAGAGGGTGTACCGATCAGGATCAATCCTGATAGTGTGGTGGAATCAGGGTCAATCCTGAGAGTGTGTGGATCAGGTGCAATAATGAGAGTTTCTGAATCAGGAAGAATCTTGAGTGTGTGTGGGTGAGGATTATTCCTGAGAGAGTGTGAATCAACAACAATGCTGAGAATCTGGCGATAAGGATCAATCCTGAGAGTGAGCTTATGAGGATAAATCCTGACAGTGTGTTCATCAGGATCATTCCTTAAATGTGTGGATCAGGATCAATCCTGAGATTGTGTGAATCAGGATCAATTACGAGTGTGAAGCAGCCACAATCCTGAGAGTCTGGGGATCAATTGGAATCCTGAGAGTGAGCTGATAAGAATCAATCCTGAGAGTGTGTTGATCAGGATAATTCCTTAAATGTTTGGATCAGGGTCAACCCTTTGAGTGTGTGGGGTCAGGATCAATCGTGAGAGTGTTCTGGATCAGTTTCTTTCTGAAGGGTTGCACTAAGGATCAATCCTGAGAGTGCGTTGATCAGGATCATTCACTAAATTTGTGGAACTGGGTAAATCCTGAGAGTGTGTGAATCAGGAACAATCCTGAGGGTGTGCTGATCAGGATGAATCCTGAGAGAGTTGGAGGAATCAGGATCAATCCTGAGAGTGTGTGGATCAGGATCAATCCTGAGAGTTTCTGAATCAGGATGAATCCTGAATGTATGTGGATGAGGATCAGTCCTGAGGGAGTGTGAATCTGGAACAATCCTGAGAGTGTGTTGCTGAGGATCAGTCCTGAGAATGAGGTGATGATGGTCAGTCCTGAGAGTGTGTTGATCAGGATCAATCCTGAGAGTTTCTCAATTAGGGTGAATCCTGAATGTATGTGGATGAGGATCAGTCCTGAGGAAGTGTGAATCTGGAACAATCCTGAGAGTGTGTTTCTAAGGATTAGTCCTGGGAGTGAGTGACAATGGATTGTGTTGATCAGGATCATTCCTTAGCGTTTGTGGATCAGAATCAATCCTAAGACTGTGTCGTCAGTGTCAATCCTGAGAGAGTATGGAGGAGGGTCATTCCTGAGAGTGAGATTATCAGGAACAATCATGAGAGTGTGTGGATCAGGATCAACCCTTTGAGTTTGTGGGATCTGGATCAATCCTGAGAGTGTTGTGGATCAGGTTCATTCTGCAGGGTGTAAGTTAAGGATCAATCCTGTGAGTGTATGCATGAGAGTGTGCTGATCAGGAACAATGCTGAGAGTGTGTGCTTCAGGGTCAATCCTGTGAGTGTGTGTTTCAGGGTCAATCCTGTGAGTGTGTTGATCAGGATCAATCCTGAGTTTGTGTGGATGAGGATCAATCCTGAGAGTGTGTGGATCCAGGAGCAATGATGAGAGTCTGTAGGATCAGGATCAATCCTGAGAGTTTGTGGATTGGGATCAATCCTGAGAGTTTCTTGATCAGGAACAATCCTGAGAGTGTGTGGGATCAAGATCAACGATGAGAGTGTGTGCAATCAGGATCAATCCTGAGAGTGTGTGGATCAGGATCAATCCTTAGACTGTGTGGGATCAGGATCAACCCTGTGAATGTGTGGATCAGGGTCAATCCTGAAAATTTGTGGATCAGGATCAATCCTGAGAGTGTCTGGATCAGGATAAATCAGAGGGTTTGCCGATCAGGATCAATCCTGATAGTGTGGTGGAATCAGGGTCAATCCTGAGAGTCTTTGGATCAGGTGCAATAATGAGAGTTTCTGAATCAGGAAGAATCTTGATTGTGTGTGGATGAGGATTATTCCTGAGAGAGTGTGAATCAACAACAATCCTGAGAGTCTGGGGATAATGATCAATCCTGAGAGTGAGCTTATGAGGATAAATCCTGGCAGCGTGTTCATCAGTATTATTCCTTAAATGTGTGGATCAGGATCAATCCTGAGAGTGTGAGAATCAGGATCCATCCCGAGTGTGAAGCAGCAACAATCCTGAGAGTCTGGGGATCAGATGGAATCCTGAGAGTGAGATGATAAGAATCGATCCTGAGATTGTGTTGATCAACATAATTCCTTAAATGTTTGGATCAGGGTCAACACTTTGAGTGTGTGGGATCAGGATCAATCATAAGATTGTTCTGGATCAGTTTATTTCCGAAGGGTGCGCTAAGGATCAATCCTGAGAGTGTGTGGGTGAGGATCAATCCTGAGAGAGTGTGCGATCATGATCAATCCTGAGAGTGTATGGATCAGGATCAATCTGGAGTGTGTGTGGATCAGTATTAACCCTGAGAGCGTGGGTAAAACTTGCGAGTGTGTTGATAAGGATCAACCCAGAGATTGTGTGGGATCAGAGGCAATCCAAATGGCTTCTGGATCTGGATCAATCTTGACAGTGTGTGCATCTGGACAAATTCTGAGGGTGTTGTGACCCGGATCATTCCTGAGAGAGTGTGAATCAGGGTGAATCCTGAGTGTGTGTGGATAAGGATCTATCCTGAGAGTGCAGGGATTAGGATCCATCCTGAGAGTGTGTTTATAATTTACAAAGCTGAGAATGTGTGGTTGAGCATCAGTCATGAGAGTGAGTTCATCAAGACAATCCTGAGAGTGTGTAGATCAGGATCAGTCTTGAGAGAGTATGCAATCATAATAAATCCTGAGAGTGTATGGATCAGGGTCAATCTGGAGTGTTGTGGATCAGGATCAATCCTTAGAATGTGTTGATCAGGATGAATCCTGAGAGTTTCTTGATGAGGATTAATCCTGAGAATGTGTGTATCAGGATCAATCCTGAGAGCATGGGAGATCAGGATGAATACTGAGAGTGTGAGGATCAGGATCATTCATGTGATTGTATGAATCAGGATCAATTCTGAGTGTCTGGGGATCAGATGGAATCCTGAGAGTGAGCTGATAAGAATCAATGCGGAGAGTGTGTTGATCAGGATAATTCCTTAAATGTTTGGATCAGGGTCAACCCTTTGAGTGTGTGGGATCAGGATCAATCGTGAGAGTGTTCTGGATCAGTTTATTTCTGAAGGGTGCAATAAGGATCAATCCTGTGAGTGTGTGTTTCAGTGTCAATCCTGTGGGTATGTGGATCAGGATCAATCCTGATTTTGTGTGGATGAGGATCCATCCTGAGAGTGTGTGGATCAGGAGCAATGATGAGAGTGTGTGGGATAAGGATCAATCCTGAGAGTTTGTGGATTGGGATCAATCCTGAGAGTTTCTTGATCAGGAACAATCCTGAGAGTATGTTGGATCAAGATCAACGATGAGAGTTTATGCAATCAGGATCAAAACTAAGAGTGTGTGGGTCAGGATCAATCCTTAGACTGTGTGGGATCAGGATCAACCCTGTGAATGTATGGATCAGGGTCAATCCTGAGAGAGTCTGGATCAGGAAAAATCAGAGGGTGTGCCGATCAGGATCAATCCTGATAGTTTGGTGGAATCAGGGTCAATCCTGAGAGTGTGTGGATCAGGTGCAATCCTGAGAGTTTCTGAATCAGGAAGAATCTTGAGTGTGTGTGGATGAGGATTATTCCTGAGAGAGTATGAATCAACAACAATCCTGAGAGTCTGGGGATGATGATCAATCCTGAGAGTGAGCTTATGAGGATAAATCCTGAGAGTGTATTCATCAGGATCATTCCTTAAATGTGTGGATCAGGATCAATCCTGAGATTGTGTGAATCAGGATCAATTATGAGTGTGAAGCTGCAACAATCTTGAGAGTCTGGGGATCAGATGGAATCCTGAGAGTGAGCTGATAAGAATCAATCCTGAGAGTGTGTTGATAAGGATAATTCCTTAAATGTTTGGATCAGGGTCAACACTTTGAGTGTGTGGGATCAGGTTCAATCATGAGAGCGTTCTGGATCAGTTTCTTTCTGAAGGGTTGTGCTAAGGATCAATCCTGAGAGTGTGTTGATCAGGATCATTCCCTAAATGTGTGGAACAGGGTAAATACTGAGAGTATGTGAATCAGGATCAATCCTGAGTTTGTGTGGATCAGGTCAATTCCAAAGGGTGTGCCGATCAGGATCAATCCTGAGAGAGTTGGAGGAATCAGGATCAATCCTGAGAGTGTGTGGATCAGGATCAATCCTGAGAGTTTCTGAATCAGGATGAATGTATGTGGATGAGGATCAGTCCTGAGGGAGTGTGAATCTGGAACAATCCTGAGAGTGTGTTGCTGAGGAAAAATCCTGGGAGTGAGTGGTAATGGATTGTGCTGATCAGGATCATTCCTTAGAGTTTGTGGATCTGGATCAATCCTAAGACTGTGTGGTCAGTGTCAATCCTGAGAAGTATGGAGGAGGGTCATTCCTGAGAGTGAGATTATCAGGAACAATCATGAGAGTGTGTGGATCAGGATCAACCCTTTGAGTTTGAGGGATCTGGATCAATCCTGAGAGTGTTGAGGATCAGGTTCATTCTGCAAGGTGTAGGTTAAGGATCAATAATGAGAGTGTATGCATGAGGTGCACCATGAGAGTGTGCTGATCAGTAACAATGCTGAGAGTGTGTGTTTCAGGGTCAATCCTGTGAGTGTGTTGATCAGGATCAATCCTGAGTTTGTGTGGATGAGGATCAATCCTGAGTGTGTGTGGATCAGGAGCAATGATGAGAGTCTGTGGGATCAGGATCAATCCTGAGAGCTTTTGGATTGGGATCAATCCTGACAGTTTCTTGATCGGGAACAATCCTGAGAGTGTGTGGGATCAAGATCAACGATGTGAGAGTGTGCAATCAGGATCAATCCTGAGAGTGTGTGGATCAGGATCAACCCTGAGAATGTGTGGGATCAGGATCAACCCTGTGAATGTGTGGATCAGGGTCAATCCTGAGAGTGTCTGGATCAGGACAAATCAGAGGGTGTGCCGATCAGGATCAATGCTGATAGTGTGGTGGAATCAGGGTCAATCCTGACAGTTTGTGGATCAGGTGCAATCCTGAGAGTTTCTGAATCAGGAAGAATCTTGAGTGTGTGTGGATGAGGATTATTCCTGAGAGAGTGTGAATCAACAACAGTCCTGAGAGTCTGGGGATGATGATCAATCCTGAGAGTGAGCTTATGA
This sequence comes from Carcharodon carcharias, assembly GCF_017639515.1. Taxonomy (NCBI): domain Eukaryota; kingdom Metazoa; phylum Chordata; class Chondrichthyes; order Lamniformes; family Lamnidae; genus Carcharodon; species Carcharodon carcharias. Next base: position 95,184,537 of record NC_054476.1, on the reverse strand, counting down.
GGATAAATCCTGACAGTGTGTTCATCAGGATCATTCCTTAAATGTGTGGATCAGGATCAATCCTGAGATTGTGTGAATCAGGATCAATTATGAGTGTGAAGCTGCAACAATCTTGAGAGTCTGGGGATCAGATGGAATCCTGAGAGTGAGCTGATAAGAATCAATCCTGAGAGTGTGTTGATCAGGATAATTCCTTAAATGTTTGGATCAGGGTCAACCCTTTGAGTGTGTGGGATCAGGATCAATTGTGAGAGTGTTCTGGATCAGTTTCTTTCTGATGGGTTGCGCTAAGGATCAATCCTGAGAGTGTGTTGATCAGGATCATTCCCTAAATGTGTGGAACAGGGTAAATACTGAGAGTGTGTGAATCAGGATCAATCCTGAGATTGTGTGGATCAGGTCAATTCCAATGGGTGTGCTGATCAGGATCAATCCTGAGAGAGTTGGAGGAATCAGGATCAATCCTGAGAGTGTGTGGATCAGGATCAATCCTGAGAGTTTCTGAATAGGATGAATGTATATGGATGAGGATCAGTCCTGAGGGAGTGTGAATCTGGAACAATCCTGAGATTATGTTGCTGAGGATCAGTCCTGAGAGTGAGGTGATGAGGGTCAGTCCTGAGAGTGTGTTGATCAGGATCAATCCTGAGAGTTTCTGAATCAGGATGAATCCTGAATGTATGTGAATGAGGATCAGTCCTGAGGGAGTGTGAATCTGGAACAATCCTGAGAGTGTGTTGCTGAGGAAAAATCCTGTGAGTGAATGATAATGGATTGTGTTGATCAGGATCATTCCTTAGAGTTTGTGGATCAGGATCAATCCTAAGTCTGTGTGGTCAGTGTCAATCCTGAGTGAGTATGGAGGAGGGTCATTCCTGAGAGTGAGATTATCAGGAACAATAATGAGAGTGTGTGGATCAGGATCAACCCTTTGAGTTTGTGGGATCTGGATCAATCCTGAGAGTGTTGTGGATCAGGTTCATTCTGCAGGGTGTAGGTTAAGGATCAATACTGAGAGTGTATGCATGAGAGTGTGCTGATCAGGAACAGTGATGAGAGTGTGTGCTTCAGGGTCAATCCTGTGAGTGTGTGTTTCAGGGTCAATCCTGTGAGTGTGTTGATCAGGATCAATCCTGAGTTTGTGTGGATGAGGATCAATCCTGAGAGTGTGTGGATCCAGGAGCAATGATGAGAGTGTGTGGGATCAGGATCAATCCTGAGAGTTTGTGGATGAGGAACAATCCTGAGAGTTTCTTGATCGAGAACAATCCTGAGAGTGTGTGGGATCAAGATCAACGATGAGAGTGTGTGCAATCAGGATCAATCCTGAGAGTGTGTGGATCAGGATCAATCCTTAGACTGTGTGGGATCAGGATCAACCTGGTGAATGTGTGGATCAGGGTCAATCCTGAAAATTTGTGGATCAGGATCAATCCTGAGAGTGTCTGGATCAGGACAAATCAGAGGGTGTGCCGATCAGGATCAATCCTGATAGTGTGGTGGAATCAGTGTCAATCCTGAGAGTGTGTGGATCAGGTGCAATCCTTTGAGTTTCTGAATCAGGAAGAATCTTGAGTGTGTGTGGATGAGGATTATTCCTGAGAGAGTGTGAATCAACAACAATCCTGAGAGTCTGGGGATAATGATCAATCCTGAGATTGAGCTTATGAGGATAAATCCTGGCAGCGTGTCATCAGGATCATTCCTTAAATGTGTGGATCAGGATCAATCCTGAGAGTGTGAGAATCAGGATCCATCCCGAGTGTGAAGCAGAAACAATCCTGAGTGTCTGGGGATCAGATGGAATCCTGAGAGTGAGCTGATCAGAATCGATCCTGAGAGTGTGTTGATCAACATAATTCCTTAAATGTTTGGATCAGGGTCAACCCTTTGAGTGTGTGGGATCAGGATCAATTGTGAAAGTGTTCTGGATCAGTTTATTTCCGAAGGGTGCGCTAAGGATCAATCCTGAGAGTGTGTGGGTGAGGATCAATCATGAGAGAGATTGCGATCATGATCAATCCTGAGAGTGTATGGATGAGGATCAATCTGGAGAGTGTGTGGATCAGTATCAACCCTGAGAGCGTGGGTAAAAATTGCGAGTGTGTTGATAAGGATCAACACAGAGATTGTGTGGGATCAGAGGCAATCCAAATGGCTTCTGGATCTGGATCAATCTTGACAGTGTGTGCATCTGGACAAATTCTGAGGGTGTTGTGACCATGATCAATCCTGAGAGTGTGTGGATCAGGTTCAATCCTGAGAGAGTGTGAATCAGGGTGAATCCTGAGTGTGTGTGGATGAGGATCTATCCAGAGAGTGCGGGGATTGGATCCATCCTGAGAGTGTGTTTATAATTTACAAAGCTGAGAATGTTTGGCTGAGCATCAATCATGAGAGTGAGTTCATCAAGACAATCCTGAGAGTGTGTAGATCAGGATCAGTCTTGAGAGAGTATGCAATCATAATAAATCCTGAGAGTGTATGGATCAGGGTCAATCTGGAGTGTTGTGGATCAGGATCAATCCTTAGAATGTGTTGATCAGGATGAATCCTGAGAGTTTCTTGATGAGGATTAATCCTGAGAATGTGTGTATCAGGATCAATCCTGAGAGCATGGGAGATCAGGATGAATACTGAGAGTGTGAGGATCAGGATCATTCATGTGATTGTATGAATCAGGATCAATTCTGAGTGTCTGGGGATCAGATGGAATCCTGAGAGTGAGCTGATAAGAATCAATGCAGAGAGTGTGTTGATCAGGATAATTCCTTAAATGTTTGGATCAGGGTCAACCCTTTGAGTGTGTGGGATCAGGATCAATTGTGAGAGTGTTCTGGAGCAGGTTATTTCTGAAGGGTGCACTAAGCATCAATCCTGTGAGTGTGTGTTTCAGGGTCAATCCTGTGAGTGTGTGGATCAGGATCAATAATGAGTTTGTGTGGATGAGGATCCATCCAGAGAGTGTGTGGATCAGGAGCAATGATGAGAGTGTGTGGGATAAGGATCAATCCTGAGAGTCTGTGGATTGGGATCAGTCCTGAGAGTTTCTTGATCAGGAACAATCCTGAGAGTGTTTTGGATCAAGATCAACGATGAGAGTTTGTGCAATCAGGATCAATCCTGAGAGTGTGTGGATCAGGATCAATCCTTAGACTGTGTGGGATCAGGATCAACCCTGTGAATGTGTGGATCAGGGTCAATCCTGAGAGTGTGTGGATCAGGTGCAATCCTGAAAGTTTCTGAATCAGGAAGAATCTTGAGTGTGTGTGGATGAGGATTATTCCTGAGAGAGTGTGAATCAACAACAATCCTGAGAGTCTGGGGATGATGATCAATCCTGAGAGTGAGCTTATGAGGATAAATCCTGACAGTGTGTTCATCAGGATCATTCCTTAAATGTGTGGTTCAGGATCAATACTGACATTGTGTGAATCAGGATCAATTATGTGTGTGAAGCTGCAACAATCTTGAGAGTCTGGGGATCAGATGGAATTCTGAGAGTGAGCTGATAAGAATCAATCCTGAGAGTGTGTTGATCAGGATAATTCCTTAAATGTTTGGATCAGGGTCAACCCTTTGAGTGTGTGGCATCAGGATCAATCGTGAGAGTGTTCTGGATCAGTTTCTTTCTGATGGGTTGTACTAAGGATCAATCCTGAGAGTGTGTTGATCAGGATCATTCCCTAAATGTGTGGAACAGGGTAAATACTGAAAGTGTGCGAATCAGGGTCAATCCTGAGAGTGTGTGGAAAAGGTCAATTCCAAAGGCTGTGCTGATCAGGATGAATCCTGAGAGAGTTGGAGGAATCAGGATCAATCCTGAGAGTGTGTGGATCAGGATCAATCCTGAGAGTTTCTGAATCATGAAGAATGTATGTGGATGAGGATCATTCCTGAGGGAGTGTGAATCTGGAACAATCCTGAGAGTGTGTTGCTGAGGATCAGTCCTGAGAGTGAGGTGATGAGGGTCAGTCCTGAGAGTGTGTTGATCAGGATCAATCCTGAGAGTTTCTGAATCAGGATGAATTCTGAATGTATGTGGATGAGGATCATTCCTGAGAGAGTGTGAATCTGGAACAATCCTGAGAGTGTGTTGCTGAGGAAAAATCCTAGGAGTGTATGATAATGGATTGTGTTGATCAGGATCATTCCTTAGAGTTTGTGGATCAGGATCAATCCTAAGACTGTGTGGTCAGTGTCAATCCTGAGAGAGTATGGAGGAGGGTCATTCCTGAGAGTGAGATTATCAGGAACAATCATGAGAGTGTGTGGATCAGGATCAACCCTTTGAGTTTGAGGGATCTGGATCAAACCTGAGAGTGTTGTGGATCAGGTTCATTCTGCAGGGTGTAGGTTAAGGATCAATACTGAGAGTGTATGCATGAGGTGTACCATGAGACTGTGCTGATCAGTAACAATGCTGAGAGTGTGTGTTTCAGTGTCAATCCTGTGAGTGTGTGTTTCAGGGTCAATCCTGTGAGTGTGTTGATCAGGATCAATCATGAGTTTGTGTGGATGAGGATCAATCCTGAGAGTGTGTGGATCAGGAGCAATGATGAGAGTGTGGGGGATCAGGATCAATCCTGAGAGTTTCATGATTGGGAACAATCCTGAGAGTATGTGGGATCAAGATCAACGATGTGAGAGTGTGCAATCAGGATCAATCCTGAGAGTGTGTGGATCAGGATCAACCCTGAGAATGTGTGGGATCAGGATCAACCCTGTGAATGTGTGGATCAGGGTCAAACCTGAGAGTGTCTGGATCAGGACAAATCAGAGGGTGTGCCGATCAGGATCAATCCTGATAGTGTGGTGGAATGAGGGTCAATCCTGAGAGTGTGTGGATCAGGTGCAATCCTGAGAGTTCCTGAATCAGGAAGAACCTTGAGTGTGTGTGGATGAGGATTATTCCTGAGAGAGTGTGAATCAACAACAATCCTGAGAGTCTGGGGATGATGATCAATCCTGAGAGTGAGCTTATGAGGATAAATCCTGACAGTGTGTTCATCAGGATCATTCCTTAAATGTGTGGATCAGGATCAATCCTGAGATTGTGTGAATCAGGATCAATTATGAGTGTGAAGCTGCAGCAATCTTGAGAGTCTGGGAATCAGATGGAATCCTGAGAGTGAGCTGATAAGAATCAACCCTGAGAGTGTGTTGATCAGGATAATTCCTTAAATGTTTGGATCAGGGTCAACACTTGGAGTTTGTGGGATCAGAATCAATCGTGAGAGTGTTCTGGATCATTTTCTTTCTGATGGGTTGCGCTAAGGATCAATCCTGAGAGTGTGTTGATCAGGATCATTCCCTAAATGTGTGGAACTGGGTAAATACTGAGAGTGTGTGAATCAGGATCAATCCTGAGAATGTGTGGATCAGGTCAATTCGAAAGGGTGTGCTGATCAGGATCAATCCTGAGAGAGTTGGAGGAATCAGGATCAATCCTGAGAGTGTGTGGATCAGGATCAATCCTGAGAGTTTCTGAATCAGGATGAATGTATGTGGATGAGGATCAGTCCTGAGGGAGTGTGAATCTGGAACAATCCTGAGAGTGTGTTGCTGAGGATCAGTCCTGTGAGTGAGGTGATGAGCGTCAATCCTGAGAGTGTGTTGATCAGGATCAATCCTGAGAGTTTCTGAATCAGGAAGAATCTTGAGTATGTGTGTATGTGGATTATTCCTGAGAGAGTGTGAATCAACAACAATCCTGAGAGTCTGGGGATGATGATCAATCCTGAGAGTGAGCTTATGATGATAAATCCTGACATTGTGCTCATCAGGATCATTCCTTAAATGTGTGGATCAGGATCAATCCTGACCATGTGTGAATCAGGATCAATTACGAGTGTGAAGCAGCCACAATCCTGAGAATCTGGGGATCAGATGGAATCCTCAGTGTGAGCTGATAAGAATCAATCCTGAGAGTGTGTTGATCAGGATAATTCCTTAAATGTTTGGATCAAGGGTCAACCCTTTGAGTGTGTGGGATCAGGATCAATCGTGAGAGTGTTCTGGATCAGTTTATTTCCGAAAAATGGGCTAAGGATCAATCCTGAGAGCGTGTGTTTCAGGGTCAATCCTGTGATATTGTGGATCAGGATCAGTTCTGAGTTTGTGTGGATGAGGATCCATCCTGAGAGTGTGTGGATCAGGAGCAATGATGAGAGTGTGTGGGATGAGGATCAATCCTGAGAGTTTGTGGATTGGGATCAATCCTGAGAGTTTCTTGATCAGGAACAATCCTGAGATTGTGTGGGATCAAGATCAACGATGGGAGTGTGTGCAATCAGGATCAATCCTGAGAGTGTGTGGATCAGGATCAATCCTTAGACTGTGTGGGATCAGGATCAACCCTGTGAATGATAGGATCAGGGTCAATCCTGAGAGAGTCTGGATCTGGACAAATCAGAGGGTGTGCCAATCAGGATCAATCCTGATAGTGTGGTGGAATCAGGGTCAACCCTGAGAGTGTATGGATCAGGTGCATTAATGAGTGTTTCTGAATCAGGAAGAATCTTGAGTGTGTGTGGATGAGGATTATTCCTGAGAGAGTGTGAATAAACAACAATCCTGAGAGTCTGGGGATAAGGATCAATCCTGAGAGTGAGCTTATGAGGATAAATCCTGAGAGTGTGATCATCAGGATTATTCCTTAAATGTGTGGATCAGGATCAATCCTGAGAGTGTGTGAATCAGGATCAATTACGAGTGTGAAGCTGCAAAAATCTTGAGAGTCTGGGGATCAGATGGAATCCTGAGAGTGAGCTGATAAGAATCAATCCTGAGAGTGCGTTGTTCAGGATAATTCCTTAAATGTTTGGATCAGGGTCAACCCTTTGAGTGTGTGGGATCAGGCTCAATCATGAGAGTGTTCTGGATCAGTTTCTTTCTGATGGGTTGCGCTAAGGATCAATCCTGAGAGTGTGTTGATCAGGATCATTCCCAAAAAGTGTGGAACAGGATAAATACTGAGAGTGTGTGAATCAGGATCAATCCTGATAGTGTGTGGATCAGGATCAATCCTGAGAGTTTCTGAATCAGGATGAATGTATGTGGATGAGGATCAGTCCTGAGGGTGTGTTGATCAGGATCAATCCTGAGAGATTCTGAATCAGGATGAATTCTGAATGTATGTGGATGAGGATCATTCCTGAGGGAGTGTGAATCTGGAACAATCCTGAGAGTGTGTTGCTGAGGAAAAATCCTGGGAGTGAGTGATAATGGATTGTGTTGATCAGGATCATTCCTTAGAGTTTGTGGATCAGGATCAATCCTAAGACTGTGTGGTCAGTGTCAATCCTGAGAGAGTATGGAGGAGGGTCATTCCTGAGAGAGAGATTATCAGGAACAATCATGAGATTGTGTGGATCAGGATCAACCCTTTGAGTTTGTGGGATCTGGATCAATCCTGAGAGTGTTGTGGATCAGGTTCATTCTGCAGGGTGTAGGTTAAGGATCAATACTGAGAGTGTATGCATGAGGTGTACCATGAGAGTGTGCTGATCAGTAACAATGCTGAGAGTGTGTGTTTCAGGGTCAATCCTGTGAGTGTGTGTTTCAGGGTCAATCCTGTGAGTGTGTTGATCAGGATCAAACCTGAGTTTGTGTGGATGAGGATCAATCCTGAGAGTGTGTGGATCAGGAGCAATGATGAGAGTGTGTGGGATCAGGATCAATCCTGAGAGTTTCATGATTGGGAACAATCCTGAGAGTGTGTGGGATCAAGATCAACGATGTGAGAGTGTGCTATCAGGATCAATCCTGAGAGTGTGTGGATCAGGATCAACCCTGAGAATGGGTGGGATCAGGATCAACCCTGTGAATGTGTGGATCAGGGTCAATCCTGAGAGTGTGGGGATCAGGTGCAATAATGAGAGATTCTGAATCAGGAAGAATCTTGAGTATGTGTGGATGAGGATTATTCCTGAGAGAGTGTGAATCAACAACAATCCTGAGAGTCTGGGGATGATGATCAATCCTGAGAGTGAGCTTATGAGGATGAATCCTGACAGTGTGTTCATCAGGATCATTCCTTAAATGTGTGGATCAGGATCAATCCTGAGATTGTGTGAATCAGGATCAATTATGAGTGTGAAGCTGCAACAATCTTGAGAGTCTGGGGATCAGATGGAATCCTGAGAGTGAGCTGATAAGAATCAACCCTGAGAGTGTGTTGATCAGGATAATTCCTTAAATGTTTGGATCAGGGTCAACACTTTGAGTGTGTGGGATCAGGATCAATCGTGAGAGTGTTCTGGATCAGTTTCTTTCTGATGGGTTGTACTAAGGATCAATCCTGAGAGTGTGTTGATCAGGATCATTCCCTAAATGTGTGGAACAGGGTAAATACTGAGAGTGTGTGAATCAGGATCAATCCTGAGAGTGTGTGGATCAGGTCAATTCGAAAGGGTGTGCTGATCAGGATCAATCCTGAGAGAGTTGGAGGAATCAGGATCAATCCTGAGAGTGTGTGGATCAGGATCAATCCTGAGAGTTTCTGACTCAGGATGAATGTATGTGGATGAGGATCAGTCCTGAGGTCGTGTAAATCTGGAACAATCCTGAGAGTGTGTTGCTGAGGATCAGTCCTGAGAGTGAGGTGATGAGGGTCAGTCCTGAGAGTGTGTTGATCAGGATCAATCCTGAGAGTTTCTGAATCAGGAAGAATCTTGAGTATGTGTGGATGAGGATTATTCCTGAGAGTGTGTGAATCAACAATAATCCTGAGAGTCTGGGGATGATGATCAATCCTGAGAGTGAGTTTATGAGGATAAATCCTGAGAGTGTATTCATCATGATCATTCCTTAAATGTGTGGATCAGGATCAATCCTGAGCTTGTGTGAATCATAATCAATTACGACTGTGAAGCAGCCACAATCTTGAGAGTCTGGGGATCAGATGGAATCCTGAGAGTGAGCTGATAAGAATCAATCCTGAGAGTGTGTTGATCAGGATAATTCCTTAAATGTTTGGATCAGGGTCAACACTTTGAGTGTGTGGGATCAGGATCTATCGCGAGAGTGTTCTGGATCAGTTTCTTTCCGAAGGGTGCACTAAGGATCAATCCTGAGAGTGTGTGGGTGAGGATCAATTCTGAGAGAGGGTGCGATCATGATCAATCCTGATTTTGTGTGGATGAGGATCCATCCTGAGAGTGTGTGGATCAGGAGGAATGATGAGAGTGTGTGGGGTCAGGATCAATCCTGAGAGTTTGTGGATTGGGATCAATCCTGAGAGTTCCTTGATCGGGAACAATCCTGAGAGTGTGTTGGATCAAGATCAACGATGAGAGTGTGTGCAATCAGGATCAATCCTGAGAGTGTGTGGATCAGGATCAATCCTTGGACTGTGTGGGATCAGGATCAACCCTGTGAATGTGTGGATCAGGATCAATCCTGAGAGTGTCTGGATCAGGACAAATCAGAGGGTGTGCCGATCAGGATCAATCCTGATAGTGTGGTGGAATCAGTGTCAATCCTGAGAGTGTGTGGATCAGGTGCAATCCTTTGAGTTTCTGAATCAGGAAGAATCTTGAGTGTGTGTGGATGAGGATTATTCCTGAGAGAGTGTGAATCAACAACAATCCTGAGAGTCTGGGGATGATGATCAATCCTGAGAGTGAGCTTATGAGGATAAATCCTGACAGTGTGCTCATCAGGATCATTCCTTAAATGTGTGGATCAGGATCAATCCTGAGCATGTGTGAATCAGGATCAATTACGAGTGTGAAGCAGCCACAATCCTGAGAATCTGGGGATCAGATGGAATCCTGAGAGTGAGCTGATAAGAATCAATCCTGAGAGTGTGTTGATCAGGATAATTCCTTAAATGTTTGGATCAAGGGTCAAACCTTTGAGTGTGTGGGATCAGGATCAATCGTGAGAGTGTTCTGGATCAGTTTATTTTCGAACAATGGGCTAAGGATCAATCCTGAGAGCGTGTGTTTCAAGGTCAATCCTGTGATTTTGTGGATCAGGATCAGTCCTGAGTTTGTGTGGATGAGGATCCATCCTGAGAGTGTGTGGATCAGGAGCAATGATGAGAGTGTGTGGGATGAGGATCAATCCTGAGAGTTTGTGGATTGGGATCAAACCTGAGAGTTTCTTGATCGGGAACAATCCTGAGATTGTGTGGGATCAAGATCAACGATGGGAGTGTGTGCAATCAGGATCAATCCTGAGAGTGTGCAGATCAGGATCAATCCTTCGACTGTGTGGGATCAGGATCAACCCTGTGAATGTGAGGATCAGGGTCAATCCTGAGCTTGTCTGGATCTGGACAAATCAGAGGGTGTGCCAATCAGGATCAATCCTGATAGTGTGGTGGAATCAGGGTCAATCCTGAGAGTGTGTGGATCAGGTGCAATAATGAGAGATTCTGAATCAGGAAGAATCTTGAGTATGTGTGGATGACGATTATTCCTGAGAGAGTGTGAATCAACAACAATCCTGAGAGTCTGGGGATGATGATCAATCCTGAGAGTGAGCTTATGAGGATGAATCCTGACAGTGTGTTCATCAGGATCATTCCTTAAATGTGTGGATCAGGATCAATCCTGAGATTGTGTGAATCAGGATCAATTATGAGTGTGAAGCTGCAACAATCTTGAGAGTCTGGGGATCAGATGGAATCCTGAGAGTGAGCTGATAAGAATCAACCCTGAGAGTGTGTTGATCAGGATAATTCCTTAAATGTTTGGATCAGGGTCAACACTTTGAGTGTGTGGGATCAGGATCAATCGTGAGAGTGTTCTGGATCAGTTTCTTTCTGATGGGTTGTACTAAGGATCAATCCTGAGAGTGTGTTGATCAGGATCATTCCCTAAATGTGTGGAACAGGGTAAATACTGAGAGTGTGTGAATCAGGATCAATCCTGAGAGTCTGTGGATCAGGTCAATTCGAAAGGGTGTGCTGATCAGGATCAATCCTGAGAGAGTTGGAGGAATCAGGATCAATCCTGAGAGTGTGTGGATCAGGATCAATCCTGAGAGTTTCTGAATCAGGATGAATGTATGTGGATGAGGATCAGTCCTGAGGTCGTGTAAATCTGGAACAATCCTGAGAGTGTGTTGCTGAGGATCAGTCCTGAGAGTGAGGTGATGAGGGTCAGTCCTGAGAGTGTGTTGATCAGGATCAATCCTGAGAGTTTCTGAATCAGGAAGAATCTTGAGTATGTGTGGATGAGGATTATTCCTGAGAGTGTGTGAATCAACAATAATCCTGAGAGTCTGGGGATGATGATCAATCCTGAGAGTGAGTTTATGAGGATAAATCCTGAGAGTGTATTCATCATGATCATTCCTTAAATGTGTGGATCAGGATCAATCCTGAGCTTGTGTGAATCATAATCAATTACGACTGTGAAGCAGCCACAATCTTGAGAGTCTGGGGATCAGATGGAATCCTGAGAGTGAGCTGATAAGAATCAATCCTGAGAGTGTGTTGATCAGGATAATTCCTTAAATGTTTGGATCAGGGTCAACACTTTGAGTGTGTGGGATCAGGATCTATCGCGAGAGTGTTCTGGATCAGTTTCTTTCCGAAGGGTGCACTAAGGATCAATCCTGAGAGTGTGTGGGTGAGGATCAATTCTGAGAGAGGGTGCGATCATGATCAATCCTGATTTTGTGTGGATGAGGATCCATCCTGAGAGTGTGTGGATCAGGAGGAATGATGAGAGTGTGTGGGTTCAGGATCAATCCTGAGAGTATGTGGATTGGGATCAATCCTGAGAGTTCCTTGATCGGGAACAATCCTGAGAGTGTGTTGGATCAAGATCAACGATGAGAGTGTGTGCAATCAGGATCAATCCTGAGAGTGTGTGGATCAGGATCAATCCTTGGACTGTGTGGGATCAGGATCAACCCTGTGAATGTGTGGATCAGGATCAATCCTGAGAGTGTCTGGATCAGGACAAATCAGAGGGTGTGCCGATCAGGATCAATCCTGATAGTGTGGTGGAATCAGTGTCAATCCTGAGAGTGTGTGGATCAGGTGCAATCCTTTGAGTTTCTGAATCAGGAAGAATCTTGAGTGTGTGTGGATGAGGATTATTCCTGAGAGAGTGTGAATCAACAACAATCCTGAGAGTCTGGGGATGATGATCAATCCTGAGAGTGAGCTTATGAGGATAAATCCTGACAGTGTGCTCATCAGGATCATTCCTTAAATGTGTGGATCAGGATCAATCCTGAGCATGTGTGAATCAGGATCAATTACGAGTGTGAAGCAGCCACAATCCTGAGAATCTGGGGATCAGATGGAATCCTGAGAGTGAGCTGATAAGAATCAATCCTGAGAGTGTGTTGATCAGGATAATTCCTTAAATGTTTGGATCAAGGGTCAACCCTTTGAGTGTGTGGGATCAGGATCAATCGTGAGAGTGTTCTGGATCAGTTTATTTTCGAACAATGGGCTAAGGATCAATCCTGAGAGCGTGTGTTTCAAGGTCAATCCTGTGATTTTGTGGATCAGGATCAGTCCTGAGTTTGTGTGGATGAGGATCCATCCTGAGAGTGTGTGGATCAGGAGCAATGATGAGAGTGTGTGGGATGAGGATCAATCCTGAGAGTTTGTGGATTGGGATCAATCCTGAGAGTTTCTTGATCGGGAACAATCCTGAGATTGTGTGGGATCAAGATCAACGATGGGAGTGTGTGCAATCAGGATCAATCCTGAGAGTGTGCGGATCAGGATCAATCCTTCGACTGTGTGGGATCAGGATCAACCCTGTGAATGTGAGGATCAGGGTCAATCCTGAGCTTGTCTGGATCTGGACAAATCAGAGGGTGTGCCAATCAGGATCAATCCTGATAGTGTGGTGGAATCAGGGTCAATCCTGAGAGTGTGTGGATCAGGTACATTAATGAGTGTTTCTGAATCAGGAAGAATCTTGAGTGTGTGTGGATGAGGATTATTCCTGAGAGAGTGTGAATCAACAACAATCCTGAGAGTCTGGGGATAAGGATCAATCCTGAGAGTGAGCTTATGAGAATAAATCCTGAGAGTGTAATCATCAGGATTATTCCTTAACTGTGTGGATCAGGATCAATCCTGAGAGTGTGTGAATCAGGATCAATTACAAGTGTGAAGCAGCAAAAATCTTGAGAGTCTGGGGATCAGATGGAATCCTGAGAGTGAGCTGATAAGAATCAATCCTGAGAGTGTGTTGATCAGGATAATTCCTTAAATGTTTGGATCAAGGGTCAAACCTTTGAGTGTGTGGGATCAGGATCAATCGTGAGAGTGTTCTGGATCAGTTTATTTTCGAACAATGGGCTAAGGATCAATCCTGAGAGCGTGTGTTTCAAGGTCAATCCTGTGATTTTGTGGATCAGGATCAGTCCTGAGTTTGTGTGGATGAGGATCCATCCTGAGAGTGTGTGGATCAGGAGCAATGATGAGAGTGTGTGGGATGAGGATCAATCCTGAGAGTTTGTGGATTGGGATCAATCCTGAGAGTTTCTTGATCGGGAACAATCCTGAGATTGTGTGGGATCAAGATCAACGATGGGAGTGTGTGCAATCAGGATCAATCCTGAGAGTGTGCAGATCAGGATCAATCCTTCGACTGTGTGGGATCAGGATCAACCCTGTGAATGTGAGGATCAGGGTCAATCCTGAGCTTGTCTGGATCTGGACAAATCAGAGGGTGTGCCAATCAGGATCAATCCTGATAGTGTGGTGGAATCAGGGTCAATCCTGAGAGTGTGTGGATCAGGTGCAATAATGAGAGATTCTGAATCAGGAAGAATCTTGAGTATGTGTGGATGAGGATTATTCCTGAGAGAGTGTGAATCAACAACAATCCTGAGAGTCTGGGGATGATGATCAATCCTGAGAGTGAGCTTATGAGGATGAATCCTGACAGTGTGTTCATCAGGATCATTCCTTAAATGTGTGGATCAGGATCAATCCTGAGATTGTGTGAATCAGGATCAATTATGAGTGTGAAGCTGCAACAATCTTGAGAGTCTGGGGATCAGATGGAATCCTGAGAGTGAGCTGATAAGAATCAACCCTGAGAGTGTGTTGATCAGGATAATTCCTTAAATGTTTGGATCAGGGTCAACACTTTGAGTGTGTGGGATCAGGATCAATCGTGAGAGTGTTCTGGATCAGTTTCTTTCTGATGGGTTGTACTAAGGATCAATCCTGAGAGTGTGTTGATCAGGATCATTCCCTAAATGTGTGGAACAGGGTAAATACTGAGAGTGTGTGAATCAGGATCAATCCTGAGAGTGTGTGGATCAGGTCAATTCGAAAGGGTGTGCTGATCAGGATCAATCCTGAGAGAGTTGGAGGAATCAGGATCAATCCTGAGAGTGTGTGGATCAGGATCAATCCTGAGAGTTTCTGAATCAGGATGAATGTATGTGGATGAGGATCAGTCCTGAGGTCATGTAAATCTGGAACAATCCTGAGAGTGTGTTGCTGAGGATCAGTCCTGAGAGTGAGGTGATGAGGGTCAGTCCTGAGAGTGTGTTGATCAGGATCAATCCTGAGAGTTTCTGAATCAGGAAGAATCTTGAGTATGTGTGGATGAGGATTATTCCTGAGAGTGTGTGAATCAACAATAATCCTGAGAGTCTGGGGATGATGATCAATCCTGAGAGTGAGTTTATGAGGATAAATCCTGAGAGTGTATTCATCATGATCATTCCTTAAATGTGTGGATCAGGATCAATCCTGAGCTTGTGTGAATCATAATCAATTACGACTGTGAAGCAGCCACAATCTTGAGAGTCTGGGGATCAGATGGAATCCTGAGAGTGAGCTGATAAGAATCAATCCTGAGAGTGTGTTGATCAGGATAATTCCTTAAATGTTTGGATCAGGGTCAACACTTTGAGTGTGTGGGATCAGGATCTATCGCGAGAGTGTTCTGGATCAGTTTCTTTCCGAAGGGTGCACTAAGGATCAATCCTGAGAGTGTGTGGGTGAGGATCAATTCTGAGAGAGGGTGCGATCATGATCAATCCTGATTTTGTGTGGATGAGGATCCATCCTGAGAGTGTGTGGATCAGGAGGAATGATGAGAGTGTGTGGGTTCAGGATCAATCCTGAGAGTATGTGGATTGGGATCAATCCTGAGAGTTCCTTGATCGGGAACAATCCTGAGAGTGTGTTGGATCAAGATCAACGATGAGAGTGTGTGCAATCAGGATCAATCCTGAGAGTGTGTGGATCAGGATCAATCCTTGGACTGTGTGGGATCAGGATCAACCCTGTGAATGTGTGGATCAGGATCAATCCTGAGAGTGTCTGGATCAGGACAAATCAGAGGGTGTGCCGATCAGGATCAATCCTGATAGTGTGGTGGAATCAGTGTCAATCCTGAGAGTGTGTGGATCAGGTGCAATCCTTTGAGTTTCTGAATCAGGAAGAATCTTGAGTGTGTGTGGATGAGGATTATTCCTGAGAGAGTGTGAATCAACAACAATCCTGAGAGTCTGGGGATGATGATCAATCCTGAGAGTGAGCTTATGAGGATAAATCCTGACAGTGTGCTCATCAGGATCATTCCTTAAATGTGTGGATCAGGATCAATCCTGAGCATGTGTGAATCAGGATCAATTACGAGTGTGAAGCAGCCACAATCCTGAGAATCTGGGGATCAGATGGAATCCTGAGAGTGAGCTGATAAGAATCAATCCTGAGAGTGTGTTGATCAGGATAATTCCTTAAATGTTTGGATCAAGGGTCAACCCTTTGAGTGTGTGGGATCAGGATCAATCGTGAGAGTGTTCTGGATCAGTTTATTTTCGAACAATGGGCTAAGGATCAATCCTGAGAGCGTGTGTTTCAAGGTCAATCCTGTGATTTTGTGGATCAGGATCAGTCCTGAGTTTGTGTGGATGAGGATCCATCCTGAGAGTGTGTGGATCAGGAGCAATGATGAGAGTGTGTGGGATGAGGATCAATCCTGAGAGTTTGTGGATTGGGATCAATCCTGAGAGTTTCTTGATCGGGAACAATCCTGAGATTGTGTGGGATCAAGATCAACGATGGGAGTGTGTGCAATCAGGATCAATCCTGAGAGTGTGCGGATCAGGATCAATCCTTCGACTGTGTGGGATCAGGATCAACCCTGTGAATGTGAGGATCAGGGTCAATCCTGAGCTTGTCTGGATCTGGACAAATCAGAGGGTGTGCCAATCAGGATCAATCCTGATAGTGTGGTGGAATCAGGGTCAATCCTGAGAGTGTGTGGATCAGGTACATTAATGAGTGTTTCTGAATCAGGAAGAATCTTGAGTGTGTGTGGATGAGGATTATTCCTGAGAGAGTGTGAATCAACAACAATCCTGAGAGTCTGGGGATAAGGATCAATCCTGAGAGTGAGCTTATGAGAATAAATCCTGAGAGTGTAATCATCAGGATTATTCCTTAAATGTGTGGATCAGGATCAATCCTGAGAGTGTGTGAATCAGGATCAATTACAAGTGTGAAGCAGCAAAAATCTTGAGAGTCTGGGGATCAGATGGAATCCTGAGAGTGAGCTGATAAGAATCAATCCTGAGAGTGTGTTGATCAGGATAATTCCTTAAATGTTTGGATCAGGGTCAACACTTTGAGTATGTGGGAACAGGATCAATCGTGAGAGTGTTCTGGATCAGTTTCTTTCTGAAGGGTTGCACTAAGGATTAATCCTGAGAGTGTGTGGCATCAGCGTCAATCCTGAGAGTGTCTGGATCAGGACAAATCAGAGGGTGTGCCGATCAGGATCAATCCTGTTAGTGTGGTGGAATCAGGATCAATATTGTGAGTGTTTGGTTCAGGTGCAATCCTGAGAGTTTCTGAATCAGGAAGAATCTGGAGTGTGTTTGGACGAGAATTATTCCTGGGAGAGTGTGAATCAACAACAATCCTGAGAGTCTGGGGATAATGATCAATCCTGAGAGTGAGCTTATGAGGATAAATCCTGGCAGCGTGTTCATCAGGATCATTCCTTAAATGTGTGGATCAGGATCAATCCTTAGAGTGTGTGAATCAGGATCAATTCCGAGTGTGAAGCAGCAACAATCCTAAGAGTCTGGGGATCAGATGGTATCCTGAGAGTGAGCTGATAAGAATCAATCCTGAGAGTGTGTTGATCAGGATAATTCCTTAAATGTTTGGATCAGGGTCAACACTTTGAGTATGTCGGATCAGGATCAATCATGAGAGTTTTCTGGATCAGTTTATTTCCGAAGGGTGCACTAAGGATCAATCCTGAGAGTGTGTGGGTGAGGATCAATCCTGAGAGAGTGTGCGATCATGATCAATCCTGAGAGTGTATGGATCAGGATCAATCTGGAGTGTGTGTGGATCAGTATCAACCCTGAGAGCATGGGTGAAACTTGCAAGTGTGTTGATAAGAATCAACCCAGAGATTGTGTGGGATCAGAGGCAATCCAAATGGCTTCTGGATCAGGATCAATCTTGACAGTGTATGCATCTGTACAAATCCTGAGGGTGTTGTGACCAGGATCAATCCTGAGAGTGTGTGGATCAGGTTCAATCCTGAGAGAGTGTGAATCAGGGTGAATCCTGAGTGTGTGTGGATGAGGATCTATCCTGAGATTGCGGGGATTAGGATCCATCTTGAGAATGTGTTTATAATTTACAAAGCTGAGAATGTGTGGGTGAGCATCAATCCTGAGAGTGAGTTCATCAAGAACCATCCTGAGAGTGTGTAGATCAGGATCAATCTTGAGAGAGTATGCAATCATAATATATCCTGCGCGTGTATGGATCAGGGTCAATCTGGAGTGTGTGTCCATCAGGATCAATCCTTAGAATGTGTTGATCAGGATGAATCCTGAGAGTTTCTTGATGAGGATTAATCCTGAGAATGTGTGTATCAGGATCAATCCTGAGAGCATGGGAGATCAGGATGAATACTGAGAGTGTGAGGATCAGGATCATTCATGTGATTACATGAATCAAAATCAATTCTGAGTGTCTGGGGATCAGATGGAATCCTGAGAGTGAGCTGATAAGAATCAAACCTGAGAGTGTGTTGATCAGGATAATTCCTTAAATGTTTGGATCAGGGTCAACACTTTGAGTGTGTGGGATCAGGATCAATCGTGAGAGTGTTCTGGAGCAGTTTATTTCTGAAGGGTGCACTAAGCATCAATCCTGAGAGTGTGTGTTTCAGGGTCAATCCTGTGAGTGTGTGGATCAGGATCAATAATGAGTTTGTGTGGATGAGGATCAATCCTGAGAGTGTTGTGGATCAGGAGCAATGATGAGAGTGTGTGGGATCAGGATCAATCCTGAGAGTTTGTGGATTGGGATCAATTCTGAGAGTTTCTTGATCGGGACAATCCTGAGAGTGTGGGGGATCAAGATCAATGATGAGAGTGTGTGCAATCAGGATCAATCCTGAGAGTGTGTGAATCAGGATCGATCCTTAGAGTGTGTGGGATCAGGATCAACCCTGTGAATGTCTGGATCAGGGCCAATCCTGAGAGTGTCTGGATCAGGACAAATCAGAGGGTGTGCCGATCAGGATCAATCCTGATAGTGTGTTTTGGAATCAGGGTCAATCCTGAGAGTGTGTGGATCAGGTGCAATCTTGAGAGTTTCTGAATCAGGAAGAATCTTGAGTGTGTGTGGTTGAGGATAGTTCCTGAGAGAGTGTGAATCAACAACACTCCTGAGAGTCTGGGGATAAGGATCAATCCTGAGAGTGAGCTTATGATGGTAAATCCTGAGTGAGTGTTCATCAGGATCATTCCTTAAATGTGTAGATCAGGATCAATCATGAAAGTTTGTGAATCAGGATCAATTACGAGCGTGAAGCTGCAACAATCCTGAGAGTCTTGGGATCAGGTGGAATCCTGAGAGTGAGCTAATAAGAATCAATCCTGAGAGTGTGCTGATCATGATAATTCCTTAAATGTTTGGATCAGGGTCAACCCTTTGAGTGTGTGGGATCAGGATCAATCATGAGACTGTTCTGGATCTGTTTCTTTCTGAAGTGTTGCGCTAAGGATCAATCCTGAGAGTGTGTTAATAAGGAACATTCCCTAAATGTGTGGAACAGGGTAAATCCTGAGAGTGTGTGAATCAGGATCAATCCTGAGAGCGTGTGGATCAGGATCAATCCTGAGAGTTTCTGAATCAGGATGAATCCTGAATGTATGTGGATGAGGATCAGTCCTGAGGGAGTGTGAATCTGGAACAATCCTGAGAGTGTGTTGCTAAGGATCAGTCCTGGGAGTGTGTTGATCAGGATCAATCCTGAGAGGTTCTGAATCAGGATGAATGCTGAATGTATGTGGATGAGGATCAGTCCTGAGGGATTGTGAATCTGGAACAATCCTGATAGTGTGTTGCTGATGATCAGTCCTGAGAGTGTGTTGATCAGGATCAACCCTTTGAGTTTGTGGGATCTGGATCAATCCTGAGAGTGTTGTGGATCAGGTTCATTCTGCAGGGTGTAGGTTAAGGATCAATACTGAGAGTGTATGCATGAGGTGCACCATGAGTGTGTGCTGATCAGGAACAATCCTGTGAGTGTGTGTTTCAGGGTCAATCCTGTGAGTGTGTGTTTCAGGGTCAATCCTGTGAATGTGTTGATCAGGATCAATCCTGAGTTTGTGTGGATGAGGATCAATCCTGAGAGTGTGTGGATCCAGGAGCAATGATGAGAGTGTGTGGTATCAGAATCAATCCTGAGAGTTTTTGGATTGGGATCAATCCTGAGAGTTTCTTGATCGGGAACAATCCTGAGAGTGTGTGGGTTCAAGATCAACGATGAGAGTGTGTGCAATCAGGATCAATCCTGAGAGTGTGTGGATCAGGATCAATCCTTAGACTGTGTGGGATCAGGATCATTCCTTAAATGTGTGGTTCAGGATCAATCCTGAGAGTACGTGAATCAGGATCAGTCCCGAGTGTGAAAAAGCAAGAATCCTGAGAGTCTGGGGATCAGATGGAATCCTGAGAGTGAGCTGATAAGAATCAATCCTGAGAGTGTGTTGATCAGGATAATTCCTTAAATGTTTGGATCAGGGTCAACACTTTGAGTGTGTGGGATCAGGATCTATCGCGAGAGTGTTCTGGATCAGTTTCTTTCCGAAGGGTGCACTAAGGATCAATCCTGAGAATGTGTGGGTGAGGATCAATCCTGAGAGAGGGTGTGATCATGATCAATCCTGAGAGTGAATGGATTAGGTTAAATCTGGAGTTATGCGGATCAGGATCAATCCTGAGAGTATGTTAGTGGATCACGATCAACAGTGAGAGAGTGTGGGATCAGGAACAATCCTGAGAGTATATGTGATCATGATCACTTCTGAGTGCATTTGCATCAGGATCAATCCTGACAGTGTGGGGGATCAGGTTCAATCCTGAGAGTGGGTGGACCAGGATAAACCTGGCTAAGGTGTGGATCAGGGTCAATCCTGAGGGTATTTGGATCAGGGTGTATCATGAGAGTGTGTGGATCAGGATCAATCCTGAGATTGTGTGGGTTCAGAGGCAATCCAAATGGCTTCTGGATCAGGATCAATCGTGACAGTGTTTGAATCTGGACAAATCCTGAGGGTTTTGTGACCAGGATCAATCCTGAGAGTATGCGGAACAGGTTCAATCCTGAGAGAGCGTGAATCAGGGTGAATCCTGAGTGTGTGTGGATGAGGATCTATCCTGAGAGTTCAGGGATTAGGATCCATCCTGAGAGTGTGTTTATAATTTACAAAGCTGAGAATGTGTGGGTGGGAATCAACCCTGAGAGTGAGTTCATCAAGAACAATCCTGAGAGTGTGTAGATCAGCATCAATCTTGAGAGAGTGTGCAATCATGATAAATCCTGAGAGTGTATGGATCAGGGTCAATCTGGAATGTTGTGGATCAGGATCAATCCTTAGAATGTGTTGATCAGGATGAATCCTGAGATTTTCTTGATGAGGATTAATCCTGAGAATGTGTGTATCAGGATCAATCCTGAGAGCGTGGGAGATCAGGGTGAATACTGACAGTGTGAGGATCAGGATCATTAATGTGATTGTATGGATCAGGATCAATTCTGAGAGTCTGTGGATCAGTAGCAATACTAAAAGTGCATGAGATCAGCATCAATACTGAGAGTGCATGGATCAGGTGTACACTGAGAGTGTATGGATCGGGATCAATGCTGAGAGTGGGTGGATCTGAATCAATACTGACAATGTGTGGATCAGAATGAATCTTGGGAGTGTGTGGATCAGGTTCAATACAGAGAGGGTGTGTTTCAGGATCAACACTGAGAGTGAGGGTGATCTTTTTCAATCCTGAGAGCGCGTGAATCATGATCAACTCTGAGAATGTGCAGATCACTTTCAATCCTGAGAATGTGTGGATCATGATAAATCCTGAGAGTGTGTGGATCAGGTCAATTCCTGAGGGTGTGCTGATCAGGATCAATCCTTAGAGTGTGTGGATCAGGTGCAATCCTGAGAGTTTCTGAATCAGGAAGAAATCTGAATGTATGTGGATGAGGATCAGTCCAGAGGGAGTGTGAATCTGGAACAATCCTGAGATGATGTTGCTGAGGATCAGTCCTGGGAGTGAGTGATAATGGATTGTGTTGATTAGGATCATTCCTTAGAGTTTGTGGATCAGGATCAATCCAAAGACTGTGCGGTCAGTGTCAATCCTGAGAGAGTATGGAGGAGGGTAATTCCAGAGAGTGAGATTATCAGGAACAATCATGAGAGTGTGTGGATCAGGATCAACCCTTTGAGTTTGTGGGATCTGAATCAATCCTGAGAGTGTTGTGGATCAGGTTCATTCTGCAGGGTGTAGGTTAAGGATCAATACTGAGAGTGTATGCATGAGAGTGTGCTGATCAGGAACAATGCTGAGAGTGTGTGTTTCAGGGTCAATCCTGTGAGTGTGTGTTTCAGGGTCAATCCTGTGAGTGTGTTGATCAGGATCAATCCTGAATTTGTGTGGATGAGGATCAATCCTGAGAGTGTGTGGATCAGGAGCAATGATGAGAGTGTGTGGGATCAGCATCAACACTGAGAGTTTGTGGATTGGGATCAATCCTGAGAGTTTCTTGATCGGGAGCAATCCTGAGAGTGTGTGGGTTCAAGATCAATGATGAGAGTGTGTGCAATCAGGATCAATCCTGAGAGTGTGTGGATCAGGATGAATCCTTAGACTGTTTGCGGATCTGGATCAACCCTGTGAATGAATGGATCAAAGTCAATCCTGAAAATTTGTGGATCAGGATCAATCCTGAGAGTGTCTGGATCAGGACAAATCAGAGGGTGTGCTGATCAGGATCAATCCTGATAGTGTGGTGAAATCAGGGTCAATCCTGAGAGTGTGTGGATCAGGTGCAATCCTAAGAGTTTCTGAATCAGGAAAAATCTTGAGTGTGTGTGGATGAGGATTATTCCTGAGAGAGTGTGAATCAACAACAATCCTGAGAGTCTGGGGATGATGATCAATCCTGAGAGTGAGCTTATGAGGATAAATCCTGACAGTGTGTTCATCAGGATCATTCCTTAAATGTGTGGATCAGGGTCATTCCTGAGAGTGTGTGAATCAGGATCAATCCTGAGTGTGAAGCAGCAACAATCCTGAGAGTCTGGGGATCAGATGGAATCCTGAGAGTGAGCTGAAAAGAATCAATCCTGAGAGTGTGTTGATTAGGATAATTCCTTAAATGTTTGGATCAGGGTCAACCCTTTGAGTGTGTGGGATCAGGATCATTCGTGAGAGTGTTCTGGATCAGTTTATTTCCAAAGGGTGAGCTAAGGATCAATCCTGAGATTGTGTGGGTGAGGATCAATCTTGAGAGAGTGTGCGATCATGATCAATCCTGAGAGTGTGTGGGTGAGGATCAATCCTGAGAGAGTGTGCGATCATAATCAATCCTGAGAGTGTTTGGATTAGAATCAATCTGGCATGTGTGCGGATCAGGATCAATCCTGAGAGTTTGTTAGTGGATCAGGATCAACAATGAGAGAGTGTGGGATCAGGAACAATCCTGAGAGTATATGTGATCATGATCACTTCTGAGTGCATTTGCATCAGGATCAATCCTGACAGTGTGGGGGATCAGGTTCAGTCCTGAGATTGGGTGGATCTGGATAAACCCGGGGAAGGAGTGGATCAGGATCAATCCTGAGGGTGTTTGGATCAGGGTGTATCCTTAGAGTGTGTGGATCAGAATCAATCCTGAGATTGTGTGGGTTCAGAGGCAATCCAAATGGCTTCTGTATCAGGATCAATCGTGACAGTGTGTGCATCTGCACAATTCCTGAGGGTTTTGTGACCAGGATCAATCCTGAGAGTGTGTGGAACAGGTTCAATCCTGAGAGAGTGTGAATCAGGGTGAATCCTGAGTGTGTGTGGATGAGGATCTATCCTGAGAGTTCGGGGATTAGGATCCATCCTGAGAGTGTGTTTATAATTTACAAAGCTGAGAATGTATGGGTGAGAATCAACCCTGAGAGTGAGTTCATCAAGAACCATCCTGAGAGTGTGTAGATCAGGATCAATCTTGAGAGAGTATGCAATCATGATAAATCCTGAGAGTGTATGGATCAGGGTCAATCTGGAGTGTTGTGGATCAGGATCAATCCTTAGGATGTGTTGATCAGGATAATTCCTTAAATGTTTGGATCAGGGTCAACCCTTTGAGTGTGTGGGATCAGGATCAATCGTGAGAATGTTCTGGATCAGTTTATTTCTGAAGCGTGGGCTAAAGATCAATCCTGAGAGTGTGTGGCATCAGCGTCAATCCTGAGAGTGTGTGGATCAGCATCAATTCTGAGAGTGTGTGGATCAGTGTCAATCCTGATAGTGTGTCAATTAAGATCAATACTGAGAGTGTGTGGATCAGGACAAATCTGAGGGTGTGCTGATCAGGATCAATCCTGATAGTGTGGTGGAATCAGGATCAATCCTGAGAGTCTATGGATCAGGTGCAATCCTGAGAGTTTCTGAATCAGAACCAATCGTGAGAGTCTGGTGATAAGAATCAATCCTGAGAGTGAGCTTTTGAGGATCAGTCCTGAGAGTGTGTGGGTCAGGATCAATCCTGAGAGTGTGTGGAACAGGGTCAATCCTGAGAGGGTATGGATGAGGGTCAATCATGAGAGTGTGGTGATCAGGATCCATCCTGAGAGTGTGTTTATGAGTTACAATCCTGAGATTGTGTTGATCAGGATCAAGCCTTTGAGTGTGTGAGATCAGGATCAATCCTGAGAGTGTTGTGGATCAGGTTCATTCCAGAGGGTGTGCATTCAGGATCAATCCTGAGAGTGTATGCATCAGGTGCACCCTGAGAGTGTGTGGTTCAGGATCAATGCTGAGAGTGTGTGGATCAGGATCAAGCCTGTGAGTATGTGGATGAGTGTCAATCCTAAGAGTGTGGTGGATCAGGTTAAATAATGAGGATGTGTGGATCAGGGTCAATCCTGAGAGTGTGTGGATTAAGATCAGTCCTGAGACTGTGTGGTTCAGGATCAGCCCGGTGAGCATGTGGATGAAGATCAATCCTGAGATTCTGGTGGATCAAGTTCAATCCTAAGGGTGTGTGGATAGGATCAATCCTGAGAGTCTGTGGATCAGAGTCACTCCAGAGAGTGTATGGATCGGGATCAATCCTGAGAGTTAGCATTTCAGGATCAATGATGAAAGTGTGTGGGATCAGGATCAATCCTGAGCATATGTGTGATCAGGAACACTCCTGACAGCATGTGTATCAGGATCAACACTGAGTGCAGGGGAATCAGGATCAATCTTGAGAGTGTGTGGATAAGGATCAACCCAGAGATTGTCTTGAATCAGGGTCAATCCTGAAAGAGTGTGGGATCAGGATCAACTCTGTTGAATGTGTAGATCAGGGTCAATCCTGAAAGTTTGTGGATCAGGATCAGTACTGAGATTGTATGGATCAGTGTCAATCCTGAGAGCGTGTGGATAAGGATCAATCCTGAGAGTGTGTGGATAAGGATCAATCCTGAGAGTGTGTGGATCAGGTGCAATCCTGAGAGTTTCTCAATCAGGAAGAATCCTGAGTGTGTGTGGATGAGGATCAATCCTGAGAGAGTGTGAATCAGCAACAATCCTGAGAGTCTGGGGATAAGGATCAATCCTTAGAGTGAGCTTATAAGGATTAATCCTGAGAGTGTGTTGATCAGGATCATTCCTTAAATGTGTGGATCAGGGTCAATCCTGAGAGTGTGAGGTTCACGGTCAATCCTGAGTGAGTATGGCCGATGGTCAATCCTGATAGTGTGGGGGAATCAGGATCAATCCTGTGAGTTTTGTGGATCAAGTGCAATCCTGAGAGTTTCTGAATCAAGAAGAATCCTGAGTGTTTGTGGATGAGGATCAATCCTGAGAGAGTGTGAATCAGCAACTATCCTGAGAGTTTGGGGATAAGGATCAATCCTGAGAGTGAGCTTATAAGGATCAATCCTGAGAGTGTGTTGAACAGGATCATTCCTTAAATGTGTGGATCAGTGTCAGTCATGAGAATGTGTGAATCAGGATCAATCCTGAGAGTATGTGGTCCAGGGTCAATCCTGAGAGAGTATGGAGGAGGGTCAATCCTGAGAGTGAGATTATCAGGAACAATCCTGAGAGTGTGTGGATCAGGATCAACCCTTGGAGTATGTGGAATCAGGATCAATCCTGTGAGTGTTGTGGATCAGGTTCATTCCGCAGGGTGTACATTAAGGATCAATCCAGAGAGTGTAAGCATTAGGTGCACCCTGAGAGTGTGTGGATCAGGATCAATGCTGAGAGTTTGATTCAGGTTCAATCCTGAGAGTGTGTGGATCAGGATCAACCCTGTGAGTGTATGGGATCAAGATCAATCCTGAGAGTGTGTGGGATCAGTGGCAGTAAAAATGGCTTCTGGATCAAGATCAATCCTGACAGTGTATGCATCAGGACAAATCCTGAGGGTCTGCCAATCAGGTTGAATCCTGAGTGTGGGGGGACCATGATCAATCCTGAGAGTGTGTGAATCAGGTTCAATCCTGAGAGTGTGTGAATCAGGGTGAATCCTGATTGTGTGTGGATGAGGATCAATCCAGAGAGTGAGGTGATCAGGATCCATCTTGAGAGTGTGTTTATTTGTTACAAACCTGAGATTGTGTGGGTGAGGATCAATCCTGAAAGTGTATGGATCAGGATCAATCTGGAGTGTGCGTGGATCAGGATCAATCCTGAGAGCATCGAGAATCAGGTTCAATCTTGAGAGTGTGTTGATAAGGATCAACCCAGAGATTGTGTGGGATCGGGATCAATCCTGAGAGTGTGTGGCATCAGGATCAATAATGAGAGTGTGTGGATCAGGACAAATCCTGAGGGTGTGCCGATCAGGATCAATCCTGATAATGTGGGGGAATCAGGATCAATCCTGAGAGAGTTTGTGCATCAGGTGCAATCCTGAGAGTTTCTGAATCAGGAAGAATCCTGAGTGTGTGTGGATGGTAATTAATCCTGAGAGAGTGTGAATCAGCAACAATCCTGAGAGTGTGTGAATCAGGATCAATCCTGAGATTGTGTGCTTCATGGTCAATCCTCAGAAAGTATGGAGGAGGGTCAATCCTGAGAGTGAGATTATCAGGAACAATCCTGAGAGTGTCTGGTTCAGGTCAATGCTTGGAGTATGTGGGATCAGGAGCAATCCTGAGAGTGTTGTTGGTCAGGTTCATTCCAGATGGTATATGATGAGGATCAATCCAGGGAGTGTAAGCATCAGGTGCACCCTGAGAGTGTGTGGATTAGGATCAATGCTGAGAGTGTGTGATTCAAGTTCAATCCTAAGGCTGTGTGGATCAGGATCAACCCTGTGAGTGTGTGTGATCAGGATCAATCATGAGAGTGTGTGGGATCAGTGGCAGTACCAATGGCTTCTGGATCAGGATCAATCCTGACAGTGTATGCAACAGGACAAATCCTGAGGGTGTGCCTATCACGTTCAATCCTGTGTGGGGGGGGGATCAGATTCAGTCCTGAGAGTGTGTGAATCAGGGTGAATCCTGAGTGTGTGTGGATGAGGATCAATCCTGAGAGTGAGGTGATCAGGATCCATCTTGAGAGTGTGTTTATTAGTTACAAACCTGAGAATGTGTGGGTGAGGGTCAATCCTGAGAGTGAGTTTATCAAGAAGAATCCTGAGAGTGTTTAGATCAGGATCAACCCTGAGAGAGTGTGTGATCATGATCAATCCTGAGAGTGTATGGATCAGGATCAATCTAGAGTGTGTGTGGATCAGGATCTATCCTGAGAGTTAGTGGATCAGGGTCAAAGATGAGAGTATGTGTGATCAGGATCATTCCTGAGAGCATTTGGATGAGGATCAACCCTGAGAGCGTGGGGGACATATTCAATCCTGAGAGTCTGTGGATCAGATCAGCCCTTTGGGTATGTGGGATCTGGATCAATCCTGAGACAGTTGTGGAAGAGGTTCATTCCGGAGTGTGTGGATCAGGGAGTATCCTGTGAGTGTGTGGATCAGTATCATTCCTGAGATTGTGTGGGTTCAGAGGCAATCCCAATAGCTTCTTTATCAGGATCAATCCTGACAGTTTGTGCATCAGGACAAATCCTGAGGGTGTTCTGATCAGGATTAATCCTGAGTGTGTGGGGAATCAGCTTCAATCCTGAGAGTGGGTGAATCAGGGTGAATGCTGAGTGTGTGTATATGAGGATCAAACATGAGAGTGTGTGGATCAAGATCAACCCTGTGAGTTTGTGGGAACAGGATCAATCCTCAGAGTGTGTGGGATCAGGATAAATCCGGTGAGCACTTGAATGAGGATCAATCCTGTGAGTGTGGGGGAGCAGCTTCAATCCTGACTATTAGTTGATCAGGATCAATGATGAGAGTGTGTGGGATCAGGATCAATCCAGAGAGTGTGTGGTATCAGGATCAATCCTGAGAGCATGTGGATCAGGATCAACCCTGAGAGTGTGTGTGATCAGGTTCAATCCTGAAAATGGGCGGATTTGGATCAACACGGAGAGTGTGTGGATCAGGATCAATCCTCAGAGTGTGTGGTTCAGGAACAACACTGAAAGTGTGTGGATCAGGATTAATCCTGAGAATATGGGAGATCAGGTTCAATCCTGAGTTTGTGAGGATCAGGATCAATCCTCTGAGTGAGTGGATCAGGATCAATCCTGAGAGAGTGTGCATCAGGATCAATCCTGACTGTGTGCAGGTGAGAATCATTCCTGAGTGTGTGTGGGATCAGGATCAATCTTGAGAGTGTGGGGTATCAGGATCAAGTCTGAGAGAATGGTGAGTCAGGTTGAATCTGGAGAGTGTGTTAATCAGGATCAATCCTGAGCATCTGTGGATCAGTGTGAATCCTGAGTGTGTGTAGATCAGGTTTAATCCTGAGGTTGTGTGAATTGGGATCAATCCTGACAGTGTGTGGATCAGCATCAATCCTGAGACGGTGTGGATCAGAATCAACACTGAGAGTGTGTGGATGAGAATTAATCCTGAGAGTGCAGGGATCGAGATTAATCCTGAGAGTGTGTGGATTAGCTGCACACTGAGAGCTTGTGGATCAGGATCAATGCTGAGAGTGTTTGGATCAGTGTCAATACTGAGAGTGTGTGAATCAGGGTCAATCCTGAGAATGTGTGGATCATGATCAACCCTGTGAGTGTGTGGGATCAGGATCAATCCTTAGAGAATGCAGATCAGGATCAACCCTGAAAGTGGATGGATCAGAATTAATCCTGAGAGTGTGTGTATCAGGATCAATACAGAGATTGTTTGGATCAGGAACAACCCTGAGAGTATGGGCGAGTAGGATGAATCCTGAGAACATGTGGATAAGAATCAACTCTGATATTGTGCGGATCCAGATGAATCCTGAGACTGTGGGAATCAGGCTCAATACTGACAGTGTTTGGATCAGGGTCATTCCTGAGTGTCTGTGTGTTCAGGGGCAATCCCAAGGGTTTGTGGGATAAGGATCAATCCTGAGAGTTTGTGGATCAGAGTGACTACTGGAAGTGTGTGGACTGGGATCAAACCTGAGAGTGTGTGGATCGGGATCAATCCTGAGAGTCAGTGGATCAGGATCAACGATAAGAGTGTGTGGGATCAGAGTCAATATTGAGAATGTGTGGGATCAGGGTCAATAATGAGAGTGTGAGGGATCAGGTTCAATCCTGAGATGGTGTGGATCAGGATCAACACTGAGTGTGGGTGGATGAGAATTAATCCTGAGAGTGCAGGGATCGAGATTAATCCTGAGAGTGTGTGGATTAGCTGCACACTGACAGCATGTGGATCAGGATCAAGGATGAGAGTGTTTGGATCAGTGTCAATACCGATAGTGTGTGGAGCAGGGTCAATCCTGAGAATGTGTGGATCATGATCAACCCTGTGAGTTTGTGGGATCAGGATCAATCCTGAGAGTGTTTGGGATCAGGATCAATCCTTAGAGCATGCGCATCAGGATCAACCCTGAGAGTGGCTGGATCAGAATTAATCTCAAGAGTGTGTGAATCAGGATCAATATAGAGATTGTGTGGATCAGGATCAACCCTGTGAGTTTGTGGATCAGAGTGACTCCTGGGAGTGTGTGGACTGGGATCAATCCAGAGAGTGTGTGGATCGGAATCAATCCTGAGAGTTAGTGGATCAGGATCCACGATGAGAGTGTGTGGGATCAGGATCAACCCGGAGAGTGTGTGGATCAGGATCAATCCTGAGAGTTTGGGGGATCAGCTACAGACTTGAGAGTGGATGGATCAGGATCAACCCGGAGATTATGTGGATCAGGATCAATGCTGAGAGTGTGTGGATCAGGATCAACCCTGTAATTGTGGGGCGTGAGGTTAACTCCTGAGAATGTGATGTATCAGGATCAATCCTGAGAGTGTGTAGATCAGGATCAATCCTGTAATTGTGGGGGATAATGTTCCCTCCTGAGGTTGTGGGGGATAAGGTTCAATCCTGTGATTGTAGGGAACAGGATAAAACCTGAGAATGAGTGGATCGGGATCAACCCTGTGAGTCTGTGAGATCAGGATCAATCCACACAGTGTGCAGGATCAGGATCAATTCTGTGAACACGTGGATGAGAATCAATCCTGAGAGTGTGGTGGATCAGGATCAACGATGATAGTGTGTGGGATCAGGGTCAATAATAAGAGTGTGAGGGATCAGGATCAATCTTGAGTGTTAGTTGATCAGGATCAGCAATGAGAGTGTGTGGGATCAGGGTCAATAATGAGAGTGTAAGGGATCAGCTCCAATCCTGAGTGTTAGTTGATCAGGATCAGCAATGAGAGTGTGTGGGATCAGGATCAATAATGAGAGTGTAAGGGATCAGGTCCAATCCTGAGTGTTAGTTGATGAGGATCAACAATGAGAGTGTGTGGGATCAGGGTCACTAATGAGAGTGTGTGGGATCAGGATCAATCCTGAGAGCATGTGGAACAGGATCAACTCTGAGAGCGTAGGGATCAGGTTCAATCCTGATAGTGGGTGGATCAGGATAAGCATGGAGAGTGTGTGGATCAGGATCATTCCTTAAAGAGTGTGCATGAGGGTCAATCCTGAGAGTGTGTGAATCAGGATCAATCCTGAGAGTGTGTAGATCAGGGTCAATCCTGAGATGGTATGGATTAGGATCGATCCTCAGAGTGTGTTTATTAGCTACAATCCTGAGAATGTGTTGATGAGGATCAATCCCGAAAGTGAGTTGATCAATAACAATCCTGAGAGTGTGTGGATCTGGATCAACCCTGTGAATGTGTGGGATCAGAATCAACCAGGAGAGGGTTGGGGGTCAGGTTCATTATAGAGGGTGTACATTCACGATCAATCCTGTTGGTGCGGGTGTTCAGGATCAATCCTGAGAGTGCATGCATCAGGTGCATCCTGAGAGTGTGTGGATCAAGATCAACGCTGAGAGTGTGTGGATCAGGGTCAATCCAGAGAGTGGGTGGATCAGGATCAATCCTGAGAGTGTGTGGATCAGATCAAACCTCTGAGTGTTGGTTTCAGGATCAATCCTGCAAGAGTGTCAGATCAGGAGCAATCCAGGGAGCATAAGGATTAGAATCAATCCCGAGACTGCAGTGGATCAGATTCAATACTGAGAGTGTGTGGCACATGATAAATCCTGACAGTTTGTGGATCAGGGTGAATACTGAGAGTCCGTTGATCAGAGAGACTCCTGAGAGTGTGCGGATCATGGTCAATCCTGAGAGTCCGTAGATCAGGATCAATGATGAGAGTGTGTGGGATCAGGATCAAACTGGAGTGTGTGTGGATCAGGATCAATCCTGAGAGTGTGTGGATCAGGATCAACACTGTGAATGTAGGGGTTAAGGTTCAATCCTGAGAGTGTGGGGTATCAGGATCAATCCTGAGTGTGTGTGGATCAGGATCAATCCTGTGATTGTTGGGATAATGTTCAATCCTGAGGCTGTGGGGGATAAAGATCAATCCTGAGAGTGTGTGAATCAGAAAATACAGAGATGGTGTGGATCAGGATCAACCCTGAGTGTGCGGGGGATGAGTTTCCATCCTCAGAGTGTGTGGATCAGGATCAACACTGAGATTGTGTGGATCAGGAAGAATCCAGAGAGTGTGTGGATCAGGATGAATCGTGAGAGTGTGTGGATCAGGATCAATCCTCAGACTGTGTGGGTCAGGATCAACAATGAGATTGTGTGGACCAGGATGAATCCTGAGAGTGTGTGGATCAGGATGAAACCTGAGAATGTGTGGATCGGGATCAATTCTGAGGGTGTGTGGATCAGTTTCAATCCTGAAAGTGTGTGAATCAGGATGGATCCTGATTGTGTGGATGAGGATCAATCCTGAGATTGAGGTGATCAGGTTCAATCCTGAGAGTGTGTTGATCAGGATCATACCTTAAATGTGTGGATCAGGGTCAATCCTGAGAGTATGTGAATCAGTATCAATCCTGAGAGTGTGCGGATCAGGGTCAATCCTGGGACAGTATAGATGAGGGTTAATCCTGAGAGTGCGGTGATCAGGATCTATCCTGAGAGTCTGTTCATCAGTTACAAACCTGAGAATGTGTGGATGAGGATAAATTCTGAGAGATAGTTGATCAGTAACAATCCTGAGAGTGTGTGGATCACAATCAATCCTGAAAGTGTATGTGATCATGATCAATCCTGAGAGTGTATGGATCAGGTTCGATCTTGAGTGTGTGTGGATCAGGATCAATCTTGAGTGTGATTTGATCAGGATGAATCCTGAGTGTTTGTTGATCAGGATGAATCCTGAGAGTGTGGGGTATCAGGGTCAATCCTGAGAGCGTGTGGATCAGGATCAATCCTTTGATTGTGTGGTATAAGGTTCAATCCTGAAGATGCGGGGGATAAGGAATAATCCTGAGAGTGTGTGAATCAGGATCAATAGAGAGATGGTATGGATCAGGATCAACCTTGAGAGTGCGGGAGATCAGTTTCCATCCTTGAGTGTGTGGATCAGGATCAACAATGAGATTGTGTGTATCAGGAACAATCCTGATAGTGTGTGGATCAGGATGAATCCTGAGAGTGTGTGGATCAGGGTCAATACTCAGAGTGTGTGCTTCAGGAACAACACTGAGATTGTGTGAATCAGGATGAATCCTGAGAGTGTGTGGATCAGGATGAACCCTGAGAGTGCGTGGATCAGAAATAATCCTGAGAGTGTGTGGATTAGGTGGACACTGACAGTGTGTGGATGAGGATCAATGCTGAGAGTGTTTGGATCAGTGTCAATCCAGAGAGTGTGTGGATCAGGATCAATCCTGTGATTGTGTGGGATAAGGTTCAATCCTGAGTTTGTGGGGGATAAGTATCAACCCTGAGAGTGTGTGAATCAGAATCAATTTCAGAGATGGTGTGGATCAGGATCAACCCTGAGAATACAGGGGATCAGTTTCTATCCTCAGAGTGTGTGGATCAGGATCAACACTGAGATGGTGTGTATCAGGATGAATCCTGAGTGTGTGGATCAGGATCGATCTGGAGTGTGTGTGGATTAGGATCAATCTTGAGAGTGTGTTGATCAGGATGAATCCTGAGAGTTTATTTATCAGGATGAATCCTGAGAGTGTGTGGGTCAGGATTAATCCTGAGAGCATGGGCGATCAGTTCAATCCTGAGTGTGTGAGGCTCAGGATCAATCCTCTGAGTGAGTGGATCAGGATCAATCCTGAGAGAGTGTGCATCAGGATCAATCCTGACAGTGTGCAGATGAGAATCATTCCTGAGTGTGTGTGGGATCAGGATCAATCTTGAGAGTGTGGGAGATCAGGATGAACCCTGAGAGAATGGTGGGTCAGGTTGAATCTGGAGAGTGTGTTAATCAGGATCAATCTTGAGTGCATGTGGATCAGTGTGAATCCTGGGTGTGTGTGGTTCAGGTTTAATCCTGACAGTAGAATTGGGATCAATCCTGATAGTGTGTGGATCAAGATCACTCCTGAGACGGTGAGGATCAGGATCAACATTGAGAATGTGTGGATGAGAATTAAACCTAAGAGTGTGTGGATTAGCTGCACACTGAGAGCGTGTGGATCAGGATTAATGCTGAGAGTGTTTGGATCAGTGTCAATACTGAGAGTGTGTGGATCAGGGTCAATCCTGAGAATGTGTGGATCATTATCAACCCTGTGAGTGTGTGGGATCAGGATCAAACCTTAGTGCATGCGGATCAGGATCAACCCTGAGAGTGAGTGGATCAGAATTAATCCCAAGAGTGTGTGAATCAGGATCAAAACAGAGATTGTGTGGATCAGGATCAACCCTGAGAGTATGGGTGAGTAGGATCAATCCTGAGAATGTGTGGATAAGAATCAACTCTGAGATTGTGTGGATCCAGATGAATCCTGAGACTGTGTGGATCAGGCTCAATACTGACAGTGTGTGGATCAGGATCATTCCTGAGTGTCTGCGAGTTCAGGGGCAATCCCAAGGGTTTGTGAATCAGGATCAATCCTGAGAGTTTGTGGATCAGAGTGACTCCTGGGAGTGTGTGGACTGGGATCAATCCTGAGAGTGTATGGATCAGGATCAATCCTGAGAGTTAGTGGATCAGTGTCAATCCTCAGAGTGTGTGGATCAGGATCAACACTGAGATGGTGTGGATTAGGATGAATCCTGAGAGTGTGTGGATCAGGATGAATCCTGAGAGTGTGTGGATCAGGATCAATCCTCAGAGTGTGTGGGTCAGGAACAGCACTGAGATTGTGTGGCTCAGGATGAATCCACTGAGTGAGTGGATCAGGATCAATCCTGACAGCGTGTGCATCAGGATCAATCCAGACAGTGTGCAGATGAGAATCATTCCTGAGTATGTGTGGGATTTGGATCAATCTTGAGAGTGTGGAGGTTCAGGATCAACCCTGAGAGAATGGTCGGCCAGGTTGAATCTGGAGAGTGTGTTAATCAGGATCAATCCTGAGTGTCTGGGGGTCAGTGTGAATCCTCAGTGTGTGTAGATCAGATTTAATCCTGTGGCTGTGTGAATTGGGATCAATCCTGACAGTGTGTGGATAAGGATTAATCCTGAGACGGTGTGGATCAGGATCAACACTGCGAGTGTGTTGATGAGAATTAATCCTGAGAGTGCAGGGATCGAGATTAATCCTGAGAGTGTGTGGATTAGCTGCACACTGAGAGCGTGTGGATCAGGATCAAGGATGAGAGTGTTTGGATCAGTGTCAATCCTGAGAGTTTGTGAATCAGGGTCAATCCTGAGAATGTGTGGATCATTAACAACCCTGTGAGTGTGTGGGATCAGGATCAATCCTGAGAGTGTTTGGGATCAGGATCAAACCTTAGTGCATGCAGATCAGGATCAACCCTGAAAGTGAGTGGATCAGAATTAATCCCAAGAGTGTGTGAATCAGGATCAAAACAGAGATTGTGTGGATCAGGATCAAACCTGAGAGTATGGGTGTGTAGGATCAATCCTGAGAATGTGTGGATAAGAATCAACTCTGAGATTGTGTGGATCCAGATGAATCCTGAGTGTGTGTGGATCAGGCTCAATACTGACAGTGTGTGGATCAGGATCATTCCTGAGTGTCTGCGGGTTCAGGGGCAATCCCAAGGATTTGTGGAACAGGATCAATCCTGAGAGTGTGTGGGATCAGTATCAATCCTGAGAGCATGTGGAACAGGATCAACCCTGAGAGCGTAGGGCTCATGTTCAATCCTGATAGTGTGTGAGATCAGGATCAACCTGGAGAGTCTGTGGATCAGGATCAATCCTGAGAATCTGTTGATCAGGATCATTCCTTAAAGTGTGTGCATGAGGGTCAATCCTGAGAGTGCGTGAATCAGGATAAATCCTGAGATTGTGTTGATCAGTCAATCCTGAGCTGGAATGGATTGGGATCCATCCTGAGAGTGTGTTTATCAGCTACAATCCTGAGAATGGGTGGATGAGGATCAATCCTGAGATTGAGTTGATCAATAACAATCCTGAGGGGGTGTGGATCTGGAACAACCCCGTGAGTGTGTGGGATCAGAATCAACACTGAGAGTGTTGGGGATCAGGTTCTTTCTGGAGGGTTGCATTCATGATCAATCCTGTTGGTGCGGGGGTTCAGATCAATCCTGAGACTGTATGCATCAGGTGCACCCTGAGAGTAGGTGTATCAAGATCAACACTGAGAGTGTGTGGATCAGGTTCAATCCAGAGAGTGAGTGAATCAGGATGAATCCTGAGTGTGTGTGGATGAGGATCAATCCTGAGATTGGGGTGATCAGATTCAATCCTGAGAGTGTGTTGATCAGCATCTTACATTAAACGTGTGGATCAGGGTCAATCCTGAGAGTGTGTGAATCAGTATCAATCCTGAGAGTGTGTGGATCAGGGTCAATCCTGAGACAGTATAGATGAGGGTTAATCCTGACAGTTTGGTGATCAGGATCTATCCTGAGAGTGTGTTCATCAGTTACAATCCTGAGAATGTGTGGATGAGGATAAATTCTGAGAGATAGTTGATCAGTAACAATCCTGAGAGTGTGTGGATCACAATCAATCCTGAAAGTGTATGCAATCATGATCAATCCTGAGAGTGTATGGATCAGGACCTATCTGGAGTGTGTGTGGATCAGGATGAATCCTGAGAGTTTGTTGATCAGGATGAATCCTGAGACTGTGGGGTATCTGGGTTAATCCTGAGAGTGTGTGGATCAGGATCAATCCTGTGATTGTGTGGTATAAGATTCAATCCTGAGGGTGCGGGGGATAAGGATCAATCCTGAGAGTGTGTGAATCAGGATCAATAGAGAGATGGTGTGGATCAGCATCAACCCTGAGAGTGTGTGGATCAGGAACAACACTGAAATTGTGTGGATCAGGATGAATCCTGAGAGTATGTGGATCAGGATGAATCCTGAGAGCACGTGGAACAGGATCAACGCTGAGAGCGTAGGGCTCAGGTTCACTCCTGATAGTGTGCGGGATCAGGATCAACTTGGAGAGTCTGTGGATCAGGATCAATCCTGAGAATCTATTGATCAGGATCATTCCTTAAAGTGTGTGCATCAGGGTCAATCCTGAGAGTGTGTGAATCAGGATCAAACCTGAGAGTGTGTTCATCAGGGTCAATCCTGAGATGGGGTGGATCAGGATCCATCCTGAGAGTATCTTTATCAGTTACAATCCTGAGGATGTGTGGATGAGGAACAATCCTGAGAGTGAGTTGATCAATAACAATCCTGAGAGTGTGTGGATCTGGATCAACAACGTGAGTTCTGCTGGTTCAGATCGATCCTGAGTGTGTATGCATCAGGTGCACCCTGAGAGTATGTGCATCAAGATCAACGCTGAGAGTGTGTGGATCAGGTTCAATCCAGAGAGTGTGTGGATCAGGATCAATCCAGAGAGTGTGTGTTTCAGGATCAAACCTCTGAGTGTTGGGTTAAGGATCAATCCTGCAAGAGTGTAGGATCAGGATCAATCCGGGGAGCATGAGGAACAGAATCAATCCTGGGATTGTGGCGGATCAGATTCAATAATGTGAGTGTGTGGAACAGGATCAATCCTGAGAGTTTGTGGATCAGTGTGAATACTGAGAGTCTGTGGATCAGAGAGACTCCTGAGAGTGCGCGGATCATGGTCAATCCTGAGAGTTTGTAGATCAGGATCAACGATGAGAGTGTGTGGGATCAGGATCAAGCTGGAGGGTGTGTGGATCAGGATCGACACTGAGATTGTGTGGATCAGGATGAATCATGAGAGTGTGTGGATCAGGGTCAATCCTCAGACTGTGTGGGTCAGGATCAACACTGAGATTGTATGGATCAGGTTGAATCCTGAGAGTGTGTGGATCAGGATGAATCCTGAGAGTGTATGGATCAAAAT
Organism: Carcharodon carcharias; assembly: GCF_017639515.1. Taxonomy (NCBI): domain Eukaryota; kingdom Metazoa; phylum Chordata; class Chondrichthyes; order Lamniformes; family Lamnidae; genus Carcharodon; species Carcharodon carcharias. Next base: position 95,147,200 of record NC_054476.1, on the reverse strand, counting down.
CAATTCTGAGGGTGTGCGGATCAAGTTCAATCCTGAGAGTATGTGAATCAGGATGAATCCTGAGTGTGTGGATGAGGATTAATCCTGAGATTGAGGTGATCAGGTTCAATCCTGAGAGTGTGTTGATCAGCATCTTACATTAAACGTGTGGATCAGGGTCAATCCTGAGAGTGTGTGAATCAGTACCAATCCTGAGAGTGTGCAGATCAGGGTCAATCCTGAGACAGTATAGATGAGGGTTAATCCTGAGAGTGTGTTGATCAGGATCCATCCTGAGAGTTTGTTCATCAGTTACAGTCCTGAGAATGTGTGGATGAGGATAAATTCTGAGAGATAGTTGATCAGTAACAATTCTGAGAGTATGTGGATCACTATCAACCCTGAAAGTGTATGCGATCATGAACAATCCTGAGAGTGTATGGATCAAGATCGATCTGGAGTGTGTGTGGATCAGGATCAGTCTTGAGAGTGTGTTGATCAGGATGAATCCCGAGAGTGTGGGTTATCAGGATCAATCCTGTGAGTGTGTGGCATAAGGTTCAATCCTGAGTGTGTAGGGGATAGGGATCAATTCTGAGAGTGTGTGAATCAGAATCAATATCAGAGATGGTGTGGATCAGGATCAACCCTGAGAATGCATGGGATCAGTTTCTATCCTCAGAGTGTGTGGATCAGGATCAACACTAAGATGGTGTGCATCAGGATGAATCCTGAGAGTGTGTGGATCAGGATGAATCCTGAGGGTGTGTGGATCAGGATCAATCCTCAGAGTGTGTGGGTCAGGATCAACCCAGAGAGTGTGTGGGATCAGGATGAATCCTGAAAGTGTGTGGATCAGGATCAATAGAGAGATGGTGTGGATCAGAATCAACCCTGAGAGTGCGGGGGATCAGTTTCTCTCGTCAGAGTGTGTGGATCAGGATCAACACTGAGAATGTGTGGATCAGGAACAATCCTAAGAGTGTGTGGATCACAATCACTCCTGACATTGTGTGCGATCATGCTCAATCTTGAGAGTGTATGGATCAGGATCGATCTGAAGTGTGTGTGGATCAGGACCAATCATGAGAGTGTGTTGATCAGGATGAATCCTGAGAGTTTATTTATCAGGATGAACCCTGAGAGTGTGTGGGTCAGGATTAATCCTGAAAGCATGGGGGATCAGGTTCAATCCTGAGTGTGTGAGGCTCAGGATCAATCCTCTGAGTGAGTGGATCAGGATCAATCCTGAGAGAGTGTGCATCAGGATCAATCCTGACAGTGTGCAGATGAGAATCATTCCTGAGAGTGTGTGGGATCAGGATCAATCTTGAGAGTGTGGGGGATCAGGATAAATGCTGAGAGAATGGTGGGTCAGGTTGAATCTGGAGAGTGTGTTAATCAGGATCAATCATGAGTGTATGTGGATCAGTGTGAATCCTGGGTGAGTGTGGATCAGTTTTAATCCTGAGGTTGTGTGAATTGGGATCAATGCTGACAGTGTGTGGATCAGGATCAATCCTGAGATGGTGTGGATCAGGATCATTCCTGAGAGTTTGTGGATGAGAATTAATCCTGAGAGTGCAGGGATTGAGATTAATCCTGAGAGTGTGTGGATTAGCTGCACACTGAGAGCTTGTGGATCAGGATCAATGCTGAGAGAGTTTGGATCAGTGTCAATACTGAGAGTGTGTGGATCAGGGTCAATCCTGAGAATGTGTGGATCATTATCAACCCTGTGAGTGTGTGGGATCAAGATCAAACCTTAGTGCATGCAGATCAGGATCAACCCTGAGAGTGAGTGGATCAGAATTAATCCCGAGTGTGTGTGAATCAGGATCAAAACAGAGATTGTGTTGATCAGGATCAACGCTGAGAGTATGGGCGAGTAGGATCAATCCTGAGAACGTGTGGATAAGAATCAACTCTGAGATTGTGTAGATTGAGATGAATCCTGAGACTGTGTGGATCAGGCTCAATACTGACAGTGTGTGGATCAGGATCATTCCTGAGTGTCTGCGGGTTCAGGGGCAATCCCAAGGGTTTGTGGATCAGGATCAATCCTGAGAGTTTGTGGATCAGAGTGACTCCTGAGAGTGTGTGGATTGGGATCAATCCTGAGAGTGTGTGGATCAGGAACAATCCTGAGAGTTGGTGGATCAGGATCAACGATGAGAGTGTGTGGGATCAGGATCAACCTGGAGAGTGTGTGGATCAGGATCAATCCTGAAAGTGTGTGGATCATGATCAATCCTGAGAATGTGGGGGATCAGCTACACTCTTGAGAGTGGGTGGATCAGGATCAACCCGGAGATTGTGTGGATCAGGATCAATGCTGAGAGTGTGTGGATCAGAATCAACCCTGTAATTGTGGGGCTTGAGGTAAACTCCTGAGATTGTGGAGTATCAGGATCAATCCTGATTGTGTGTAGATCAGGATCTATCCTGTGATTGTGGGAGATAATGTTCCCTCCTGAGATTGTGGGGGATAAGGTTCAATCCTGAGATTGTGGGGGACAGGATGAAACCTGAGAATGAGTGGATTGGGATCAACCCTGTGAGTCTGTGGGATCAGGATCAATCCTCACAGTTTGCAGGATCAGGAACAATCCTGTGAACACGTGGATGAGGATCAATCCTGAGAGTGTGGTGGATCAGGTTCAATCCTGACTGTTTGTTGATCAGGATCAACGATGATAGTGTGTGGGATCAGAGTCAATCCTGATAGTGTGTGGATCTGGATCAACCCCGTGAGTGTGTGGGATCAGAATCAATCCTGAGAGTGTTGAGGATCAGATTCATTCTAGAGGGTGTGCATTCATGATCAATCCTGTTGGTGCGGGGGTTCAGGATAAATCTGAAAGTGTATGGATCAGGGTCAATCCAGAGAGTGTGTGGATCAGGATCAACGCTGAGACTGTATGGATCAGGGTCAATCCAGAGAGTGTGCAGATCAGGATCAATCCTGAGAGTGTGTGGATCAGGATCAACCTGGAGAGTGTGTGGATCAGGATCAATCCTGAAAGTGTGTGGATCATGATCAATCCTGAGAATGTGGGGGATCAGCTACAATCTTGAGAGTGGGTGGATCAGGATCAACCCGGAGATTGTGTGGATCAGGATCAATGCTGAGTGTGTGGATCAGGATCAACCCTGTAATTGTGGGGCTTGAGGTAAACTCCTGAGATTGTGGAGTATCAGGATCAATCCTGATTGTGTGTAGATCAGGATCTATCCTGTGATTGTGGGAGATAATGTTCCCTCCTGAGATTGTGGGGGATAAGGTTCAATCCTGAGATTGTGGGGGACAGGATGAAACCTGAGAATGAGTGGATTGGGATCAACCCTGTGAGTCTGTGGGATCAGGATCAATCCTCACAGTTTGCAGGATCAGGAACAATCCTGTGAACACGTGGATGAGGATCAATTCTGAGAGTGTGGTGGATCAGGTTCAATCTTGACTGTTCGTTGATCAGGATCAACGATGATAGTGTGTGGGATCAGGGTCAATCCTGAGAGTTTGTGGATCAGGGTGAATACGGAGATTCTGTGGATCAGAGAGACTCCTGAGAGTGTTCCGATCATGGTCAATCCTGAGAGTTCATAGATCAGGATCAATCCAGAGAGTGGGTGGATCAAGATCAATCCTGTGATTGTTGGGATAAGGATCAATCCTGAGCGTATGTGAATCAGGATCAATACAGAGATGGTGTGGATCAGGATCAACCCTGAGAGTGCGGGGGATCAGTTTCCATCCTCAGAGTGTGTGGATCAGGATCAACACTGAGATTGTGTGGATCAGGATGAATCCAGAGAGTGTGTGGATCAGGATGAATCCTGAGAGTGTGTGGTTCAGGATCAATTCTGAGGGTGTGTGGATCAGGTTCAATCCTGAGAGTGTGTGAATCAGGATGAATCCAGAGTGTGTGGATGAGGATCAATCCTGAGATTGAGGTGATCAGGTTCAATCCTGAGAGTGTGTTGATCAGCATCTTACATTAAACATGTGGAGCAGGGTCAATCCTGAGAGTGTGTGAATCTGTACCAATCCTGAGAGTGTGTGGATCAGGGTCAATCCTGAGACAGTATGGATGAGGGTTAATCCTAAGAGTGTAGTGATTAGGATCAATCCTGAGAGTGTGTTCATCAGTTACAATCCTGAGAATGTGTGGATGAGGATAAATTCTGAGAGATAGTTGATCAGGAATAATCCTGAGAGTGTGTGGATCACAATCAATCCTGAAAGTGTATGCAATCATGATCAATCCTGAGAGTGTATGGATCAGGATCGATCTGGAGTGTGTGTGGATCAGGATCAATCTTGAGAGTTTGTTGATCAAGGTGAATCCTAAGAGTTTGTTGATCAGGATGAATCCTGAGAGTGTGGGGTATCAGGTTCAATCCTGAGAGTGTGTGGATCAGGATCAATAGAGAGATGGTGTGGATCAGGATCAACCCTCAGAGTGCGGGGGATCAGTTTCTATCCTCAGAGTGTGTGGATCAGGATCAACACTAAGATTGTGTGGATCAGGATCAACCCTGAGTATGTGTCAAACCAGGATCAATACTGTGAGTATGTGCATCAGGATCAATCCTGCGAGTGTGGGGGATCAGTTTCCATCCTCAGAGTGTGTGGATCAGGATCAACACTGAGATTGTGTGGATCAGGATGAATCCAGAGAGTGTGTGGATCAGGCTGAATCCTGAGAGTGTGTGGTTCAGGATCAATTCTGAGGGTGTGTGGATCAGGTTCAATCCTGAGAGTGTGTGAATCAGGATGAATCCAGAGTGTGTGGATGAGGATCAGTCCTGAGATTGAGGTGATCAGGTTCAATCCTGAGAGTGTGTTGATCAGCATCTTACATTAAACATGTGGAGCAGGGTCAATCCTGAGAGTGTGTGAATCCGTACCAATCCTGAGAGTGTGTGGATCAGGGTCATTCCTGAGACAGTATGGATGAGGGTTAATCCTAAGAGTGTAGTGATTAGGATCAATCCTGAGAGTGTGTTCATCAGTTACAATCCTGAGAATGTGTGGATGAGGATAAATTCTGAGAGATAGTTGATCAGGAACAATCCTGAGAGTGTGTGGATCACAATCAATCCTGAAAGTGTATGTGATCATGATCAATCCTGAGAGTGTATGGATCAGGATCGATCTGGAGTGTGTGTGGATCAGGATCAATCTTGAGAGTTTGTTGATCAAGGTGAATCCTAAGAGTTTGTTGATCAGGATGAATCCTGAGAGTGTGGGGTATCAGGTTCAATCCTGAGACTGTGTGGATCAGGATCAATAGAGAGATGGTGTGGATCAGGATTAACCCTCAGAGTGCGGGGGATCAGTTTCTATCCTCAGAGTGTGTGGATCAGGATCAACACTGAGATTGTGTGGATCAGGATCAACCCTGAGTATGTGTCAAACCAGGATCAATCCTGTGAGGATGTGCATCAGGATCAATCCTGCGAGTGTTTGGATCAGGATGAATCCTGAGAGTGTGTGGATCAGGGTCAATCCTCAGAGTGTGTGCTTCAGGAACAACCCTGAGATTGTATGAATCAGGATGAATCCTGAGAGTGTGTGGATCAGGATTAATCCTGAGAGTGCATGGATCAAATTAAGCCTGAGAGAGCAGGGATCAGGATTAATCCTGAGATTGTGTGGATTAGGTGGACACTGAGAGCATCTGGATCAGGATCATTGCTGAGAGTGTTTGGATCAGTGTCAATCCTGGGAGTGTGTGGATCATGATCAATCCTGTCATTGTTTGGGATAAGGTTGAATCGTGACTGTGTGGGGGAAAGGGATCATTCCTGAGAGTGTGTGAATCAGAATCAATTTCAGAGATGGTGTGGATATGGATCAACTCTGAGAATGCGGGGGATGAGTTTCTATCCTCAGAGTGTGTGGATCAGGATCAACACTGAGATTGTGTGGATCAGGATAAATCCTGAGAGTGTGTGGACCAGGATCAATCCTCAGAGTGTGCAGTTCAGGAACAACACTGAGATTGTGTGGATCATGATGAATCCTGAGAGTGTGTGGATCAGGATGAATCCTGAGAGTGTGTGGATCAGAATTAATCCTGAGAGTGCAGGAATCAGTATAAATCTTGAGAGTGTGTGGATTAGGTGGACACTGAGAGCATCAGGATCAGGATCAATGCTGAGAGTGTTTGGATCAGTGTCATTCCTGGGAGTGTGTGGATCATGATCAATCCTGTCATTGTTTGGGATAAGGTTTAATCGTGAGTGTGTGGGGGAAAGGGATCATTCCTGAGAGTGTGTGAATCAGAATCAATTTCAGAGATGGTGTGGATCAGGATCAACTCTGAGAATGTGGGCGATGAGTTTCTATCCTCAGAGTGTGTGGATCAGGATGAATCCTGAGAGCGTGTGGACCAGAATCAATCCTCAGAGTGTGTAGTTCAGGAACAACACTGAGATTGTGTGGATCATGATGAATCCTGAGAGTGTGTGGATCAGGATGAATCCTGAGAGTGTGTGGATCAGAATTAATCCTGAGAGTGCAGGAATCAGTATAAATCTTGAGAGTGTGTGGATTACGTGCACACTGAGAGCGTCTAGATCAGGATCGATGCTGAGAGTGTTTGGATCAGTGTCAATCCTGAGATTTTGTGAATCAGGATCAATCCTGTGATTGTGTGGGATAATGTTCAATCCTGAGGATGTGGGGGATAAGGATTAATCATGAGATTGTGTGTATCAGGATCAATTTCAGAGATGATGTGGATCACGATCAATCCTGAGAGTGTGTGAATCAGGATCAACCCTCTGAGTGTTGGGTTCAGGATCAATCCTGCAAGAGTGTTGGATCAGGATCAATCCAGTGAGCATGTGGATGAGAATCAATCCCGAGAGTGTGGTGGATCAGATTCAATCCTGAGTGTGTGTGGACCAGGCTGAATCCTGAGAGTTTTTGGAACAGAGAGACTCCAGAAATTGTGCAGATTGGGATCAATCCTGACAGTTCGTAGATCAGGATCAATGATGAGAGTGATTCAGATCAGGATCAACCCAGAGAGTGTGTGTATCAGGATCAATCCTGAGAGTGTGTGGATCAGGATCAACACTGTGAGTGTGGGGGTTAAGCTTCAATCCTGAGATTGTGAGGTATCAAGATCATTCCTGAGTGTGTGTGGATCAGGATCAATCCTGTGATTGTTGGGATACGGTTCAATCCTGAGGCTGCAGGGGATAAGGATCAATCCTGAGAGTGTGTGAATCAGGATCAATACAGAGATGGTGTGGATCAGGATGAACCCTGAGAGTGCAGGGGATCAGTTTCTATCCTCAGAGTGTGTGGATCAGGATCAACATTGTGATTGTGTGGATCAGGATGAATCCTGAGAGTGTGTGGATCAGGATGAATCCTGAGAGTGTGTGGATCAGAATTAATCCTGAGAGTGCAGGAATCAGTATAAATCTTGAGAGTGTGTGGATTAGGTGGACACTGAGAGCATCTGGATCAGGATCAATGCTGAGAGTGTTTGGATCAGTGTCATTCCTGGGAGTGTGTGGATCATGATCAATCTTGTCATTGTTTGGGATAAGGTTTAATCGTGAGTGTGTGGGGGAAAGGGATCATTCCTGAGAGTGTGTGAATCAGAATCAATTTCAGAGATGGTGTGGATCAGGATCAACTCTGAGAATGCGGGAGATGAGTTTCTATCCTCAGAGTGTGTGGATCAGGATCAACACTGAGATTGTGTGGATCATGATGAATCCTGAGAGTGTGTGGATCAGGATGAATCCTGAGACTGTGTGGACCAGGATCAATCCTGAGAGTGCAGGAATCAGTATAAATCTTGAGAGTGTGTGGATTAGGTGCACACTGAGAGCGTCTGGATCAGGATCAATGCTGAGAGTGTTTGGATCAGTGTCAATCCTGAGATTTTGTGGATCAGGATCAATCCTGTGATTGTGTGGGATAATGTTCAATCCTGAGGATGTGGGGGGTAAGGATTAATCATGAGATTGTGTGTATCAGGATCAATTTCAGAGATGATGTGGATCACGATCAATCCTGAGTGTGTGAATCAGGATCATCCCTCTGAGTGTTGGGTTCAGGATCAATCCTGCAAGAGTGTCGGATCAGGATCAATCCAGTGAGCATGTGGATGAGAATCAATCCCGAGAGTGTGGTGGATCAGATTCAATCCTGAGTGTGTGTGGACCAGGCTGAATCCTGAGAGTTTTTGGAACAGAGAGACTCCAGAAATTGTGCAGATTGGGATCAATCCTGACAGTTCGTAGATCAGGATCAATGATGAGAGTGATTCAGATCAGGATCAACCCAGAGAGTGTGTGTATCAGGATCAATCCTGAGAGTGTGTGGATCAGGATCAACACTGTGAGTGTGGGGGTTAAGCTTCAATCCTGAGATTGTGAGGTATCAGGATCAATCCTGAGTGTGTGTGGATCAGGATCAATCCTGAGATTGTTGGGATACGGATCAATTCTGAGGGTGCGGGGGATAAGGATCAATCCTGAGAGTGTGTGAATCAGGATCAATACAGAGATGGTGTGGATCAGGATGAACCCTGAGAGTGCAGGGGATCAGTTTCTATCCTCAGAGTGTGTGGATCAGGATCAACATTGTGATTGTGTGGATCAGGATGAATCCTGAGAGTGTGTGAATCAGGATGAGTGTGTTTGGATGAAGTAATCAGGATCAATCCTGAGTGTGTGTTGATCAGGATGAATCCTGAGAGTTTGTTGATCAGAGTCAATCCTGAGAGTGTGTGAATCTGTATCAATCCTGAGAGTGTGTGGATCAGGGTCAATCCTAAAACAGTATGGATGAGGATTAATCTTGAGAGCGTGTTCATCAGTTACCGTCCTGAAAATGTGTGGATGAGGATCAATTCTGAGAGAGAGTTGATCAGGAACAATCCTGAGAGTGTGTAGATCACAATCAATCCTGAAAGTGTATGAGATCATGATCAATCCTGCAAGTGTATGGATCAGGATCGATCTGGAGTGTCAGTGATTCAGGAACAATCTTGAAAGTGTGTTGATCAGGATGAATCCTGAGAGTTTGTTGATCAGGTTCAATCCCGAGAGTGGGTCGCTCAGTATCAACCCAGAGAGTGTGTGGATCAGGATCAATACTGAGAGTATGTTGATCAAGATGATTCCTTAAATTGTGTGCATCAGGGCCAATCCTGAGCCTGTGTGAATCAGGATCAATCCTGAGAGTGTGTTGATCAGGGTTAATCCTGAGATAGTGTGGATCAGGATCCATCCTGAGAGTGTGTTTATGAGCTACAATCCTGAGAATGTGTGGAGGAGCATCAATCCTGAGTGTGAGTTGATCAATAACAATCCTGAGAGGTGTGGATCTGGATCAGTCCCATCAGTGTGTGGATCTGGATCAAACCCATCAGTGTGTGGAATCAGAATCAATCCTGAGTGTTTTGGGGATCAGATTCATTCCAGAAGTTGTGCTTTCACGATCAATCCTGTTAGTGTGGGGGTTCAGGATCAATCCTGAGAGTGAATGCATCACGTGCACCGGGAGAGCGTCTAGATCAGGATCAATGCTGAAAGTGTGTGGATCAGGATCAAGCTTGTGAGCATGTGGATGTGGGTCAATCCTGAGACTGTGGTGGATCAGGTTAAATCCTGAAGGTGTGTGGATCAGGGTCAATCCTGAGAGTGTTTGGATCAGAATCAAACCTGAGACTGTGTGGATCAGGATCAACCCGGTGAACATGTGGATGAGGGTCAATCCTGAGAGTCTGGAGGATCAGGTTCAATCCTAAGGGTGTGTGGATCATGATCAATCCTGAGAGTTTGTGGATCAGGGAGATTCTTGAGAGTTCGTGGATCAGAGTCACTCCAGAGAGTGTGTGGATCAGGATCAATCCTGAGAGTGTCTGGATCGGAATCAATACTGAGTGTTAGTGGATCAGAATCACCGATGAAAGAGTGTGGGCTTGGGATCAATCCTGAAAGAGTGTCGGATCAGGATCAATCTGGTGAGCATATGGATGAGACAAACCTGAGAGTGTGGTGGATCAGATTCAATTCTGAGGGTGTGTGCATCAGGATCAATCCTGAGAGATTGTGGATCAGGGTGAATCCTGAGAGTTTGTGGAACAGAGAGATGCCTGAGAGTGTGCGGATCATGGTCAATTCTGAGAGTGTGTGGATCAGGATCAATACTGTGAGCATTGGGGTTAAGGTTCAATCCTGAGCGTGTGGGGATCAGGATCAATCCTGAGAGTTGTTGGATCGGGATCAATCCTGTGATTGTGTGGGATGAGGTTCAATCCTGAGAGTGTGGGGGATAAGGATAATCCTGAGAGTGTGTGAATCAGGATCAACACAGAGATGGTGTGGATCAGGATCAACCCTGAGAGTGTGGGGGATCAGTTTCTATCCTCAGAGTGTGTGGATCAGGATCAACACTGAGATTGTGTGGGTCAGGATGAATCCTGAGAGTGTGTAAATCAGGATGAATCCTGAGAGTGTGTGGATCAGGATCAATTGTAAAGACGTGTGGATCAGGTTCAATCCTGAGAGTGTTTGACTCAGGATGAATCCTGAGAGTGTGATGATCAGGATCCATCCTGAGAGTGTGTTCATCAGTTACCAACCTGAGAATGTGTGGATGAGGATCGATTCTGAGGGAGTTGATCAGCAACAATCCTGAGTGTGTGGATCAGAATCAATCCTGTGAGCATGTGGATCAGGATCAATCCTGAGGGTGTGTGGATCAGGATCAATCCTGTGAGTTTGTGGATCAGAGTGACTCCTGAGAGTGTGTGGATCAGGATCAAACCTGAGAGTTAGTGGATCAGGATCAAGGATGAGAGCGTGTGGGATCAGGATCAACACAGAGATTGTGTGGATCAGGATCAATACTGAGAGTGTGTGGATCAGGATCAACCCTGTGACTGTGGGGTTAATGATCAATCCTGAGGGTGTGGGGATTAAGGATCAATCCTGAGAGTGTGTGAATCAGGATCAATAGAGAGATGGTGTGGATCAGGATCGACCCTTAGAGTGTGGGGGATGAGTTTCAATCATCAGGGTGTGTGGATTAAGATCAACACTGAGATTGTGTGGATCAGGATCAAATCTGAGAGTGTGTGGATCAGGATCAAAACTGTGAGTCTGTGGGATCAGGATCAATCCTCAGAGTGTGCGGGATCAGGATCAATCCTGAAAGTGTGGTGGATCAGGTTCAATCCTGAGTGTTAGTTTATCAGGATCAACGATGAGAGAGTGCAGGATCAGGGTCAAACCTGAGAGTGTGTGGGATCAGGATCAATTCTGAGAGTTTGTAGGATCAGGATCAATCCTGAGAGTGTGTTGATCAGGATCATTCCTTAAAGTGTGTGCCTGAGGGTCAATCCTGAGAGTGTGTGATTAGTATCAATCCTGAGAGTGTGTTGATCAGGGTCAAACCCGAGAGAGTGTGGATCAGGATCAACCCCGTGAGTGTGTGGGATCACAATCAACCCTGAGAGTGTTGGAGATCAGGTTCATTCCAGAGGGCGTGCGTTCATGATCAATCCTGTTAGTGCGGGACTTCAGGATCAATGCTGAGAGTGTATGCATCAGGAGCACCCTGAGAGTGTGTGGATCAGGGTAACTGCTGAGAGTTTGTGGATCAGGATCAATCCTGAGATTGTGTGCATCAGGGTGAATCCTGAGAGTGTGTAAATCAGGTTCAAACCTGAGAGTGTGTTCATCAGGGTCAATCTTGAGATTGGGTGGATCAGGATCCATCCTGAGAGTATCTTTATCAGCTACAATCCTGAGGATGTGTGGATGAGGAACAATCCTGAGAGTGAGTTGATCAATAACAATCCTGAGAGTGTGTGGATCTGGATCAACCCCGTGAGTGCGTGGGATCAGATTCAACCCTGAGAGTGTTGGGCATCAGGATCATTCCAGAGGTGTGCGTTCACGATCAATCCTGTTAGTGTGGGGGTTCAGGATCAATCCTGTGAGTGAAATCATCAGGTGCACCCTGAGAGTGTGTGGATCAGGATCATTCCTTCGAGTGTGTGGATCAGGGTCAATCCTGAGATTGAGTGAATCAGGATCAATCCTGAGATGGTGTGGAGCAGGGTCAATCCTGAGAGTCAATGGAACAGGATCAATCCTGAGAGTGTGTGGATCAGGATCAATCCAGAGAGTGTGTGGATCAGGATCAACCCTCTGAGTGGTGGGGTTCAGGATCAATCCTGCAAGAGTGTCAGATGAGGATCAATCCCGAGAGTTTGGTGGATCAGATTCAATTCTGAGAGTGTGTGAATCAGGATCAAATCTGAGAGTGTGCGGATCAGCATAAATCCAGAGAGTGTGTGGAGTAGTATCAATCCTGAGAAGTGTGGATCAGGATCAACCCTGTGAGTGTGTGGGTTCAGGTTCAATCTTGAGTGTGTGGGATCAGGATCAATCCTGTGAGCATGTGGATGAGGATCAATCCTGAGAGTGTGGAAATCAGGTTCAATCCTGATGGTGTATGGATCAGGATCAATCCTGAGAGTCTGTGGGTTCAGGGGCAATCCCAGGGATTTGTGGATCAGGAGCAATCCTGATAGTGTGTGGATCAGTTTCAAACCTGAGAGTGTGTGGATCATCTTCAATCCTGAGAGTGGGTGGATATGGCTCAATCCTGAGAGTGTGTGAATCAGGATCAATACAAAGATTAGGTGCACACTGAGAGTGTGTGGATCAGGAACAATGCTGAGAGTGTTGGGGATCAGGTTCTTTCCAGAGGATGTGTGTTCACGACCAATACTGTTATTGCAGGGATTCAGGATCAATACAGAGTGTGTATGCATCAGGTGCACCCTGAGAGTGTTTGGATCAGTATCAATGCTGAGAGTGTGTGGATATGGTCAATCCTGAAAATGTGTCGATCAGGATCAATCCTGAGAGTGTGTGGATCAGGTTCAATCCTGGAAATGTGTTGATCAGGATCATTCCTTAGAATGTGTGGATCAGGGTCAATCCTGAGATTGATTGAATCAGAATCAATCCTGAGGGTGTGTTGATAAGCTTCATTCCTTAAAGTATGTGCATCAGGGTCAATCCTGATAGAGTGTAAATCAGGTTCAAACCTGAGAGTGAGTTCATCAGGGTCAATCTAGAGATAGGGTGGATCAGGATCCATCCTGAGAGTATCTTTATCAGCTACAATCCTGAGGATGTGTGGATGAGGAACAATCCTGAGAGTGAGTTGATCAATAACAAACCTGAGAGTGTGTGGATCTGGATCAACCCCGTGAGTGTGTGGGATAAGAATCAACCCTGAGAGTGTTGGGCATCAGGATCATTCCAGAGGTGTGCGTTCACGATCAATCCTGTTAGTGTGGGGGTTCAGGATCAATCCTGTGAGTGAAATCATCAGGTGCACCCTGAGAGTGTGTGGATCAGGATCATTCCTTAGACTATGTGGATCAGTTTCAATCCTGAGATTGAGTGAATCAGCATCAATCCTGAGATGGTGTGGATCAGGATCAATCCGGACACTGTGTTGATCAGTATCAACCCTTTGAGTGGTTGGGTTCAGGATCAATCCTGCAAGAGTGTCAGATGAGGATCAATCCCGAGAGTTTGGTGGATCAGATTCAATTCTGAGAGTGTGTGAATCAGGATCAAATCTGAGAGTGTGCGGATCAGCATAAATCCAGAGAGTGTGTGGATTAGTATCAATCCTGAGAATGTGTGGATCAGGATCAACCCTGTGAGAGTGTGGGTTCAGGTTCAATCTTGAGTGTGTGGGATCAGGATCAATCCTGTGAGCATGTGGATGAGGATCAAACCTGAGAGTGTGGTGATCAGGTTCAATCCTGATGGTGTGTGGATCAGGATCAATCCTGAGAGTCTGTGGGTTTGGGGCAATCCCAGGGGTTTGTGGATCAGGAGCAATCCTGATAGTGTGTGGATCAGTTTCAAACCTGAGAGTGTGTGGATCATCTTCAATCCAGAGAGTGGGTGGATATGGCTCAATTCTGAGAGTGTGTGAATCAGGATCAATACAAAGATTAGGTGCACACTGAGAGTGTGTGGATCAGGTTCAATCCTGTGAGGGAATTGATCAGGATCAACTCTGTGAGTGTGAGGGTTAAGATTCAATCCTGAGAGTGTGGAGTATCAGGACTAATCCTGAGAGTGTGTGGATCAGGATCAATCCTGTGATTGTGTGGGATAAGGTTCAATCCTGAGGGTGTGGGGGAAAGGATCAATCCTGAGAGTGTGTGAATCAGGATCAATACAAAGATTAGGTGCAGACTGAGAGTGTGGGATCAGGATCAATGCTGAGAGTGTTTGGATCAGTGTCAATAATGAGAGTATGTGGATGAGGGTCAATCCTGAGAATATGTGGATCAGAGCCAATCATGAGAGTGTGTCGATAAGGATCAATCCTGAGAGAGTGTAGCTCATGGTCAACCCTGTGAGTGTGTGGATAAGGATCAATCCTGATAGAGTGTAGATCATGGTCAACCCTGTGAGTGTGTGGTATCAGGATCAATCCTGAGACTGTTTGGGATCAGGATCAACCCTGAGAGTGGGTGGATCAGAATTAAACCTGACAGTGTATGGATCAGGACCAATACCTGAGGGTTTGTCAATCAAGGTCAATCCTCAGGGTGCGTGAATCAGGATCAACACTGAGATTGTGTGGATCAGGATGAATCCTGAGAGGGTGTGGATCAGGATGAATCCTGAGAGTGTGTGGATCAGGGTCATTCCTCAGAGCACGTGGAAGAGGATCAATCCTGAGAGTGTGGTGGATCAGGTTCAATCCTGAGTGTTAGTTTATCAGGATCAACGATGAGAGAGTGCAGGATCAGGGTCAAACCTGAGAGTGTGTGGGATCAGGATCAATTCTGAGAGTTTTTGGGATCAGGATCAATCCTGAGAGTGCGTTGATTAGGATCATTCCTTAACGTGTGTGCATGAGGGTCAATCCTGAGAGTGTGTGAATCAGTATCAATCCTGAGAGTGTTTGTTCAGGGTCAAACCTGAGATAGTGTGGATCAGGATCAACCCCGTGAGTGTGTGGGATCACAATCAACCCTGAGAGTGTTGGAGATCAGGTTCATTCCAGAGGGTGTGCGTTCACGATCAATCCTGTCAGTGCGGGAATTCAGGATCAATCCTGAGAGTGTATGCACCAGGAGCACCCTGAGAGTTTGTGGATCAGGGTAACTGCTGAGAGTTTGTGGATCAGGATCAATCCTGAGATTATGTGGATCAGGTTCAATCCTGGGAGTGTGTTGATTAGGATCTTTCCTTAGAGTGTGTGGATTAGGGTCAATCCTGAGATTGAGTGAATCAGGATCAATCCTGAGGGTGTGTTGATCAGCTTCATTCCTTAAGGTATGTGCATCAGGGTCAATCCTGAGAGAGTGTAAATCAGGTTCAAACCTGAGAGTGTGTTCATCAGGGTCAATCTTGAGATAGGGTGGATCAGGATCCATCCTGAGAGTATCTTTATCAGTTACAATCCTGAGGATGTGTGGATGAGGAACAATCCTGAGAGTGAGTTGATCAATAACAATCCTGAGAGTGTGTGGATCTGGATCAACCCCGTGAGTGTGTGGGATCAGAATCAACCCTGAGAGTGTTGGGCATCAGGTTCATTCCAGAGGTGTGCGTTCACGATCAATCCTGTTAGTGTGGGGGTTCAGGATCAATCCTGTGAGTGAATGCATCAGGTGCACCCTGAGAGTGCGTGGATCATGATCATTCCTTAGAGTATGTGGATCAGGGTCAATCCTGAGTTTGAGTGAATCAGCATCAATCCTGAGATGGTGTGGATCAGGATCAATCCGGAGACTGTGTGGATCAGGATCAACCCTCTGAGTGGTTGGGTTCAGGATCAATCCTGCAAGAGTGTCAGATGAGGATCAATCCCGAGAGTTTGGTGGATCAGATTCAATTCTGAGAGTGTGTGAATCAGGATCAAATCTGAGAGTGTGCGGATCAGCATAAATCCAGAGAGTGTGTGGATTAGTATCAATCCTGAGAATGTGTGGATCAGGATCAACCCTGTGAGAGTGTGGGTTCAGGTTCAATCTTGAGTGTGTGGGATCAGGATCAATCCTGTGAGCATGTGGATGAGGATCAATCCTGAGAGTGTGGTGATCAGGTTCAATCCTTATGGTGTGTGGATCAGGATCAATCCTGAGAGTCTGTGTGTTCGGGGCAATCCCAGGGGTTTGTGGATCAGGAGCAATCCTGATAGTGTGTGGATCAGTTTCAAACCTGAGAGTGTGTGGATCATCTTCAATCCAGAGAGTGGGTGGATATGGCTCAATTCTGAGAGTGTGTGAATCAGGATCAATACAAAGATTAGGTGCACACTGAGAGTGTGTGGATCAGGATCAATGCTGAGAGTGTTGGGGAACAGGTTCATTCCAGAGGGTGTGTGTTCATGACCACTACTGTTATTGCAGGGATTCAGGATCAATACTGAGTGTGTATGCATCAGGTGCAACCTGAGAGTGTTTGGATCAGTATCAATGCTGAGAGTGTGTGGATATGGTCAATCCTGAAAATGTGTCGATCAGGATCAATCCTGAGAGTGTGTGGATCAGGTTCAATCCTGTGAGGGTGTTGATCAGGATCAACTCTGTAAGTGTGCGGGGTTAAGATTCAATCCTGAGAGTGTGGAGTATCAGGACCAATCCTGAGAGTGTGTGGATCAGGATCAATCCTGTGATTGTGTGGGATAAGGTTCAATCCTGAGGGTGTGGGGGAAAGGATCAATCCTGAGAGTGTGTGAATCAGGATCAATACAAAGATTAGGTGCAGACTGAGAGTGTGGGATCAGGATCAATGCTGAGAGTGTTTGGATCAGTGTCAATAATGAGAGTATGTGGATGAGGGTCAATCCTGAGAATATGTGGATCAGAGCCAATCATGAGAGTGTGTGGATAAGGATCAATCCTGAGAGAGTGTAGATCATGGTCAACCCTGTGAGTGTGTGGTATCAGGATCAATCCTGAGACAGTTTGGGATCAGGATCAACCCTGAGAGTGGGTGGATCAGAATTAACCCTGACAGTGTATGGATCAGGACCAATACCTGAGGGTTTGTCAATCAAGGTCAATCCTCAGGGTGTGTGAATCAGGATCAACACTGAGATCGTGTGGATCAGGATGAATCCTGAGAGTGTGTGCATCAGGATGAATCCTGAGAGTGTGTGGATCAGGGTCATTCCTCAGAGTGTGTCGATCAGGATCAACACAGAGATTGTGTGGTTCAGGATCCAATCTGAGAATGTGTGGATCAGGATCAACCCTGTGAGTCTGTGGGATCAGGATCATTCCTCAGAGTGTGCGGGATCAGGATCAATCCTCTGAGCAAGTGGAAGAGGATCAATCCTGAGAGTGTGGTGGATCAGGTTCAATCCTGAGTGTTAGTTTATCAGGATCAACGATGAGAGAGTGCAGGATCAGGGTCAAACCTGAGAGTGTGTGGGATCAGGATCAATTCTGAGAGTTTTTGGGATCAGGATCAATCCTGAGAGTGCGTTGATCAGGATCATTCCTTAAAGTGTGTGCATGAGGGTCAATCCTGAGAGTGTGTGAATCAGTATCAATCCTGAGAGTGTTTGATCAGGGTCAAACCTGAGATAGTGTGGATCAGCATCAACCCCGTGAGTGTGTGGGATCACAATCAACCCTGAGAATGTTGGAAATCAGGTTCATTCCAGAGGGAGTGCGTTCATGATCAATCCTGTTAGTGTGGGATTTCAGGATCAATGCTGAGAGTGTTTGCATCAGGAGCACCCTGAGAGTGTGTGGATCAGAGTAACTGCTGAGAGTTTGTGGATCAGGATCAATCCTGAGATTGTGTGCATCAGGGTCAATCCTGAGAGTGTGTAAATCAGGTTCAAACCTGAGAGTGTGTTCATCAGGATCCATCCTGAGAGTATCTTTATCAGCTACAATCCTGAGGATGTGTGGATGAGGAACAATCCTGAGAGTGAGTTGATCAATAACAAAACTGAGAGTGTGTGGATCTGGATCAACCCCGTGAGTGTGTGGGATCAGAATCAACCATGAGAGTGTTGGGCATCAGAATCATTCCAGAGGTGTGCGTTCACAATCAATCCTGTTAGTGTGGGGGTTCAGGATCAATCCTGAGAGTGAATGCATCAGGTGCACCCTGAGAGTGTGTGGATCAGGATCATTCCTTAGAGTATGTGGATCAGGGTCAATCCTGAGATTGAGTGAATCAGGATCAATCCTGAGATGGTGTGGATCCGGAACTATCCGGAGAGTGTGTGGATCAGGATCAACCCTCTGAGTGGTTGGGTTCAGTATCAATCCTGCAAGAGTGTCAGATGAGGATCAATCCCGAGAGTTTGGTGGATCAGATTCAATTCTGAGAGTGTGTGAATCAGGATCAAATCTGAGAGTGTGCGGATCAGCATAAATCCAGAGAGTGTGTGGATTAGTATCAATCCTGAGAATGTGTGGATCAGGATCAACCCTGTGAGAGTGTGGGTTCAGGTTCAATCTTGAGTGTGTGGGATCAGGATCAATCCTGTGAGCATGTGGATGAGGATCAATCCTGAGAGTGTGGTGATCAGGTTCAATCCTTATGGTGTGTGGATCAGGATCAATCCTGAGAGTCTGTGTGTTCGGGGCAATCCCAGGGGTTTGTGGATCAGGAGCAATCCTGATAGTGTGTGGATCAGTTTCAAACCTGAGAGTGTGTGGATCATCTTCAATCCTGAGAGTGGGTGGATATGGCTCAATTCTGAGAGTGTGTGAATCAGGATCAATATAAAGATTAGGTGCACACTGAGAGTGTGTGCATCAGGTTCAATCCTGTGTGATCAATGCTGAGAGTGTTGGGGAACAGGTTCATTCCAGAGGGTGTGTGTTCACGACCAATACTGTTATTGCAGGGATTCAGGATCAATACTGCGTGTGTATGCATCAGGTGCACCCTGAGAGTGTTTGGATCAGTATCAATGCTGAGAATGTGTGGATATGGTCAATCCTGAAAATGTGTCGATCAGGATCAATCCTGAGAGTGTGTGGATCAGGTTCAATCCTGTGAGGGTGTTGATCAGGATCAACTCTGTGAGTGTGGGGGTTAAGATTCAATCCTGAGAGTGTGGAGTATCAGGACCAATCCTGAGAGTGTGTGGATCAGGATCAATCCTATGATTGTGTGGGATAAGGTTCAATCCTGAGGGTGTGGGGGAAAGGATCAATCCTGAGAGTGTGTGAATCAGGATCAATACAAAGATTAGGTGCAGACTGAGAGTGTGGGATCAGGATCAATGCTGAGAGTGTTTGGATCAGTGTCAATAATGAGAGTATGTGGATGAGGGTCAATCCTGAGAATATGTGGATCAGAGCCAATCATGAGAGTGTGTGGATAAGGATCAATCCTGAGAGAGTGTGGATCATGGTCAACCCTGTGAGTGTGTGGTATCAGGATCAATCCTGAGATTGTTTGGGATCAGGATCAACCCTGAGAGTGGGTTGATCAGAATTAATCCTGACAGTGTATGGATCAGGACCAATACCTGAGGGTTTGTCAATCAAGGTCAATCCTTAGGGTGTGTGAATCAGGGTCAACACTGAGATTGTGTGGATCAGGATGAATCCTGAGAGTTTTTGGATCAGGGTCATTCCTCAGAGTGTGTCGATCAGGATCAACACAGAGATTGTGTGGTTCGGGATCAAATCTAAGAGTGTGTGGATCAGGATCAACCCTGTGAGTCTGTGGGATCAGGATCAATCCTCTGAGCACCTGGAAGAGGATCAATCCTGAGAGTGTGGTGGATCAGGTTCAATCCTGAGTGTTAGTTTATCAGGATCAACGATGAGAGAGTGCAGGATCAGGGTCAAACCTGAGAGTGTGTGGGATCAGGATCAATTCTGAGAGTTTTTGGGATCAGGATCAATCCTGAGAGTGCGTTGATCGGGATCATTCCTTAAAGTGTGTGCATGAGGGTCAATCCTGAGAGTGTGTGAATCAGTATCAATCCTGAGAGTGTTTGATCAGGGTCAAACCTGAGATAGTGTGGATCAGCATCAACCCCGTGAGTGTGTGGGATCACAATCAACCCTGAGAATGTTGGAAATCAGGTTCATTCCAGAGGGCGTGCGTTCATGATCAATCCTGTTAGTGCGGGATTTCAGGATCAATGCTGAGAGTGTTTGCATCAGGAGCACCCTGAGAGTGTGTGGATCAGAGTAACGGCTGAGAGTTTGTGGATCAGGATCAATCCTGAGATTGTGTGCATCAGGGTCAATCCTGAGAGTGTGTAAATCAGGTTCAAACCTGAGAGTGTGTTCATCAGGATCCATCCTGAGAGTATCTTTATCAGCTACAATCCTGAGGATGTGTGGATGAGGAACAATCCTGAGAGTGAGTTGATCAATAACAAAACTGAGAGTGTGTGGATCTGGATCAACCCCGTGAGTGTGTGGGATCAGAATCAACCATGAGAGTGTTGGGCATCAGGATCATTCCAGAGGTGTGCGTTCACGAACAATCCTGTTAGTGTGGGGGTTCAGGATCAATCCTGGGAGTGAATGCATCAGGTGCACCCTGAGAGTGTGTGGATCAGGATCATTCCTTAGAGTATGTGGATCAGGGTCAATCCTGAGATTGAGTGAATCAGGATCAATCCTGAGATGGTGTGGATCCGGAACTATCCGGAGAGTGTGTGGATCAGGATCAACCCTCTGAGTGGTTGGGTTCAGGATCAATCCTGCAAGAGTGTCAGATGAGGATCAATCCCGAGAGTTTGGTGGATCAGATTCAATTCTGAGAGTGTGTGAATCAGGATCAAATCTGAGAGTGTGCGGATCAGCATAAATCCAGAGAGTGTGTGGATTAGTATCAATCCTGAGAATGTGTGGATCAGGATCAACCCTTTGAGAGTGTGGGTTCAGGTTCAATCTTGAGAGTGTGGGATCAGGATCAATCCTGTGAGCATGTGGATGAGGATCAATCCTGAGAGTGTGGTGATCAGGTTCAATCCTTATGGTGTGTGGATCAGGATCAATCCTGAGAGTCTGTGGGTTCAGGGCAATCCCAGGGGTTTGTGGATCAGGAGCAATCCTGATAGTGTGTGGATCAGTTTCAATCCTGAGAGTGGGTGGATATTGCTCAATTCTGAGAGTGTGTAAATCAGGTTCAAACCTGAGAGTGTGTTCATCAGGGACAATCTTGAGATTGGGTGGATCAGGATCCATCCTGAGAGTATCTTTATCAGCTACAATCCTGAGGATGTGTGGATGAGGAACAATCCTGAGAGTGAGTTGATCAATAACAAACCTGAGAGTGTGTGGATCTGGATCAACCCCGTGAGTGTGTGGGATACGAATCAACCCTGAGAGTGTTGGGCATCAGGATCATTCCAGAGGTGTGCGTTCACGATCAATCCTGTTAGTGTGGGGGTTCAGGATCAATCCTGTGGGTGAATGCATCAGGTGCACCCTGAGAGTTTGTGGATCAGGATCATTCCTTAGACTATGTGGATCAGGGTCAATCCTGAGATTGAGTGAATCAGGATCAATCCTGAGATGGTGTGGATACGGATCTATCCGGAGAGTGTGTTGATCAGGATCAACCCTCTGAGTGGTTGGGTTCAGGATCAATCCTGCAAGAGTGTCAGATGAGGATCAATCCCGAGAGTTTGGTGGATCAGATTCAATTCTGAGAGTGTGTGAATCAGGATCAAATCTGAGAGTGTGCGGATCAGCATAAATCCAGAGAGTGTGTGGATTATTATCAATCCTGAGAATGTGTGGATCAGGATCAACCCTTTGAGAGTGTGGGTTCAGGTTCAATCTTGAGTGTGTGGGATCAGGATCAATCCTGTGAGCATGTGGATGAGGATCAATCCTGAGAGTGTGGTGATCAGGTTCAATCCTTATGGTGTGTGGATCAGGATCAATCCTGAGAGTCTGTGTGTTCGGGGCAATCCCAGGGGTTTGTGGATCAGGAGCAATCCTGATAGTGTGTGGATCAGTTTCAAACCTGAGAGTGTGTGGATCATCTTCAATCCTGAGAGTGGGTGGATATGGCTCAATTCTGAGAGTGTGTGAATCAGGATCAATACAAAGATTAGGTGCACACTGAGAGTGTGTGGATCAGGTTCAATCCTGTGTGATCAATGCTGAGAGTGTTGGGGAACAGGTTCATTCCAGAGGGTGTGTGTTCATGACCAATACTGTTACTGCAGGGATTCAGGATCAATACTGCGTGTGTATGCATCAGGTGCACCCTGAGAGTGTTTGGATCAGTATCAATGCTGAGAATGTGTGGATATGGTCAATCCTGAAAATGTGTCGATCAGGATCAATCCTGAGAGTGTGTGGATCAGGTTCAATCCTGTGAGGGTGTTGATCAGGATCAACTCTGTGAGTGTGGGGGTTAAGATTCAATCCTGAGAGTGTGGAGTATCAGGACCAATCCTGAGAGTGTGTGGATCAGGATCAATCCTATGATTGTGTGGGATAAGGTTCAATCCTGAGGGTGTGGGGGAAAGGATCAATCCTGAGAGTGTGTGAATCAGGATCAATACAAAGATTAGGTGCAGACTGAGAGTGTGGGATCAGGATCAATGCTGAGAGTGTTTGGATCAGTGTCAATAATGAGAGTATGTGGATGAGGGTCAATCCTGAGAATATGTAGATCAGAGCCAATCATGAGAGTGTGTGGATAAGGATCAATCCTGAGAGAGTGTAGATCATGTTCAACCCTGTGAGTGTGTGGTATCAGGATCAATCCTGAGACTGTTTGGGATCAGGATCAACCCTGAGAGTGGGTTGATCAGAATTAATCCTGACAGTGTATGGATCAGGACCAATACCTGAGGGTTTGTCAATCAAGGTCAATCCTCAGGGTGTGTGAATCAGGGTCAGCACTGAGATTGTGTGGATCAGGATGAATCCTGAGAGTTTGTGGATCAGGGTCATTCCTCAGAGTGTGTCGATCAGGATCAACACAGAGATTGTGTGGTTCAGGATCAAATCTAAGAGTGTGTGGATCAGGATCAACCCTGTGAGTCTGTGGGATCAGGATCAATCCTCTGAGCACCTGGAAGAGGATCAATCCTGAGAGTGCGGTGGATCAGGTTCAATCCTGAGTGTTAGTTTATCAGGATCAACGATGAGAGAGTGCAGGATCAGGGTCAAACCTGAGAGTGTGTGGGATCAGGATCAATTCTGAGAGTTTTTGGTTTCAGTATCAATCCTGAGAATGCATTGATCAGGATCATTCCTTAAAGTGTGTGCATGAGGGTCAATCCTGAGAGTGTGTGAATCAGTATCAATCCTGAGAGTGTTTGATCAGTGTCAAACCTGAGATAGTGTGGATCAGGATCAACCCCGTGAGTGTGTGGGATCACAATCAACCCTGAGAGTTTTGGAGATCAGGTTCATTCCAGAGGGTGTGCATTCATGATCAATCCTGTTAGTGCGAGAGTTCAGGATCAATCCTGAGAGTGTATGCATCAGGAGCACCCTGAGAGTGTGTGGATCAGAGTAACTGCTGAGAGTTTGTGGATCAGGATCAATCTTGAGATTGTGCGGATCAGGTTCAATCCTGGGAGTGTGTTGATCAGGATCATTCCTTAGAGTGTGTGGATCAGGATCAATCCTGAGATTGAGGGAATCAGGTCAATCCTGAGGGTGTGTTGATCAGCTTTATTCCTTAAAGTGTGTGCATCAGGGTCTATCCTTAGAGTGTGTAAATCATGTTCAAACCTGAGAGTGTGTTCATCAGGGTCAATCCTGAGGTAGTGTGGATGAGGATCCATCCTGAAAGTGTCTTTATCAGCTACAATCCTGAGGTTGTGTGGACGAGGAACAATCCTGAGAATGAGGTGATCAGGATCAATCCTGAGAGTGTGTTGATCTGATCCATTCCTTAGACTGTGTGGATCAGGCTCAATCATGTTAGTGAGTGAATCAGGATCAGTGTTGAGAGTTTGTGGATCGGTATCAATACTGAGGTGGTGGGGGTTCAGTATTAATCCTGCGATTTTGTTGGTCTGGATAAATCCTGAGAGTTTGTGTATCAGGATAAATCCTGTGAGCATGTGGATCAGGATCAAATCTGAGAGTCTGTTGGTTAACGTTCAATACTAAGGGTATGTGGATCAGGATCAATTGTGAGAGTGTGTCAATCAGTGTGAATCCTGAGATTATGTGGATCAGGGTGAATCCTGAGAGTGTGTGGATCCAGATCAATCCTGAGACTGAGTGGATCAGAATTAATCCTGATAGTGTGTGGATCAGGACCAATACCTGAGGGTTTGTCAATCAATGTCAATCCTGAGAGTGTGTGAATCAGGATCAATACAGAGATTGTGTGGATCAGGATCAACCCTGAGAGTTTGGGCGAGTTGGATCAATCCTGAGAAAGCGTGGATAAGAATCAACTTGAGTTTGTGTTGTTCCAGATAAATCCTGAGGGTGTGTGGATCAGGGTCAATCCTCAGAGTGTGCGGGATCAGGATCAATCCTCTGAGCATGTGGAAGTGGATCAATCCTGAGAGTGTGGTGGATCAGCTTGAATCCTGAGTGTTAGTTTATCAGGATCAACAATGAGAGTGTGTAGGATCAGTGTCAGTCATGAGAGTGTGTGGGATCAGGATCAATCATGAGTGTTCATTGATCAGGATCATCAATGAGGATGTGTGGGATCAGGATCAATTCTGAGAGTGTGTCAGACCAGGATCAATCCTGAGAACATTTGGATCAGGATCAACCCTGAGATCGTGGGGAATCAGGTTCAATCCTGAGAATGGGTGGATCAGGATCAACCCGGAGAGTGTGTGGATCAGGATCAATCCTGAGAGTGTGTTCATCAGGATCATTCCTTAAAGTGTTTGCATGAAAGCCAATCGTGAGAGTGTGTGAATCAGGATCAATCCCGAGAGTGTTGGGGATCAGGTTCATTCCAGAAGGTGTGCGTTCACCATCAATCCTGTTACTGCGGGGATTCAGGACCAATCCTGAGAGTGTATGCATCAGGAGCACCCTGAGAGTGTGTGGATCAGGATAACACCTGAGAGTTTGTGGATCAGTATGAATCCTGAGATTTTGTCGATCAATTTCAATCCTGGGAGTGTGTTGATCAGGATCTTTCCTTAGAGTGTGCGCACCAGGGTCAATCCTGAGAGTGTGTGAATCAGGATCAAACCTGAGAGTGTGTTCATCAGGGTCAATCCTGAGATAGGGTGGATCAGGATCCATCCTGAGAATATCTTTATCAGCTACAATCCTGAGGATGTGTGGATGAGGAACAATCCTGAGAGTGAGTTGATCAATATCAATACTGAGACTGTGTGGATCTGGATCAACCCCGTGAGTGTGTGGGATCAGAATCAACCCTGAGAGTGTTGGGCATCAGGTTCATTCCAGAGGCGTGTGTTCACGATCAATCCTGTTAGTGTGGGGGTTCAGGATCAATCATGTGAGTGAATGCATCAGGTGCACCCTGAGAGTGTATAGATCAGGATCATTCCTTAGAGTATGTGGATCAGGGTCAATCCTGAGATTGAGTGAATCAGGATCAATCCTGAGATGGTGTGGAGCAGGGTCAATCCTGAGAGTCAATGGAACAGGATCAATCCTGAGAGTGTGTGGATCAGGATCAATCTGGAGAGCGTGTGGATCAGGATCAACCCTCTGAGTGGTTGGGTTCAGGATCAATCCTGCAATAGTGTCAGATGAGGTCAATCCCGAGAGTTTGGTGGATCAGATCCAATCCTGAGAGTGTGTGAATCAGGATCAAATCTGAGAGTGTGTTCATCAGGGTCAATCCTGAGATAGGGTGGATCACGATCCACCCTGTGAGTATCTTTATCAGCTACAATCCTGAGGATGTGTGGATGAGGAACAATCCTGAGAGTGAGTTGATCAATAACACTCCTGAGAGTATGTGGATCTGGATCAACCCCGTGAGTGTGTGGGATCAGAATCAACCCTGAGAGTGTTGGGGATCAGGTTCATTCCAGAGGTGTGCGTTCACGATCAATCCTGTTAGTGTGGGGGTTCAGGATCAATCCTGTGAGTGAATGCATCAGGTGCACCCTGAGAGTCTGTGGATCAGGATCATTCTTAGAGTGTGTGGATCAGGGTCAATCCTGAGATTGAGTGAATCAGGATCAATCCTGAGATGTTGTGGAGCAGGGTCAATCCTGAGAGTCAATGGAACAGGATCAATCCTGAGAGTGTTTGGATCAGGATCAATCCAGAGAGTGTGTAGATCAGGATCAATACAAAGATTAGGTGCACACTGAGAGTCTGTGGATCAGGATCAATACCTGAGAGTTTGTCAATCAATGTCAACCCTGAGAGTGTGTGAATCAGGATCAATACAGAGATTGTGTGGATCAGGATCAAACCTGAGAGTGTGGGCATGTAGGATCAATCCTGAGAATGCGTGGATAAGAATCAACTCTGAGATTGTGTGGATTCAGATGAATCCTGAAGGTGTGTGAATCAGGATCAATACTGACAATGTGTGGATCAGGATCAATCCTGAGAGTCTGTGGGTTCAGGGACAATCCCAAGGGTTTGTTGATCAGTATCAATCCTGATAGTGTGTGGATCAGATTCAAACCTGAGAGTGTGTGGATCATGTTCAATCCTGAGACTGTGTGGATCCGGCTCAATCCTGAGTGTGTGCAGATCAGCATAAATCCAGAGAGTTTGTGGATTAGTATCAATCCTGAGAATGTGTGGATCAGGATCAACCCTGTGAATGTGTGGGTTCAGGATCAATCCTGAGTGTGTGTGATCAGGATCAATCCTGTGAGCATGTGGATGACGATCAATCCTGAGAGTGTGGTGTTCAAGTTCAATCCTGATGGTGTGTGGATCAGGATCAATCCTGAGAGTCTGTGGGTTCAGGTGCAATCCCAAGTGTTTGTAGATCAGGAACAATCCTGATAGTGAGTGCATCAGGTTCAGACCTGAGAGTGTGTGGATCATCTTCAATCCTGAGAGTGTGTGGATATGGCTCAATTGTGAGAGTGTGCTGATCAGCATAAATCCAGAGATTGTGTGGATTAGTATCAATCCTGAGAATGTGTATCAGGATCAACCCTGTGAGTGTGTGAGTTCAGGATCAATCCTGAGTGTTGGGGATCAGTTTCATTCCAGAGGATCTGTGTTCACGACAAATACTGTTAGTGTGAGGGTGCAAGATCAATACTGAGTTTGTATGCATCAGGTACACCCTGAGAGTGTCTGGATCAGGATCAATGCTGAAGGTGTGTGGATAGGGTCAATCCTAAAAGTGTGTTGATCAGGATCAATCCTGAGAGTCTATGGATCAGGTTCAATCCTGAGACGGTGCTGATCAGGATCAACACTGTGAGTGTGGGGATTAAGTTTCAATCCTGAGCGTGTGGAGTATCAGGACCAATCCTGAGAGTGTGTGGATCAGGATCAATCCTATGATTGTATGGGATAAGGTTCAATCCTTAGGGTGTCGGGGATAAGGATCAATCCTGAGAGTGTGTGAATCAGGATCAATACAAAGATTAGGTGCACACTGAGAGTGTGTGGATCAGGATCAATGCTGAGAGTGTTTGGATCAGTCTCAATCCTGAGAGTGTGTGGATGAGGATCAATCCTGAGAATGTGTGGATTAGGATCAATCCTGAGAGAGTGAAGATCATGATCAACCCTGTGAGTGTGTGGGATCAGGATCAGTCCTGAGAGCATGCAGATCAGGATCAACCCTGAGAGTGGGTGGATCAGAATTAATACTGAGAGTGTTTAGATCAGGTCCAATACCTGCGGGTTTGGCAATCAAGGTCAATCCTGAGAGTGTGTGAATCAGGATCAATACAGAGATTGTGCGGATCAGGATCCACCCTGAGAGTGTGGGCGAGTAGGATCAATCCTGAGAACACGTGGATAAGAATCAACTCTGAGATTGTGTGGATCATGTTCAATCCTGAGAGTGTGTGGATATGGCTCAATCCTAAGAGTGTGCTGATCAGCATAAATCCAGAGAGTGTTTGGATTAGTATCAATCTTGAGAATGTGTGAAGCAGGATCAAACCTGTGAGTGTGTGGGTTCAGGATCAATCCGGATTGTGTGGGATCAGGATCAATCCTGTAAGTGTTAGGGATCAGGTTAATTCCAGAGAGTGTGTGTTCACGATAAACACTGTTAGTGTGAGTGTGTATGCATTAGGTGCACCCTGAGAGTGTCTGGATCAGGATCAATGCTGAGAGTGTGTGGATAGGGTCAATCCTAAAAGTGTGTTGATTAGGATCAATCCTGAGAGTATTTGGATCAGGTTCAATCCTGGGAGGGTGTTGATCAGGATCAACACTGTGAGTGTTGGTGTTAAGTTTCAATCCTGAGAGTGTGGAGTGTCAGAACCAATCCTGAGAGTGTGTGGATCAGGATCAATCCTATGATTGTATGGGATAAGGTTCAATCCTGAGGGTGTCGGGGATAAGGATCAATCCTGAGAGCGTGTGAATCAGGATCAATACAAAGATTAGGTGCACACTGAGAGTGTGTGGATCAGGATCAATGCTGAGAGTGTTTGGATCAGTCTCAATCCTGAGAGTATGTGGATGAGGGTCAATCCTGAGAATGTGTGGATCAGGATCAATCCTGAGAGAGTGTAGATCATGATCAACCCTGTGAGTGTGTGGGATCAGGATCAATCCTGAGAGCATGCGGATCAGGATCAACCCTGAGAGTTGGTGGATCAGGATTAATACTGAGAGTGTTTAGATCAGATCCAATACCTGAGGGTTTGACAATCAAGGTCAATCCTGAGAGTGTGTGAATCAGGATCAATACAAAGATTAGGTGCACACTGAGAGTGTGAGGATCAGGATCAATGCTGAGAGTGTTTGGATCAGTGTCAATCCTGAGAGTGTGTGGATCAGGATCAATCATGAGAGAGTGTAGATCATGATCAACCCTGTGAGTGTGTGGGATCATGATCAATCCTGAGAGTGTCTGGGATTAGGAACACCCCTCAGAGTGGGTGGATCAGAATTAATCCTGAGACTGTGTGGATCAGGACCAATACCTAAGGGTTTGGCAATCAAGTTCAATCCTGAGAGTGTGTGGACGAGGATCAATCCTGAGAATGTGTGGATTAGGATCAATCCTGAGAGAGTGAAGATCATGATCAACCCTGTGAGTGTGTGGGATCAGTATCAATCCTGAGAGTGTGTGGATCAGGATCAATCCTATGATTGTATGGGATAAGGTTCAATCCTGAGGGTGTTGGGGATAAGGATCAATCCTGAGAGTGTGAGAATCAGGATCAATACAAAGATTAGGGGCACACTGAGAGTGTGTGGATCAGGATCAATGCTGATTGTGTGGGATTAGGATCAATCCTGTGAGTGTTGGGGATCAGGTTCATTCGAGAGGGTGTGTGTTGACGATAATTACTATTAGTGCGAGGGTGCAAGATCAATACTGAGTCTGTATGCATCAGGTGCACCCTGAGAGTGTCTGGATCAGGGTCATTGCTGAGAGTGTGTGGATAGGGTCAATTCTAAAAGTGCGTTGATCAGGATCAATCCTAAGAGTGTTTGGATCAGGTTCAATCCTTTGAGGGTGTTCATCAGGATCAACACTGTGAGTGTGGGTGTTAAGGTTCAATCCTGAGAGTGTGGAGTATCAGGACCAATCCTGAGAGTGTGTGGATCAGGATCAATCCTGTGACTGTGTGGGATAAGGTTCAATCCTGTGGGTGTGGGGATAAGGATCAATCCTGAGAGTGTGTGAATCAGGATCAATACAAAGATTAGGTGCACACGGAGAGTGTGTGGATCAGGATCAATGCTGAGAGTGTTTGGATCAGTGTCAATCCTGAGAGTATGTGGATCAGAGTCAATCCTGAGAATGTGTGGATCAGGATCAATCCTGAGAGTGTGTAGATCATGATCAACCCTGTGTGTGTGTGGGATCAGGATCAAACCTGAGAGCATGCAGATCAGGAACAACCCTGAGAGTGGGTGGATCAGAATTAATACTGCGAGTGTGTAGATCAGGTCCAATACCTGAGGGTTTGGCAATCAATGTCAATCCTGAGGTTGTGTGAATCAGGAACTATACAGAGATTGTGTGGTTCATGATCCACACTGAGAGTGTGGGTGAGTAGGATCAATCCTGAGAACACGTGGATAAGAATCAACTCTGAGATTGTGTGGATCCAGATGAATCTTGGGGGTGTGTGCATCAGGGTCAATACTGATGATGTGTGGATCAGGATCAATCCAGAGAGTATGTGGGTTCAGGGGCAATCCCAAGGGTTTGTGGATCAGGATCAATCCTGATAGTGTGTGGATCAGATTCAAACCTGTGAGTGTGTGGATCATGTTCAATCCTGAGAGTGTGTGGATCATGCTCAATCCTGAGGGTGTGTGGATCATGTTCAATCCTGAGAGTGTGTGGATCATGCTCAATCCTGAGGGTGTGTGAATCAGGATCAATCCTGAGAGTCTGTGGGTTCAGGGGCAATCCCAAGGGTTTGTGGATCAGGATCAATCCTGATAGTGGGTGGATCAGGTTTAAACCTGAGAGTGTGTGGGTCATGTTCAATCCTGAGAGTGTGCGGATCAGCATAAATCCAGACTGTGTGGAGTAGTATCAATCCTGAGAATGTGTGGATCAGGATCAACCCTGTAAGTGTTTGGGTTCAGGATCAATCCTGATTGTGTGGGATCAGTATCAATCCTGTGAGCATGTGGATGAGGATCAATCCTGAGACCGTGGTGGATCAGGTTCAATCCTGGGGGTGTATGGATCAGGATCAATCCTGAGAGTTTGTGGATCAGAGTGACTCCTGGGATTGTGTGGACCAGGATAATTCCTGAGCGTGTGTGAAACGGTATCAATCCTGAGAGTTAGTGCATCAAGATCAACGATGAGAGAGTGTGGGATCAGGATCAACCTGGAGAGTGTGAGGATCAGGATCAATCGTGAGAGTTTTTGGATCAGGATCCACCATGTGACTGTGGGGGTTAAGGTTCAATCATGAGACTGTTGGTTATCAGGATCGATCCTGAGAGTGTGTGGATCAGGAAAACTCCTGTGATTGTGTGGGACAAGGTTCAATCCTGAGGGTGTGAGGGATAAGGATAAATCCTGAGAGTGTGTGCATCAGGATCAATACAGAGATGGTGTGCATTAGGATCAACACTGAGATTGTGTGGACCAGGATGAATCCTGAGAGTGTGTGGATCAGGATGAATCCTGAGAGTGTGTGGATCAGGGTCAATCCTCAGAGTGTGTCGATCAGGATCAACACAGAGACTGTGTGGATCAGGATCAAATCTGAGAATGTGTGGATCAGGATCAACCCTGTGAGTCTGTGGGATCAGGATCAATCCTCAGAGTGTGCGGGATCCAGATCAATCCTCTGAGCATGTGAAAGAGGATCAATCCTCAGAGTGTGGTGGATCAGGTTCAATCCTGAGTGTTAGATTATCAAGATCAACGATGAGAGAGTGCAGGATCAGGGTCAAACCTGAGAGTGTGTGGGATCAGGATCAATTCTGAGAGCTTGTAGGATCAGGATCAATCCTGAGAGTGTGTTGATCAGGATCATTCCTTAAAGTTTGTGCATGAGGGTCAATCCTGAGAGTGTGTGAATCAGTATCAATCCTGAGAGTGTGTTGATCAGGGTCAAACCTGAGATAGTGTGGATCAGGATCAACCCCGTGAGTGTGTGGGATCACAATCAACCCTGAAGTGTTGGAGATCAGGTTCATTCCAGAGGGTGTGCGTTCATGATCAATCCTGTTAGTGCAGGAGTTCAGGATCAATGCTGAGAGTGTATGCATCAGGAGCACCCTGAGAGTGCATGGATCAGGGTAACTGCTGAGAGTGTGTGCATCAGGATCAATCCTGAGATTGTTTGGATCAGGTTCAATCCTGGGAGTGTGTTGATCAAGACCATTCCTTAGAGTGTGTGGATCAGGGTCAGTCCTGAGACTGAGTGAA
The DNA here is from genome assembly GCF_017639515.1 of Carcharodon carcharias. Taxonomy (NCBI): domain Eukaryota; kingdom Metazoa; phylum Chordata; class Chondrichthyes; order Lamniformes; family Lamnidae; genus Carcharodon; species Carcharodon carcharias. Next base: position 95,115,238 of record NC_054476.1, on the reverse strand, counting down.
TCAGGATCAATCCTGAGGCTGTGTTGATCAGCTTCATTCCTTAAAGTGTGTGCATCAGGGTCAATCCTGAGAGTGTGTAAATCAGGTTCAAACCTGAGAGTGTGTTGATCAGGGTCAATCCTGAGAAAGTGTGGATGAGGATCCATCCTGAAAGTGTCTTTATCAGCTAGAATCCTGAGGATGTGTGGACGAGGAGCAATCCTGAGAGTGAGGTGATCAGGATCAATCCTGAGAGTGTGTTGATCAGATCCATTCCTTAGATTGTGTGGATCAGGCTCAATCATGTTAGTGAGTGAATTAGGATCAATCCTGAAACGGTGAAAATCAGGGTCAATCCTGAGAGGGTATGGATAACGCTCAATCCTGTGAGTGTGGTCATCAGGATCCATCCTGAGAGTTTGTTGATCAGGGTCAATCCTGAAAGTGTGTGAATCAGGATCAATCCTGAGGTTGTGTGGATGAGGACCAAATGAGAGAGTAAGGTGATCATGAAGAATCCTGAGAGTTTCTTGATCAGGATCAATCCTGCGAGTGTTTGTATCAGGATCAATCCCGAGAGTGTGTAGATTAGGATCAACCCTGAGAGTTTGTGGATCAGGATCAATACTGAGGGGGTGGGGGTTCAGGATTAATCCTGAGATTTTGCTGATCTGAATAAATCCTGAGAGTGTGTGGATCAGGATAAATCCTGTGAGCATGTGGATCAGGATCAAATCTGAGAGCCTGGTGGATAAGGTTCAATACTGTGGGTATGTGGATCAGGATCAATTGTGAAAGTGTGTCGATCAGGGTGAATCCTGAGATTGTGTGGATCAGGGTGAATCCTGAGAGTGTGCGGATCAGGATCAATCCTGAGACTGAGTGGATCAGGATAAACAATGAGAGTATGTGGTATCAGGATCATTCCTGAGGGTGTGTGGAATCAGGATCAATCCTGTGAGCATCTGGATCAGGATCAATTCTGAAATTGTGCTGGATCAGGTTAAATCATGAGGGTGTGAGGATCAGGTTCAATCTTGAGATTGAGTGGACCAGGATCAACCCATAGATTGTGTGGATCAGGATCAATCCTGAGAGTTTGTGGATCAGAATGAATCCTGAGAGTGTGTGGATCATGACCAGACCTGAGGGTGTGGCAATCAGGGTCAATCCTGAGGGTGTGTCAAACAGTATCCATGCAGAGAATGTGTTGATCATGATCAACCCTGAGAGTATGTGGGATCAGGATCAATCCTGAGAGTTGGTGGATCCAGATGAATCCTGAGATTGTGCGGATCAGGAATAATCCAGAGAGTGTGTGGATCAGGATTAATCCTGAGAGTGTGTGGGTTCAGGGTAAATCCCAAAGGTTTGTGGATCAGGATTAATCTTGACAGTTTGTGGATCAGGTTCAATCCTGAGAGTGACTGGATCAGGATGAATCCTGTGAGTGTGTGGATCAGGATCAGTCCTGAAATTGTGGTGGATCAGGTTAAATCCTGAGGGTGTGGGGATCAGGTTTAATCATGAGACTGAGTGGATAAGGATCAACCCATAGCTTGTGTGGATCAGGTTCAATCTTGAGAGTGAGTGGATCAGGATCAACCCATAGATTGTGTGGATCAGGATCAATCCTGAGAGTTTGTGGATCCAGATGAATCCTGAGAGTGTGTGGATCATGAATAAACCCGAGAGTGTGTGGGTTCATGGTCAATCCCATGGGAGTTTTGGATCAGGAATAATCCTGACAGTGTGTGGATCAGGTTCAATCCTGAGAGTGTGTGGATCTGGCTCCATCCTGAGAGTGTGTGGATCAGCAGAAATCCAGAGAGTGTGTGAATCAGGATCAACCCGGAGAGTGTATGGGACCCAGATGAATCATGAGGTGGTGAGGATCAGGATTAATCCTGACAGTGTGTGGAGCAGGTTCAATCCTAAAAGGACTGGATCAGGATCAATCCTGTGAGTCTGTGGATCAGGATTAATTCATGAGAGTGTGTGGATCAGGATCAATCCTGAGAGTCTGTAGATCAGGATCAACTCTGAATGTGTGTTGATCAGGATCAATCCTGAAAGTGTGTGGATAAGGATCAATCCTGAGATTGTTTGGATCATGATCAATCCTGTGAGTGAGTGGATCAGGATCAATTCTGTGAGTGTGTGGATGAGGATTATTTCATGAGAATCTGTGGATCAGGATCAATCCAGAGAATGTGTGGACCAGAATGAATCCTGAGAATGTTTGGATCGGGATCAATCCTGAGAGTGTCTGGATTAGGTTCAATCCTGGGAGTGCGTGCATCAGGGACAATCCCGAGAGTGTCTGCATCAGGATCAATCCTGAGAGTGTGTGGATAGGGTCAATCCTAAAAGTGTGTTGATCAGGATCAATCCTGAGAATGAGGTGATCAGGCTCAATCCTGAGAGTGTGTTGATCAGGATCATTCCTTAGAGTGTGTGGGTCAGGCTCAATCCTGTTAGTGAGTGAATCAGGACCAATCCTGAGATGGTGCAAATCAGGGTCAATCTTGAGAGGGTCTGGATAACGATCAATCCTGTGAGTGTGGTCATCAGGATCCATCCTGAGAGTTTGTTGATCAGGGAAAATCCTGAAAGTGTATGAATCAGAATCAATCCTGAGGATGTATGGATGAGGATCAACTGAGAGAGTAAGGTGATCATGAAGAATTCTGAGAGTTTGTTGATCAGGATTAATACTGAGAGTTTCTTGATCAGGATCAATCCTGCGAGTGTTTGCATCAGGATCAATCCCGAGAGTGTGTAGATCAGGATAAATCCTGTGAGCATGTGGATCAGGATCAAATCTGAGATTCTCGTGGATCAGGTTCAATACTGAGGGTATGTGGATCAGGATCACTTGTGAGAGTGTGTCGATCAGGGTGAATCCTGAGAGTGTGTGGATCAGGATCAATCCTGAGACTGAGTGGATCAGGATAAACAATGAGAGTGTGTGGTATCAGGATCAATCCTGAGGGTGTGTGGGATCAGGATCAATCCTGTGAGCATGTGGATCGGAATCAATTCTGAAATTGTGATGAATCAGGTTAAATCCTGATGGTGTGGAGATCTGGTTCAATCTTGAGATTGAGTGGACCAGGATCAACACATAGATTGTGTAGATCAGGATCAATCCTGAGAGTTTGTGGATCTTGATCAACCCTGAGAGTGTGTAGATCAGAATGAATCCTGAGGGTGTGTGGATCATGACCAAACCTGAAGGTGTGGCAAACAGGATCCAGACAGAGAATGTGTTGATCATGATCAACCCTGAGAGTATGCGGGATCAGGATCAATCCTGAGAGTTTGTGGATCATGACCAAACCTGAGGGTGTGGCAGTCAGAGTCAATCCTGAGAGTGTGTCAATCAGGATCAATACAGAGAATGTTTTGATCAGGAACAACCCTGAGAGTATGTGGGATCAGGATCAATTCTGAGAGTTTGTGGATCCAGATGAATCCTGAGATTGTGTGGATCAGGGATAATCCAGAGAGTGTTTGGATCAGGCTTAATCCAGAGAGTGTGTGGGTTCAAGGGCAATCCCAAGGGTTTGTGGATCAGGATTAATCCTGACAGTTTGTGGATCAGGTTCAATCCTGAGAGTGACTGGATCAGGATGAATCCTGTGAGTGTGTGGATCAGGATTAATTCATAAGTTTGTGTGGATCAGGATCAATCCTGAGAGTCTGTGGATCAGGATCAATTCTGAATGTGTGTTGATCTGGATCAATCCTGAGAGTGAGTGGATAAGGATCAATACCGAGAGTGTGTAGATCAGGATCAATCTTGAAATTGTGTGGATGATGATCAATCATGTGAGTGAGGTGATCAGGATCAATCCTGAGAGTGTGTTGCTCAAGATCAATTTTTGGATTGTGAGGATCAGGCTCAATCCAGAGAGTGTGTGGATCAGCATAAATCCAAAGAGTGTGTGAATCAGGATCAACCCTGGGAGTGTATGGGATCAAGATCAATCATGAGATTGTGAGGATCATGATCAATCCTGAGAGTGTGTTGATCAGTTCATTCCTTAGAGTGTGTGGATCAGGCTCAATCCTATGGGTGTGTGGATCAGGATCAATCCTGAGACGGTGCAAATCAGCGTAAATCCTGAGAGGGTATGGATGATGACCAACCCTGTGAGTGTGGTCATCAGGATCCATCCTGAGAGTTTGTTAATCAGGGTCAATCCTGAAAGTGTGTGAATCAGGATCAATCTGGAGGATGTGTGGATGAGGATCAACCATGAGAGTCAGGTGATCATGAAGAATCCTGAGACTTTGTTGATCAGGATTAATACTGAGTTTATTGATCATGATCAATCCTGCGAGTGTGTGGATCAGGATGAATCCTGAGAGTATGTGGGAGCAGGATCAATCCTTTGAGCATGTGGATCAGGATCAATTCTGAAATTGTTGTGGATCAGGTTAAATCCTGAGGGTGTGGGGATCAGGTTCAATCTTGAGAGTGAGTAGATCAGGATCAACCCATAGATTGTGTGGGTCAGGATCAATCCTGAGAGTTTGTGGATCAGGATCTACCCTGAGAGTGTGTGGATCATGACCAAACCTGAGGGTGTGGCAATCAGGGTCAATCCTAGGAGTGTGTCAAACAGGATCAATACAGAGAATGTGTTGATCAGGATCAAACCTGAGAGTTTGTGGATCCAGATGAATCCTGAGAGTGTGTGGATCAGGGATAATCCAGTGAGTATGTGGATCAGGATTAATCCTGAAAGTGTGTGAGTTCAGGGTCAAACCCAAGGGTTTGAGTATCAATATTAATTCAGACAGTTTGTGGATCAGGTTCAATCCTGAGAGTTTGTGGATCAGCAGAAATCCAGAGAGTGTGTGAATTAGGATCAACCCGGAGAGTGCATGGGATCATTATCAATCAAGAGATTGTGAGGATCAGGATTAATCCTGACAGTGTGTGGATCAAGTTCAATCCTGTGAGTGACTGGATCTGGATCAAGCCTGTGAGTGTGTGTATCAGGATTAATTTATGAGAGTGTGTGGATCAGGATCAATCCGAAGAGACTGTGGACCAGGATCAATTCTGAATGTGCGTTGATCAGGATCAATCCTAAGAGACTGTGGACCAGGATCAATTCTGAATGTGTGTTGATCAGGATCAATCCTGAGATTGAGTGGCTAAGGATCCATACTGAGAGTGTGTAGATTAGGATCAATCTTGAAAATGTGTAGATGATGATCAATCATGAGAATGAAGTGATCAGGATCTATCCTGAGTGTGTGTAGATCAAGGTCAATCTTCAGAATGTGTGGGATCAGGATCAATCTGGAGACTTTGTGTGTCAGGATGAATCTAGAGAGTTTGTGTGGATCAGGATTAATCCTGTGAGTGTATGGGTTCGGGGGCAATCCCAAGTGTTTGTGGATTAGGATTAATCCTGAGACTGTGTTGATCAGGGTCAATCCAGAGAGTGTGTGGATCAGCATAAATCCAGAGAGTGTGTGAATCAGGATCAACCCTGAGACTGTATGGGATCAAGATCAATCATTAGATTGTGAGGATCAGGATCAATCCTGAGAGTGTGTTGATCAGGATCATTCCTTAGAGTGTGTGGATCAGGCTCAATCCTGTGAGTGTGTGGATCAGGATCAATAATGAGATGGTGCATATCAGTGTTAATCCTGAGAGGGTATGGATGATGACCAATCCTGTGAGTGTGGTCATCAGGATCCATCCTGAGAGTTTGTTGATCAGGGTCAATCCTGAAAGTGTGTGAATCAGGATCAATCCTGAGGATGTGTGGATGAGGATCAACCATGAGAGTCAGGTGATCATGAAGAATCCTGAGACTTTGTTGATCAGGATTAATACTGAGAGTTTATTGATCAGGATCAATCCTGCGAGTGTGTGGATCAGGGTGAATCCGGAGAGAGTGTGGATCAGGATCAATCCTGAGAGTATGTGGGAGCAGGATCAATCCTTTGAGCATGCGGATCAGGATCAATTCTGAAATTGTGGTGGATCAGGTTAAATCCTGAGGGTGTGGGGATCAGGTTCAATAATGAGAGTGAGTGGGTCAGGATCAACCCATAGATTGTGTGGATCAGGATCATTCCTGAGAGTGTGTCAATCAGGATCAACCCTGTGAGTGTGGGGAATACGATTCAATCATGAGAGCGTGGGCCATCAGGATCAATCCTGAGAGAGTGTGGATCAGGATCAATCCTGAGAGTATGTGGGAGCAGGATCAATCCTTTGAGCATGTGGATCAGGATCAATTCTGAAATTGTGATGGATCAGGTTAAATCCTGAGGGTGTGGGGATCAGGTTCAATATTGAGAGTGAGTGGGTCAGGATCAACCCATAGATTGTGTGGATCAGGATCATTCCTGAGAGTGTGTCAATCAGGATCAACCCTGTGAGTGTGGGGAATACGATTCAATCATGAGAGCGTGGGCCATCAGGATCAATCCTGAGAGTGTGTGGATCAGGATCAACCCAGGGAGCGTGTGGATCAGAATGAATCCTGAGAGTGTGTGGATCATGACCAAACCTGAGGGTGTGGCAATCAGTGTCAATCCTGAGAGTGTGTAAATCAGGATCAATCCTGGGAGCGGGTGGATCAGGATCAACTCAGAGATTGTGTGGATCAGGATTAATCCTAAGGGTGTGTGGGTTCAGGGGCAATTCCAAGGGTTTGTTGATCAGCATTAATCCTGACAGTGTGTGGATCAGGTTCAATCCTGACAGTGTGTGGATCAAGCTCAATCCTGAGGGTGTGTGGATCAGCATAAATCCTGAAAGTGTGTGAATCAGTATCAACCCTGAGAGTGTATGGGATCAAGATAAATCATGAGTTGTGAGGGTTAGGATTAATCCTGACAATGTGTAGATCAGGATCAAACCTGAGAGTGAGTGGCTAAGGATCCATACTGAGAGTGTGTAGAACAGGATCAATCTTGAAAATGTGTATATGATGATCAATCATGAGAATGAGGTGATCAGGATCTATCCTGAGTGTGTGTGGATCAAGGTCAATCTTCAGAATGTGTGGGATCAGGATCAATCCGGAGACTTTGTGTGTCAGGATGAATCTAGAGAGTTTGTGTGGATCAGGATTAATCCTGTGAGTGTATGGGTTCGGGGGCAATCCCAAGTGTTTGTGGATCAGGATTAATACTGAGACTGTGTTGATCAGGGTCAATCCAGAGAGTGTGTGGATCAGCATAAATCCAGAGAGTGTGTGAATCAGAATCAACCCTGAGAGTGTATGGGATCAAGATCAATCATTAGATTGTGAGGATCAGGATCAATCCTGAGAGTGTGTTGATCAGGATCATTCCTTAGAGTGTGTGGATCAGGCTCAATCCTGTGAGTGTGTGGATCAGGATCAATCCTGAGATTGAGTGGCTAAGGATCCATACTGAGAGTGTGTAGATTAGGATCAATCTTGAAAATGTGTAGATGATGATCAATCATGGGAATGAGGTGATCAGGATCTATCCTGAGTGTGTGTAGATCAATGTCAATCTTCAGAATGTGTGGGATCAGGATCAATCTGGAGACTTTGTGTGTCAGGATGAATCTAGAGAGTTTGTGTGGATCAGGATTAATCCTGTGAGTGTATGGGTTCGGGGGCAATCCCAAGTGTTTGTGGATCAGGATTAATCCTGAGACTGTGTTGGTCAGGGTCAATCCAGAGAGTGTGTGGATCAGCATAAGTCCAGAGAGTGTGTGAATCAGGATCAACCCTGAGAGTGTATGGGATCAGGATCAATCATTAGATTGTGAGGATCAGGATCAATCCTGAGAGTGTGTTGATCAGGATCATTCCTTAGAGTGTGTGGATCAGGCTCAATCCTGTGAGTGTGTGAATCAGGATCAATCCTGAGATGGTGCATATCAATGTTAATCCTGAGAGGGTATGGATGATGACCAATCCTGTGAGTGTGGTCATCAGGATCCATCCTGAGAGTTTGTTGATCAGGGTCAATCCTGAAAGTGTGTGAATCAGGATCAATCCTGAGGATGTGTGGATGAGGATCAACCATGAGAGTCAGGTGATCATGAAGAATCCTGAGACTTTGTTGATCAGGTTTAATACTGAGAGTTTATTGATCAGGATCAATCCTGTGAGTGTGTGGATCAGGATCAATCCTGAGAGTATGTGGGAGCAGGATCAATCCTGTGATTATTTGGGAGCAGGATCAATCCTTTGAGCATGTGGATCAGGATCAATTCTGAAATTGTGGTGGATCAGGTTAAATCCTGAGGGTTTGGGGATCAGGTTCAATATTGAGAGTGAGTGGGTCAGGATCAACCCATAGATTGTGTGGTTCAGGATCATTCCTGAGAGTGTGTCAATCAGGATCAACCCTGTGAGTGTGGGGAATACGATTCAATCATGAGAGCATGGGCCATCAGGATCAATCCTGAGAGTGTGTGGATCAGGATCAACCCAGGGAGCGTGTGGATCAGAATGAATCCTGAGAGTGTGTGGATCATGACCAAACCTGAGGTTGTGGCAATCAGTGTCAATCCTGAGGGTGTGTAAATCAGGATCAATCCTGGGAGCGGGTGGATCAGGATCAACTCAGAGATTGTGTGGATCAGGATTAATCCTAAGGGTGTGTGGGTTCAGGGGCAATTCCAAGGGTTTGTTGATCAGCATTAATCCTGACAGTGTGTGGATCAGGTTCAATCCTGACAGTGTGTGGATCAAGCTCAATCCTGAGGGTGTGTGGATCAGCATAAATCCTGAAAGTGTGTGAATCAGTATCAACCCTGAGAGTGTATGGGATCAAGATAAATAGTGAGTTGTGAGGGTTAGGATTAATCCTGACAATGTGTAGATCAGGATCAATCCTGAGAGTGAGTGGCTAAGGATCCATACTGAGAGTGTGTAGATCAGGATCAATCTTGAAAATGTGTAGATGATGATCAATCATGAGAATGAGGTGATCAGGATCTATCCTGAGTGTGTGTGGATCAAGGTCAATCTTCAGAATGTGGGGGATCAGGATCAATCCGGAGACTTTGTGTGTCAGGATGAATCCAGAGAGTGTGTGGATCAGGATTAATCCTGTGAGTGTGTGGGTTCAGGGGCAATCCCAAGTGTTTGTGGATCAGGATTTACCTGACACTGTGTTGATCAGGGTCAATCCAGAGAGTGTGTGGATCAGCATAAATCCAGACAGTGTGTGAAACTGGATCAATCCTGGGAGTGTGGTGATCAGGATCATTCCTTAGAGTGTGTGGATCAGGCTCAATACTGTGAGTGTGTGGATCAGGATCAATCCTGAGATGGTGCAAATCAGTGTTAATCCTGAGAGGGTATGGATGATGATCAATCCTGTGAGTGTGGTCATCACGATCCATCCTGAGAGTTTGTTGATCAGGGTCAATCCTGAAAGTGTGTGAATCAGGAACAATCCTGAGGATGTGTGGATGATGATCAACCATGAGAATCAGGTGATCATGAAGAATCCTGAGACTTTGTTGATCAGGTTTAATACTGAGAGTTTATTTATCAGGATCAATCCTGTGAGTGTGTGGATCAGGATCAATCCTGAGAGTATGTGGGAGCAGGATCAATCCTTTGAGCACGTGGATCAGGATAAATCCTTTGAGTGTATGGACCAGGATTATTTCATCAGAGTGTGTGGATCAGGATCAATCCTGAGAGTCTGTGGATCAGGATCAGTTCTGAATGTCTGTTGATCAGGATCAATCCTGAGATTGAGTGGCTAAGGATCCATACTGAGAGTGTGTAGATTAGGATCAATCTTGAAAATGTGTAGATGATGATCAATCATGAGAATGAGGTGATCAGGATCTATCCTGAGTGTGTGTAGATCAAGGTCAATCTTCAGACTGTGTGGGATCAGGATCAATCTGGAGACTTTGTGTGTCAGGATGAATCTAGAGAGTTTGTGTGGATCAGGATTAATCCTGTGAGTGTATGGGTTCGGGGGCAATCCCAAGTGTTTGTGGATCAGGATTAATCCTGAGACTGTGTTGATCAGGGTCAATCCAGAGAGTGCGTGGATCAGCATAAATCCAGAGAGTGTGTGAATCAGGATCAACCCTGAGAGTGTATGGGATCAAGATCAATCATTAGATTGTGAGGATCAGGATCAATCCTGAGAGTGTGTTGATCAGGATCATTCCTTAGAGTGTGTGGATCAGGCTCAATCTTGTGAGTGTGTGGATCAGGATCAATCCTGAGATGGTGCATATCAGTGTTAATCCTGAGAGGGTATGGATGATGACCAATCCTGTGAGTGTGGTCATCAGGATCCATCCTGAGACTTTGTTGATCAGGGTCAATCCTGAAAGTGTGTGAATCAGGATCAATCCTGAGGATGTGTGGATGAGGATCAACCATGAGAATCAGGTGATCATGAAGAATCCTGAGACTTTGTTGATCAGGATTAATACTGAGAGTTTATTGATCAGGATCAATCCTGCGAATGTTTGGATCAGGGTGAATCCTGAGAGAGTGTGGATCAGGATCAATCCTGAGAGTATGTGGGAGCAGGATCAATCCTTTGAGCATGTGGATCAGGATCAATTCTGAAATTGTGGTGGATCAGGTTAAATCCTGAGGGTGTGGGGATCAGGTTCAATATTGAGAGTGAGTGGGTCAGGATCAACCCATAGATTGTGTGGATCAGGATCATTCCTGAGAGTGTGTCAATCAGGATCAACCCTGTGAGTGTGGGGAATACGATTCAATCATGAGAGCGTGGGCCATCAGGATCAATCCTGAGAGCGTGTGGATCAGGATCAACCCAGGGAGCGTGTGGATCAGAATGAATCCTGAGAGTGTGTGGATCATGACCAAACCTGAGGGTGTGGCAATCAGTGTCAATCCTGAGAGTGTGTAAATCAGGATCAATCCTGGGAGCGGGTGGATCAGGATCAACTCAGAGATTGTGTGGATCAGGATTAATCCTAAGGGTGTGTGGGTTCAGGGGCAATTCCAAGGGTTTGTTGATCAGCATTAATCCTGACAGTGTGTGGATCAGGTTCAATCCTGACAGTGTGTGGATCAAGCTCAATCCTGAGGGTGTGTGGATCAGTATAAACCCTGAAAGTGTGTGAATCAGTATCAACCCTGAGAGTGTATGGGATCAAGATAAATCATGAGTTGTGAGGGTTAGGATTAATCCTGACAATGTGTAGATCAGGATCAATCCTGAGAGTGAGTGGCTAAGGATCCATACTGAGAGTGTGTAGATCAGGATCAATCTTGAAAATGTGTATATGATGATCAATCATGAGAATGAGGTGATCAGGATCTATCCTGAGTGTGTGTGGATCAAGGTCAATCTTCAGAATGTGTGGGATCATGATCAATCCGGAGACTTTGTGTGTCAGGATGAATCTAGAGATTTTGTGTGGATCATGATTAATCCTGTGAGTGTATGCGTTCGGGGGCAATCCCAAGTGTTTGTGGATCAGGATTAATACTGAAACTGTGTTGATCAGGGTCAATCCAGAGAGTGTGTGGATCAACATAAATCCAGAGAATGTGTGAATCAGGATCAACCCTGAGAGTGTATGGGATCAAGATCAATCATTAAATTGTGAGGATCAGGATCAATCCTGAGAGTGTGTTGATCAGGATCATTCCTTAGAGTGTGTGGATCAGGCTCAATCCTGTGAGTGTGTGGATCAGGATCAATCCTGAGATTGAGTGGCTAAGGATCCATACTGAGAGTGTGTAGATCAGGATCAATCTTGAAAATGTTGTAGATGATGATCAATCATGAGAATGAGTTGATCAGGGTCTATACTGAGTGTGTGTGGATCAAGGTCAATCTTCAGAATGTGGGGGATCAGGATCAATCCGGAGACTTTGTGTGTCAGGATGAATCCAGAGAGTGTGTGGATCAGGATTAATCCTGTGAGTGTGTGGGTTCGGGGGCAATCCCAAGTGTTTGTGGATCAGGATTAATCCTGACACTGTGTTGATCAGGGCCAATCCAGAGAGTGTGTGGATCAGCATAAATCCAGACAGTGTGTGAAACTGGATCAATCCTGAGAGTGTGGTGATCAGGATCATTCCTTAGAGTGTGTGGATCAGGCTCAATACTGTGAGTGTATGGATCAGTATCAATCCTGAGATGGTGCAAATCAGTGTTAATCCTTAGAGGGTATGGATGATGATCAATCCTGTGAGTGTGGTCATCACGATCCATCCTGAGAGTTTGTTGATCAGGGTCAATCCTGAAAGTGTGTGAATCAGGAACAATCCTGAGGATGTGTGGATGATGATCAACCATGAGAATCAGGTGATCATGAAGAATCCTGAGACTTTGTTGATCAGGTTTAATACTGAGAGTTTATTGATCAGGATCAATCCTGTGAGTGTGTGGATCAGGATCAATCCTGAGAGTATGTGGGAGCAGGATCAATCCTTTGAGCATGTGGATCAGGATAAATCCTTTGAGTGTATGGACCAGGATTAATTCATCAGAGTGTGTGGTTCAGGATCAATCCTGAGAGTCTGTGGATCAGGATCAGTTCTGAATGTCTGTTGATCAGGATCAATCCTCCGAGTGTGTAGAGAAGGATCAATCCTGAGAGTGTGTAGTTCAGGAACAATCTTGAAAATGTGTGGATGATGATCAATCATAGGAGTGAGGTGATCAGGATCAATTTTAAGAGTGTGTGGATCGGGATCAATCTTGAGAATGTGTAAATCAGGATCAATCCTGAGGCTCTGTGTGTCAGCATGAATCCTGAGAGTGTGTGAATCAGGATCAATCCTAAGAGTGTATGGGATCAAGATCAGTCATGAGATTGTGAGGATCAGGATCAACCCTGAGAGTGTGTTGATCAGGATCATTCCTTAGAGTGTGTGGATCATGCTCAATCCTGTGAGTGTGTGGCTCAGGATCAATCCTGAGACGGTACAAATCAGGGTCAATCCTGAGAGGGTATGGATGACAATCAATCCTGTGAGTGTGGTCATCAGGATCCATCCTGAGAGTTTGTTGATCAGGGTCAATCCTGAAAGTGTGTGATCAGGAAGAATCTTGAGAGTTCATTGATCAGGATCAATCCTGCAAGTGTTTGTACCAGGATCAATCCTGAGAGTGTATAGATCAGGATCAACCCTGAGAGTTTGTGGATCAGGATCAATACTGAGGGGGTGGGTGTTCAGGATTAATCCATAGGTTTTGTAGATCTGGATAAATCCTGAGAGTGTGTGGATAAAGATCAATCCTGTGAGCATGTGGATCAGCATCAAATCTGAGGGTGTGTGGATCAGGATCAATCATGAGAGTGTGTGGATCAGGGTGAATCCTGAATATGTGTGGGGTCAGGATCAATCAGATAATTTGTCTGTGACATCTTTTGATTATCTGCTTCTATTACTCCTTGCCTGTCCCTACAACCACGCCAACCCCCTCCCCCCACCCACCCCCATTTCTCTCCCCCCACCCATCCCCACCCCCTACCCCCAACTTAAACCAGCTTATATTTCACCCCTCTCCTTAGATGTACTCAGTTCTGTTGAAGGGTCATGAGGACTTGAAAGTTCAACTCTTTTCTTCTCCACCGATGCTGCCAGACCTGCACAGTTTTTCCAGGTGATTCTGGATGAGGATCAATCCTGAGAGTGTGTGGATCAGGATCAATCCTGAAAATGTGTGAATGATGATCAATCATGAGAGTGTGGTGATCAGGATCAATCCTGAGAATGCATTGATCAGGATCAATCTTGAGAATGTGTGGGATCAGGATCAATCCGGAGACTGTGTGTGTCAGGATGAATTCAGAGAGTGTGTGGATCAGGATTAATCCTAAGAGTGTGTGGGTTCTGGGGCAATCCCAAGGGCTTGTGGATCAGGATTAACCTTACAATATGTGGATCAGGCTCAATCCTGAGAGCGTGTGGATCAGCATAAATCCAGAGTGTAAATCAGGATCAACCCTGAGAGTGTATGGGATCATGATCAATCCTGAGATTGTAAGGATCAGGATTAATCCTGACAGTGTGTGGATCGGGATCAATCCTGAGCATGTCTGGGTCAGGTTCAATCCTGACAGTGCGTGCAACAGGGACAATACTGAGAGTTTGTGCACGATGATCAATCCTGAGATTGTGTGGATCAGGTTCAAAACTGAGATTATGTGAATCAGGATCAATCCTGCAAGTGTGTGGATGATGATCAATCCTGAGAGTGAGGTGATCAGGATCAATCCTGAGAGTGAGATGATCAGAATCATTCCTTAGGGTGTGTGGATCAGGCTTAATCCTTTTAGTGAGTGAATCAGGATCAATCCTGAGATGGTGCAAATCAGGGTCAATCCTGAGAGGGTATGGATGCTGATCAATCCTGTGAGTGTGGTCATCAGCATCCATCCTGAGAGTTTGTTGATCAGGGTCAATCCTGAAAGTGTGTGAATCAGGATCAATACTGATTGGGTGGGGGTTCAGGATTAATCCTGCGATTTTGTTGATCTGGATAAATCGTGAGAGTGTGTGGATCAGTATCAATCCTGAGACTGTGTGGATCAGGCTCAATCCTGACAATGTGGGAATCATGATCAGCCCAGAGATTGTGTGAATCATGATCAATCCTGGGAGTGGGTTGATCAGGATTAATTTATGAGAGTGTGTGGATCAGGATCAATCCTGAGAGTCTATGGATCAGGATCAATCCTGAGAGTGTATGGATCTGAATCAATCCTGAGAGTGTGGGCGATCAGGGTCAATCTTGAGGGTGTGTATTCAGGCTCAATCCTGAGATTGTGTGGATCAACATAAATCCAGAGAGTGTGTGAATCAGGATCAACCCTGAGAATGTATGGGATCAAGATCATTCATGAGATTGTGAGGATCAGGATCAATCCTGAGATGGTGCAAATCAGGGTCAATCCTGAGGGGGTATGGATGACGATCAATCCTGTGAGTGTGTCATCAGGATCCATCTTGAGAGTTTGTTGATCAGGGTCAATACTGAAAGTGTGTGAATCAGGATCAATCCTGAGGATGTGCGGATGAGGATCAACTGAGAGAGTAAGGTGATCAGGAAGAATCCTGAGTGTTTGTTGATCAGGATTAATACAGAGAGTTTATTGATCAGGATCAATCCTGCGAGTGTTTCTATCAGGATCAATCCTGAGAGTGTGTAGATCAGGATCAATGCTGAGAGTTTGTGGATCAGGATCAATACTGTTGGGGTGGGGGTTCAGAATTAAGCCTGTGATTTTGTTGATCTGGATAAATCCTGACAGTGTGGGGATTAGTATCAATCCTGAGACTGTGTGGATCAGGCTCAACCCTCACAATGTGGGAATCATGATCAGCCCAGAGATTTGTGAATCATGGTCAATTCTGGGAGTGTGTGGATCAGGATTAATTCATGAGAGAGTGTAGATCAGGATCATCCTGAGAGTCCGGGGATCAGGATCAATCCTGAGAGAGTGTGGATTAGGATCAATCCTGAAAATGTGTGGATGATGATCAGTCATGAGAGTGAGTTGTTGAGGATCAATCCTGAGAGTGTGTTGATCAGGATCAATCTTGAGAATGTGTGGGATCAGGTTCAATCCGGAGACCATGTGTGTCAGGATGCATCCATAGAGTGTGTGGATCAGGATTAATCCTGAGAGTGTGTGGGTTCAGGGGCAATCCCAAGGGTTTGTGTATCTGAATTAATCCTGAGAGTGTGTGGGTTCAGGGGCAATCCCAAGGGTTTGTGTATCTGGATTAATCCTGAGAGTGTGTGGATCAGGATCAACCCTGAGAGTTTGTGGATCAGGATCAATACTGAGGGGGTGGGGGTTCAGGATTAATACTGAGATTTTGTTGATCTGCATAAATCCTGAGAGTGTTTGGATCAGTACCAATCCTGAGACTGTGTGAATCAGGCTCAACCCTGAGAATGTGCTAATCATGATCAACCCAGAGAGTGTGTGAATCATGATCAATCCTGAGAGTGGGTGGATCAAGCTGGAGAGCATGTTGATTAGGATAAATCTTGAGTGTCTTTGGGTCTGGATCTAACTTGCAACAGTTGGAGATCATGATCAATCCTGTGAGTGTATGGATAAGGATCAATCCTGTGAGTGTCTGGAAAAGGATCAATCCTAAGAGTGTGGGGGATCAGCATCAATCTCAAGGGTGTGGATTCAGGATCAATCCTGATAGTGCATGGGATCAGGATCAATCCTGAGAGTGTTTGGTTCAGGGTCAATCCTGAGAGTCTGTGGGATCAGGGTTAATCCTGAGTGCGTGTGGATCGGTGTGAATCCTGAGAGTGTGTGTATTAGGATCAATCCTGAGAGTGTCTGGATCAGGATCAACCCTGTGATTGTGTAGAATCAGGATCAATGCTGTCTGTGAGGGTGATCAGGATCAATCCTGAGAGTGTATGGGTTCAGGATCAATCCTGTGAGCATGTAGATCAGGGTGAATCCTGAGAGAGTATGGAACATGGGTGAATCCTGTGAGCGTGTGGATCGGGATCAATCGTGACAGTTTGTGGATCGGGATCAATCCTAAGAGTGAGTGGATCAGGATCACTGATGAGAGTGTGTGGGATCAGAATCAATCCTGAAAATGTCTGGATGATGATCAATCATGAGAATGAGGTGATCAGGATCAATCCTGAGAGTGTGTTGGTCAGGATCAATCTTGAGAATATGTGGGATCAGGATCAATCCGGAGACTGTGTATGTCAGAATGAATCCTGAGAGTGTGGGGAATCAGGATCAATTGGAGAGTGTGTGGATCAGGATCAATCCTGCGAATATGTGGATCAGGTTCAATCCTGGGATTGCATGCATCAGGGACAATGCTGAGCGTGTGTGCATCAGGATCAATCCTGAGAGCGCATGTATCAGGTTAAATCTGAGATTGTGTAGATCATGATCAACAATGAGAGTGTGTGGGATCAGGATCAATCCTGAAAATGTCTGGATGATGATCAATCATGAGAGTGAGGTGATCAGGATCAATCCTAAGAGTGTGTTGATCAGGATCAATCTTGAGAATAAGTGGGATCAGGATCAATCCGGAGACTGCATGTGTCAGGATGAATCCAGAGAGTGTGTGGATCAGAATGAATCCTGAGAGTGTGGGGAATCAGGATAAATGCTGAGAGAGTGTGGATCAGGATCAATCCTGGGAGTGTGTGGATCAGGATTAGTCGGAGAGTGTATGGGATCAGGATCAATCCTGAGAGTATGTGGATCAGGTTCAATCCTGGTCATGCAAGCATTAGGGACAATGCTGAGAGTCTGTGCATCAGGATCAACCCTGAGAGTGGGTGGACCAGGTTCAATCTGAGAGTATGTGGATCAGGATCAATCCTGAGAGTGTGTGGATTAGGATCAGTCCGGTGAGTGAGTGAATCAGGATCAAAACTTAGACGGTGTGGATTAGGGTCAATCCTGAGAGTGTGTGGATCAGGATCAACCCTGAGAGTGTGGGGAATCAGCTTCAATCCTGTGAGTGGGGGGAATCAGGATCAATCCTGAGAGTGTGTGAATCAGGATGAACTTGGTGATTGTGTGGAGCTGGATAAATCCTGATACTGTGTGGATCAGAGTCAATCCTGAGCATGTGTCGATGAGGATCAATCCTGAGAGTGCATGGATCAGGTTCAACCCAGTGTGTGTCTGGGATCAAGATCAATCCTGAGAGTGTGTGGATCAGAATGAATCCTGAGAGTGTGTGGATCAGGTTCAATCCTGAGAGTATGTGAATCAGAATCAATACAGAGAGGGTGTGGATCAGAATCAGCTCTGAGAGGGTGTGGGAGAAGTTTCAATCCTGAGAGAGTGTGCATCAGGTTAAACCCTGAGGTTTTGTGAATCCGGGTAAATCCTGAGAGGTCGTGGTTCAGGATAAATCCTGAGAGAGTGTGGATCAGTGTCAATCCTGAGAGACTGTGGATCAGTGTCAATCCTGAGAGTGTGTGGGTCAGGATCAGTTCTGAGGGTGTGGGCATCAGGATGTATCCTGAGTGTTTAAGGATGAGGATCAATCCTGAAAGTGTGTGAATCAGAAACAATTCTGAAAGCGTGTTGATGAGGATCAATCCAGAGAGTGAGTTGATCAGGATCAATCCTAAGAGTGTGCTGATCAGGATTATTCCTTAGAGTGTGTGGATCAGGGTTAATCCTGAGAGTGAGTGAATCAGGATCAATCCTGAGAGTGTATGTATCAGGATCAATCTGGAGTGTGTGTGGATCAGGATCAATCCTGAGAGCATGTTGATCAGGTTGGATCCTGAGAGTTTGTTGATCAGGCTGAATCTTGAGTTTGTGTGGGTCAGGATCAATCCTGAGAGTGTGGGAGATCAGGGTCAATCCTGAGAATGTGAGGATCAGGAACAATCTTGAGAGTGTTTGGATCAGGATCAATGCTGAGAGTATGTTGATCAGGATCAACCCGGTGTGAGCCTGGGATCAGGATCAATCCTGAGAGTGAGTGCAATCAGGATCAATCCTGTGGGCATGTGCATCAGGATCAATGCAGAGAGGGTGTGGATCAGAATCCACCCTGAGAGGGTGTGGGAGCAGTCCAAATCTGGACAGTCTGTGCATCAGGTTAAACTCTGAGATTTTGTGAATCTGAATGAATCCTGACAGTGTGTGGATCAGGGTCAATCCTGAGAGTGTGGTGATCAGTATCCATCTTGAGAGTGAGTTCATCAGTTACAGTCCTGAGAATGCATGGATCAGGATCAATCCTAAAAGTGTGAGTGATCATGATCAATCCTGAGAGTGTATAGATCAGGATCAGACCTGACAGTGTGGTGGATCAGGTTCAACCCTGAGAGTTTGTTAATCCGGTTCAATCCTGAGAGTGTGTGAATCAGGATCAACCCTGAGATTGCGGGGAATTAGTTTCAACCTGTAGTGGGGGGGGGATCAGGATCAATCCTGAGGGTGTGTGGATCGGGATGAAACCAGTGATTGTGTGGAGCTGGATAAATCCTGACACTGTGTGGAACAGAGTCAATACAGAGCATGTGTGGAGTAGGATCAATCCTGAGAGTGTGTGGATCAGGATCAACACAGTGTGTGCACGGGATCAGTATCAAACCTGAGAGTGTGTGCATCAGAATGAATCTTGAGATTGTGTGGATCAGGTTTAATCCTGAGAGTATGTGGATCAGAATCAACCCTGAGAGGGTGTGGGAGAAGTTTCAATCCTGAGAGAATGAGCATCAGGTTAAACTCTGAGATTATGTGGATCCAGATGAATCATGCGAGTGAGTGGGTCATGATCAATCCTGAGAGTTTGTGGTTTCAGGGGCAATCCCAATGGCTTGTGGATCAGGATCAATCCAGACAATGTGTGGATCTGTACAAAGCCTGAGGGTGTCCCGATCAGGATCAATCCTGAGAGTGTGTGCAATCAGGATCAATCCTGTGGGCATGTGTATCAGGATCAATACAGAGAGGTTGTGGATCAGAATCCACCCTGAGAGGGTGTGGGAGCAGTCCAAATCTGGACAGTCTGTGCATCAGGTTAAACTCTGAGATTTTGTGAATCTGAATGAATCCTGACAGTGTGTGGATCAGGGTCAATCCTGAGAGTGTGTGGGTCAGGATCAATCCTGAGAATGTTGGAGATCAAGATAAATCCTGAGAGTGAGTTGACAAGGAACAATCCAGTGAGTGTGTGGATCAGGATCAATCCTGAGAGTGTGTGGATCAGGATCAACACAGTGTGTGCATGGGATCAGGGTCAATCCTGAGAGTGTGTGGATCAGAATGAATCCTGAGATTGTGTGGATCAGGTTTAATCCTGAGAGTATGTGAAATAGAATCAATACAGAGAAGGTGTGGATCAGAATCAACCCTGAGAGGGTGTGGATCAGATTTAATCCTGAGAGAGTGTGCATCAGGTTAAACTCTGAGATTTTGTGGATCAGGATGAATCATGAGAGTGTGTGGGTCATGATCAATTCTGGGAGTTTGTGGTTTCAGGGGCAATCCCAATGGCTTGTGGATCAGCATCAATCCAGACAATGTGTGGATCTGTACAAAGCCTGAGGGTGTCCCGATCAGGATCAATCCTGAGAGAGCGGAGGTTCAGGATCAATCCTGAAAGTGTGTGCATCAGGTTCAATCCTGAGATTGTGTGAATCAGGATGTATACTGAGTGTGTGAGGATGAGGATCAATCCTGAAAGAGTGTGAATCAGGAACAATCCTGAAAGTGTGTTGATGAGGATCAATCCTGAGAGTGAGTTGATCAGGATCAATCCTGAGAGTGTGTTGATCAGGATCATTCCTTAGATTGTGGAGATCAGGGTCAATCCTTAGAGTGAGTGAATCAGGATCAATCTTGAGAATGTATGTATCAGGATCAATTTAGAGTGTGTATGGTTCAGGTTCAATCCTGAGACCATTTTGATTAGGATGGATGCTGAGAGACTGTTGATCAGGCTGAATCCTGAGTTTGTGTGGGTCAGGATCAATCCTGAGATTGTGGGAGATCAGGGTCAATCCTGAGAGTGTGAGGATCAGGATCAATCTTGAGAGTGTTTGTATCAGGATTAATGCTGAGAGTATGTTGATCAGGATCAACCCGGTGTGTGTGTGCGATCAGGATCAATCCTGAGAGCATGTGCAATCAGGATCAATCCTGTTGGCACGTGGATCAGGATCAATACAGAGAGGGTGTGGATCAGAATCAACCCTGAGAGGAGGTGGAGCAGTTTCAATCTGGAGAGAGTGTGCATCAGGTTAAACTCTGAGATTTTGTGGATCTGGATGAATCCTGAGAGTTTGTAGATCAGTGTCAATCCTGAGAGTGTGTGGGTCAGGATCATTCCTGAGTATGTGGGAGATCAGGATCAATCCTGAGAGTTTGTTAATCCAGTTCAATCCTGAGAGTGTGTGGAGCAGGATAAACCCTGAGAGTGCAGGGGATCAGTTTCAATCCTGTGAGTGGGGAGGATCAGGATCAATCCTGAGTGTGTGTGGTGCAGGATGAACTCAGTGATTTTGTGGAGCTGGATAAATCCTGACACTGTGTGGGTCAGGGTCAATCCTGAGCATGTGTGGATCAGGATCAATCCTGAGAGTGTGTGGATCAGGATCAACCCAGTGAGTGTGTGGGATCAGGGTCAATTTTCAGAGAGTATGGATGAGGGTCAAACCTGAGAGTCTGGTGATCAGTATCCATCTTGAGAGTGAGTTCATCAGTTACAGTCCTGAGAGTGTGTGGATCAGGATCAATCCTAAAAGTGTGAGTGATCATGATCAATCCTGAGAGTGTATAGATCGGGATCAATCTGGATTGTTTATGGATCCAAATCAATCCTGAGAGTTTGTTGATCAGGATGAATTCTGAGAGTTTGTTGATCAGGATGAATCCTGAGTAAGTGTGTGTCAGGATCAGTCCTGAGCGTGTTTGAGATCAGATTGAATCCTGAGACTGTGTGGGTTCAAGATCAATCCTGAGAGTGTGGTGGATCAGGATCAACCCTGAGAGTTTGTTAATCCGGTTCAATCCTGAGAGTGTGTGAATCAGGATCAACCCTGAGAGTGCGGGAAATCAGTTTCAACCTGAGAGTAGGGGGGATCAGGATCAATCCTGAGGGTGTGTGGATCGGGATGAACTCAGTGATTGTGTGGAGCTGGATAAATACTGACACTGTGTGGATCAGAGTCAATTCAGAGCGTGTGTGGAGCAGGATCAATCCTGAGAGTGTGTGGATCAGGATCAACACAGTGTGTGCGTGGGATCAGTATCAATCCTGAGAGTGTGTGCATCAGAATGAATCCTGAGATTGTGTGGATCAGGTTTAATCCTGAGAGTATGTGGATCAGAATCAACCCTGAGAGGATGTGGGAGAAGTTTCAATCCTGAGAGAGTGCGCATCAGGTTAAACTCTGAGATTTTGTGGATCCAGATGAATCATGAGAGTGTGTGGGTCATGATCAATCCTGAGAGTTTGTGGTTTCACGGGCAATCCCAATGACTTGAGGATCAGGATCAATCCAGACAATGTGTGGATCTGTACAAAGCCTGAGGGTTTCCCGATCAGGATCAGTCCTGAGAGTGTGGAGGATCAGGATCAATCCTGTAAGTGTATGCATCAGGCTCAATCCTGAGAGTGTGTGAATCAGGATGTATACTGAGTGTGTGAGGATGAGGATCAATCCTGAAAGTGTGTGAATCAGGAACAATCCTGAAAGTGTGTTGATGAGGATCAATCCTGAGAGTGAGTTGATCAGGATCAATCCTGAGAGTGTGGTGGATCAGGATCAACCCTGAGAGTTTGTTAATCCGGTTCAATCCTGAGAGTGTGTGAATCAGGATCAACCCTGAGAGTGCGGGGAATCAGTTTCGACCTGTGAGTAGGGGGGATCAGGATCAATCCTGAGGGTGTGTGGATCGGGATGAACTCAGTGATTGTGTGGAGCTGTATAAAACCTGACACTGTGTGGATCAGAGTCAATACAGAGCGTGTGTGGAGCAGGATCAATCCTGAGAGTGTGTGGATCAGGATCAACACGGTGTGTGCGTGGGATCAGTATCAAACCTGAGAGTGTGTGCATCAGAATGAATCCTGAGATTGTGTGGATCAGGTTTAATCTGAGAGTATGTGAATCAGAATCAATACAGAGAAGGTGTGGATCAGAATCAACCCTGAGAGGGTGTGGAAGAATTTTCAATCCTGCGAGAGTGTGCATTAGGTTATCTCCGAGATTTTGTGGATCCAGATGAATCATGAGAGTGTTTGGGTCATGATCAATCCTGAGAGTTTGTGGTTTCAGGGGCAATCCCAATGGCTTGTGGATCAGGATCAATCCAGACAATGTGTGGATCTGTACAAAGTCTGAGGGTGTCCCGATCAGGATCAATCCTGAGAGTGTGGAGGATCAGGATCAATCCTGAAAGTGTGTGCATCAGGTTCTTTCCTGAGATTGTGTGAATCAGGATGTATACTGTGTGTGTGAGAATGAGGATCAATCCTGAAAGAGTGTGAATCAAGAACAATCCTGAAAGTGTGTCGATGAGGATCAATCCTGAGAGTGAGTTGATCAGGAACAATCCTGAGAGTGTGTTGATCAGGATCATTTTTAGAGTGGGGAGATCAGGGTCAATCCTTAGAGTGCGTGAATCAGGATCAATCCTGAGAATGTATGTATCAGGATCAATCTGGAGTGTGTGTGGTTCAGGTTCAATCCTGAGACCGTGTTGATTAGGATGGATGCTGAGAGACTGTTGATCAGGCTGAATCCTGAGTTTGTGTGGGTCAGGATCAATCCTGAGATTGTGGGAGATCAGGGTCAATCCTGAGATTGTGAGGATCAGGATCAATCTTGAGAGTGTTTGTATCAGGATTAATGCTGAGAGTATGTTGATCAGGATCAACCCGGTGTGTGCGTGCGATCAGGATCAATCCTGAGAGCATGTGCAATCAGGATCAATCCTGTGGGCATGTGGATCAGGATCAATACAGAGAGGGTGTGGATCAGAATCAACCCTGAGAGGAGGTGGGAGCAGTTTCAATCTGGAGAGAGTGTGCATCAGGTTAAACTCTGAGATTTTGTGGATCTGGATGAATCCTGAGAGTTTGTAGATCAGTGTCAATCCTGAGAGTGTGTGGGTCAGGATCATTCCTGAGAATGTGGGAGATCAGGATCAATCCTGAGAGTGAGTTGATCAGGATCAATCCTGTGAGTGTGGGAATCGGGATCAACCCTGAGAGTTTGTTAATCCAGTTCAATCCTGAGAGTGTGTGGAGCAGGATAAACCCTGAGAGTGCAGGGGATCAGTTTCAATCCTGTGAGTGGGGGGGATCAGGATCAATCCTGAGTGTGTGTGGTGCAGGATGAACTCAGTGATTGTGTGGAGCTGGATAAATCCTGACACTATGTGGGTCAGGGTCAATCCTGAGCATGTGTGGATCAGGATCAATCCTGAGAGTGTGTGGATCAGGATCAACCCAGTGTGTGCATGGGATCAGGGTCAATCCTGAGAGAGTATGGATGAGAGTCAATCCTGAGAGTGTGGTGATCAGTATCCATCTTGAGAGTGAATTCATCAGTTACAGTCCTGAGAATGCATGGATCAGGATCAATCCTAAAAGTGTGAGTGATCATGATCAATCCTGAGAGTGTATAGATCAGGATCAATCTGGAGTGTTTGTGGATCCAAATCAATCCTGAGAGTTTGTTGATCAGGATGAATCCTGAGAGTTTGTTGATCAGGATGAATCCTGAGTAAGTTTGTGTCAGGAACAGTCCTGAGAGTGTTTGAGATCAGATTGAATCCTGAGACTGTGTGGGTTCAGGATAAATCCTGAGAGTGTGGTGGATCAGGATCAACCCTGAGAGTTTGTTAATCCGGTTCAATCCTGAGAGTGTGTGAATCAGGATCAACCCTGAGAGTTCCGGGAATCAGTTTCAACCTGTGTGTAGGGGGGATCAGGATCAATCCTGAGGGTGTGTGGATCGGGATGAACTCAGTGATTGTGTGGAGCTGGATAAATCCTGACACTGTGTGGATCAGAGTCAATACAGAGTGTGTGTGGATCAGGATCAACACAGTGTGTGCGTGGGATCAGTATCAATCCTGAGAGTGTGTGCATCTGAATGAATCCTGAGATTGTGTGGATCAGGTTTAATCCTGAGAGTATGTGGATCAGAATCAACCCTGAGAGGGTGTGGGAGAAGTTTCAATCCTGAGAGAGTGCGCATCAGGTTAAACTCTGAGATTTTTTGGATCCAGATGAATCATGAGTGTGTGTGGGTCATGATCAATCCTGAGAGTTTGTGGTTTCAAGGACAATCCCAATGACTTGTGGATCAGGATCAATCCAGACAATGTGTGGATCTGTACAAAGCCTGAGGGTTTCCCGATCAGGATCAGTCCTGAGAGTGTGGAGGATCAGGATCAATCCTGTAAGTGTGTGCTTCAGACTCAATCCTGAGAGTGTGTGAATCAGGATGTATACTGAGTGTGTGAGGATGAGGATCAATCCTGAAAGTGTGTGAATCAGGAACAATCCTGAAAGTGTGTTGATGAGGATCAATCCTGAGAGTGAGTTGATCAGGATCAATCCTGAGAGTGTGCTGATCAGGAGCATTCCCTAGAGTGGGGAGATCAGGGTCAATCCTTAGATTGAGTGAATCAGGATCAATCCTGAGAATGTATGTATCAGGATCAATCTGGAGTGTGTGTGGTTCAGGATCAATCCTGAGACCATTTTGATTAGGATGGATGCTGAGAGACTGTTGATCAGGCTGAATCCTGAGTTTGTGTGGGTCAGGATCAATCCTGAGATTGTGGGAGATCAGTGTCAATCCTGAGAGTGTGAGGATCAGGATCAATCTTGAGAGTGTTTGTATCAGGATTACTGCTCAGAGTATGTTGATCAGGATCAACCCAGTGTGTGTGTGCAATCAGGATCAATCCTGTGGGCATTTGTATCAGGATCAATACAGAGAGGGTGTGGATCAGAATCCACCCTGAGAGGGTGTGGGAGCAGTCCAAATCTGGACAGTCGGTGCATCAGGTTAAACTCTGAGATTTTGTGAATCTGAATGAATCCTGACAGTGTGTGGATCAAGGTCAATCCTGAGAGTGTGTGGGTCAGGATCAATCCTGAGAATGTGGGAGATCAAGATAAATCCTGAGAGTGAGTTGACCAGGATCAATCCTGTGAGTGTGTGGATCAGGATCAATCCTGAGCGTGTGTGGATCAGGATCAACACAGTGTGTGCATGGGATCAGAGTCAATCCTGAGAGTGTGTGGATCAGAATACATCCTGAGATTGTGTGGATCAGGTTTAATCCTGACAGTATGTGAAATAGAATCAATACAGAGAAGGTGTGGATCAGAATCAACCCTGAGAGGGTGTGGATAAGATTTAATCCTGAGAGAGTGTGCATCAGGTTAAACTCTGAGATTTTGTGGATCAGGATGTATCATGAGAGTGTGTGGGTCATGATCAATCCTGAGAGTTTGTGGTTTCAGGGGCAATCCCAATGGCTTGTGGATCAGGATCAATCCAGACAATGTGTGGATCTGTACAAAGCCTGAGGGTGTCCCGATCAGGATCAATCCTGAGAGTGTGGAGGATCAGGATCAATCCTGAAAGTGTGTGCATCAGGTTCAATCCTGAGATTGTGTGAATCAGGATGTATACTGAGTGTGTGAGAATGAGGATCATTCCTGAAAGTGTGTGAATCAGGAACAATCCTGAAAGTGTGTTGATGAGGATCAATCCTGAGAGTGAGTTGATCAGGATCAATCCTGAGAGTGTGTTGATCAGGATCATTCCTTAGATTGTGGAGATCAGGGTCAATCCTTAGAGTGAGTGAATCAGGAACAATCCTGAGAATGTATGTATCAGGATCAGTCTAGAGTGTTTATGGTTCAGGTTCAATTCTGAGACCATGTTGATTAGGATGGATGCTGAGAGACTGTTGATCAGGCTGAATCTTGAGTTTGTGTGGGTCAGGATCAATCCTGAGAATGTATGTATCATGATCAGTCTAGAGTGTTTATGGTTCAGGTTCAATCCTGAGACCATGTTGATTAGGATGGATGCTGAGAGACTGTTGATCAGGCTGAATCTTGAGTTTGTGTGGGTCAGGATCAATCCTGAGATTATGGGAGAACAGGGTCAATCCTGAGAGTGTGAGGATCAGGATCAATCTTGAGAGTGTTTGTATCAGGATTAATGCTGAGAGTATGTTGATCAGGATCAACCCGGTGTGTGCGTGCGATCAGGATCAATCCTGAGAGCATGTGCAATCAGGATCAATCCTGTGGGCATGTGGATCAGGATCAATACAGAGAGGGTGTGGATCAGAATCAACCCTGAGAGGAGGTGGAAGCAGTTTCAATCCGTAGAGAGTGTGCATCAGGTTAAACTCTGAGATTTTGTGGATCTGGATGAATCCTGAGAGTTTGTAGATCAGTGTCAATCCTGAAAGTGTGTTTGTCGGGATCAATCCTGAGAATGTGGGAGATCAGGATCAATCCTGAGAGTGAGTTGATCAGGATCAATCCTGTGAGTGTGGGGATCAGGATCAACCCTGAGATTTTGTTAATCCAGTTCAATCCTGAGAGTGTGTGGAGCAGGATAAACCCTGAGAGTGCAGGGGATCAGTTTCAATCCTGTGAGTGGGGGGGATCAGGAAAAATCCTGAGTGTGTGTGGTGCAGGATGAACTCAGTGATTTTTTGGAGCTGGATAAATCCTGACACTGTGTGGGTCAGGGTCAATCCTGAGCATGTGTGGATCAGGATCAATCCTGAGAGTGTGTGGATCAGGATCAAGTCAGTGTGTGTGTGGGATCAGGGTCAATTCTGAGAGAGTAAGGATGAGAGTGAATCCTGAGAGTGTGGTGATCAGTATCCATCTTGAGAGTGAGTTCATCAGTTACAGTCCTGAGAATGCATGGATCAGGATCAATGCTAAAAGTGTGAGTGATCATGATCAATCCTGAGAGTGTATAGATCAGGATCAGAACTGACAGTGTGGTGGATCAGGTTCAACCCTGAGAGTTTGTTAATCCGGTTCAATCCTGAGAGTGTGTGAATCAGGATCAACCCTCAGATTGCGGGGAATCAGTTTCAACCTGTGAGTGGGGGGGATCAGGATCAATCCTGAGGGTGCGTAGATCGGGATGAAACCAGTGATTGTGTGGAGCTGGATAAATCCTGACACTGTGTGGATCAGAGTCAATACAGAGCGTGTGTGGAGTAGCATCAAACCTGAGAGTGTGTGGATCAGGATCAACACAGTGTGTGCGTGGTATCAGTATCAAACCTGAGAGTGTGTGAATCAGAATGAATCCTGAGATTGTGTGGATCAGGTTTAATCTGAGAGTATGTGAATCAGAATCAATACAGAGAAGGTGTGGATCAGAATCAACCCTGAGAGTGTTTGGAAGAAGTTTCAATCCTGAGAGAGTGTGCATCAGGTTAAACTCTGAGATTTTGTGCATCAGGATGAATCATGAGAGTGTGTGGGTCATGATCAATCCTGAGAGTTTGTGGTTTCAGGGGCAATCCCAATGGCTTGTGGATCAGGATCAATCCAGACAATGTGTGGATCTGTACAAAGCCTGAGGGTGTCCCGATCAGGATCAATCCTGAGAGTGTGGAGGATCAGGATCAATCCTGAAAGTGTGTGCATCAGGTTCAATCCTGAGATTGTGTGAATCAGGATGTATACTGTGTGTGTGAGAATGAGGATCAATCCTGAAAGAGTGTGAATCAGGAACAATCCTGAAAGTGTGTTGATGAGGATCAATCCTGAGAGTGAGTTGATCAGGATCTATCCTGAGAGTGTGTTGATCAAGATCATTCCTTAGATTGTGGAGATCAGGGTCAATCCTTAGAGTGCGTGAATCAGGCTCAATCCTGAGAATGTATGTATCAGGATCAATCTGGAGTGTGTGCGGTTCAGGTTCAATCCTGAGACCGTGTTGATTAGGATGGATGCTGAGAGACTGTTGATCAGGCTGAATCCTGAGTTTGTGTGGGTCAGGATCAATCCTGAGATTGTGGGAGATCAGGGTCAATCCTGAGAGTGTGAGGATCAGGATCAATCTTGAGAGTGTTTGTATCAGGATTAATGCTGAGAGTATGTTGATCAGGATCAACCCGGTGTGTGTGTGCGATCAGGATCAATCCTGAGAGCATGTGCAATCAGGATCAATCCTGTGGGCATGTGGATCAGGATCAATACAGAAAGGGTGTGGATCAGAATCAACCCTGAGACGAGGTGGGAGCAGTTTCAATCTGGAGAGAGTGTGCATCAGGTTAAACTCTGAGATTTTGTGGATCTGGATGAATCCTGAGAGTTTGTAGATCAGTGTCAATCCTGAGAGAGTGTGGGACAGGATCATTCCTGAGAATGTGGGAGATCAGGATCAATCCTGAGAGTGCGTGGATCAGGATCAATCCTGTGAGTGTGGGGATTGGGATCAACCCTGAGAGTTTGTTAATCCATTTCAATCCTTAGAGTGTGTGGAGCAGGATAAACCCTGAGAGGGCAGGGGATCAGTTTCAATCCTGTGAGTGGGGGGGATCAGGATCAATCCTGAGAGTGTGTGGTGCAGGATGAACTCAGTGATTGTGTGGAGCTGGATAAATCCTGACACTATGTGGATCAGGATCAATCCTGAGAGTGTTTGGATCAGGATCAACCCAGTGTGTGCATGGGATCAGGGTCAATCCTGAGAGAGTATGGATGAGAGTCAATCTTGAGAGTGTGGTGATCAGTATCCATCTTGAGAGTGAGTTCATCAGTTACAGTCCTGAGAATACGTGGATCAGGATCAATCCTAAAAGTGTGAGTGATCATGATCAATCCTGAGAGTGTTTAGATCAGGATCAATCTGGAGTGTTTGTGGATCCAAGTCAATCCTGAGAGTTTGTTGATCAGGATGAATCCTGAGAGTTTGTTGTTCAGGATGAATCCTGAGTAAGTGTGTGTCAGGATCAGTCCTGAGAGAGTTTGAGATCAGATTGAATCCTGAGACTGTGTGGGTTCAGGATAAATCCTGAGAGTGTGGTGGATCAGGATCAACCCTGAGAGTTTGTTAATCCGGTTCAATCCTGAGAGTGTGTGAATCAGGATCAACACTGAGAGTGCGGGGTATCAGTTTCAACCTGTGAGTAGGGGGGATCTGGATCAATCCTGAGGGTGTGTGGATCGGGATGAACTCAGTGATCGTGTCGAGCTGGATAAATCCTGACACTGTGTGGATCAGAGTCAATTCAGAGCATGCGTGGAGCAGGATCAATCCTGAGAGTGTGTGGATCAGGATCAACACAGTGTGTGCGTGGGATCAGTATCAATCCTGAGAGTGTGTGCATCAGAATGAATCCTGAGATTGTGTGGATCAGGTTTAATCCTGAGAGTATGTGGATCAGAAACAACGCTGAGAGGGTGTGGGAGAAGTTTCAATCCTGAGAGAGTGCGCATCAGGTTAAACTCTGAGATTTTGTGGATCCAGATGAATCATGAGAGTGTGTGGGTCATGATCAATCCTGAGAGTTTGTGGTTTCAGGGGCAATCCCAATGAATTGTGGATCAGGATCAATCCAGACAATGTGTGGATCTGTACAAAGCCTGAGGGTTTCCCGATCAGGATCAATCCTGAGAGTGTGGAGGATCAGGATCAATCCTGTAAGTGTGTGCATCAGGCTCAATCCTGAGAGTGTGTGAATCAGGATGTATACTGAGTGTGTGAGGATGAGGATCAATCCTGAAAGTGTGTGAATCAGGAACAATCCTGAAAGTGTGTTGATGAGGATCGATCCTGAGAGTGAGTTGATCAGGATCAATCCTGAGATTGTGGGAGATCAGTGTCAATCCTGAGAGTGTGAGGATCAGGATCAATTTGAGAGTGTTTGTATCAGGATTACTGCTGAGAGTATGTTGATCAGGATCAACCCAGTGTGTGTGTGCAATCAGGATCAATCCTGTGGGCATGTGTAGCAGGATTAATACAGAGAGTGTGTGGATCAGAATCCACCCTGAGAGGGTGTGGGAGCAGTCCAAATCTGGACAGTCCGTGCATCAGGTTAAACTCTGAGATTTTGTGAATCTGAATGAATCCTGACAGTGTGTGGATCAAGGTCAATCCTGAGAGTGTGTGGGTCAGGATCAATCCTGAGAATGTGGGAGATCAAGATAAATCCTGAGAGTGAGTTGACCAGGATCAATCCTGTGAGTGCATGGATCAGGATCAATCCTGAGAGTGTGTGGATCAGGATCATCACAGTGTGTGCATGGGATCAGGGTCAATCCTGATAGTGTGTGGATCAGAATAATCCTGAGATTGTGTGGATCAGGTTTAATCCTGAGAGTATGTGAAATAGAATCAATACAGAGAAGAAGTGGATCAGAATCAACCCTGAGAGGTAGTGGATAAGATTTAATCCTGAGAGAGTGTGCATCAAGTTAAACTCTGAGATTTTGTGGATCAGGATGTATCATGAGAGTGTGTGGGTCATGATCAATCCTGAGAGTTTGTGGTTTCACAGGCAATCCCAATGGCTTGTGGATCAGGATCAATCCAGACAATGTGTGGATCTGTACAAAGCCTGAGGGTGTCCCGATCAGGATCAATCCTGAGAGTGTGGAGAATCAGGATCAATCCTGAAAGTGTGTGCATGCGGTTCAATCCTGAGATTGTGTGAATCAGGATGTATACTGAGTGTGTGAGAATGAGGATCATTCCTGAAAGTGTGTGAATCAGGAACAATCCTGAAAGTGTGTTGATGAGGATCAATCCTGAGAGTGAGTTGATCAGGATCAATCCTGAGAGTGTGTTGAGCAGGATCATTCCTTAGATTGTGGAGATCAGGGTCAATCCTTAGAGTGAGTGAATCAGGATCAATCCTGAGAATGTATGTATCAGGATCAGTCTAGAGTATTTATGGTTCAGGTTCAATCCTGAGACCATGTTGATTAGGATGGATGCTGAGAGACTGTTGATCAGGCTGAATCTTGAGTTTGTGTGGGTCAGGATCAATCCTGAGATTATGGGAGATCAGTGTCAATCCTGAGAGCGTGAGGATCAGGATCAATCTTGAGAGTGTTTGTATCAGGATTAATGCTGAGAGTATGTTGATCAGGATCAACCCGGTGTGTGCGTGCGATCAGGATCAATCCTGAGAGCATGTGCAATCAGGATCAATCCTGTGGGCATGTGGATCAGGATCAATACAGAGAGGGTGTGGATCAGAATCAACCCTGAGAGGAGGTGGGAGCAGTTTCAATCTGGAGAGAGTGTGCATCAGGTTAAACTCTGAGATTTTGTGGATCTGGATGAATCCTGAGAGTTTGTAGATCAGTGTCAATCCTTAGAGTGTGTGGGTCAGGATCATTCCTGAGAATGTGGGAGATCAGGATCAATCCTGAGAGTGAGTTGATCAGGATCAATCCTGTGAGTGTGGGGATCAGGATCAACCCTGAGAGTTTGTTAATCCAGTTCAATCCTAAGAGTGTGTGGAGCAGGATAAACCCTGAGAGTGCAGGGGATCAGTTTCAATTCTGTGAGTGGGGGGGATCAGGATCAATCCTGAGTGTGTGTGGTGCAGGATGAACTCAGTGATTTTGTGGAGCTGGATAAATCCTGACACTGTGTGGATCAGAGTCAATACAGAGCGTGTGTGGAGTAGGATCAATCCTGAGAGTGTGTCGGTCATGATCAATCCTGAGAGTTTGTGGTTTCAAGGGCAATCCCAATGACTTGAGGATCAGGATCAATCCAGACAATGTGTGGATCTGTACAAAGCCTGAGGGTTTCCCGATCAGGATCAGTCCTGAGAGTGTGGAGGATCAGGATCAATCCTGTAAGTGTGTGCATCAGGCTCAATCCTGAGAGTGTGTGAATCAGGATGTATACTGAGTGTGTGAGGATGAGGATCATTCCTGAAAGTGTGTGAGTCAGGAACAATCCTGAAAGTGTGTTGATGAGGATCAATCCTGAGAGTGAGTTGATCAGGATCAATCCTGACAGTGTGTTGATAAGGATCATTCCATAGAGTGGGGAGATCAGGGTCAATCCTTAGAGTGAGTGAATCAGGATCAATCCTGAGAATGTATGTATCAGGATCAATCTGGAGTGTGTGTGGTTCAAGATCCATCCTGAGACCGTGTTGATTAGGATGGATGCTGAGAGACTGTTGATCAGGCTGAATCCTGAGTTTGTGTGGGTCAGGATCAATCCTGAGATTGTGGGAGATCAGTGTCAATCCTGAGAGTGTGAGGATCAGGATCAATCTTGAGAGTGTTTGTATCAGGATTACTGCTGAGAGTATGTTGATCAGGATCAACCCAGTGTGTGTGTGCAATCAGGATCAATCCTGTGGGCATGTGTAGCAGGATTAATACAGAGAGGGTGTGGATCAGAATCCACCCTGAGAGGGTGTGGGAGCAGTCCAAATCTGGACAATCTGTGCATCAGGTTAATCTCTGAGATTTTGTGAATCTGAATGAATCCTAACAGTGTGTGGATCAAGGTCAATCCTGAGAGTGTGTGGGTCAGGATCAATCCTGAGAATGTGGGAGATCAAGATAAATCCTGAGAGTGAGTTGACCAGGATCAATCCTGTGAGTGCGTGGATCAGGATCAATCCTGAGAGTGTGTGGATCAGGATCATCACAGTGTGTGCATGGGATCAGGGTCAATTCTCGAGAGTGTGTGGATCAGAATACATCCTGAGATTGTGTGGATCAGGTTTAAACCTGAGAGTATGTGAAATAGAATCAATATAGAGAAGAAGTGGATCAGAATCAACCCTGAGAGGGAGTGGATAAGATTTAATCCTGAGAGAGTGTGCATCAGGTTAAACTCTGAGATTTTGTGGATCAGGATGTTTCATGAGAGTGTGTGGGTCATGATCAATCCTGAGAGTTTGTGGTTTCAGGGGCAATCCCAATGGCTTGTGGATCAGGATCAATCCAGACAATGTGTGGATCTGTACAAAGCCTGAGGGTGTCCCGATCAGGATCAATCCTGAGAGTGTGGAGGATCAGGATCAATCCTGAAAGTGTGTGCATCAGGTTCAATCCTGAGATTGTGTGAATCAGGATGTATACTGAGTGTGTGAGAATGAGGATCATTCCTGAAAGTGTGTGAATCAGGAACAATCCTGAAAGTGTGTTGATGAGGATCAATCCTGAGAGTGAGTTGATAGGATCAATCCTGAGAGTGTGTTGATCAGGATCATTCCTTAGATTGTGGAGATCAGGGTCAATCCTTAGAGTGAGTGAATCAGGATCAATCCTGAGAATGTATGTATCAGGATCAGTCTAGAGTGTTTATGGTTCAGGTTCAATTCTGAGACCATGTTGATTAGGATGGATGCTGAGAGACTGTTGATCAGGCTGAATCTTGAGTTTGTGTGGGTCAGGATCAATCCTGAGATTATGGGAGATCAGGGTCAATTCTGAGAGTGTGAGGATCAGGATCAATCTTGAGAGTGTTTGTTTCAGGATTAATGCTGAGAGTATGTTGATCAGGATCAACCCAGTGTGTGCGTGCGATCAGGATCAATCCTGAGAGCATGTGCAATCAGGATCAATCCTGTGGGCATGTGGAAGAGGATCAATACAGAGAGGGTGTGGATCAGAATCAACCCTGAGAGGAGGTGGGAGCAGTTTCAATCTGGAGAGAGTGTGCATCAGGTTAAACTCTGAGATTTTGTGGATCTGGATGAATCCTGAGAGTTTGTAGATCAGTGTCAATCCTGAGAGTGTGTGGGTCAGGATCATTCCTGAGAATGTGGGAGATTAGGATCAATCCAGAGAGTGAGTTGATCAGGATCAATCCTGTGAGTGTGGGGATCAGGATCAACCCTGAGAGTTTGTTAATCCAGTTCAATCCTGAGAGTGTGTGGAGCAGGATAAACCCTGAGAGTGCAGGGGATCAGTTTCAATCCTGTGAGTGGGGGGGATCAGGATCAATCCTGAGTGTGTGTGGTGCAGTATGAACTCAGTGATTTTGTGGAGCTGGATAAATCCTGACACTGTGTGGATCAGAGTCAATACAGAGCGTGTGTGGAGTAGGATCAATCCTGAGAGTGTGTCGGCCATGATCAATCCTGAGAGTTTGTGGTTTCAAGGGCAATCCCAATGACTTGTGGATCAGGATCAATCCAGACAATGTGTGGATCTGTACAAAGCCTGAGGGTTTCCCGATCAGGATCAGTCCTGAGAATGTGGAGGATCAGGATCAATCCTGTAAGTGTGTGCATCAGGCTCAATCCTGAGAGTGTGTGAGTCAGGATGTATACTGAGTGTGTGAGGATGAGGATCAATCCTGAAAGTGTGTGAATCAGGAACAATCCTGAAAGTGTGTTGATGAGGATCAATCCTGAGAGTGAGTTGATCAGGATTAATCCTGACAGTGTGTTGATAAGGATCATTCCTTAGAGTGGGGAGATCAGGGTCAATCCTTAGAGTGAGTGAATCAGGATCAATCCTGAGAATGTATGTATCAGGATCAATCTGGAGTGTGTGTGGTTCAAGATCAATCCTGAGACCGTGTTGATTAGGATGGATGCTGAGAGACTGTTGATCAGGCTGAATCCTGAGTTTGTGTGATTCAGGATCAATCCTGAGATTGTGGGAGATCAGTGTCAATCCTGAGAGTGTGAGGATCAGGATCAATCTTGAGAGTGTTTGTATGCAGGATTACTGCTGAGAGTATGTTGATCAGGATCAACCCAGTGTGTGTGTGCAATCAGGATCAATCCTGTGGGCATGTGTAGCAGGATTAATACAGAGAGTGTGTGGATCAGAATCCACCCTGAGAGGGTGTGGGAGCAGTCCAAATCTGGACAGTCTGTGCATCAGGTTAATCTCTGAGATTTTGTGAATCTGAATGAATCCTGACAGTGTGTGGATCAAGGTCAATCCTGAGAGTGTGTGGGTCAGGATCAATCCTGAGAATGTGGGAGATCAAGATAAATCCTGAGAGTGAGTTGACCAGGATCAATCCTGTGAGTGCGTGGATCAGGATCAATCCTGAGAGTGTGTGGATCAGGATCAACACAGTGTGTGAGTGGGATCAGGGTCAATTCTGAGACAGTATGGATGAGGGTCAATCCTGTGAGTGTGGTGATCAGTATCCATCTTGAGAGTGAGTTCATCAGTTACAGTCCAGAGAATGCATGGATCAGGATCAATCCTAAAAGTGTGAGTGATCATGATCAATCCTGAGAGTGTATAGATCAGGATCAGACCTGACAGTGTGGTGGATCAGGTTCAACCCTGAGAGTTTGTTAATCCGGTTCAATCCTGAGAGTGTGTGAATCAGGATCAACCCTGAGATTGCGGGGAATCAGTTTCAACCTGTGAGTGGGGGGGATCAGGATCAATCCTGAGGGTGTGTGGATCGGGATGAAACCAGTGATTGTGTGGAGCTGGATAAATCCTGACACTGTGTGGATCAGAGTCAATACAGAGCGTGTGTGGAGTAGGATCAATCCTGAGAGTGTGTGGATCAGGATCAACACGGTGTGTGCGTGGGATCAGTATCAAACCTGAGAGTGTGTGCATCAGAATGAATCCTGAGATTGTGTGGATCAGGTTTAATCTGAGAGTATGTGAATCAGAATCAATACAGAGAAGGTGTGGATCAGAATCAACCCTGAGAGGATGTGGAAGAAGTTTCAATCCCTAGAGAGTGTGCATCAGCTTAAACTCTGAGATTTTGTGGATCCAGATGAATCATGAGAGTGTGTGGGTCATGATCAATCCTGAGAGTTTGTGGTTTCAGGGGCAATCCCAATGGCTTGTGGATCAGGATCAATCCAGACAATGTGTGGATCTGTACAAAGCCTGAGGGTGTCCCGATCAGGATCAATCCTGAGAGTGTGGAGGATCAGAATCAATCCTGAAAGTGTGTGCATCAGGTTCAATCCTGAGATTGTGTGAATCAGGATATATACTGAGTGTGTGAGAATGAGGATCAATCCTGAAAGAGTGTGAATCAGGAACAATCCTGAAAGTGTGTTGATGAGGATCAATCCTGAGAGTGAGTTGATCAGGATCAATCCTGAGAGTGTGCTGATCAGGATCATTCCTTCGATTGTGGAGATCAGGGTCAATCCTTAGAGTGCGTGAATCAGGATCAATCCTGAGAATGTATGTATCAGGATCAATCTGGAGTGTATGTGGTTCAGGTTCAATCCTGAGACCGTGTTGATTAGGATGGATGCTGAGAGACTGTTGATCAGGCTGAATCCTGAGTTTGTGTTGGTCAGGATCAATCCTGAGATTGTGGGAGATCAGGGTCAATCCTGACAGTGTGAGGATCAGGATCAATCTTGAGAGTGTTTGGATCAGGATCAATGCTGAGAGTATGTTGATCAGGATCAACCTGTTGTGTGCCTGGGATCAGGATCAATCCTGAGAGCATGTGCAATCAGGATCAATCCTGTGGGCATGTGTATCAGGATCAATACAGAGATCGTGTGGATCAGAATCCACCCTGAGACGGTGTGGGAGCAGTCCAAATCTGGACAGTATGTGCATTAGGTTAAACTCTGAGATTTTGTGAATCTGAATGAATCCTGACAGTGTGTGAATTAGGGTCAATCCTGAGAGTGTGTGGGTCAGGATCAATCCTGAGAATGTGGGAGATCAAGATAAATCCTGAGAGTGAGTTGACCAGGATCAATCCTGTGAGTGTGTGGATCAGGATCAATCCTGAGAGTCTGTGGATCAGAATCAACACAGTGCGTGCATGGGATCAGGGTCAATCCTGAGAGTGTGTGGATCAGAATAAATCCTGAGATTGTGTGGATCAGGTTTAATCCTGAGAGTATGTGAAATAGAATCAATAGAGAGGTGTGGATCAGAATCAACCCTGAGAGGGTGTGGATAAGATTTAATCCTGAGAGAATGAGCATCAGGTTAAACTCTGAGATTTTGTGGATCAGGATGTATCATGAGATGTGTGTGGGTCATGATCAATCCTGAGAGTTTGTGGTTTCACGGGCAATCCCAATGGCTGGTGGATCAGGATCAATCCAGACATTGTGTGGATCTGTACAAAGCCTGAGGGTGTCCCGATCAGGATCAATCCTGAGAGTGTGGAGGATCAGGATCAGTCCTGAAAGTGTGTGCATCAGGTTCAATCCTGAGATTGTGTGAATCAGGATGTATACTGAGTGTGTGAGGATGAGGATCAATCCTGAAAGTGTGTGAATCAGGAACAATCCTGAAAGTGTGTTGATGAGGATCAATCCTGAGAGTGAGTTGATCAGGATCAATCCTGAGAGTGTGCTGATCAGGATCATTCCTTAGATTGTGGAGATCAGGGTCAACCTTAGATTGTGGAGATCAGGGTCAATCCTGAGAATGTATGTATCAGGATCAGTCTAGAGTGTTTATGGTTCAGGTTCAATCCTGAGACCATGTTGATTAGGATGGATGCTGAGAGACTGTTGATCAGTCTGAATCCTGAGTTTGTGTGGGTCAGGATCAATCCTGAGATTGTGGGAGATCAGGGTCAATCCTGAGAGCGTGAGGATCAGGATCAATCTTGAGAGGGTTTGTATCAGGATTAATGCTGAGAGTATGTTGATCAGGATCAACCCGATGTGTGCGTGCGATCAGGATCAATCCTGAGAGCATGCGCAATCAGGATCAATCCTGTGGGCATGTGGATCAGGATCAATACAGAGAGGGTGTGGATCAGAATCAATCCTGAGAGGAGGTGGGAGCAGTTTCAGTCCAGAGAGAGAGTGCATCAGGTTAAACTCTGAGATTTTGTGGATCTGGATGAATCCTGAGAGTTTGTAGATCAGTGTCAATCCTGAGAGTGTGTGGGTCAGGATCATTCCTGAGAATGTGGGAGATCAGGATCAATCCTGAGAGTGAGTTGATCAGGATCAATCCTGTGAGTGTGGGGATCAGGATCAACCCTGAGAGTTTGTTAATCCAGTTCAATCCTAAGAGTGTGTGGAGCAGGATAAACCCTGAGAGTGCAGGGGATCAGTTTCAATCCTGTGAGTGGGGGGGATCAGGATCAATCCTGAGTGTGTGTGGTGCAGGATGAACTCAGTGATTTTGTGGAGCTGGATAAATCCTGACACTGTGTGGGTCAGGGTCAATCCTGAGCATGTGAGAATCAGGTTCAATCCTGAGAGTGTGTGGATCAGAATCAACCCAGTGTGTGTGTGGGATCAGGGTCAATTCTGAGAGAGTATGCATGAGGGTCAATCCTGAGAGTGTGATGATCAGTATCCATCTTGAGATGAGTTCATCAGTTACAGTCCAGAGAATGCATGGATCAGGATCAATCCTAAAAGTGTGAGTGATCATGATCAATCCTGAGAGTGTATAGATCAGGATCAGACCTGACAGTGTGGTGGATCAGGTTCAACTCTGAGAGTTTGTTAATCCGGTTCAATCCTGAGAGTGTGTGAATCAGGATCAACCCTGAGATTGCGGGGAATCAGTTTCAACCTGTGAGTTGGGGGGATCAGGATCAATCCTGAGGGTGTGTGGATCGGGATGAAACCAGTGATTGTGTGGAGCTGGATAAATCCTGACACTGTGTGGATCAGAGTCAATACAGAGCGTGTGTGGAGTAGGATCAATCCTGTGAGTGTGTGGATCAGGATCAAAACAGTGTGTGCGTGGGATCAATATCAAACCTGAGAGTGTGTGCATCAGAATGAATCCTGAGATTGTGTGGATTAGGTTTACTCTGAGAGTATGTGAATCAGAATCAATGCAGAGAAGGTGTGGATCAGAATCAACCCTGAGAGGGTGTGGAAGAAGTTTCAATCCTGAGAGAGTGTGCATCAGGTTGAACTCTGAGATTTTGTGCTTCAGGATGAATCATGAGAGTCTGTGGGTCATGATCAATCCTGAGAGTTTGTGGTTTCACGGGTAATCCCAATGGTTTGTGGATCAGGATCAATCCAGACAATGTGTGGATCTGTACAAAGTCTGAGGGTGTCCCGATCAGGATCAATCCTGAGAGTGTGGAGGATCAGGATCAATCCTGAAAGTGTGTGCATCTGGCTCAATCCTGAGAGTGTGTGAATCAGGATGTATACTGAGTGTGTGAGAATGAGGATCAATCCTGAAAGAGTGTGAATCAGGAACATTCCTGAAAGTGTGTTGATGAGGATCAGTCCTGAGAGTGAGTTGATCAGGATCAATCCAGAGAGTGTGTTGATCAGGATCATTCCTTAGGTTGTGGAGAACAGGGTCAATCCTTAGAGTGAGTGAATCAGGATCAATCCTGAGAATGTATGTATCAGGATCAATCTGGAGTGTGTGTGGTTCAGGTTCAATCCTGAGTCCGTGTTGATTAGGATGGATGCTGAGAGACTGTTGATCAGGCTGAATCCTGAGTTTGTGTGGGTCAGGATCAATCCTGAGATTGTGGGAGATCAGGGTCAATCCTGAGAGTGTGAGGATCAGGATCAATCTTGAGAGGGTTTGTATCAGGATTAATGCTGAGAGTATGTTGATCAGGATCAACCCGGTGTGTGCGTGCGATCAGGATCAATCCTGAGAGCATGTGCAATCAGGATCAATCCTGTGGGCATGTGGATCAGGATCAATACAGCGAGGGTGTGGATCTGAATCAATCCTGAGAGGAGGTGGGAGCAGTTTCAGTCCAGAGAGAGTGTGCATCAGGTTAAACTCTGAGATTTTGTGGATCTGGATGAATCCTGAGAGTTTGTAGATCAGTGTCAATCCTGAGAGTGTGTGGGTCAGGATCATTCCTGAGAATGTGGGAGATCAGGATCAATCCTGAGAGTGAGTTGATCAGTATCAATCCTGTGAGTGTGGGGATCAGAATCAACCCTGAGAGTTTGTTAATCCAGTTCAATCCTGAGAGTGTGTGGAGCAGGATAAACCTTGAGAGTGCAGGGGATCAGTTTCAATCCTGTGAGTGGGGGGGATCAGGATCAATCCTGAGTGTGTGTGGTGCAGGATGAACTCAGTGATTTTGTGGAGCTGGATAAATCCTGACACTGTGTGGGTCAGGGTCAATCCTGAGCATGTGTGGATCAGGATCAATCCTGAGAGTGTGTGGATCAGGATCAACCCAGTGTGTGTGTGGGATCAGGGTCAATCTGAGAGAGTATGGATGAGGGTCAAACCTGAGAGTGTGATGATCAGTATCCATCTTGAGATGAGTTCATCAGTTACAGTCCTGAGAATGCAAGGATCAGGATCAATCCTAAAAGTGTGAGTGATCATGATCAATCCTGAGAGTGTATAGATCAGGATCAGACCTGACATTGTGGTGGATCAGGTTCAACCCTGAGAGGTTGTTAATCCGGTTCAATCCTGAGAGTGTGTGAATCAGGATCAACCCTGAGATTGCGGGGAATCAGTTTCAACCTGTGAGTGGGGGGGATCAGGATCAATCCTGAGGGTGTGTGGATCGGGATGAAACCAGTGATTGTGTGGAGCTGGATAAATCCTGACACTGTGTGGATCAGAGTCAATACAGAGCGTGTGTGGAGTAGGATCAATCCTGAGAGTGTGTGGATCAGGATCAAAACAGTTTGTGCGTGGGATCAATATCAAACCTGAGAGTGTGTGCATCAGAATGAATCCTGAGATTGTGTGGATTAGGTTTACTCTGAGAGTATGTGAATCAGAATCAATGCAGAGAAGGTGTGGATCAGAATCAACCCTGAGAGGATGTGGAAGAAGTTTCAATCCTGAGAGAGTGTGCATCAGGTTAAACTCTGAGATTTTGTGCATCAGGATGAATCATGAGAGTCTGTGGGTCATGATCAATCCTGAGAGTTTGTGGTTTCATGGGTAATCCCAATGGCTTGTGGATCAGGATCAATCCAGACAATGTGTGGATCTGTACAAAGTCTGAGGGTGTCCCGATCAGGATCACTCCTGAGAGTGTGGAGGATCAGGATCAATCCTGAAAGTGTGTGCATCTGGCTCAATCCTGAGAGTGTGTGAATCAAGATGTATACTGAGTGTGTGAGAATGAGGATCAATCCTGAAAGAGTGTGAATCAGGAACATTCCTAAAAGTGTGTTGATGAGGATCAGTCCTGAGAGTGAGTTGATCAGGATCAATCCTGAGAGTGTGTTGATCAGGATCATTCCTTAGATTGTGGAGATCAGGGTCAATCCTTAGAGTGAGTGAATCAGGATCAATCCTGAGAATGCATGTATCAGGATCAATGTGGAGTATGTGTGGTTCAGGTTCAATCCTGAGTCCGTGTTGATTAGGATGGACGCTGAGAGACTGTTGATCAGGCTGAATCCTGAGTTTGTGTGGGTCAGAATCAATCCTGAGATTGTGGGAGATCAGGGTCAATCCTGGGAGTGTGAGGATCAGGAACAATCTTGAGAGTGTTTGTATCAGGATTAATGCTGAGAGTATGTTGATCAGGATCAACCCGGTGTGTGCGTGCGATCAGGATCAATCCTGAGAGCATGTGCAATCAGGATCAATCCTGTGGGCATGTGGATCAGGATCAATACAGAGAGGGTGTGGATCAGAATCAACCCTGAGAGGTGGTGGGAGCAGTTTCAATCTGGAGAGAGTGTGCATCAGGTTAAACTCTGAGATTTTTTGGATCTGGATGAATCCTGAGAGTTTGTAGATCAGTGTCAATCCTGAGAGTGTGTGGGTCAGGATCATTCCTGAGAATGTGGGAGATCAGGATCAATCCTGAGAGTGAGTTGATCAGGATCAATCCTGTGAGTGTGGGGATCGGGATCAACCCTGAGAGTTTGTTAATCCAGTTCAATCCTGAGAGTGTGTGGAGCAGGATAAACCCTGAGAGTGCAGGGGATCAGTTTCAATCCTGTGAGTGGGGGGGATCAGGATCAATCCTGAGTGTGTGTGGTGAAGGATGAACTCAGTGATTGTGTGGAGCTGGTTAAATCCTGACACTGTGTGGGTCAGGGTCAATCCTGAGCATGTGTGGATCAGGATCAATCCTGAGAGTGTGTGGATCAGGATCAACCCAGTGTGTGCATGGGATCAGGGTCAATCCTGAGAGAGTATGGATGAGAGTCAATCCTGAGAGTGTGCTGATCAGTATCCATCTTGAGAGTGAGTTCATCAGTTACAGTCCTGAGAATGCATGGATCAGGATCAATCCTAAAAGTGTGAGTGATCATGATCAATACTGAGAGTGTATAGATCAGGATCAATCTGGAGTGTTTGTGGATCCAAATCAATCCTGATAGTTTGTTGATCAGGATGAATCCTGAGAGTTTGTTGATCAGGATGAATCCTGAGTATGTGTGTGTCAGGATCAGTCCTGAGAGTGTTTGAGATCAGATTGAATCCTGAGACTGTGTGGGTTCAGGATCAATCCTGAGAGTGTGGTGGTTCAGGATCAACCTTGAGAGTTTGTTAATCCGGTTCAATCCTGAGAGTGTGTGAATCAGGATCAACCCTGAGAGTGCGGGGAACCAGTTTCAACCTGTGTGTAGGGGGATCAGGATCAATCCTGAGGGTGTGTGGATCGGGATGAACTCAGTGATTTTGTCGAGCTGGATAAATCCTGACACTGTGTGGATCAGAGTCAATACAGAGCGTGTGTGGAGCAGAATCAATCCTGAGAGCGTGTGGATCAGGATCAACACAGTGTGTGCGTGGGATCAGTGTCAATCCTGAGAGTGTGTGCATCAGAATGAATCCTGAGAGTGTGTGGATCAGGTTTAATCCTGAGAGTATGTGGATCAGAATCAACCCTGAGAGGGCGTGGGAGAAGTTTCAATCCTGAGAGAGTGCGCATCAGGTTAAACTCTGAGATTTTGTGGATCCAGATGAATCATGAGAGTGTGTGGGTCATGATCAATCCTGAGAGTTTGTGGTTTCAGGGGCAATCCCAATGGCTTGTGGATCAGGATCAACCCAGACAATGTGTGGTTCTGTACAAAGCCTGAGGGTGTCCCGATCAGGATCAATCCTGAGAGTGTGGAGGATCAGGATCAATCCTGAAAGTGTGTGTATCAGGTTCAATCCTGAGATTGTGTGAATCAAGATGTATACTGAGTGTGTGAGAATGAGGATCAATCCTGAAAGTGTGTGAATCAGGAACAATCCTGAAAGTGTGTTGATGAGGATCAATCCTGAGAGTGAGTTGATCAGGATCAATCCTGAGAGTGTGTTGATCAGGATCATTCCTTCGATTGTGGAGATCAGGGTCAATCCTTAGAGTGAGTGAATCAGGATCAATCCTGAGAATGTATGTATCAGGATCAATCTGGAATGTGTCTGGTTCAGGTTCAATCCTGAGACCGTGTTGATTAGGATGGATGCTGAGAGACTGTTGATCAGGCTGAATCCTGAGTTTGTGTGGGTCAGGATCAATCCTGAGATTGTGGGAGATCAGTGTCAATCCTGAGAGTGTGAGGATCAGGCTCAATCTTGAGAGTGTTTGTATCAGGATTAATGCTGAGAGTATGTTGATCAGGATCAACCCGGTGTGTGCGTGCGATCAGGATCAATCCTGAGAGCATGTGCAATCAGGATCAATCCTGTGGGCTTGTGGATCAGGATCAATACAGAGAGGGTGTGGATCAGAATCAACCCTGAGAGGAGGTGGGAGCAGTTTCAATCTGGAGAGAGTGTGCATCAGGTTAAACTCTGAGATTTTGTGGATCTGGATGAATCCTGAGAGTTTGTAGATCAGTGTCAATCCTGAGAGTGTGTGGGTCAGGATCATTCCTGAGAATGTGGGAGATCAGGATCAAT
The DNA here is from genome assembly GCF_017639515.1 of Carcharodon carcharias. NCBI lineage: Eukaryota > Metazoa > Chordata > Chondrichthyes > Lamniformes > Lamnidae > Carcharodon > Carcharodon carcharias. The sequence continues at coordinate 95,071,067 of NC_054476.1, read as the reverse complement.
CCTGAGAGTGAGTTGATCAGGATCAATCCTGTGAGTGTGGGGATCGGGATCAACCCTGAGAGTTTGTTAATCCAGTTCAATCCTGAGAGTGTGTGGAGCAGGATAAACCCTGAGAGTGCAGGGGATCAGTTTCAATCCTGTGAGTGGGGGGGATCAGGATCAATCCTGAGAGTGTGTGGTGAAGGATGAACTCAGTGATTTTGTGGAGCTGGATAAATCCTGACACTGTGTGGGTCAGGGTCAATCCTGAGCATGTGTGGATCAGGATCAATCCTGAGAGTGTGTGGATCAGGATCAACCCAGTGTGTGCATGGGATCAGGGTCATTCCTGAGAGAGTATGGATGAGAGTCAATCCTGAGAGTGTGCTGATCAGTATCCATCTTGAGAGTGAGTTCATCAGTTACAGTCCTGAGAATGCGTGGATCAGGATCAATCCTAAAAGTGTGAGTGATCATGATCCGTCCTGAGAGTGTATAGATCAGGATCAATCTGGAGTGTTTGTGGATCCAAATCAATCCTGAGAGTTTGTTGATCAGGATGAATCCTGAGAGTTTGTTGATCAGGATGAATCCTGAGTATGTGTGTGTCAGGATCAGTCCTGAGAGTGTTTGAGATCAGATTGAATCCTGAGACTGTGTGGGTTCAGGATCAATCCTGAGAGTGTGGTGGATCAGGATCAACCCTGAGAGTTTGTTAATCCGGTTCAATCCTGAGAGTGTGTGAATCAGGATCAACCTTGAGAGTGCGGGGAATCAGTTTCAACCTGTGAGTAGGGGGGGATCAGGATCAATCCTGAGGTTGTGTGGATCGGGATGAACTCAGTGATTGTGTCGAGCTGGATAAATCCTGACACTGTGTGGATCAGTGTCAATACAGAGCGTGTGTGGAGCAGAATCAATCCTGAGAGTGTGTGGATCAGGATCAACACAGTGTGTGTGTGGGATCAGTATCAATCCTGAGAGTGTGTGCATCAGAATGAATCCTGAGATTGTGTGGATCAGGTTTAATCCTGAGATTATGTGGATCAGAATCAACCCTGAGAGGGTGTGGGAGAAGTTTCAATCCTGAGAGAGTGCGCATCAGGTTAAACTCTGAGATTTTGTGGATCCAGATGAATCATGAGAGTGTGTGGGTCATGATCAATCCTGAGAGTTTGTGGTTTCAAGGGCAATCCCAATGACTTGTGGATCAGGATCAATTTAGACAATGTGTGGATCTGTACAAAGCCTGAGGGTTTCCCGATCAGGATCAGTCCTGAGAGTGTGGAGGATCAGGATCAATCCTGTAAGTGTGTGCATCAGGCTCAATCCTGAGAGTGTGTGAATCAGGATGTATACTGAGTGTGTGAGGATGAGGATCAATCCTGAAAGAGTGTGAATCAGGAACAATCCTGAAAGTGTGTTGATGAGAATCAATCCTGAGAGTGAGTTGATCAGGATCAATCCTGAGAGTGTGTTGATCAGGATCATTCCTTAGAGTGGGGAGATCAGGGTCAATCCTTAGAGTGAGTGAATCAGGATCAATCCTGAGAATGTATGTATCAGGATCAATCTGGAGTGTGTGTGGTTCAGGATCAATCCTGAGACCATGTTGATTAGGATGGATGCTGAGAGACTGTTGATCAGGCTAAATCCTGAGTTTGTGTGGGTCAGGATCAATCCTGAGATTGTGGGGGATCAGGGTCAATCCTGAGAGTGTGAGGATCAGGATCAATCTTGAGAGTGTTTGTATCAGGATTAATGCTGAGAGTATGTTGATCAGGATCAACCCGGTATGTGCGTGCGATCAGGATCAATCCTGAGAGCATGTGCAATCAGGATCAATCCTGTGGGCATGTGGATCAGGATCAATACAGAGAGGGTGTGGATCAGAATCAACCCTGAGAGGAGGTGGGAGCAGTTTCAATCTGGAGAGAGTGTGCATCAGGTTAAACTCTGAGATTTTGTGGATCTGGATGAATCCTGAGAGTTTGTAGATCAGTGTCAATCCTGAGAGTGTGTGGGTCAGGATCATTCCTGAGAATGTGGGAGATCAGGATCAATCCTGAGAGTGAGTTGATCAGGATCAATCCTGTGAGTGTGGGGATCAGGATCAAACCTGAGAGTTTGTTAATCCAGTTCAATCCTGAGAGTATGTGGAGCAGGATAAACCCTGAGAGTGCAGGGGATCAGATTCAATCCTGTGAGTGGGGGGGATCAGGATCAATCCTGAAGGTGTGTGGATCGGGATGAAACCAGTGATTGTGTGGAGCTGGATAAATCCTGACACTGTGTGGATCAGAGTCAATACAGAGCATGTGTGGAGTAGGATCAATCCTGAGAGTGTGTGGATCAGGATCAACACAGTGTGTGCGTGGGATCAGTATCAAACCTGAGAGTGTGTGCATCAGAATTAATCCTGAGATTGTGTGGATTTGGTTTAATCTGAGAGTATGTGAATCAGAATCAATACAGAGAAGGTGTGGATCAGAATCAACCCTGAGAGGGTGTGGAAGAAGTTTCAATCCTGAGAGAGTGTGCATCAGGTTAAACTCTGAGATTTTCTGGATCCAGATGAATCATGAGAGTGTGTGGGTCAGGATCAATCCTGAGAGTTTGTGGTTTCAGGGGCAATCCCAATGGCTTGTGGATCAGGATCAATCCAGACAATGTGTGGTTCTGTACAAAGCCTGAGGGTGTCCCGATCAGGATCAATCCTGAGAGTGTGGAGGATCAGGATCAATCCTGAAAGTGTGTGCATCAGGTTCAATCCTGAGATTGTGTGAACCAGGATGTATACTGAGTATGTGAGAATGAGGATCAATCCTGAAAGAGTGTGAATCAGGAACAATCCTGAAAGTGTGTTGATGAGGATCAATCCTGAGAGTGAGTTGATCAGGATCAATCCTGAGAGTGTGTTGATCAGGATCATTCCTTCGATTGTGGAGATCAGGGTCAATCCTTAGAGTGCGTGAATCAGGATCAATCCTGAGAATGTATGTATCAGGATCAATCTGGAGTGTGTGTGGTTCAGGTTCAATCCTGAGACCGTGTTGATTAGGATGGATGCTGAGAGACTGTTGATCAGGCTGAATCCTGAGTTTGTGTGGGTCAGGATCAATCCTGAGATTGTTGGAGATCAGGGTCAATCCTGAAAGTGTGAGGATCAGGATCAATCTTGAGAGTGTTTGGATCAGGATCAATGCTGAGAGTATGTTGATCAGGATCAACCCGGTGTCTGCCTGGGTTCAGGATCAATACAGAGAGGGTGTGCAATCAGGATCAATCCTGTGGGCATGTGTATCAGGATCAATACAGAGAGGGTGTGGATCAGAATCCACCCTGAGAGGGTGTGGGTGCAGTCCAAATCTGGACAGTCTGTGCATCAGGTTAAACTCTGAGATTTTGTGAATCTGAATGAATCCTGACAGTGTGTGGATCAGGGTCAATCCTGAGAGTGTGTGGATCAGGATCAATCCTGAGAATGTGGGAGATCAATATAAATCCTGAGAGTGAGTTGACCAGGATCAATCCTGTGAGTGTGAGGATCAGGATCAATCCTGAGAGCGTGTGGAACAGGATCAACACAGTGTGTGCATGGGATCAGGGTCAATCCTGAGAGTGTGTGGATCAGAATAAATCCTGAGATTGTGTGGATCAGGTTTAATCCTGAGAGTGTGAGGATCAGGATCAATATTGAGAGTGTTTGTTTCAGGATTAAGGCTGAGAGTATGTTGATCAGGATCAACCCGGTGTGTGCGTGCGATCAGGATCAATCCTGAGAGCATGTGCAATCAGGATCAATCCTGTGGGCATGTGGATCAGCATCAATACAGAGAGGGTGTGGATCAGAATCAACCCTGAGAGGAGGTGGGAGCAGTTTCAATCTGGAGAGAGTGTGCATCAGGTTAAACTCTGAGATTTTGTGGATCTGGATGAATCCTGAGAGTTTGTAGATCAGTGTCAATCCTGAGTGTGTGTCGGTCAGGATCATTCCTGAGAATGTGGGAGATCAGGATCAATCCTGAGAGTGTTTTGATCAGGATCAATCCTGTTAGTGTGGGGATCAGGATCAATCCTGTTAGTGTGGGGATCAGGATCAACCCTGAGAGTTTGTTAATCCAGTTCAATCCTGAGAGTGTGTGGAGCAGGATAAACCCTGAGAGAGCGGGGGATCAGTTTCAATCCTGTGAGTGGGGGGGATCAGGATCAATCCTGAGTGTGTGTGGTGCAGGATGAACTCAGTGATTTTGTGGAGCTGGATAAATCCTGACACTGTGTGGGTCAGGGTCAATCCTGAGCATGTGTGGATCAGGATCAATCCTGAGAGTGTGTGGATCAGGATCAACCCAGTGTGTGTGTGGGATCAGGGTCAATTCTGAGACAGTATGGATGAGGGTCAATCCTGAGAGTGTGGTGATCAGTATCCATCTTGAGAGTGAGTTCATCAGTTACAGTCCTGAGAATGCATGGATCAGGATCAATCCTAAAAGTGTGAGTGATCATGATCAATCCTGAGAGTGTATAGATCAGGATCAGACCTGACAGTGTGGTGGATCAGGTTCAACCCTGAGAGTTTGTTAATCCGGTTCAATCCTGAGAGTGTGTGAATCAGGATCAACCCTGAGATTGCGGGGAATCAGTTTCAACCTGTGAGTGGGGGGGATCAGGATCAATCCTGAGGGTGTGTGGATCGGGATGAAACCAGTGATTGTGTGGAGCTGGATAAATCCTGACACTGTGTGGATCAGTGTCAATACAGAGCGTTTGTGGAGTAGGATCAATCCTGAGAGTGTGTGGATCAGGATCAACACAGTGTGTGCGTGGGATCAGTATCAAACCTGAGAGTGTGTGCATCAGAATGAATCCTGAGATTGTGTGGATTAGGTTTAATCTGAGAGTATGTGAATCAGAATCAATAAAGAGAAGGTGTGGATCAGAATCAACCCTGAGAGGGTGTGGAAGAAGTTTCAATCCTGAGAGAGTGTGCATCAGGTTAAACTCTGAGATTTTGTGGATCAGGATGTATCATGAGAGTGTGTGGGTCATGATCAATCCTGAGAGTTTGTGGTTTCAGGGGCAATCCCAATGGCTTGTGGATCAGGATCAATCCAGACAATGTGTGGATCTGTACAAAGCCTGAGGGTGTCCCGATCAGGATCAATCCTGAGAGTGTGGAGGATCAGGATCAATCCTGAAAGTGTGTGCATCAGGTTCAATCCTGAGATTGTGTGAATCAGGATGTATACGGAGTGTGTGAGAATGAGGATCAATCCTGAAAGAGTGTGAATCAGGAACAATCCTGAAAGTGTGTTGATGAGGATCAATCCTGAGAGTGAGTTGATCAGGATCAATCCTGAGAGTGTGTTGATCAGGATCATTCCTTAGATTGTGGAGATCAGGGTCAATCCTTAGAGTGAGTGAATCAGTATCAATCCTGAGAATGTATGTATCAGGATCAGTCTGGAGTGTATGTGGTTCAGGTTCAATCCTGAGACCGTGTTGATTAGGATGGATGCTGAGAGACTGTTGATCAGGCTGAATCCTGAGTTTGTGTGGGTCAGGATCAATCCTGAGATTGTGGGAGATCAGGGTCAATCCTGAGAGTGTGAGGATCAGGATCAATATTGAGAGTGTTTGGATCAGGATTAATGCTGAGAGTATGTTGATCAGGATCAACCCGGTGTGTGCGTGCGATCAGGATCAATCCTGAGAGCATGTGCAATCAGGATCAATCCTGTGGGCATGTGGATCAGGATCAATACAGAGAGGGTGTGGATCAGAATCAACCCTGAGAGGAGGTGGGAGCAGTTTCAATCTGGAGAGAGTGTGCATCAGGTTAAACTCTGAGATTTTGTGGATCTGGATGAATCCTGAGAGTTTGTAGATCAGTGTCAATCCTGAGAGTGTGTGGGTCAGGATCATTCCTGAGAATGTGGGAGATCAGTTTCAACCCTGATAGTTTGTTAATCCAGTTCAATCCTGAGAGTGTGTGGAGCAGGATAAACCCTGAGAGTGCAGGGGATCAGTTTCAATCCTGTGGGTGGGGCGGATCAGGATCAATCCTGAGAGTGTGTGGTGCAGGATGAACTCAGTGATTGTGTGGAGCTGGATAAATCCTGACACTATGTGGGTCAGGGTCAATCCTGAGAGTGTGTGGATCAGGATCAACCCAGTGTGTGCACGGGATCAGGGTCAATCCTGAGAGAGTATGGATGAGAGTCAATCCTGAGAGTGTGCTGATCAGTATCCATCTTGAGAGTGAGTTCATCAGTTACAGTCCTGAGAATGCGTGGATCAGGATCAATCCTAAAAGCGTGAGTGATCATGATCAATCCTGAGAGTGTATAGATCAGGATCAATCTGGAGTGTTTGTGGATCCAAATCAATCCTGAGAGTTTGTTGATCAGGATGAATCCTGAGAGTTTGTTGATCAGGATGAATCCTGAGTAAGTGTGTGTCAGGATCAGTCCTGAGAGTGTTTGAGATCAGATTGAATCCTGAGACTGTGTGGGTTCAGGATCAATCCTGAGAGTGTTTGAATCAGGATCAACCCTGAGAGTGCCGGGAATCAGTTTCAACCTGTGAGTAGGGGGGATCAGGATCAATCCTGAGGTTGTGTGGATCGGGATGAACTCAGTGATTGTGTGGAGCTGGATAAATCCTGACACTGTGTGGATCAGTGTCAATACAGAGCGTGTGTGGAGCAGGATCAATCCTGAGAGTGTGTGGATCAGGATCAACACAGTGTGTGCGTGGGATCAGTATCAATCCTGAGAGTGTGTGCATCAGAATGAATCCTGAGATTGTGTGGATCAGGTTTAATCCTGAGAGTATGTGGATCAGAATCAACCCTGAGAGGGTGTGGGAGAAGTTTCAATCCTGAGAGAGTGCGCATCAGGTTAAACTCTGAGATTTTGTGGATTCAGATGAATCATGAGAGTGTGTGGGTCATGATCAATCCTGAGAGTTTGTGGTTTCACGGGCAATCCCAATGACTTGTGGATCAGGATCAATCCAGACAATGTGTGGATCTGTACAAATCCTGAGGGTTTCCCGATCAGGATCAGTCCTGAGAGTGTGGAGGATCAGGATCAATCCTGAAAGTGTGTGCATCAGGCTCAATCCTGAGAGTGTGTGAATCAGGATGTATACTGAGTGTGTGAGGATGAGGATCAATCCTGAAAGTGTGTGAATCAGGAACAATCCTGAAAGTGTGTTGATGAGGATCAATCCTGAGAGTGAGTTGATCAGAATCAATCCTGAGAGTGTGTTGATCAGGATCATTCCTTAGAGTGGGGAGATCAGGGTCAATCCTTAGAGTGAGTGAATCAGGATCAATCCTGAGAATGTATGTATCAGGATCAATCTGGAGTGTGTGTGGTTCAGGTTCAATCCTGAGACCGTTTTGATTAGGATGGATGCTGAGAGACTGTTGATCAGGCTGAATCCTGAGTTTCTGTGGGTCAGGATCAATCCTGAGATTGTGGGAGATCAGTGTCAATCCTGAGAGTGTGAGGATCAGGATCAATCTTGAGATTGTTTGTATCAGGATTAATGCTGAGAGTATGTTGATCAGGATCAACCCGGTGTGTGCGTGCGATCAGGATCAATCCTGTGGGCTTATGAATCAGGATCAATACAGAGAGGGTGTGGATCAGAATCTAGCCTGAGACGTTGTGGGAGAAGTTTCAATCTGAGATTTTGTGGATCTGGATGAATCCTGAGAGTGTGTAGATCAGTGTCAATCCTGATACTGTGTGGGTCAGGATCATTCCTGAGAATGTGGGAGATCAGGATCAATCCTGAGAGTGTGTGGATCAGGATGAATTCAGTGATTTTCTGGAGCTGGATAAATCCTGACACTGTGTGGATCAGGTTCAATCCTGAGCATGTGTGGATCAGGATCAATCCTGAGAGTGTGTGGATCAGAATAAATCCTGAGAGTGTGTGGTTCAGGTTCAAATCTGAGAGTGTGTGAATCACAATTAATACAGAGAGGTTCTGGATCAGAATCAACCCTGAGAGGGTGTGGTTGCAGTTTCAATCCTGAGAGATTGTGCATCAGGTTCAACTCTGAGATTTTGTGGATCCCGATGAGTCCTGAGAGAGTGTGGATCAGGATTAATCCTGAGAGTGTGTGGGTCAGGATCAATCTTGAGAGTGTGTGAGTTCAGGGGCAAACCCAATGGCTTGTTGATCAGGATCAATCCTCACAGTCTGTTGATCTGTACAAAGCCTGAGGGTGTCCCGATCAGGTTCAATCCTGAGAGTGTGTTGGATCCGGATCAATCCTGAGAGTGTGTTGATCAGGATCATTCCTTAGAGTGTGTGGACCAGGGTCAATTCTCAAACTGTGTAGATCAGGGTCAATCCTGAGAGAGTATGGATGAGGGTCAATCCTGAGAGTGTGGTGATCAGTATCCATCTTGAGAGTGAGTTCAACAGTTACGGTCCTGAGAATGTGTGGATCAGAATCAATCCTGAGAGTGTGTGTGACTATGATCAATCCTGAGAGTGTAGAGATCAGGAACAATCTGGAGTGTTTGTCAATCCAGATCAATCCTGAGAGTGTGTTGATCAGCATGAATCCTGAGTGTGTGTGTGTCAGGATCATTCCTGAGAGAGTGTGAGATCAGATCAAATCCTGAGACTGTGTGGTTCAGTGTCAATCCTGAGAGTGTTTGGAACACGATCAATCCTGAGAGTGTGTGGGATCAGGATCAGTCCTGACAGTGTGGTGGATCAGGTAGAATCACGAGAGTGTGTTAGATCAGGATCAACCCTGTGAGTATGTGGATCAGGATCAATTCTGAGAGTTTGTTAATCTGGTTCAATCCTGAGAGTGTGCGGATCAGGATCAACCCTGAGAGTGCGGGGAATCAGTTTCAATCCTGTGAGTGGGGGGGATCAGGATCAATCCTGAGAGTGTGTGGTGCAGGATGAACTCAGTGATTGTGTGGACCTGGATAAATCCTGAGACTGTGGATCAGGGTCAATCCTGAGCGTGTGCGGATCAGGATAAATCCTGAGAGTATGTGCATCAGCATCAACCCTGTGTGTGCATGGGATTAGGATCAATCCTGAGAGTGTGTGGGATCAGGATCAATCCTGTGAGCATGTGGATCAGGATCAATCCTGAGAGTGTGTCGATCAGAATCAATACTGAGATTGTATGGATCAGAATCAACCCTGAGAGGGTGTGGGAGCAGTTTCAATCCTGAGAGAGTGTGCATCAGGTTAAACTCTGAGATTTTGTGGTTCTGGATGAATCCTGAGAGAGTGAGGATCAGTGTCAATCCTGAGAGTGTGTGGGTCAGGATCAATCCTGAGAGTGTGTGGGTTCAGGGGCAATCCCAGTGGCTTGTGGATCAGTATCACTCCTGACAATGTGTGGATCTGTACAAAGTCTGAGTGTGTCCCAATCAGGATCAACCCTGACAGTGTGGGGGATCAGGATCAATCCTGAGAGTGTTTGCATCAGGTTCAATCCTGAGAGTCTGTGAATCAGGATGTATACTGAGTGTGTGAGGATGAAGATCAATCCTGAAAGTGTGTGTTTCAGGAACAATCCTGAAAGTGCATTGATGAGGATCAATCCTGAGAGTGTGTTGATCAGGATCATTCCTTAGAGTGTGTGGATCAGGGTTAATCCTGAGAGTGAGTGAATCAGGATCAATCTTGAGAGGGTCTGTATCAGGATCAATCTGGAGTGTGTGTGGATCAGGATCAATCCTGAGAGCGTGTTGATCAGGTTGGATCCTGAGAGTTTGTTGATCAGGCTGAATCCTGAGTTTGTGTGGGTCAGGATCAATCCTGAGATTGTGGGAGACCAGGGTCAATCCTGAGAGTTTGAGGATCAGCATCAACCCTGAGAGTGCAGGGGATCAGTTTCAATCCTGTGATTGTGGGTATCATGATCAGTCCTGAGAGGATGTGGATCACAGGATGAACTCAGAGATTGTGTGTGGATGAGAATCAATCCTGAGAGTGTGTGAGATCAGATTGAATCCTGAGAGTTGTGTGGTTCAGGGTCAATCCTGAGAGTGTGTGGATCAGGATCAACTCAGAGATTGTATGGATCCAGATGAATCTTGTGAGTGTGTGGATTAGGATCAATTCTGAGATTGTGTGGATCAGGAAACTGAGACGTGTCTGGAAAGTTCTTGTCAAAGTATCTGGATCTTGAATGGATATTGAATACTCAGTCTGGTCTGCTCACCAAGGCACAAGCAGGGAGAACGTTATTCCCATGGGCAATACTGGATACTTTGTAGTATCATTGCTGATGTAGGTGTATGGAAACTCACTTTTTTTGGGTATTTCATTTTGTTTGCTTTGTTGGGTTTGTTAGTAGGGAATTACATTAAAATCGTCAAACCTATTATTGGCTGAATTGTTTACTATGGTTTGTGTGGTTCCATCTGAAACAGGAGTTCCAACTGGTCAATGAGAGATGGAAGATCCTGCCAATTGCAAACAAATGTTCCGATTGTTGCTGGGGTGATGGCAAGTGAAGCAGGATCTTCCTTAAATCCACGGATTCAACAGTCAGTCCCTCATCTTTATGTAAGGGCTGAAAGATGCTAACATAGACACACTGAACTCAGAGCACTGAGACATTCTTCTTTGAAGGGATAGTGTAGAGGAAGCTTTACTCTGTATCCAATCCCATGCTGTACACGTCCTGGGAGTGTTTGATGGGGACAGTGTAGAGGAAGCTTTACTCTGTATCTAACACAATGCTGTACGTGTCCTGGGAGTGTTTGATGGGGACAGTGTAGAGGGAGCTTTACTCTGTATCTAACCCCATGCTGTACGTGTCCTGGGAGTGTTTGATGGGGGCAGTGTAGAGAAAGCTTTACCCTGTATCTAACCCCATGCTGTACCTGTCCTGGGAGTGTTTGATGGGGACAGTGTAGAGGGAGCTTTACTCTGTATCTAATCCCATGCTGTGTCTATCCTGGGAGTGCTTGATGGGACAGTGTGGAAGGAGCTTTATTCTGTATTTAACCGCAGGCTATACCTGTCCTGGGAGTGTTTGGTAGAGACACTATAGAGCGGTTGTACTCTGGTTCTGGAAAGTCAAGTGGTTGGAGCATTTCTGTGAGTGATTGGGCTTCTCCTCCTCACTAGAGCTCACTCAGGGCCCTGCCTCAGTCAAGCCCTTCCTGCAGTTGGGCAACAGAAGGAAGATCAATGCAAAATACTGCAGATTCTGGAAATCTGAAACAAAAACAAAAAATGCTGGAAAAACTCAGCAGGTCTGACACTGCCATCTGTGGAGAGAAAAACAGAGTTAATTATTCGAGTCCGTATGACTCTTTTTCAGAGCTGCAGGAAGAAGCTCTTGGCTCTGTCTATACACTGGCAGCCGTGTAGGATGTAGTGGCAAGCAAAAGAAGGCCTTTTCCTTGTGCCAGACTGGACGGGCCATTTGTCAGTGAAACAGCGGCCCTGCTGCAACAGGTTGTAGAATTTTAATGCATGTTTCTGCCTTAAAGCTGAAGCCTTGACCTTGATCCCATCATTTAGAATAATGAATATTTATCACTTACTGAATTGGACAATAGCATAACACTCCAAAGAAGTAACTAACCCATTAATTTGAGTATAACATCTGTTACTTTATCAGCCAATGACAATTATTGTACAACATTACACCACAGAGGATCTTTGTAAAGCTAACTTCAAAAGCACTTTGTTCATTCTACCAGAATCAACAGCATTTCCAGCTACAGCCATACTCCACAATTGCAGCAACATTCCGAGCTCTGGAACCAGCCTGACAATGACTCATCCGTTTAAACTGCACGGAAGTCAAATTACTGCACATCAACAGAATCAAATTACACATTCCTCACACATTGTTTGATATGTCCAGTCCCACAAGGAAACCCATCAGCAGTCTGGTCCAATTCACTTGTGTTGCAAATGTGGAACAGTGTAGTGGGAGCTTTACTCTGTATATAACCCCGTGCTGTACCTGTCCTGGGAGTGTTTGATGGGGACAGTGTAGAGGGAGCTTTACTCTGGATCTAACCCCGTGCTGTACCTGTCCTGGGTGTGTTTGATGGGGACCAGTGTAGAGGGAGCTTTATGTTGTGGAGACGAAGTCCAGCCTTCACATTGAGGATACCCTGCATTGTGTTGTGTGGCACTACCACCGTGTTGAATAGGATACCTATCCTATGATAGCATTACCATCACTGAATCCCCCAATATCAACATCCGGGGGTTACCATTGACCAGGAACTGATCTGGACCAGCCATATCAACACTGTGGCTACAAGTGTGTAGGGGGAGCTTTACGCTGCATCTAACCTGTGCTGTATCTGTCCTGGGAGTGTTTTTGGGACAGTGTAGAGGGAGCTTTATTCTGTGTTTAACCCCACGAAAGAGGGGTTGTTCTCTGGTTGTGGAACATCAAGTGGTTGGAGTACTCCTGTGAGTGATTGGGCTTCTCCTCCTCACTAGAGCTCAGTCAGGGCTCTGACTCAGTCAAGCCCTTCCTCCAGGCCCAGCTCCTCCTCAGTGTGGATCCCTCACTAGAGATCGTTCAGAGCAGATCAGAGGCTAGGAATCCTGCGACGAGTAACTTACCTCCTGACTCCCCAAAGCCTGTCCACCATTTACAAGGCATAAGTCAGGAGTGTGATGGAATACTCCCCACTTGCATGGATGAATGCAGCTCCCACAACACTCAAGAAGCTTGACACCATCCAGTGCAAACCAGCCCACTTGATTGGCACCCCATCAACAAACAATCACTCTCTCCACCACTGATTCAGAGTAGCAGCAATGTGTACTGCCTACAAGGTACACTGCAGGAATTCACCAAGGCTCCTTGGACAGCACCTTCCAAACCCATGACCACTACCATCTAGAAGGACAATGGCAGCAGGTATGTGGGAACACCACCACATAGAAGTTCCCTGCCAAGTCACTCCCCATCCTGATTTGGAAATATATCGCCATTCCTTCACTGTCATTGGGTCAATATCCTGGAACTCCCTCCCTAACAGCATTGTGGTTGTACCTACACCACATGGACTCCAGTGGTTCAAGAAGGCAGCTCACCACCACCTTCTCAAGGGCAATTAGGGATGGGCAATAAATGCTGGCCCAACCAATGAAGCCCATATCCTGTGAATAAATTTAAAAAAAGATATCGAACAGATTATGAGCTCAAGACTGGGCATTCTTGAGGCGCTGTGGGCCATCAATAGCAGCAGAATTGTACTCGAACACAATCTAGAACATCATGTTCTGACATATCTCCCACTTTACCATTATCACCAGACTAAGGGATCAACCCTGGTTCAATGAGGAGTGCAGCAAGTGAAAGACAGAGCTAAGTGGTCCCACAACCAAATGATCAGATCTAAGCTCTGCAGGCCTGCCACATCCAGTTGTGAATGGTGATGGACAATTAAACAACTCACTGGAGTAGGAGGCTCCACAAATATCTCCATCCTCAATTATGGGGTGGCCAGCACATCAATGCAAAAGATAAGGCTGAAGCATTTGCTACAATCTTTAGCCAGAATTGCCGAGTGGATGATCCAGCTCGGCCTCCTCTCAAGATCCTCAGCATCACAGATGCCAGTCTTCAGCCAATTCGATTCACTCCATGTGATATCAAGGCTATGGGCCCTGACAATATTCTGGCAATAGTACTGAAGACCTGTGCTCCAGAACTTGCCATGCCCCAAGCCAAGCTGTTCCAGTATAGCTACAATACTGGCATCTACTTAGCAATGTGCGAATTTGGCCAGGCATGTACTGTACACAAAAACCAGGACAAATCCAACCCAGTCTATTACTGGCCCACCAGTCTACTCCCCATCATCATTAAAGTAATGGAAGGGGTCATCAACAATGCGGCGCTTGGTTAGCAATAACTTGCTCACTGGCACCCAGTTTGGGTTTGGCCAGGGCCACTCAGCTCCTGACCTCATAACAGCCGTGGTTCAAACATGGACAAAGGAGCTGAACTCCCAACATGAAGTGAGAGTGAAGGCCCTTGACATCAAGGCCGCATTTGCCTGAGTGTGACATCAAACAGCCCTATCAAAACTGGAGTCAATGGGAATCAAGGGGGAAACAGTCCATTGGTTGGAGTCATACCTAGCACAAAGGAAGATGGCTGTGGTTGTTGGACGTCAGTTGTCTCAGCTCCAGGACATCACTGCAGGAGTTCCTCAGGTAAGAACCCTCAGCCCAACCATCTTCAGCTAACTCATCAATGACCTTCCATCATAAGGTCAGAAGTGGGGATGTTCGCTGATGATTGCACAATGTTCCGCACCATTTGCAACTCCTCAGATACTGAAGCAGTCCATGTCCAAATGAAGGAAGACCTGGGCATTGTCCAGTCATGGGCTGACAAGCGGCAAGTAACATTCACGCCACACAAATGTCAGACAATGACCATCTCCAACAAGAGAGAATCTAACCATGACCCCTTGGCATTCAAAGGCATTACCATCAATAAATCCACAACTATCATCATCCTAGGCATTACCATTGACCAGAAACTGAACTGGAAAAGCCATATAAAAACTGTGGCTACAAGAGCAGGTCAGAGGCTGGGAATCCTGCAATGAATAACTCACCTCCTGACTCCCCAAAACCTGTCCACCATCTACAAGGCACAAGTCAGGGGTGTGATGGAATACTCCCCATTTGCCTGGATGAGTGCAACTCCCACAACACTCAAGAAGCTTGACACTGTCCAGGACAAAGCAGCCCACTTAATTGGCATCACATCCACAAGCATTCACTCCCTCCACCATCGACGCACAGTAGCAGCAGTGTGTACCATACACAAGATGCACTGTAGGAATGCACCAAAGCTCCTTAGACAGTGCCATCCAAACCTAACAAATAGAAGGACAAGGGTAGCATATAGATGGAAACACTACAACCTGGAAGGTCCCCTTCAAGACACTCACCACCCTGACTTGGAAATATATCGCTGTCCCTTCACTGTCGCTGTGTCAAAATCCTGGAACTCCCTCCCTAAAGGCCCTGTGGGTGTACCTACACCACATGGTCTGCAGCGGTTCAAGAAGGCAGTTCACCACCACCTTCTCAAGGGCAATTAGGGATGGGCAATAAATGCTGGCCCAGGCACCGAAACCCAAATTCCATGAATGAATAAATAAAACACTCTGCATCTAACCGTGTGCTGGAAGGAGCTTTACACTTTATCTAAACTCATGCTGTACCTGTCCTGGGAGTGCCTGATGGGACAGTGTAGAGGGAGTTTTACTCTTTATCTTATCCCGTGCTGGAGCTGTCCTGGGAGCTTTTGATGGAGACAGTGTAGAGGGAGCTTTATACTGCATCAACCTGTGATGTACATGTCCAGGGAGTGATTGATGGCACAGCATAGAGAGAGCTTAACTCTGTATCAGGTCAAGGCATCATATTTTGTTTTACCTGAGTGGTATCTGCCGTACACGAAATTAAGTATCTCATTGAACCCCAGTTGAAGTCCACCCCTTCTACATTCAGATACCAGAACCTCAACGTTGTAGTGCATTAATTTTGCCAATGAAGACAATCCTTCCGATAGATTAACTCACAGTGAAACCATTCCTCTGATAGATTAACTCACAAAGAATCAATTCCTTGGATGGGTTAAGTCACAATAAACCCATTCCTCTGATATATTAACTCACACAGTATACCCATTCCTCTGATATATTAACTCGCACTGTAAAAACATTCCTCTGATATATTAATTCACAAAGAAAACCCATTCCTCTGATATATTAACTTGCACAATAAACCCATTCCTCTGATACATTAACTCACCCAGTAAAGCTATTCCGCTGATATATTAACTCGCACTATAAAACCATTCCTCTGATATATTAACTCACAAAGAAAACCCATTCCTCTGATAAATTAACTCGCACTGTAAATCCATTCCTCTGATGTATTAACTCACACAGTAAACCCATTCCTCTGATATATCAACTCACAGTGAAACCACTCCTCTGATATATAAACTCACAGTCAATCATTCCTCAGATATATTAAAGGACAGTGAACCTATTCCTCTGATATATTAACCCACAGTAATCACATTCCTCTGATATATTAACCTGCACAGTAAACCCATTCCTCTGATATATTAATCCACATAGTAAATCCATTCCTGTGATATATTAAACCACACAGTAACTCATTGCTTTGATATATTAATTCACAAAGTAAGCCCATTCCTCTGATATATTAACTCACAGGGAACCCATTCCTCTGATATGATAACTCACACAGTAAACCCATACCTCTGATATATTAACTCGCACTGTAAAACGATTCCTCTGATAGATTAACTCACAAAGAAAAACCAATTCCTCTGATATATTAAATCACACTTAAACCCATTCCTCTGATATATTAAACCACACAGTAACCCATTGCTCTGATAAATTAACTCACAAAGGAAACCCAATACTCTGATATTTTAAGCAACAGTGAACCCATTCCTCTGATATGTTCACCCAATGTAAACCCATTCCTCTGGCATAAAAACTAACACCGAAACCCATTCCTCTCATCTATAAACTCACACAGTAAACCCATTCCTCTGAGATATTAACTCACAAACAAAACCCATTCCTCTGATAGGTTAACTCCCAATAAACCCATTCCTCTGATATATTAACTCACACAGTAAACCCATTCCTCTGATATAAAAATTAACACCGAAACCCATTACTCTCATCTATAAACTCACACAGTAAACCCATTCCTCTGATATATTAACTCACACAGTAAACCCATTCCTCTGATATATTAACTCGCACTATAAAACCATTCCTCTGATATATTAATTCACAAAGAAAACCCATTCCTCTGATAAATTAACTCGCACTGTAAATCCATTCCTCTGATGTATTAACTCACACAGTAAACCCATTCCTCTGATATATAAGCTCACGGTCAACCATTCCTCAGATATATTAAAGGACAGTGAAACAATTCCTCTGATATATTAACCCATAGTAATCACATAACTCTGACATATTAACCCTCACAGTAAACCCATTCCTCTGATATATTAATCCACATAGTAAAACCATTCCTGTGATATATTAAACCACACAGTAACTCATTGCTTTGATATATTAACTCACAAAGTAAGCCCATTCCTCTGATATATTAACTCACAGGGAACCCATTCCTCTGATATGATAACTCACACAGTAAACCCATTCCTCTCATCAATAAACTCATGCAGTAAATCCATTCCTCTGATATATTAACTCACAATGAAAACCCATTCCTCTGATAGGTTTATATTTACTCACACAGTAAACCCATTCCTCTGTTTATTAACTCGCACTGTAAAACAATTCCTCTGATATATTAACTCACAAACAAAACCCATTCCTCTGATATATTAACTCGCACAGTAAACCAATTCCTCTGATATATTAACTCGCACTGTTAGACCATTCCTCTGGTGTGTTAACTCATGCAGTAAACCCATTCCTCTGATATATCAACTCACAGTGAACCCACTCCTCTGATATATAAACTCACAGTCAACCATTCCTCAGATATATTAAAGGACAGTGAACCCATTCCTCTTATATATTAACCCGCACAGTAAACCCATTGTTCTGTTATATTAATCCACACAGTAAATCCATTCAGCTAATATATTAATTCACAAATAAGACCCATTCTTCTGATATATTAACTCACGAAGGAAACCCAATACTCTGATATTTTAAGCAACAATGAACCCATTCCTCTGACATGTTCACCCACAGTAAACCCATTCCTCTGATATAAAAACTAACCCTGAAACCCATTCCTCTCATCTATAAACTCACACAGTAAACCCATTCCTCTGATATATGAACTCATACAGTAAACCCATTCCTCTGATATAATAATTCGCACTGTAAAACCATTCCCCTGATATATTAACTCACAAAGAAAACCCATTCCTCTGATATATTAACTCGCACTGTAAATCCATTCCTCTGATGTATTAACTCATGCAGTAAACCCATTCCTCTGATATATCAACTCACAGTGAACCCATTCCTCTGATATGTAAACTTACAGTCTACCATTCCTGAGATATATTAAAGGACAGTGAACCCATTCCTCTGATATATTAATCTATAGTAAGCACATTCCTCTGAAATATTAACCCGCACAGTAAACCCATTCTTCTGATATATTAATCCACATAGTAAACCCATTCCTCTGATATATTAAACCACACAGTAAACCATTGCTCTGATATATTAACTCACAAAGTAAGCCCATTCCACTGATATATTAACTCACAGGGAACCCATCCCTCTGAAATGATAACTCACACAGTAAACCCATTCCTCTAACATATTAATTCACAAATAAGACCCATTCTTCTGATATATTAACTCACACAGTAAACCCATTCCTCTGATATATGAACTCACACAGAAACCCATTCCTCTGATATATTAACTCACAAAGGAAACCCAATACTCTGGTATTTTAAGCAACAGTGAACCCATTCCTCTGATATGTTTACCCATTGTAATCCCATACCTCTGATATAAAAACTAATACTGAAACCCATTCCTCTCATCTATAAACTCACACAGTAAACCCATTCCTCTGATACATTAACTCACAAAGAAAACCCATTCCTCTGACAGGTTAACTCACAATAAACCCATTCCTCTTTTATATTAACTCACACAGTAAACCTATTCCACTGATATATTAAATTGCACTGTAAAACCATTCATCTGATATATTAACTCACGAAGAAAACCCATTCCTCTGATATATTAACTCACACTGTAAATCCATTCCTCTGCTGTATTAACTCATGCAGTAAACCCATTGTATCAACTCACAGTGAACCCACTCCTCTGATATGTAAACTTACAGTCAACCATTCCTGAGATATATTACAGGACAGTGAACCCATTCCTCTGATATATTAATGCACAGTAAGCACATTCCTCTGATATATTGACTGCAAAGTAAACACATTCCTCTGATATATTAATCCACATAGTAAACCCATTCCTCTGATATATTAAACCACACACTAACACATTGCTTTGATATATTAACTCACAAAGTAAGCCCATTCCTCTGATATATTAACTCACAGGGAACCCATTCCTCTGATATGATAACTCACACAGTAAACCCATTCCTGTAATATGTTAATTCACAAATAAGACCCATTGTTCTTATATATTAACTCACACAGTAAACCCATTCCACTGATATATTAGCTAACAGTAAACCCATTCCTCTAAAATATTAATTCACAGTTAAGACCCATTCTTCTGATATATAAACTCACACAGTAAACCCGTTCCTCTGATATATTAACTCACAAAGAAAACTCATCCCCTGATAGGTTAACTCCCAATAAAACCATTCCTCTGATATATTAACTCACACAGTAAACCCATTCCACTTATATATTAACTCGCACTGTAAAAATACTCCTCTGATATATTAACTCAAAAAGAAAACCCATTCCTCTGATATATTAACTCACAGTGAACCCATACCTCTGATATATTAACGCACACAGTAAACCCAATGCTCTGATCTATTAACTCTTAAAGCAAACCCATTCCTCTGATATATTAACCCAAAGTAATCAAATTCCTCTGATGTATTAACACACTGTTAATCCATTCCGCTAATATATTAACTCACCCAGTAAACCCATTCTTCTGATATATTAACTCACACAGTAAACCCATTCCTCTGATATATTAACCCGCACAGTAACCCGATTCCTCTGATATATTAACCTACATTAACTCCATTCCCCGATATATTGACTAAGACAATAAACTCCTTCAACTTATATATTAGCCTACATTAAATGCATTCCTCTTTTATATTGACTCACACAGTAAACCTATTCCTCTGATATATTAACCCACAGTAAACCCATTACTCGGATTTATTAATTGGCACTGTAAACCCATTACTCTGATATATAAACCCACAGTAAACCCATTACTCTGATATGTTAACCCACGGTAAACCCATTCCTCTGCTATATTATAAAACACTGACTCCATTCCTCTGATATTTTAACATATATTCAACCCATTCCTCTGATATATTGACTCACACAGTAAACACAATCCTCTGATAGATTAATCCACAATAAACTCATTCCTCTGATATATTGACTCACACAGTAAACACAATCCTCTGATAGATTAATCCACAATAAACTCATTCCTCTGATATATTGACTCACACAGTAAACACAATCCTCTGATAGATTAATCCACAATAAACTCATTCCTCTGATATATTGACTCACACAGTAAATACATTCCTCTCATATATTAATCCACAATAAAACCCATTCCAATGTTATATTAACCCAAATTAAACAGATTCCTCTGATATATTAACTCGCACAGTAAACTCATTACTCTGATATATTAACCTACACTAAATCCATTGCTCTGATATATTAACCAACGGTAAACCCATTCCTAAGGTATATTAACTCACAGTACACCCTTCCCTCCGATATATTAACTCACATAGTAACCCCATTGGTCTGATATATTAACTAACACAGTACACTCATTCATCTGATATATTAACCAACAGTAAACCCAATCCTCTGATATATGAATTCGCACAGTAAACCCATTCCTCTCATATTTTAACTCACAAAGGAAACCCAATACTCTGATATTTAAAGCAACAGTGAACCCATTCCTCTGATATGATCACCCATTGTAAACCCATTCCTCTCCTGTAAAAACTAACACCGAAACCCATTCTTCTCATCTATAAACTCACACAGTAAACCCATTCCTCTGATATATTAACACACAAAAATAACCCATTCCTCTGATATATTAAACCACACAGTAACACATTGCTCTGATATATTAACTCACAATGTAAGCCCATTCCTCTGATATATTAACTCAAAGGGCACCCATTCCTCTGGTATGACAACTCACACAGTAAACCCATCCCTTTAATATATTAATTCACAAATATGACCCATTCTTCTGATATATTAACTCACAGAGTAAACCCATTCCACTGATATATTAGCTTACAGTAAAACCATTCCTCTGATATATTAACTCACAAAGGAAACACAATACTCTGATATTTTAAGCCACAGTGAACCCATTCCTCTGATATAAAAACTAACACCGAAACCCATTCCTCTCACCGATAAACTCACAGTAAACCCATTCCTCTGATATATTAACTCACAAAGTAACCCCATCCTCTAATAGGTTAACTCCCAATAAACCCATTCCTCTGATATATTAACTCACACAGTAAACCCATTCCGCTGATATATTAACTCGCACTGTAAAAACATTCCTCTGATATATTAACTCAAAAAGAAAACCTATTCCTCTGATATATTAACTCACAGTAAACACATTCTTCTGATATATTAACTCACACAGTAAATCCATTCCTCTCATATATTAACTAACAAATGAAACTCGATACTCTGATATATTAACCCACAGTAAACCCATACCTCTTATTGATAATCCACAGTAAAACCATTCCTCTCATATATTAACTCACACAGTAAACCAATTCCTCTTATGTTAACCACCTGTAAACCTATTCCTCTCGTATAAAAACTAACACCGAAACCCATTGCTCTCATAAATTAACTCACACAGTATACCCATTCCTCTCGTATATTAACTCACAAATTAAACTCGATACTCTGCTATATTAACTCACAGTAAAACCATTCCTCTGCTTGTTAACCCACAGCTAACCCATTCCTCTCATTAATTAACTCACAAATGAAACCCGATACTCTGATATATTAAACCACAGTAAACCCATTCCTCTGATATATTAACTCACACAGTAAACCCATTCCTCTTATATGTTAATCACCTGCAAACCCATTCCTCTAATATAAAAACTAACACCGAAACCCATTGCTCTCATATATTAACTCACAAAGTAAACCCATTCCGCTAATATATAAACTCACAGTAAACCCGTTCCTCTGATATATTAACTTGCACTGTAAACCAATTCCTCTGATATATTAACACACAATGAACCCATTCCTCTGATATATTAACTCACACTAAACCCATTCTTCTGATACGTTAACTCACAGTGAACCCACTCCTCTGATATATTCACCCTCACAGTACACCCATTACTCTGACATATCAGCCCACAGTAAACCCATTCCACTGATTTATTAACTCACAGTGAAACCATTCCTCTGATATATTAACCAACAGTAAACCCATTCCTCTGATATATTAACTCACACAGTAAAACCATTCCTCTGACATATTAACGCACACAGTAAACCCATTCCTCTTATATGTTAACCAACTGTAAACCTATTCCTCTAGTATAAGAACTAACACCGATACCCATTGCTCTCATATATTAACTCACACAGTATACCCATCCTCTCATATATTAACTCACAAATGAAACCCGATACTCTGATATATTAACCCACAGAAAAACCATTCCTCTGATTTTTAACCCACAGTAAACCCATTCCTCTGATATATTAACTCACACAGTAAATCATTCCTCTTATACGTTAACCACCTGTAAACCTATTCCTCTCGTATATAAACTAACACCGAAACCCATTGCTCTCATAAATTAACTCACACAGTATACCCATTCCTCTCATATATTAACTCACAAATGAAACCCGATACTCTGATATATTAACCCACAGAAAAACCATTCCTCCTATTTTTAACCCACAGTAAACCCATTCCTCTGATACGTTAACTCACACAGTAAACCCATTCCTCTTATATGTTAACCACCTGTAAACCCATTCCTCTAATATGAAAACTAACACGGAAACCCATTGCTCCCATATATTAACTCACATAGTAAACCCATTCCGCTGATATATAAACTCACAGTAAACCCGTTCCTCTGAAACATTAACTTGCACTGTAAACCCTTTCCTCTGATCTATTAACTCACAGTGAACCCATTCCTCTGATATATTAATCCACAAAATAAAACCATTCCTCTGATATATTAACCCACAGTAAACCCATTCCTCTGACATATTAACTCACCGTGAACCCATTCCTCTGATATATTAACCCACAAAGAACATCCATTGCTCTGCTATATTAACATACATTAATCACATTCTTCTGATATATTAACTCACACAGTAAACCCATTCCTCTCATATATTAACTCACAAAGGAAACACAATACTCAGATATATTAGTCCACAGTAATTACTTTCCTTAACTTCCTTAATACATTGTTAACCTGAAGTACAAACATTCCTTTGATATGTTAACTCACACAGTAAATCCATTCCTCTGATAAATTAATTCATACATTAAACCCATTCCTTTTATATGTTAACCAACTGTAATTCCATTCCTCTAATATAAAAACTAACATCGAAACCCAGTGCCTTCATATATTAACTCACACAATAAACCCATTCCTCTGATATATTAACTCATAAAGTAAACCCATTCCTCTGATATATTAACCCACGGTAATCACATTCCTCTGATGTATTAACAAACTGTTAATCCATTCCACTGATACATGAAATCACACTGTAATTCCCATTCCTCACATATATGAACACACACTAAACACTTTCCTGTGATATATCAACTCACAGAGAAAACCCATTCCACTGATATATTAATCCAAAATATACCAATTAATCTGAGATATTAATCCACTGCAAACTTTTTCCTTTGATATATTAAGTCACACAGTAAACCCATTCCTCTGACATATTAACCTACCTTATACCCATTCCTCCGATATATTAACACACACAGTAAATACAGTCCTATGATAAATTAATCCACTATAAACCCATTCCATTGATATATTAACCAACATTAAAAACATTCCACTGATATATTAACTCGCACTGTAAACACATTACTCTGACGTATTAATCCAAAGTAAACCCATTCATCTGATATATAAACTAACATAGTAAACCCATTCCTCTGATATTTTAACTCTCAGGAAACCATTCATCTGATATATTAACTCACACAGTAAATCCATTCTTCTGATATATTAAGCCACAGTAAACCCATTGCTCTGATATATTAACTTACAGTGAACCAATTTCTCTGATATATTCACCCAAAGTAAGCCCACTCCTCTAATATATTTACATGCACTGTAAATCCACTACTCAGATGCATTAACCCGCAGTAAACCCATTCCTCTGATATACTAACTCACAGTGAACCCATCCCGTTGATTTATTACTCACAGTGAACCCATTCCTCTGATATATTAACTCACAGTGAACCCATTCCTCTGATATATTTCCCCACAGTAAACCCCTTTCCTATAATATAGTAAGTCGCACTGTAAACTCATTACTCTGATATAATAACCCAAAGTAAACCCATTCCACTGATATATTAACTCACAGTAAACCCATTCCTCTTTGATATTAACTCACAGTGAACTCTTTCTTCAGATACATTCAACCACACAGTAAACCCATTCCTCTGAGATATTAACTCACACAGTAAACCCATTCCTCTCATATATTAACTCACAAATGAAACTCAATTCTCTGATATATTAACCTACTGTAAAACCATTACTCTGATTGGTAACCCACAGTAAACCCATTGCTCTGATATATTAATTCACAGAGTAAACAAATTCCTCTTATATGTTAACCAACTGTAAACCCATTCCTCTAATATAAAAAGTAACACTGAAACACATTGCTCTCATATATTAACACACATAGTAAAACCATCCCGCTGATATATTCTCTGATATATTAACCCACTGTAAAACCATTACTCTGATTGGTAACCCACAGTGAACCCATTTCTCTGATATATTCACCCGCAGTAAACCTATTCTTCTGAAATATTCACCCACACATTAAACACATTCCTCTGATATATTAACTCACAGTAAACACATTCCTCTGATTAATTTGCACTGTAAGCCCATTCTTCTGATATGTTAACTCACAAAGTAAACCCATTCTTCAGATATATTAACCCAAAGTAAAACCATTGCGCTGATATATTCGCTCACAGTGAACCTATTCCTCTGATATATTCCCACACAGTAAGCCCATTCCTCTTATATATTAACCCACAGTGGACCCATTCCTCTGATTATATTAACTCAAAGTGAATCCATTCCTCTGATATATTAACCCACACAATGAAACCATTAATCTGATATATTAACCCACAGTAAAACCATTCCACTTAATTATTAACTCACAGTGAAACCATTCCTATGATTTATTAATTCATACTGTAAACCCATTCCTGTGATATATTAACTTACATAGTAACCCCATTCCTCTGATATATTAGCTCACACAGTCAACCTATTCTTCAGATATTTTAACTTGCACTGTAAACCCATTCCTCTGATTCATTACTCACATTGTAACTTCATTCCTCTGATATATTAACTCACACAGTAAATACATTCTTCTGATATATTAACCCACAGTAAACCCATTCCTGTGATATATTAACTCACAGTAAACACATTCCTCTGATATATTAACTTGAACTGTAAACCAATGCTTCTGATATATTAACTCACAGTGAACCCATTCCTCTGATATGTTAACTCACTCAATAATCCCACTACTCTGATATACTAACCCACACAGTAATCCCATTCCTCTGAT
The DNA here is from genome assembly GCF_017639515.1 of Carcharodon carcharias. Taxonomy (NCBI): domain Eukaryota; kingdom Metazoa; phylum Chordata; class Chondrichthyes; order Lamniformes; family Lamnidae; genus Carcharodon; species Carcharodon carcharias. The sequence continues at coordinate 95,045,383 of NC_054476.1, read as the reverse complement.
ATATTAAGCCACAGTAAACCCGTTCCTCTAATATAAAAACTAACACAGTAAACCCATTACTCTGTTATGTTAACCCACAGTAATCACATTCCTCTGATATATTTACAAGCGGTTAATCCATTCCACTGATATAATAACTCAGACTGTAAATCCCATTCCTTTTGTATATTAACTCATAATAATCCCTTTCCTGAGAAATATCAACTCAAAGAGTAAACCCATTCCTCTGAGAAATTAACTCACAGTGTATCCATTCCTCTGATACATTAACCCACATAGTAAACACATTCCTCTGATAACCTAGCTCATATTAAACCCTTAACTCTGATATATTAACTCACAGTGAACCCATTCCTCTGATATGTTAACTAATACAAAAATCCCATTACTCTGTTCTATTAACCCACAAAGTAATCCCATTCCTCTGATATGTTAACCCACAGTAAACCAGTTCCTCTAATATAAAAACTAACACCAATACCCATTTCTCTCATATATTAACTCACACAGTAAACCCATTACTCTGTTATATTAACCCACAGTAATCACATTCCTCTGATGTATTTACAAACGGTTAATCCATTCCGCTGATATAATAACTCACACTGTAAACCCATTCCTCTGATATATTAACTCACAGTGAACCCATTCCTCTGATAGATTAACGCACAGTGAACCCATTCCTCTGATATATTCACCCACACAGTAAACCCATTCATCTGATATATTAACCCACCGTAAACCCATTCCTCTGATATATTAACCCACAGAAATCACATTCCTCTGATGTATTAACAAACTGTTAATCCATTCCGCTGATATATTAAATCACACTGTAATTCCCATTCCTCACATATATGAACTCATGCTAAACACTTTCCTGTGATATAAAAACTCAGATTAAACACATTCCTTTGATATATTAATCCAGAATATACCTCTTAATCTGATATATTAATCCACTGTAAACTTATTCCTTTGATATATTAACTCACACAGTAGCCCCATTCCTCTGATATATTAACAAACACAGTAAAACCATTCTTCTGATATATTAACCCACAGTAAACCCATTGCTCTGATATATTAACTCACAGTGAACTAATTTCTCTGATATATTCACCCAAAGTAAGCCCATTCCTGTAACATATTTACACGCACAGCAAATCCACTACTCTGATACATTAACCCGCATTAAACCCATTCCTCTGACATACTAAATCACAGTGAACCCATTCGTCTGATATATTAACCCACACAGTAAAAGCCTTCCTCTGAGTTATTAACTCACAGTGAACCCATTCCTTTGATATATTAACTCACACGGTAAACCCATTGCTCTGATATATTAACCCAAAGTAATCATATTCCTCTGATGTTCATCCAATCCGCTGATATATTAACTCACACAGTAAACCCATTCTTCTCATTTATTAATTTATAAAGAAAACCCAAAATTCTGATATATTATACCATAGTAATCACATTCCTCTGATGTATTAACACACTGTTAACCCATTCCACTGTTTGTTAATCACACGGTAAACCCATTCCTCTGATAACTTAGCTCATATTAAACTCTTTCTTCTGATATATTAACTCATAGTGAACCCATTCCTCTGATATGTTAACTCAGACAATAAGCCCATTACTCGGATATATCAACCCACACCGTAATCCCATTCCTCTGATAAATTAACCCACAGTAAACCCGTTCATCTAATTTAAAAACTAACACCAAAACACGTTTCTCTGATATAGTAACTCACACAGCAAACCCATTCCTCTGATATATTAACTCATAGTAATCACATTCCTCTGATGTATTTACAAACTGTTAATCCATTCCGCTGATAGAATAAATCACACTGTAATTCCCATTCCTCACATATATGAACTCACACTAAACCCTTTCCTATGATATATCAACTCACAGAGTAAGCCCATTTCTCTGATATATTAATCCAGAGTATACCAATTAATCTGATATATTAACCTACTGTAAACCCATTCATTTGATATATTAACTCACACAGTAACCCCATTCCTCTGATATATAGACTCACAAAGAAAACTCATTCCTATGATAAATTATTCCACTATAAACCCATTCCTCTGATATATTAACCTACGTTACACACATTCCACTGATATATTAACTCGCACTGTAAACACATTACTCTGACGTACTAACCCAAAGTAAACCCATATATTGACTCACGCAGTGAACCCATTCCTCTGATATATTAACAAACAGTAAACCCATTCTTCTGATATATTAACCGACAGAAAACCCATTGCTCTGAGATATTACCTCACAGTGAACCAATTTCTCTGAAATATTCACCCAATGTTAGCCAATTCCACTAATATAATTATACGCACTGTAAATCCCCTGCTCTGATACATTAAGCCGCAGTAAGCCCATTCCTCTGATATATTAAATCACAGTGAACCCATTCCTCTGATATATTCACCCACACATTAAACCCATTCCTCTGATATATTAACCCTTAGTAAACCCATTCCTCAGATATGTTAACTCACACGGTAAACCCATTTCTCTGATATATTAACTCACAGTAAACCCATTCCTCTGATATATTAACTTGCACTGTAAACCCATTCCTCTGATACATTAAGTCACATAGTAACCTGCTTGCTCTGATATATTAACTCACACAGTAAACCCATTCCTCTGATATATTGACCCACAGTAATCACATTCCTCTGACGTATTAACAAACTGTTAATCCATTCCGCTGATATATTAAATTACACTCTAATTCCCATTCCTCTCATATATGACTCAAATTAAACACTTTCCCGTGATATAATAACTCACAGAGTAAACCCATTCCTCTGATATATTAATCCAGAGTATACCAATTAATCTGATATATTAACCCACTGTAAACTCATTCCTTTGATATATTAATAAACACAGTAACCCCATTCCTCTGATATATTAACCTACATTATATCCTTACTCTCATATATTGACTCACACAGTAAACCCATTCCTATGATCAATTAATCCACTATAAACCCATTCCTCTGATATATTAACCTACATTAAACACATTCCACTGATATATTAACTCACACTTTAAACACATTACTCTGATATATTAACCCACATTAAACCCATTCCTCATATATATTAACTTACACAGTAAACCCATTCCTCTGATATGTTAACTCAAAGTTAACCCATTCCTCCAATATATTAACTTGCACTGTAAACCCATTCCTTTGATACATTAACTCACATAGTACCTCCCTTCCTCTGATAAATTATCTCACACCCTAAAACCATTACTCTGATATATTAACCCACAGTAAATCCATTCCTCAGATTGTTAACCCACAGTAAACACATTCCTCTGATATATTAACTCACACAGTAAACCCATTCCTCTTATATGTTAACCAACTGTAAACCCATTCCTCTAATATAAAAACTAACAATGAAACCCATTGCTCTCATATATTAACTCACACAGTAAACCCATTCCTCTGATATATTAACCCACTGTAATCACATTCCGCTGATGTATTAACACACTGTTCATCCATTCTGCTGTTATATTAATTCACACAGTAAACCCATTCTTCTCATATATTAAATTATAAAGAAAGCCCAAAATTTTGATATAATAAGCCATAGTAATCAGATTCCTCTGTTGTGTTATCACACTGTTAGCCTTTTCCACTGTTTGTTAATGCACACAGTAAACCCTCTGTTAACTTAGCTCATATTAAACCCTTTACTCTGATATGTTAACTCATAGTGAACCCATCCCTTTGATATATTAACTCACAGTTAAAACATTCCTCTGAAATATTAATTCACAGTGAAATAATTCCTCTGATATATTCCCCCACAATAAGCCCATTCCTATAATGTATTATCTCGCACTGTAAACCCATTACTCTGATATATTATCCCAAAGTAAACCCATTCTGCTGACATATTAACTACAGTAAACATATTCCTCTTTGATATTAACTCACAGTGAACCCTTTCCTCAGATATATTCACCCACAGTAAACCAATTCCTCTGATATATTAACTCACAGAGTAAACCCATTCCAATCATATATTTAATCACAAATGAAACCCAATACTCTCATATATTAACCCACAGTAAAATCATTCCTCTGATTGTTAACCCACAGTAAACCCATTTCTCTCATATATTAACTGACACACTAAACTTATTCCTCTGATATATTAATTCACAGTAAACACATTCTTCTGGTATATTAACTTGCACCGTAAACCGATGCTTCTGATACATGAACTCAAATTGTATCCCCCTTCCTCTGATGTATTAGCTGGCACAATAAATCCATTCCTCTGATGTATTCAAACTCACAGTAAATGCAATCCTCTGATCTATTAACTCACAGTGAACCCATTCCTCTTATATATTAACCCACAAATTAAAATCATTCCTCTGATATATTAACACACAGTAAACCCGTTCCTATGATATATTAACTCACATTGAATTCACTCCTCTGATATATTCACCTACAGTAAGCCTATTCCTCTGAAATATTCACCCACACATTAAACACATTCCTCTGATATATTAACCCACAGTAAATCCAATCCTCTGATATATTAACTCACAGTAAACTCATTCCTCTGATATATTAACTCGCACAGTAAACACATTCTTCTTTTCTATTAAACCACAGTAAAATTATTGCTCTGATATATTAACTCACAGTAAACCCATTCCTCTGATATATTCTCCCACAGAAAGCCCATTCCTCACATATATTAACTCGCACTGTAAACGCATTACTCTGATATATTAACCCACAGGAAATCCATTCCTCTGATATAGTAGCTCACACTGAACCCAATCCTCCGATGTATTAACCCACAGTAAACTCATTCTTCTGAAATATTAACGCACAGTGAACCCATTCCTCCTATATATTCACCCTCACAGTAAACCTATTAATCTGATACAAAAACAGAATTACCTGGAAAAACTCAGCAGGTCAGGCAGCATCGGCGGAGAAGAAAAGAGTTGACGTTTCGAGTCCTCATGATCCTTCGACAGAACTTGAGTTCTGTTGAATGTCATGAGGACTCGAAACGTCAACTCTTTTCTTCTCCGCCGATGCTGCCAGACCTGCTGAGTTTTTCCAGGTAATTCTGTTTTTGTTTTGGATTTCCAGCATCCACAGTTTTTTTGCTTTTTTTTTTGTTTTTATCTATTAATCTGATATATTAACCCACAGTAAACCCATTCCACTGATTTATTAACTCACAGTGAAACCATTCCTCTGATATCATAACCTACAGTAAAACCATTCCTGATATGTTAACTCACACCGTAAACTCATTCCTCTGATATATTAAGTCACTCAGTAAACCCATTCCTCTTATATTTTAACCAACTGCAAACCCATCCCTCGAGCATAAAAACTAACACCGAAACCCAATGCTCTCATATATTAACTCACACATTAAACCCATTCCGCCGATATATTAACTCACAGTAAACCCATTCCTCTGATATATTAACTTGCACAGTAAACCCATTCTTCTGATACAAAAGCAGAATTACATGGAAAAACTCAGCAGGTCTGGCAGCATCGGCGGAGAAGAAAAGAGTTGACATTTCGAGTCCTCATGCCCCTTCAACAGAACATTCTTCTGATATATTAACTCACATAGTAACCCCATTACTCTGATATATTACATCAAACAGTAAACCCATTCCTCTGATATATTAAACCACAGTAAACACATTCATATGATATATTAACTCACAATGAACCCATTCCTCTGATATATTAAACCAAAGTAAACACATCCCGCTGATATGTTACTCACACAGTAAAACTATTTCATTGATATATTTACTCAAGGTGAACCCATTGCTCTGATATATTCTCCCACAGTAAACCCATTCCTCTGATATGTTAACTCACAGTGAACCCATTCCTCAGATATATTAACTCACAGTGAACCCATTCGTCAGATATATTAACTCACAGTGAACACATTCCTCTGATATGTTCAACCACATAGTAAACCCATTCCTCTGATATGTTAACCCACAGTAAACCCATTCTTCTTATATATAAAGTCAAAGTGAACCCACTCCTCTGATATACTCTCCCACAGTAAACCCATTCCTCTCATATAGTAACTCACACTGTACGCGCATAAGTCTGATATATTAACTCACAGTAAATCAATTCCTCTGATATAGTAGCTCACACTGAAACCATTCCGACGATATATTAATCCACAGTAAACCCATTCTTCGGATATATTAATACAGTGAACCCATTCCTCTGGTATATTCATCCTCACAGTAAACCTATTAATCTGCTATATTGACCCACAGTAAACACATTCCACTGATTTATTAACTCACAGTGAAACCATTCCTCTGATATTTTAACCCACAGTAAAGCCATTCCTCTGATGTATTAACTCACATAGTAAACCCATTCCTCTGATATATTAAACCACAGGAAACCCATTCCTCTGATATATTAACTCAAACAGTAAAACAGTTGCACTGATATATTAACTCACAGTGAACCCATGGCTCTGATATATTCTCCCACAGTAAATCCATTTCTCTAATATATTATTATCACTGTAAACCCATTAGTCTAATACATTAATCGGCAGTAAACCTATTCCTCTGATATATTAACTCACAGTGAACCCATTCCTATGATATATTAACCCGCACAGTAAACCCATTACTCTGATATGTTAACTCACAGTGAACTCATTCCTTTAAAATATTAACTCACTGTGAACCCATTCCTCAGAAATATTAACTCACTGTGAACCCTTTCCTCTGATAGATTCAACCACATAGTAAACCCATTCCTCTGTTATGTTAACCCACAGTAAACCCATTCCTCTGGTACATTAACTTGCACTGTAAACCCATTCCTCTGATACATTACTCACATAGTAACTTCATTCCTCTGATATAATAACTCACACAGTAAACACATTCTTCTGATATATTAACCCAAAGTAAACCCATCTATCTGAAATATTAGCTCACAGTGATAAAATTCCTCTGACAATTCAACCACACAGAAATCCCATTCCTCTGATTTATTAACCCACAGTAAACCCATTCCTCAGATATATTAACTCATACAGTAAACCCATTCCACTGATATATTAACTTACAGTAAACTCATTCCTCTTATATATGAACTTACACTGGAAACCGATGCATCTGATGCAATAATTCACATTGTGACCCGCTTCCTCTGATATAATAACTCACAGTGAACCCATTCCTCAGATATATTAACTCACAGTGAACCCATTCCTCTGATATATTCACCCACACAGTAAACCCAATCCTCTGATACATTAACCACCGTAAAACCATTCCGCTGATATATTAACTCACACAGTAAACCCATTCCCCTGATATATTAACCCACAGTATTAACATTCATCTAACGTATTAACAAACTGTTAATCCATTCTGCTCATATATTAAATCACACTGTAATTCCCATTCCTCACAAATATGAACTCACACTAAACCTTTTCCTGTGATATATCAACTCACAGAGTAAACCTATTCCACTGATATATTAATCCAGCGTATACAAATTAATCTGATATATTAACCCATTGTAAGCTCATTCCTTTGATATATTAACTCACACAGTAACCCCATTCGTCTGAAATATTAACCTATATTAGACCCATTCCTCTGATATATTGACTCACACAGTAAACTCATTCCTATGATAAATTAATCCATTATATACCCATTCCTTTGATGTATTAACCTACATTATACACATTCCACTGATATATTAACTCGCACTGTAAACCCATTCCTCTGAAATTTTAACTCTCGGTAAACCCATTCCTCTGATATTTTAACTCACACAGTAAACCCATTCCTCTGATACATTAAACCACAGTAAACCCATTCCTCTGATATATTAACTCACAGTGAACCCATTCCTCTAATATATTGAACCAAAGTAAACCCATCCCGCAGATGTATTAACTCACACAGTAAACCCATTCCTCTGATATATTAACTCACAGTGAACAAATTCCTCTGACATATTAAACCAAAGTAAACCCATCCCACTGATATATTAACTCAAAGAGTAAAACCGTTTCACTGATATATTAACTCACAGTGAACCCATTGCTCTAATATATTCTCCCACAGTAAACCCATTCCTCTAATATATTATCATCACTGTAAACCCATTAGTCTGATACATTAACCCACAGTAAACCCATTCCTCTGATAGATTAACTCATAGTAAACCCCTTCTTATGATATATTAACCCACAGAGTAAACCCATTCCTCTGATATGTTAACTCAGAGTGAACCCATTCCTCTAATACATTAACGCACAAAATAAATCCATTCCACTAATATATTAACCCACAGTAAACTCATTCTTCTGATATATTAACACACAGTGAACCCATTCCTCTGATATATTCAACCTCACTGTATGCCCATTTCTCTGATACATTAACTCACAGTAAAACCATTCCTCTGATATATTAACCCACAAAGAACATCCATTGCTCTCATATATTAATACACAGTAATCACATTCCTCTGATATATTAACTCACACAGTAAACCAATCCACTCATATATTAATTAACAAAGGAAACACAATACTCTGATATATTAGTCCACGGTAAACCCATTCCTCTGAATGTTAACCCACAGTAATCATATTCCTCTGATTTATTGACACAATGTTCATCCATTCTGCAGATATATTAACTAGCAAATTAAATCCCATTCCTCTCATAAAAACTCACACTAAACCCTTTCCTCTGAAGTATCAACTCACAAGAGTAACCCATTCCTCTGATATATTAATCCACAGTAAACCAATTCCTCTGATATAATAACACACAGTATATCAATTGCTCTGCTATATTAACACGCACGGTAAACGCATTGCTCTGATATATTAAACCAAAGTAATCACATTCCTCTGATGTATTAAGAATATGTTCATCCATTCCGCTGATATATTAACTCACACAGTGAACCCATTCTTCTCATATATTAATTTCTGAAGGAAATGCAAAATTCTGATCTATTAAACCATAGTAATCACATTCCTCTGATGAATTAACTCACATTAAACTCATTCCTCTGAAATATTAATTCACATTGAACCCAGTCCTCTGATATACTAAACCAAAGTAAACCCATCCCGCTGATATATTAACTCACACAGTAAACCCATTCCTCTGATATATTTACCCTCACAGTAAACCCATTCCACTGATTTATTAACCCACAGTGAAACCATTCCTCTGATATATTAAATCAAAGTAAACCCATACCGCTGATATATTAGCTCACACAGTAAACCCATTCCTCTGCTATATTAAGCCACAGTAAACCCATTCCTCTGATATATTAACTCACAGTGAACCCATTCCTCGGATATATTAAACCAAAGTAAAGGCATTCCGCTGATATATTAACTCACACAGTAACCCCATTCGTCTGATATATGAACATATATTATACCCATTCCTCTGATATATTGACTCACACAGTAAACTCATTCCCATGATATATTAATCCACCATAAACCCATTCCTCTGATATATTAAGCTACATTAAAGACATTCCACTGATATATTAACTCTCACTGTAAATCCATTACTCTGTTATATTAACCAACAGTAAATCCATTCCTCTTATATGTTAACCAACTGCAAACCCATCACTCCAGTGTAAAACCTAACACTGAACCCACTGCCCTCATATATTAACTCACATCGTAAACCCATTCCTCTGATATATTAACTCACAGTGAACCCATTCCTCTGATATATTAACCCACAGTAAATCCATTCTTCTGATATATTAACACCTCATGTACCCATTCCTTTGATATATTTACCCTCAGAGTAAACTCTTTACTCTGATACATTAAACCACAGTAAACCAATTCCACTTATTTATTCATTCACAGTGAAACCATTCATCTGATATCTCAACCCACAATAAACCCATTCCTCTGATATATTAACTCACACAGTAAACCCATTCCTCTGCTATGTTAAACCACAGTAAACCCATTCCTCTGATATATTAACTCACAGTGAACCCATTCCTCTGATATATTAAATCAAAGTAAACCCATACCGCTGATATATTAACTCACACAGTAAACCCATTCCTCTGCTATATTAAACCACAGTAAACCCATTCCTCTGATATATTAACTCACAGTGAACCCATTCATTGGATATATTAAACCAAAGTAAAGGCATTCCGCTGATATATTAACTCACACAATAACCCCATTCATCTGATATATGAACATATATTATACCCATTCCTCTGATATATTGACTCACACAGTAAACTCATTCCCATGATATATTAATCCACCATAAACCCATTCCGCTGATATATTAACTCACAGTAAACCCATTCCTCTGATATATTAACAGGCACTATAACCCATTCTTCTGATATATTAACTCACACCGTAACCACATTCCTCTGAGAAATTAACTCACAAAGTAAGCCCATTCCTCTGATATATTAAACCACAGTAAACCCATTTCGCTGATATATTAACTCACAGTGAACCCATTCCTCTGATATATTCACCAACACAGTAAACCCACTCCTCTGATAGATTAACGCACCATAAAGCCATTCCACTGATATATTAACTCACACAGTAAACCCATTCCTCTGTTATATTAACCCACGGTAATCACATTCCTCTGATGTATTAACAAACTGTTAATCCATTCCGCTCATTTATTAAATCACACAGTAATTCCCATTCCACACATAAATGAACTCACACTAAACCCTTTCCTGTGATATATCAACTCACAAGATAAACCTATTCCACTGACATATTAATCCAGAGTAAAAAATTAACCTGATATATTAAACCATTGTAGACTCATTCCTTTGATAGATTAACTCATACAGTAACCCCATTCGTCTGATATATTAACCTATGTTATACCATTTCCTCTGGTATATTGACACAAACGTTAAACTCATTCCCAGAATAAATTAATCCACCATATCCCATTCCTCTGATATATTAAGCTACATTAAAGACATTCCACTGATATATTAACTCGCACTGTAATCCCATTATTCTGATATATTAACCCACAGTAAATCCATTCTTCTGATATATTAACACACCATGTTCCCATTCCTCTGATATATTTTTGCCCTCACAGTAAGCCCATTACTCTGTTACATTAAACTACAGTAAACCCATTCCATTTATTTATTAACTCACAGTGAAACCATTCATCTGATATCTTAACCCAAAGTAAACCCATTCCTCTGATATATTAACTCACTCAGTAAACCCATTCCTCTTATATGTTAACCAACTGCAAACCCATCACTCCAGTGTAAAACCTAACACCGAACCCACTGCCCTCATATATTAACTCACATCGTAAACCCATTCCTCTGATATATTAACTCACAGTGAACCCATTCCTCTGATATATTAAACCAAAGCAAACCCATCCCGCTGATGTATTAACACACACAGTAAACACATTCCTCTGATATATTAAACCACAGTAAACCCATTCCTCTGATATATTAACTCACAGTGAACCCATTCCTCTGATATATTAACCCACAGTAAATCCATCCTTCTGATATATTAACACTTCATGTACCCATTCCTTTGATATATTTACCCTCACAGTAAACCCTTTACTCTGATACATTAAACCACAGTAAACCAATTCCTCTTATTTATTCACTCACAGTGAAACCATTCATCTGATATCTTAACCCACAGTAAACCCATTCCTCTGATATATTAACTCACACAGTAAACCCATTCCTCTGCTATATTAAACCACAGTAAACCCATTCCTCTGATATATTAACTTTCGGTAATCACATTCCTCTGATGTATTAACAAACTGTTAATCCTTTCCGTTCATTTATTAAATCACACAGTAATTCCCACTCCTCACATAAATGAACTCACACTAAACCCGTTCCTGTGATATTTCAACGCACAGAATAAACTTATTAAACTGTTATATTAATCCAGAGTATACAAATTAACCTGATATGTTAACCCACTGTAAACTCATTCCTTTGATATATTAACTCTCACAGTAATCCCATTCCTCTGATATATTAACCCACAGTAAATCCATTCTTCTGATATATTAACACATCATGTACCCATTCCTCTGATATATTTACCCTCACAGTAAACACATTCCTCTGATATATTAGCCCACAGTAAACCCATTCCTCTGATTTATTAACTCACAGTGAACCCATTCCTCTGATATATTAAACCAAAGCAAACCCATCCCGCTGATGTATTAACACACACAGTAAACACATTCCTCTGATATATTAAACCACAGTAAACCCATTCCTCTGATATATTAACTCACAGTGAACCCATTCCTCTGATATATTAACCCACAGTAAATCCATCCTTCTGATATATTAACACTTCATGTACCCATTCCTTTGATATATTTACCCTCACAGTAAACCCTTTACTCTGATACATTAAACCACAGTAAACCAATTCCTCTTATTTATTCACTCACAGTGAAACCATTCATCTGATATCTTAACCCACAGTAAACCCATTCCTCTGATATATTAACTCACACAGTAAACCCATTCCTCTGCTATATTAAACCACAGTAAACCCATTCCTCTGATATATTAACTTTCGGTAATCACATTCCTCTGATGTATTAACAAACTGTTAATCCTTTCCAAAAACAGAATTACCTGGAAAAACTCAGCAGGTCTGGCAGCATCGGCGGAGAAGAAAAGAGTTGACGTTTCGAGTCCTGTTAATCCTTTCCGTTCATTTATTAAATCACACAGTAATTCCCACTCCTCACATAAATGAACTCACACTAAACCCGTTCCTGTGATATTTCAACGCACAGAATAAACTTATTAAACTGTTATATTAATCCAGAGTATACAAATTAACCTGATATGTTAACCCACTGTAAACTCATTCCTTTGATATATTAACTCTCACAGTAATCCCATTCCTCTGATATATTAACCCACAGTAAATCCATTCTTCTGATATATTAACACATGTACCCATTCCTCTGATATATTTACCCTCACAGTAAACACATTCCTCTGATATATTAGCCCACAGTTAACCCATTCCTCTGATTTATTAACTCACATTGTAACCATTCCTCTGCTATATTAAACCAGAGTAAACCCATCCCGCTAATATATTAACTCACGCATTAAACACATTCCTTTGATATATTAACTCACAGTGAACGCATTGCTCTGATATTTTCTCCCACATTAAGACCATTCCTCTAATATATTATCATCACTGTAAACCCATTAGTCTGATACATTAACCCGCAGTAAACCCATTCCTCTGATATGTTAACTC